>NC_083717.1:43224828-43824828 GCF_028564815.1 Eubalaena glacialis
GGAGTGCAGTTGGGGAGAATCTCTCCTATCATGAGCAATTCTGTGCACATCTCCAGGCTAAGTCTAAGACTTAAGCCAAGGGGAAGAACCTTCCTCCTTCCTCTTCCTCTCCATCATATTTCCTTTCAGCAGACCTCTGGTCTGGAAACCAGTGTCCTTGTACAGTTCTACCACCAGCCTGCATTTCCCTTTGTTGATGCAGCCACAAGACCTTTTCAGATGATGTTTGGACTTTATGTTTGTAATATAGCCAATTATGGAACCCAAAGAAGTTGGGTGAAAAGAAAGTAGTAACCTAAGAATTTCTCTTGTTATTCTCAGGTTGACGATAATGCAACGACTACGTTTTCCTCTGTTTTAAAAGAAAAGTTTTCCTATAAGTCTTCCTTGGTTGAAAGCATCTGCCTGTCTTTCTCTAGCAATTTGAACCAGATCACTCAAAGTCAGTGGGCAATATATTAAACTTTTCAACAATTCTCCTGCTTCCCCCATTCAAATAAATAAACAGAATATATGACATTTCCACCAAAGGCAGCAGGAGAAGACATTCCATTTCATGCTTCAGCGATCTGACTAAGGAAACAAATATAGATTTTTCTTCCAAATGCCTTAAGGTTATAAGGAAAGTTGATTAAGGCCTCCCTTTAAGCCCTACCAGAGAAATTAATGGATGATCAAGTGTGCCTACTCTTTAAGAGAAAGAGGTTATGTCTAATATTGACTCTTCTAATCAGTTTGACATAAAGCGTATTTCTCACAGATGTGGCACTCTAGCCCATCTCATGTGCAGGAGAGATGAAAGCCATATGGATTTCAGTTTCCTGTTAGCCGAGAATAAATTAAATCATGTTCTTTTCTCCTCTTTACCACTCCTTTGTGGATTCAATTTCCAGGTAGACATGTCTGATATTATTTTTTAGGGAGGAGTTAATAAATTGCTTTTTTCCTTTTATTATACTGATATGATTCTTGCCTTTCCTTCCCCATGGCTCTCCCTACTGCCAATGAAATAAATACAGAGGACTAAAAAAAAAAAAAAGAGAGAGAGAGAGAGAATAGAGTCATGGGTTGTGATATTAGTATGACCTTTGTGAGGTTGCAGAAGAGCTGATCATAAATCCTGGTGGTTCATGGGTTGGAATTGTTCCCAGAAATTCCCAAAGTATAATGATATTCTTGACAAAGAGACTTATTTTCCCAGATTTTAAATAGAATATTATATTAGCTAAAGTAAAGCTACCTGTTGTAGTAAATAAAATTTAATGTCTCAGTGGCTTCACACAAAGAGAAGTTTTTGTTTTGTTCATAAATTTCATCCAGCAATGGGAAATGGAGATGGGATGGGTGAGGTTCGGTGGGGGTAGATTCTGCTTCATGAAGTCACTTAGGAATCCAGACTAATAAGGGCCCTGTTATTTTCAAGTTTGACTTTCCAAGCTGCCTGCGTATTCACTTTCAGTCTGGGGATGGGAGGAGAGAGAAAGAGAGAGAAGGAGAAAGAGAGACAGACAGACAGACAGTTGAGAGCATTACAAGGTATTCTTTATGGGCCAGGCCTGGAAGTGGGGTATATATCTCTACCTATTTTATTGGTCAGACACTGTTGTGTGGCTTGAAGAGCTGGGAAATATCTTGAAGCCTTGGACCCAGGAGGAAAGGGATAGCTAGCATCTCATTTCTTTGAAGGGATTAGAATTTTCATCTGAGGCCATTTTCAAATTTGGGACCCAGATAATCATTATTAAATTATAATGTTTGTATTATATGCTTTATCTTTCATCAATATTTTTGTTGGCTTTATCTTGTAGTCATATTTTTAATTATATGATTTAAAGGTATTTTAACTTGATACTATACTACCAATCCTTTTTCACTAGACTGCCCTATTTTTGTGCTTGTAATTGAATATTCCAATCAGATGGACTATGCCCTCAAGTAAGTTGTCTCTCAGGCCAAGTATATGAGTGTGTTTTCTAAGCTCTTACATTTCCAAGATATTTTTATTTCTGTTGTCTTGACAACTTGACTATGTCAAGTGTTAAAAAACAGGGATGACAATTGATTCTCATATATGGGTAATCTAAAGCATGTATTAATTCTATTTTTCTTGAACTGACAAAATTAAGAAATTTCCACACTTCCTCCTCTAAGTGTCTGCTAGCATAGTTTCTCCTTTCAGAAGAATAACTGAGAAAGAAAAAAAAGTCACTAGGGAAGGAATATTTACAGAAGGCAAGCCTGATAGCTTACTTAGAAAATTACAGAAAATCCTGCACCATATAGTAATGTTAAAACCTTGACACTATGTATTAAAAAATTGTTATTCACTATTTTAACAGTCTCCCAGTTGCCAATATATCTTATAGGAACTTCTGATCAAAAGACTTGTTAGTTGCTAAAAATATTCAGCCAAAGAGAGCTTTACTCCTACTTGAGAGAGAAAAAAAATTCCTGTAAGATATTTGTCTCCTCATGCTGTATTTACATTACTCATGCTAGTCTACATTATATATTTTTAAAATGAAGCTTTATTTTGTCCTGGGGGCTGGAAAGGTTAACTAGTGGTAGCTTCCAAGTCTCAGATTTAATGAAGAAAAGTGAAGAAATCCAGGCTCGGCTGATTCTTTTTTTTTTTTTCTTCCCACCTGAGCAGATGTCTCACACCAGAAATTGAAAAGTAATATAAATAAGGAATGATTTTTTATTTAATTTGAAGTTACTTTTTTATTGTGTTTCTTGATCATATTTTCATCTGTTGTATCTGTAATATCTTCAAGTCTGCATTTTTAGCTGTACTTTAATAGAATAAGTTTGACTTTTTAATTTTACCATGTGACATCAGGCTTTTTAACTGTGGAGTTTAAAATCTCTTGTTATCTAAAACCATTAATAGGAATTCTACAAAATTCAGATTGCTTTGGGATACATAACTTGAAGGATAAATGAATATTCTAGCTTCTCTGAAAATGTCTAGTATATAGAATTAATTGCTTTCTATGGCCCTACCTGACCTTGGTTAATGAGGTCAACAAAGGTCTTAGAGGAACCATGAACTTGAATTTGACTCTGGAGTCAGCGATGGTGACACAGGTCCCTTGGCTTAAATAGAGAACTTGCTTCCATGACTCTTGCTGACTCTTCTCAAACTAATTTTTCCTAATTTGTCTCATTAATGCCTCTTCCTCCATCAGCCTCTTTGATTAGGTTTTCTCAGAATTCAGTCCTAGGATCATTCTCTTGGGGACAGTCTTGACTATCTCCATGGCTTCAAATACCACCTGTAAGGCAATGACTCCCAAATCTTCATCCACATCTAGATGTCTCTCCTGACTTACAAGTCTCTCTGAGATCAGTCCTTTACTCCCCTTGTATTTATTTTGTTTTGTTTTGTTTTTACCATAAACTGATGTTTCAAAGCTAATGCTGAGGAAGGTGGTACACTGAACATGAGGACTGGCATTCTTCTACATTGTTTTGGGCAAGATGAATTGTTTTGGGGGAGATGAAACATTGTGAAGGAGATTTGGCCTGTTTATCCAATTTTAAATGGGCATTTCCCTTAACTCAGAAATTTCACTTCTAGGAATTTACCTTAGGAAATTATCCTAAGGAAATAATTGGACGTGTGAAATAAAATGTATTTACAGGAGTATTGCTATGTTGTTTGTAATATCGAAAAAGTGGAGACCCCCTGAATTACAGGACATGTGCACAATGATATACAAGACAGCCACTGATAGTCATGTGTGCTTATTTACAGGGACATAGAGAGTTGCCTCTGATAAGATGCTAATAGAAAAGGGCAGGGTATAAAATGTTATAGAGGGCTTCCCTGGTGGCGCAGTGGTTGAGAATCTTCCTGCCAATACAGGGGACACGGATTTGAGCCCTGGTCTGGGAAGATCCCACATGCCGCGGAGCAACTGGGCCCGTGAGCCACAATTACTGAGCCTGTGCATCTGGAGCCTGTGCTCCGCAACAAGAGAGGCCGTGATAGTGAGAGGCCCACGCACCCCGCTTGCCGCAACTAGAGAAAGCCCTCACACAGAAACGAAGACCCAACGCAGCCATAAATAAATAAATAAATAATTTAAAAGAAGATGTTATGATCCAAATTTTATAAAAATATTTTATGTATATTTCATCATAAAATATATGAAAAGTACAATGGAATACTAAGTTATTTCTGGATGATAGGTTGGGGTTACTGGTGATTTTCTTATTGTTCTTTATAATTTACTATCTGAATACATAAACAGTAGGGATATACTGCTTTTATAATCAGGAAAAACCACAAAGTTATTTTTATTTTGAAAAATAAGTGAATTATTGTTTTAAAGAATTAGGAGTTTGGGATTAGCAGATACACACTACTATATATAAAGTAGATAAACAACAAGGACCTACTGTATAGCTCAGGGAACTATATTCAATATCTTATAATAACTTATAATGGAAAAGAATCTGAAATAAAACTACTTTGCTGTACACTTGAAACTAACACAACATTGTAAATCAACTATACTTCAATTAAAAAATTGAAAATTAAAGAATGTCCATAGATACTTGTGGAAAAAATGAAAATAATCTCTCTATGCATTAAAATTGTTCAGATGAAGTGTACCCCAAACCCAGTTTTCTCTTGTGTGCTCTAGTTTATTCTACTCAACAAATGTTTATTGAGGCCCTAGGGTGTCCTTCCATTTTATCCAATTGATTATTGGCCATTTCCACCTGGATGTCCCACATGCTCCTGAATGGAATTTACCATAATGTCTTGAAATCTGTCTCTTCCTGTATTCCCAGTCTCAGCTAACAGGATCCTCATCTACCCAAGTAGAAAGTCCAGGAGTCATCATGAGGCCCCCACTTACCTAACCCACCACATTTAGTAATGTGCAAGTCCTGCGGCTTTACTATTCTTTACAATTCATCCTCTCTTCTCCATTTCCTGTTCAACAGCCCTAGCTAAGCCCCTAATCCTTGCTTGGATTGCTACAGTTGTCTCCCATACTGTTAGAATATTCAATTTATAAAATCTTAAATGTTTTTGCTTAGACAGCTCCTTTTTCTCACTCCTCTTCTTTCTCCTACCCTGTCCACCAGGAGAATGGCTGGTCAACTCTCAAGACGTGGTTCAAATGTCACCTCTAACCTTTCTGTTGGAATTGGCAGGTCTTCTCCTTGTGATCCTTGTTGGGAACCGCAATAGGTCTCCTATAATGATGGTAATGGTTAACATTGAGTTTTCATTGTAGGCCAACCACCATTCTAAGTGTGCCACATGTTTTAACTCCAATACTTTCAACAACCCTGTGAGGTAGGTACTATTATTATCTATATTTTATAGGTAATGAAACAGGTTTAGAGAACTTAATTTGCCAAACATCACACAGTCAGCAAGTGGAAGAGCTAGGATTTGAACCCTATATTGGCTCCAGAGCCTTCACCCTTAGCTCTGAGTGGTCATACATCTGTGTGCCCTTAATCTATATTTTATTATAGCATAACATCTTACTGTACTTCTTTTCCTATCAATATGTGTGGTTTCTTGCAGAGGCCACATAGACAACCTCAATAAAGGTGTGCACTAATTGACTAATTAATTAATCTTTCTGGGATGGAAAGTCTAAGCCAAAGAGAATTAACGTTGTTCACAATCTTTTGTTGCTTATTTTTGTTACTTACTTTGTTTATATCTGGATGGACTCTGAGGTCCTTTTAATTTTGAAATACAATAGTGTATTATTTGCTTAATGGGCTAGATCTTGCCTAGTGATGAACACATAGAGGAGAATCAATTGAATCAGCTCTTGCCCAGTGAATGTAATGGTACTTGACTGAGAAACAGTGGAGATAATCTTTGTGGAAAATATGATCCTCTTAGAAAAATGGTAAAAATTGACTGAATTTATTGGAGAAAGACTGAAAAATCTCATTCAAGGCATTGTGTAAATATGGTAAAAATGAATCTCTTAGTGGATATTTGGAAGAAAACTATAAAACCACTTAGCAAATGTTGATCATTTCAGAGTTCTATACATATTAAAGATACCCAGGTTAAACAGATCTTATAGGGTCAAATACATAACCTGTCATTCCTATCATCTAGGTATCTTTTATTTTTATTTATTTTTATATGTATTTTTGTTGTTTATTTTATTTATTTTTTATTTTTGAGTTGAAGTATAGTAGATGTACAATATTACATAAGTTACAGGTGAACAACATAGTGATTCACAATTTTTAAGGGTTATATTCCATTTATAGTTACTACAAAATACTGGCTATATTCTCTGTGTTATACAGTACATCCTTGTAGCTTATATATTTTATATATAATAGTTTGTACCTATTAATCCCCTACCCCTAACTTGCCCCTCCCCTCTAGATGTCTTTTTTTTTTTTTCTAGATGTCTTTTAAATCCTTCTTTCCTTTGAGTTCCTACCTCCTGAATGCAGGCTTGGTGTAGCCTACTCACTGGTCTTTTCCTCCTCTTGTGCTGCCTGTACACTGCTCACAATCTTTTTGAAACCCATTTGTGATCAAGTCACCCCCCTTGTTCAAAGCTCTGTCTACTCATTGTCCCAGGGGTAAAGTTCACACTCTGTTGCCAGGTCCCCACAATGGGTGTCATCCTGTCTTACTAGCCCTCGCCTCTACCTCTTGATTGAAAGAGTCACAAGTCCACCATATGAAAAGGACTGCCATTCCCTAGACATAATACGTTTTCTCTGCCTGGAATATCGTTTGCTCTTATTAGTTTCAAGATCCAGCTTCTTTAATCTCTCTATGCCTTCAAAGAATTGCCTTCATTAAGTGATGTGCTTTCTCTTTTAAGTTCCTGTAACGCTGACATACATTTTAATACATGTACCATAATTACCTGTTCACTCGATCCATTTCCCTCCTTACACTATAACTTGAGGTTGGCGCCAACTTTATTTTTTATTTTTGTCTTAGAGTCTTGTAGACTAGTGCTTCTCAAACTTTAATGTACATACAAATTACCTGGAGATCTTGTAAAATGCAGATTCTGATTCAGCAGTTCTTAAGTGAGGGCTGAGTAAGCATTTCTAACAACCTCCCGAAAGGATGCCAATGTTGTCGGCCTGTGGATCACACAAGGGAGACATATTTTGGGCAGTTAATTTTTTGAATAAATGAATCAAAATGAAAAAAAACCCCAAATGAAACATATTGTCAAACTGTGTTCTGCTTTATTTTTAACTCTTTTTTTTTAAAAAAACAAGTGATTAACATTTTCATTCAGTCTGTGTCACCCTAGTGATCATTATATTTTTATAGCTTTAACATTTCCTCACATTTTAATATTATTAAAATTTTTCTTCATTATGTTTTTCCTTTTTTAGAATTAAATTTTGCTTCAACCAGGACTGATATTACACAAATCTATTACTACAGTGGGGCAAAATTTAAATCTTGAAACAGAATTCTTTAAAAAAATACATGTTTTGTACATACCATAGACATTATTTTAATCATAACCAATACTGCATAGAATTTCAATGGGGTAAAATATATCTTCAGAAGTTAATCAGTATATACAGGTGATTCACTCATAATGTTCTCTGTCATGTTTTTGAACAAGTTTTTTTTTTTTTTTTAAGAGGATGCTTGCTTTTTCCTAGTCACTTCCTGTTCTGATTAAATACAGGTGTGCCACACAAAGCAATCAGCTTACTACAACTGGGTTAATTTGTGCCCAGACTTAGTTTCTCCACATTCTTTTCCTCTATGGTCAAGAAAAGATGAAATTCAGTACTTCATAGCTGGAAAGGGCCCATGGACATTTTCCACAAATGTTGAATATTTTACTCACTGTCAACATCTCTACCTTGGAAACAAAATCAAAATGCTCAGATACATCAACTACATCATCAGAAATTCAGATCAATTGCCAAGCAATTACTGGGAACATCTGGTTATTTTGATGATCATAATGACCAAATCAGTTAACTCTGATACCACCCAATTAGAATCACAAATCTGATTCAATAACAATAGCGACAAAAGACTGATTGAAGACAACTGGTAGGTATCACTGGGTGGCATCAGGTTTACTTTCATTATATTGCTTAAGAACATTGATAAACAGACTTTCTAAGTTTCATTGGAAAATCTACAGCAATAAGGACCCTTCTAGCTCTGAACCCCTATGCCCAACAAATAATGTTATTTTCTCTCCTATAAGGATTCAGTTTCCTACTTAGTTATCATACTCTGCTTTTGCTCCAATTTATGGCTACTTTTAATTCCAAACATGTGAAATCTTTCATCCTAAGGAGACATGCGTTATGTATTTGTTTTAGTGCACCTCAGGGAGCAAAGCAAATGTGCATTGAAGATTCAATTAGCAGTAGTGAGGATGGTGATTAAAGAGCTAGACTTGTCTGGCTGATTCATTTGGTCTCTTTTCATTTCATTTCTTAGGGGCTAAATGTAGTTTGAAATAAAGTTTTATTTTAAATTAGTGTTCAATGCTACACAGCCAAGAAAGACTGTTTTTTGGGGTTTTTTTTTCCCAAACACATTCCCTTTTGTGCACAGAGAAATTCATGATCGGCTTTCCACTATTTGTGAGTTTCTCAAGTCATTTGAAAGAACTGCTAAGCTAGAATGTAGAAAGATCTGCTGCATTACTAGAAAATCACCGTTCACCTTGTCACTTTAAAATCACAAACCAGTGGTGTGTGGATTGGGTCAGTGTTTAGAAACTTCTAAATTAGTTGACAATGTCAAGGGAATTCCCTGGCGGTCCAGTGGTTAGGACTCCTCACTTCCACTGCAGGGGGCACGGGTTCGATCCCTGGTTGGGGAACTAAGATCCCGCCTGCCACGTGGTGCGGCCAAAAAAAAAGAACCCAAGAGGCATCACATAATCTAGATTTCTGGCTTCAAGTGGCAAAGGTTGTGTTATGTCTGATCCTTTTTCACTGGGCATGTGTTCTCCAGTTTGCACAGTTCCTACCTGATAACTGTCACTCATTTATGTGGCCTGCTTGATACCTAGAGGCATCTCCTGCTCTCAAGTTTTTGGTTGTGCAAATCTTCATGACTGCACACAGCAACATGGAGATGAGGGGTATAGTATAGAGTGGGACTTACCCAACCAGGTTTAGACAGAGGCCAGGGGAACTTACTCTAAGAGGCAGCAATGTAGGTAAGACTGAGGTCTAATGCACATCAGTAGTCATCCATCAAGAGAAGGGGCAGCAAAAATAATGTGGCAGGGCTCCAGCAGGTAAGGAGGGGAATTGTGGTGGGGAGCCAACCTTTGAGAGGATTTTTAAGGATTAGCAAGGAACTTTCCTGCAAGAAAGGGGTTCAGGACCTCATTCCCAGGGAGGATAGACAGAATGAAGCAGAGACCCAATGCTGAGAAATGAAGCAGGCTCGTGACAATGAGACTGTAGGACTCTGGGTCTTTTGGGAAAGCAATGGGGCAGATCAGTGGCTAATGACAGGACAACCAGATATGCTGAGTTTCAGTGATTGGCAGACTGAGGCTGTTGGCTCCCTCTCTAGTTCAAGAATAGGGTCAGAACCAGAGCTGGATACAGCCAAAAGATGGGAGATGTCCTTGAATCTGACTTTGAGGACCTGGGAAATAGATGCAGAGCAATTACAGCAGCTCTGGGTCACGTATGTTGCTGAAAGGAGGACGGAGACTTCTTGATCTCATGTTTCAGTTAGTCTGCAACTCTTCTGTTTAGTTAGCATAAAGTCTGGAAGTCTATTATTTTAAAAAAAGACTCACGGTGGAAATCTCTGCAAACACTTTATAGCAAGAATAAGAGAATATAAAGAATATCTCCCTTTGTCCACCAATGTCTATTCAGCCTGTATTAGCTGAAGTCACATTGAGCAACCACTCTTATATATAAATGGATATTAGAATTTGAAGCCCATAGGTCTTGCCTTAACCCCCAACTTGGTCTTCCCCATGAGAGAAATGACCCTTTGCCTCTTGAACATCTGAGGGTTAACTAGCCAGGAAAGGGGTTTCTGCTTAGGCAGAGGGAGAGATTAGATGGGGGATAATAAACAGGCAGCTCTTGACTCTTATACCTCTGATAGGCATCCCTAATTGATTACAGCACTCTTTCCAGCTGAGCTCAGATGAGGACTCAGAATCTGTCCCCATACCGTGCTCCAGGAGCCAATCAATTAGGGTTGACACTGGAAATGCAATGCATCTGCCCTTCTTTGATTAGGTTTTTACTGCCAAGTTTCTGTGGATGAAGCTACTGATTGGGGCAGAGTATCCATGTCCAGGTTGAAAGCAGGCAAATTGCCAGCTAGGGAAGTTTATATCAGAATAAAAAATGTTAACATATTAATTTGTATTTATCCCTCTTTCTCTCCCCATCTCTTCTATGTAGATAGGCAAATCCCTTACATCTCCTTGCCTGTGGGATTATTGCTGGGCAAAAAGTGTAAAATGCAACAGCACCTCCTGTCTTTTGTAAAAGCTTAAACTGGAGGAAAAGATTCTTTGCTCCATGTTCCAAAAAGAAAGAAGGGAGGAAGGAGTCACTTAGGCTCATTTGATTGATAGTCCTGTAGGAATGTGGGTAGAAGGAGTATATAAATAAACAACCTGTATAAGTCAGGGTCCCAGCAGGAAGGAGATGATGCCTTCAAATTAGGAGAGGGTAAGCCACAAGGAAGAGGGAAGTATCCCGAGTCTAATAACAGCAGAGCTGTTATAGCCAAATGGCCCAAAGTAATAAGGGCAGGGAGTGGCAGAGCAGAAAGGAGAGGACAGTGTAGCCAGACTGATCTAGGCAGTGGCAGTGATCTCTGGTGCAGGGAAGAACTAGCCCTAGGAAGCCACATTGGGACAGATCCAGGAAGGTAAATGGTCCTATCTCACACCCTCTTCTCCCTCCTCTTTCCTGCTGGGGCTCCCTGTGGCCAAAACAGATCAGAAACCAAAGGGCAAGGGAGCTTGTTGTTGCCCAGGTAGGTCAGCAGGTTACAAGGTGGAAAAGGGTGAGGTGGGAATCCAAAGAGCAAATGGAATATGTCTGTCACTACCCAAACCATTTCCTTTCAACCTACACTCCTACCTTAACCTCAGGGTAAAGAATTTGTGTTGATCACAAAGGACAAGTGAAGTCCTATCAGCCACCGTATCATCAAGGGATGTTATAAATTCAGCTGTACTTCTACCTGAAACCTAAAACATTAGCTACTGTAAGTGTTCTAATATGATACTGGAGGAAAATGGGGGATCAAAATAAGTAACAAATATAGCTGCTATAACCACTAGTTTGGTGGTTGGTTTGTAGTGTATTTGGGAATCATATATTTGTTGTTTTCTACTGTCCTTTCCCCTTACTCTTGCCAGAACTTCAGCTGGATAGAATTCTCTACTTGAGGAGGTGACTCAAACCTCAATCTCTTTAATATCTGAGCTCTTTATGTTTCTTTTTTCTTTATTTTGTTGTCACGGTACTTCACTAATGAGACCTATTGGACAAGATAGTCGTAGAAAGTACCCCAGTGAATGCCCTGGGTGTGGACACATCCTGATGAATAGCAGTGACTCATTTCCCACTGATAATAAGTACAGTATGTAAATCTGACAGTACAGTCTTGCTCTTCTCTGATTGTTGGTTCAGCATTACGAGAAGCTCAAATGATCAGCTTCTAATTAATTGCCACCATGTCCGTGTTTCCTGGTGGAAGCATTCCTTCCTTGGCCACTGGGATCTCCAGCCCACCAAGTCCAAGGTCTCAGGAACAGGAAGCAAAAATTCTTTAAGTTATTAGATGTTAAAGTGAGAGGGTCTTTCCCATCTGACCATGGAGGAGACAGTGCCGTGTTTCGGCCATTCATTTAAGACATATACTGCATCCTGCAGGACAGCTTCCCAACCTTAAAAGGGTTGTCTTTCTGTTAACACTGTAACAGAGACTTCAGCAGGACATTCCACTTTTAGTTCTATGGAGTAAGCTGCTTCTGAATGCTAGTGTACATAAAAAGACAATGTGTCCTGTTTTCCATCACTGCATTTCCTTTTCTATAAAATATGTTCCCTGGATGGAAGTGATGTTGTATGGTGACATATGGCAATGAGTAACTGATTATGTTAACCCACAGATAGTAATGGTAAAAAGATTTTAAGGAGTATCTAGTGAATGTGTCAAAGAAATATTCCAAAATATAGCATGTGTGACCTCCAAAATCTAACACTAAGTTCAGCACCTTGTCTGTAATATAGAAATTTCAACATTTCACAGAACACTATATTTCTAGAAACTTTATCATCATGGCAGGGCACTAAACTTTCTTGAAGTTTATCTCCCATCTTTCTGCATTCATATGGTTTTTACTAAGGCATCTAGAGTGCTTGATACTTTTTGTTCATCAGATCCAGTTAGCATCATCTGATCTATATAAACAGCCACCATGATGCTCTGTGATGTACTGGAATGAGCAAGGTTCCTCTGTATCATATTAGGGGAGAGAATGAGCTAATTTACACAAGACATGAGACATTATAGAAAAGTTTTACACCACCATGAAATAATACCATAATGGTAAATTGTTGTCTCTGCTATATGAATACAAACTCTTTTTGTTTGGTGGAGGAATAAAGTTATTTGCCAGGTCATTAACTGCATACCATGTAGCAGGAGCTGTATGAATTTTCTCCAATAAAGAGACCATATCTGAAACTATTGCTTTGATTGGCCTTATTACCAGAATAAGCTTGTAATAATCATCTGTCATTTCCATAACCAATCTTGCTTTTACACCAGTAATATGGGCAAATTAAAAGATTTATGTTAAGAATCACCACCTCTAAATCTCTCAAGTCCTTGATGGATGTGCTAGTCTCTACCTCTCTACCAGGGATGAATTTCTGCTTTTGGTTTGCTGTCTCAGCAGAAGGGCAGTAGTTTCCATTTGGTCCTTCCGACTACAACGGCCCTCACTCCATGGGTCAGAAAACCAGTGTGGACAGTGTATCTGTTACTAAATAATCTATTGCCACTATTCATTCTGAGTCTGCAGTCCCAACAGGATTGAGCTAAGACTTCATCTATCCGTTGGTGTCTATGATCCCCTACTCTGAAGGTAGACCACCATATCATTTATGTTTCTGAGCCTGAGTATAAGTCCAGAACCAACTGCTAATAATCTCTGGAAGGTCTTATATTTCCCTTTCCCAGTTCACAGTAACTCTGTTAAATGGTCATGGATTCCTCTGGGTGGAACTGGTGACTCATGTTAGGTTTCTTTCCACCAAACCCCCAACTTTTCCTCCTATATATGTCAAGCATCATCTCTTTCATTGCTTGAGATTCCATAATCAGTACACTATTAATGCATATTCCTGAGAATCAAAACACTCTGATTCCAAAATAGTGTCATTGTTAAGTTATATTAAAATGTTTAAGGAATACATAGTACCAATCTTATATAAATCCTTCTAGAGAATTGAGAAAGAGTATAGACACTCCAATTCATGTTACAAAGCTAGAATAATTTTAATTCTAAAAACCAAAAAGACAGTACGATAAAGAAAAATGACAGGCCAATATTATCATGGATGTATTTGCAAAATTCCTAAACAAAGTATTAGTAGACCAAATATAGCAATGTACAACTGGATTAATATTATATGACTAAGTTGAAATTATCCTAAGATTGCTAGGTTGCTTTAGTATTTGAAAATCAATAAATGTAATTCACTATAACTGAATAAAAAGAAAACCATATGATCATTCCAATAGATACAGAAAAAGTACTTTATAAAATTCAAAATCTATTTGTGATAAAGAATAGATATGTGAAAATAACTAAAAAATATTTTGAGCTAATGGCTTACTATAATGAACTTAGTGAGGAATGAATGATCTTTTCAATTATTTGTGTCAGGTAAATCAGGTATCTATGTTCAAAAAGTGAGCCTTGACTTCTACCTTTCACCACAGAGAGCAATTTTTTGTGATGGAGCATAAATCATGACCTAAAACAATTAAACTTGTAGAAGTGAACAGAGGAAAATATTTTTATGATATTGGGATAGGCAAGGATTTTTTAAAAAAGGATACCAAATGTCCCAATCATAAAAGAAAATATTTATAAACTAGACTTTATTTTTTTTTTGATGTCATATGGTTTTTTTTTCTTCTTTTTTAAACATCTTTATTGAAGTATAATTGCTTTACAATGGTGTGTTACTTTCTGCTTTATAACAAAGTGAATCAGTTATACATATACATATGTTCCCATATCTCTTCCCTCTTGCATCTCCCTCCCTCCCACCCTCCCTATCCCACCCCTCTAGGTGGTCACAAAGCACTGAGCTGATCTCCCTGTGCTATGCGGCTGCTTCCCACTAGCTATCTATTTTACATGTGGTAGTGTATATATGTCCATGCCACTCTCTCACCCAGTCACATCTCACCCCTCCCCCTCCCCATAACCTCAAGTCCATTCTCTAGTAGGTCTGTGTCTTTATTCCCATCTTGCCACTAGGTTCTTCATGAACTTTTTTTTTTCCCCTTAGATTCCATATATATGTGTTAGCATACTGTATTTCTTTTTCTCTTTCTGACTTACTTCACTCTGTATGACAGACTCTAACTCCATCCACCTCATTACAAATACCTCCATTTCATTTCTTTTTATGGCTGAGTAATATTCCATTGTATATATGTGCCACATCTTCTTTATCCATTCATCCGATGATGGACACCTAGGTTGCTTCCATGTCCTGGCTATTGTAAACAGAGCCGCAATGAATATTTTGGTACATGACTCTTTCTGAATTATGGTTTTCTCAGGGTATATGCCCAGTAGTGGGATTGCTGGGTCGTATGGTAGTTCTATTTGTAGTTTTTTAAGGAACCGCCATACTGTTATCCATAGTGGCTGTATCAATTTACATTCCCACCAACAGTGCAAGAGTGTTCCCTTTTCTCCACACCCTCTCCAGCATTTATTGTTTCTAGATTTTTTGATGATGGCCATTCTGACAGGTGTGAGATGATACCTCATTTTGATTTGCATTTCTCTAATGATTAATGATGTTGAGCATTCTTTCATGTGTCTGTTGGCAATCTGTATATCTTCTTTGGAGAAATGTCTATTTAGGTCTTCTGCCCATTTTTGGATTGGGTTGTTTGTTTTTTTGTTATTGAGCTGCATGAGCTGCTTGTAAATCTTGGAGAGTAATCCTTTGTCAGTTGCTTCATTTGCAAATATTTTCTGCCTTTCTGAGGGTTGTCTTTTGGTCTTGTTTATGGTTTCCTTTGCTGTGCAAAAGCTTTTAAGTTTCATTAGGCCCCATTTGTTTTTTTGTGTTTTTATTTCCATTTCTCTAGGAGCTGGGTCAAAAAGGATCTTGCTGTGATTTATGTCATAGAGTGTTCTGCCTATGTTTTCCTCTAAGAGTTTGATAGTGTCTGGCCTTACACTTAGGTCTTTAATCCATTTTGAGTTTATTTTTGTGTATGGTGTCAGGGAGTGTTCTAATTTCATACTTTTACATGTACCTGTCCAATGTTCCCAGCACCACTTATTGAAGAGGCTGTCTTTTCTCCACTCTATATGCTTGCCTCCTTTATCAAAGATAAGGTGACCATATGTGCATGGGCTTATCTCTGGGCTTTCTATCCTGTTCCATTGATCTATATTTCTGTTTTGGTGCCAGTACCAAACTGTCTTGATTACTGTAGCTTTGTAATATAGTCTGAAGTCAGGGAGCCTGATTCCTCCAGCTCCATTTTTTGTTCTCAAGATTGCTTTGGCTATTTGGGGTCTTTTGTGTTTCCATACAAATTGTGAAATTTTTTGTTCTAGTTCTGTGAAAAATGCCAGTGGTAGTTTGATAGGGATTGCATTGAATCTGTAGATTGTTTTGGGTAGCAGAGTCATTTTCACAATGTTGATTCTTCCAATCCAAGAACATGGTATATCTCTCCATCTATTTGTATCATCTTTAATTTCTTTCACCAGTGTCCTATAATTTTCTGCATACAGGTCTTTTGTCTCCTTAGGTAGGTTTATTCCTAGGTGTTTTATTCTTTTTGTTGCAATGGTAAACGGGAGTGTTTTCTTAATTTCACTTTCAGATATTTCATCATTAGTGTATAGGAATGCAAGAGATTTCTGTGCATTAATTTTGTATCCTGCTACTTTACCAAATTCATTGATTAGCTCTAGTAGGTTTCTGGTAGCATCTTTAGGATTCTCTATGTATAGTATCATGTCATCTGCAAACAGTGACAGCTTTACTTCTTCTTTTCCGATTTGGATTCCTTTTATTTCTTTTTCTTCTCTGATTGCTGTGGCTAACACTTCCAAAACTATGTTGAATAATAGTGGTGAGAGTGGGCAACCTTGTCTTGTTCCTGATCTTAGTGGAAATGGTTTCAGTTTTTCACCATTGAGGACAATGTTGGCTGTGGGTTTGTCATATATGGCCTTTATTATGTTGAGGAAAGTTCCCTCTATGCCTACTTTCTGCAGGGCTTTTATCATAAATGGCTGTTGAATTTTGTCGAAAACTTTCTCTGCATCTATTGAGATGATCATATGGTTTTTCTCCTTCAATTTGTTAATATGATGTATCACGTTGATTGATTTGCGTATATTGAAGAATCCTTGCATTCCTGGAATAAACCCCACTTGATCATGGTGTATAATCTTTTTAATGTGCTGTTGGATTCTGTTTGCTAGTATTTTGTTGAGGATTTTTGCATCTATGTTCATCAGTGATATTGGTCTGTAGTTTTCTTTCTTTGTGACATCTTTGTCTGGTTTTGGTATCAGGGTGATGGTGGCCTCATAGAATGAGTTGGGGAGTGTTCCTCCCTCTGCAACATTTTGGAAGAGTTTGAGAAGGATAGGTGTTAGCTCTTCTCTAAATGTTTGATAGAATTCGCCTGTGAAGCCATCTGGTCCTGGGCTTTTGTGTGTTGGAAGATTTTTAATCACAGTTTCAATTTCAGTGCTTGTGATTGGTCTGTTCATATTTTCTATTTCTTCCTGGTTCAGTCTCAGCAGGTTGTGCATTTCTAAGAATCTGTCCATTTCTTCCAGGTTGTCCATTTTATTGGCAGAGTTGCTTGTAGTAATCTCTCATAATCGTTTGTATTTCTGCAGTGTCAGTGGTTACTTCTCCTTTTTCATTTCTAATTCTATTAATTTGAGTCTTCTCCCTTTTTCTCTTGATGAGTCTGGCTAATGGTTTATCAATTTTGTTTATCTTCTCAAAGAACCAGCTTTTAGTTTCATTGATTTTTGCTATTGTTTCCTTCATTTCTTTTTCATTTATTTCTGATCTGATCTTTATGATTTCTTTCCTTCTGCTAGCTTTGGGGTTTTTTTGTTCTTCTTTCTCTAATTGCTTTAGGTGCAAGGTTAGGTTGTTTATTCGAGATGTTTCTTGTTTCTTGATGTAGGCTTGTATTGCTATAAACTTCCCTCTTAGAACTGCTTTTGCTGCATCCCATAGGTTTTGGGTCGTCGTGTCTCCATTGTCATTTGTTTCTAGGTATTTTTTGATTTCCCCTTTGATTTCTTCAGTGATCACTTCGTTATTAAGTAGTGTATTGTGTAGCCTCCATGTGTTTGTATTTTTTACAGATCTTTTCCTGTAATTGATATCTAGTCTCATAGCGTTGTGGTCGGAAAAGATACTTGATATGATTTCAATTTTTTTTAATTTACCAAGGCTTGATTTGTGACCCAAGATATGATCTATCCTGGAGAATGTTTCATGAGCACTTGAGAAAAATGTGTATTCTGTTGTTTTTGGGTGGAATGTCCTATAAATATCAATTAAGTCCATCTTGTTTGATGTATCATTTAAAGCTTGTGTTTCCTTATTTATTTTCATTTTGGATGATCTGTCCATTGGTGAAAGTGGGGTGTTAAAGTCCCCTACTATGATTGTGTTACTGTCGATTTCCCCTTTTATGGCTGTTAGTATTTGCCTTATGCATTGAGGGGCTCCTATGTTGGGTGCATAAATATTTACAATTGTTATACCTTCCTCTTGGATCAATCCCTTGATCATTATATAGTGTCCTTCTTTGTCTCTTGTAATAGTCTTTATTTTAAAGTCTATTTTGTCTGATATGAGAATTGCTACTCCAGCTTTCTTTTGATTTCCATTTGCATGGAATATCTTTTTCCATCCCCTCACTTTAAGTCTGTATGTGTCTCTAGGTCTGAAGTGGGTCTCCTGTAGACAGCATATATAGGGGTCTTGTTTTTGTATCCATTCAGCCAGTCTGTGTGTTTTGGTGGGAGCATTTAATCCATTTACATTTAAGGTAATTATCGATATGTATGTTCCTATTCCCATTTTCTTACATGTTTTGGGTTTGTTATTGTAGGTGTTTTCCTTCTCTTGTGTTTCTTGCCTAGAGATGTTCCTTTAGCATTTGTTGTAAAGCTGGTTTGGTGGTGCTGAACTCTCTCAGCTTTTGCTTGTCTGTAAAGGTTTTAGTTTCTCCATCAAATCTGAATGAGATCCTTGTTGGGTAGAGTAATCTTTGTTGTAGGTTTTTCTCCTTCATCACTTAATAAAAAAATTATTAAGAATAAATTTATTAAGAAAAAAAATTTTTTTAAGTTTTAAAAATAGATTTATTAATTTTTTATAATAAAAAATAAGAAGAAAATTATTAAGAAAAAACTTATTAAGAAAAAATTTTTTAATTTCTTTAAAATAAAAAATATGAAAAAACTTATTAAAAATTTTTTTTAATTTTTTAAAAATAGAAAATAAGGAAAAAATTATTAAGAAAACATTTATTAGGGAAAAAAAATTTTTTTAAGTTAAAAAAAAAAAAAAAAAAACGGACGGACCTAACCCTAGGACTAACGGTGAGAGCAAAGCTATACAGACAAAATCTCACCCAGAAGCATACACATATACACTCACAAAAAAAGGAAAAGGGGAAAAATTAATATATCCTGCTCCCGAAGTCCACCTCCTAAATTTGGGATGATTCGTTGTCTATTCAGGTATTCAACAGATGCAGACACATCAAGTTGTTTGTGGAGCTTTAATCCGCTGCTTCTGAGGCTGCTGGGAGACATTTCCCTTTCTCTTCTTTGTTCGTACAGCTCCCGGGGTTCAGCTTTGGATTTGGACCCGCCTCTGCATGTAGGTCGCCTGAGGGCGTGTGTTCCCTGCCAAGACAGAATGGGGTTAAAGGAGCAGCTGATTCGGGGGCTCTGGCTCACTCAGGCCGGGGGGAGGGAGGGGTATGGAGGAGGCGGGGCGAGCCTGCGGCAGCAGAGGCCGGCGTGACGTTGCAGCAGCCTGAGGCGCGCCGTGCGCTCTCCCGGGGAAGTTGTCCCTGGATCACGGGAGCCTGGCCGTGGCGGGCTGCACTGGCTCCCGGGAGGGGCGGTGTGGAGAGTGACCTGTGCTCGCACACAGGCTTTTTGGTGGCAGCAGCAGCAGCCTTAGCGTCTCATGCCCGTCTCTGGGGTCCACGCTGATAGCCGCGGCTCGCGCCCGTCTCTGGAGCTCGTTTAGGCGGCGCTCTGAATCCCCTCTCCTTGCGCGCCGCGAAACAAAGAGGCAAGAAAAAGTCTCTTGCCTCTTCGGCAGCTGCAGTCTTTTTCCCGGACTCCCTCTCGCTAGCACCGAAGCCCGAGCCTCAGCTCCCAGCCCCCGCCCGCCCCGGCGGCTGAGCAGACAAGCCTCTCGGGCTGGTGAGTGCTGCTCGGCGCCGATCCTCTGTGCGGGAATCTCTCCTCTTTGCCCTCCGCACCCCTGTGGCTGCGCTTTCCTCCGTGGCTCTGAAGCTTCCCCCCTCTGCCACCCGCAGTCTCTGCCCGCGAAGGGGCTTCCTAGTGTGTGGAAACCTTTCCTCCTTCACAGCTCCCTCCCACTGGTGCAGGTCTCGTCCCTATTCTTTTGTCTCTGTTATTTCTTTTTTCTTTTGCCCTACCCAAATACGTGGGGATTTTCTTGCCTTTTGGGAGGTCTGACGTCTTCTGCCAGCGTTCAGTGGGTGTTCTGTAGGAGCAGTTCCACGTGTAGATGTATTTCTACTGTATCTGTGGGAAGGAAGGTGATCTCCGCGTCTTACTCTTCCGCCATCTTGCCCCTCCCTAGACTTTATTTTTAAAAGACACTATTAATCGAGTGAAATGACAATTCCCAAGAGAAGATATTTGTAATACATAAGTCCAAAGTAGGACCCATATCCAGAATATATTTTTAAAAACTTCTACAAATCAATTATAAAAAGTTAGACTCTAAAAATGGGTAAAATACTTGAACAGCATTTCACAAACTAGGATATCCAAATGCCCCCCTAAAATGTATTACATATCACTGATATAATATAATCAGTGGTTATAAAAAGTGGAAATTGAAACCACAATGTGATACTGCCACACCCCCATCATATAGGCTAACATTAAAAAGCTGATGATACCCAGTTTGGTGAGGATGTAAACAACAAGAACTCTCTTATACTATCAATGGGAGTGTTCAGTTGGTACAACCACTTTACAAAACTCTTTTTTGACATTTAGCAAGGCTAAACACATGCTTACTTTATGACCTAGCAGCCCTACCCCTAGGTATATATCAAATGAATGCTTATGTTCACCAAAAGACGTGTTCAAGAAGGACCACAGCAGTTTTATTCATAATTGTCCAAAATTGGAAACAACCCAATTAGCCATCAAAACTAGAATGAAATGAATTGTGTTGTATTCATACAATGCAGTCACACACAGCAATGGAAAAAAACAACCCAAACTATGTATGCACACAATAATATGGATGACTCTCACTGACATAATGTTGAATATAAAAAATCAGAGACAAATGATTTCATTTATGATCCAGGTTATGAGTCCTCAATACAGCCGAAATGATGGTGATAGAAACCATAATAGTCATTACCTTTGGGGGTAGGATCCTGAGCAGGAAATAGGAGGAGAGTTGTGAGGAAGCCTCTGTCTGTAAAGATATATAATAGAAATATTCTATGTCATTATTTGCCTGGTGGTTATATTTAAAAATTCATCAAGCTCTGCACTTAAGGTTTGTAAACTTGGCTGTAAATTTTATTTGTGAATTTAACTGAAGTTCTAACTTAATTTTGAAGGTTATTTCAAATGTGGAGGGAGAGGACAGTTGGAAGTCCTGGTAGTAGGAGCTTTGACTGGATTCATGGACACTAACACAGGGTCAGCCATGTTGCGATACTACAATTCACCTGCCTGACAGTTCTGTTCCTTATTAGAACTATGTGGATAACAAAAGCATTATAGCTGGATTCTCCCTATCCTGCTTTTTTTTTTTTTTTTTTAAATTAATTAATTTATTTATTTTTGGCTGTGTTGGGTCTTCGCTTCTGTGCGAGGGCTTTCTCTAGTTGCGGCAAGTGGGGGCCACTCTTCATCGCGGTGCACGGGCCTCTCACTATCGCAGCCTCTCTTGTTGCGGAGCACAGGCTCCAGACGCGCAGGCTCAGTAGTTGTGGCTCACGGGCCCAGTCGCTCCGCGGCATGTGGGATCTTCCCAGACCAGGGCTTGAACCCGTGTCCCCTGCATTGGCAGGCGGATTCTCAACCACTGCGCCACCAGGGAAGCCCCCCTATCCTGCTTCTTACGTTAGTCACCAGCAACTAAATGGTGAAACCAAGATTTGAACCCACCCAGTAGGGCTCCAGGATCTGCCCAGGAACACACATTAAGATTGTTTTTCAGACCTCTGCATAATGAGGTTGTATCAATGTACTATTTGTAATTTTCTGACTATATAATTGCTTTTATTAATTCCTATGAATTAATTCCTAAATATGATTACATGGTATAATTCACTTCTTTGAGTTTTCTCTATAAAGCCATACATTAATGAAGTCACTTCAGGTGTTAATAAAAAGAAAGGTCACTTGAATTGTGAGGTCTGGTCCAAAATTTGCAATCGTGTAGTCAAAATTAGGCAGATCAAGTAAGCCACCATTTCTTTTTTTGGAGAAACATATAGTCTCATGCTGAGAGGTAGGAGATAGCTATTCTCTGTTAAAGTTTTCTGGGCAATAAACCATTCAAACTACACTGCTTCTGAAGTATTTGTCTTCCCTAGGAAGAAGAGATTTTTTTTTTGTTTTTTTTTGTTTTCTCTCTCAATCTCTCTTTTTTTCTTTTTTTTTTATTAAAGTATAATTGATTTACAATGTTGTGTTAATTTCTGCTTGCAGAAAAGTGATTTTTTAAAATATTCTTTTCCATTATGGTTCATCACAGGACACTGAATATAGTTAATTGTGCTATACAGTAGGATCTTGTTACCCATCCATTCCATACATACTAGTTTGCATCTACTAACCCCAAACTCCCTCCTCCACACCTCTCCCCCTTGACAACCACAAATCTGTTCTCTATGTCTGTGAGTATGTTTCTGTTTTGTAGATATGTTCATTTGTGTTATATTTTAGATTCCACATATAAGTAATTTCATATGGTATTTGTCTTTCTCTTTCTGACTTACTTAACTTAGTATTATAATCTCTAAGTCCATCCATGTTGCTGCAAGTGGCATTATTTCATTCTTTTTTATTGCTGTGTAGTATTCCATTGTATATATGTACCACATCTTCTTTATCCATTCATCTGTTGATAGACATTTAGGTAGTTTCCATATCTTGGCTACTGTGAATAGTGGTGCTATGAACATAGAGGCGCATGTATCTTTTTGAAGTATAGTTTTGTCCAGATATATGCTCAGGAGTGGGATTGCTGGATTATATGGCAACTCTATTTTTAGTTTTTTGAGGAACCTCCATACTGTTTTCCATAGTTGCTGCACCAACTTACATTCCCACCCACAGCGTAGGAGGGTTCCCTTTTCTCTACACCCTCTCCAGCATTTATTGTTTGTAGATTTTTTTAATGATGGCCATTCTGGCAGATGTGAGGTGGTACCTCACTGTAGTTTTGATTTGCATTTTTCTAATAGTGATGCTGAGCATATTTTCATGTGCCTGTTGGCCATCTGTATGTCTTCTTTGGAGAAATGTCTATTTAGGTCTTCTGTCCATTTTTGGATTGCATTGTTTATTTTTTTGTTGTTGAGTTGTATGAGCTGTTTGTATATTCTCTCTTGAGCTCCTGCACAACAATTGCAAGAGTTTCCCCCAAGCTGAAAAAAGAAATAACAAAAACTCAATTTACTAATTGCTTGTTCATGCAAATTTCCAAATACCAAATATATTCCCATTCTGATTTGTTCAGAGTAACCCTCTTCTCTTCTTACCAGATTCTCTCCAATTTTGGTTGCTCTGGGCCAATGATACCATCTGGTGCCTGGAGCAGGAAACTGTTCTCATTAGTGTATTTTCTCTACCACCTTCTTCCTTACTCTCCAAGAAGAGGGTACCCAGATGAAGGAGCACTGGTTTCCTTTGTCTTTTACAATCTGAAACAGTGCCAGTTCAGCTGACCCATTTCCAGTAATACTTTATTTTTACTCAACCCAGACTACTGGGTCTCAGGAATGCATTAGCACAAAAACCCATTCCTACCTTTACCTTGCTCTCTATCTTTCAAATTTTACATGGTTACTTTTAAAAAAATGGGTCCATCTAAGGTTAAGGTCAGAAGTTAATAGGCTTTCTTACTGTCACACAGAAGCAGAACCTTAGCTGAAACAGTAGTATGCATTGTTCAGAACTGCCTTGATGGACAACTTGGAGAATTCGAGGTCAAATATAGACCAACAAAAATCAATGTTTTTTATTTTCAATCATCTGAACTTTCTTGGGGAATTTGGTAATCCCTTCAAATAGCAAGTAAGTAAATGTACTTCTGTTTTATGTGTTTATTAGTTAGGGTTTCCTAACATGTGGGTCCATTTGATCTGTACAGCATCTATTTCTCCCTTTTAGTGTTTCTGTATTAGGCCCTCTCTCTTGGCCTGTGAAGCAGATGGTCTTTGTCAGTTGAATTATACCAGAATTTTGAATTTTCCCCACAAGCATAACTATGCTCCAATTGTTTTTTCTATAGGCAAGAATAATATACCCAGCATCTTTATGCTTGCAAATGATACATCAGATAGATGCTAAAGCAGAAATGATATATAGATACCTAATTATTACACAAATGACTCATAAGATATAGAGTCAACTGAAATTATCTCCTGTGATTTTGGTAAATTTATCAAAGTAAGAGTGTTAGCTTATTGCTTTGTCCACCATTCTCTTTTTCACTTCATTTGAACATGATTTGGTGAGTTTGAGGAAAATGGACTTTAGATTACTTGAGTTTTGGCCTGCATACATTAATTCATTCAGTAACCATTGAATGAATACCTACTATTGTTATGTACCAGGGACATAAAGTTAATGACGTATGGTTTTTCCATGGGCTCAATGGGAGAGAGAGACTCTGAGTAGGTAATTTTAAAAATATAATTTGTTTAAACATGTAAGTATGGATAAACAATTTTATGAAAATATAGAAAAGGAAGAGTTTAACTCCACCCAGTAAGGTCAGGGAAGACCTTATAGGAGCTGACATATATATTTATTTGGAACTATCTATGTGGAAAGGAAAGGCAACAGGTGCTAAGGAGAGGATGTGTCCTAAATAAAGAAGATTAAATCCTTGATCATCTGAGATCCTTTTTCAGCACACACACACAAATTACTGTAAATATGTTGACTATTATTGATGAAGTGGAATTATAGAAAGAGCCACCTAAAGTAAATTCTTGTGTTTTTAATTTACTAAGATTAAGAATTTAGTGTCTTACTTAAGAGAATCAGAATCATGCTTTGGGGAAAACTTCAAAAGCAAAATGAAGAAGAGAAGTAAGTCAAGTGAGCAATTGTTCAAGACTGAAAAGTCTCCAGGAGAGAGCAAATCTGAAGACATGTACACTTTAGTATGGCAGGAATGTCACCCCTGGTTTGTTTCTTAGACCTGTGATAAATGGCCCTTTGCCGACAGCTAGTTAAAACAGCGGCACAGAGCAGGCATAACTCCATGCATGCCAACGTCCTTCCAGGATCAGGAATTGGTTTCATCCACCCTGTTTAAGGGCATGCAGATTTTAGCATACCTTTAATGTCATATCGCATCAATAGCTTTTTCTGAATTTGTGTGGATCTCAGGTTTCCTCCCAGGTCCTGGACTACTAGATTCTTTACTTTTCTCCATGGGCCTGACACTAAAAGGGCATCTCCTCTAACTTCCCCAGTAGTGGGAGACACTCCCTGCTTTATTCCCGCCACACCAACCAACTCCATGGCTGTTTTCTCCCGTGTACCAAGATGGTACTTAGAGTATTGGATGGGCAATGCTTTGTCCCTGATGCTTGATACTGCACAAATGTATTAGGTCTTCAAATTGATCTCCATAACACAGCTATGGCACTGCATAGAAGCCATCCACACCTTACACCTCCTGACACCCGGGCATTATTCTTAGCTTCAGGACCAATCTGCTGGCCTTGAACCCTTTGAAACACAATTTTCATTTTCTCCTATTCCTTCTGGCTTCCTGCTCATGGTCCTGCTGCTCTGCCCTGTTTTTTTCTTTGCTTACCCTGTTCCCATGCTACTTTAACCCCCCACTTTAGGCAACTCATCCAACTAAGCCTGATCCCTGTGACTATACACTGGGTGTAGACCACTTTGGTGGGAGGCCCTCAATAGGATTTGCTTTGGTTCTGGTTGCAAAGACCTGCTACATATAAAATGATGATAAAAATAAGGTTTCTGCATGAGAGGCTTTCTGTACATTATCACATTTAATATTCACAACTTCCGTTAGGTTATCCATAACCTTCCTGACTTTTTACAAAAAGAATCTGCAGGTCAGAGAGTAAAATGCTCTGCTTGAGGTCCCATAGTGAGTATGTGGAAGCACAGGTTTGTCTCATTCCAAAGCCCCTCATATGAATCATTAAATACCCTACATCCCTGTGTACATAGATAGATGAGGTTTTGAATTATTGACCTCAACCCTAAAGTCCGCAGCTATATCCATCACTTTTCTAACATTTCTGTTATTTCTCATCAGTCAATTACCCCTGTGTGTGGGCAGGTCTTCAGCCTGCCCCAAAACATTGCTCAGATGCGTGCTGGCAGTGTATACAAACCCCTCCAGGGACTAATTTTGCAAGAAACATCTCAAGGCAACAAGGAGTGAGGTACCTAGTGGAAGCGTGTTCTAGCAGGGAAAGGAGAAGATAAAAAAGCAGTCAGATTCTCAGGGGGAAATCCTATGATTCCTGTTATGAAGGTACCTTTTTAAATGAAAAATTCAAGGTGCAGAACAAGTGTACTTTTGCTTCTTCTCATGTATAAAATGCACACATATTTTTTAGGTAATAGAACAATTAACTAAAAACTAATAAAAATCATTATTCATGATGGAAGTAGGAAAAATGGACAGGACTATTCTTTGTTTTATGGTTTTGACTTTGGAACCATGGAAATGTTCTATGTTACTATAAATAAAAAAGTAAAAATAGTCAGGATATCTGGAATTATAAAGCAAAATTAAACACATAAACATAATTGTGTATGAAGTTGACAGTGTAACAACATGGAGAAAAATTAGTACCAATGACTTCTAAACACAGTAACTTGAGTAATTTGACTATACGTCTCTAATAAAATAATCCTAAGAACATAAGAAACCACTAAGAAATCTTAAACTACTTTCAGCAATAATGTTGGTATTAGAATTTGGGAAATATTAGATACATATTCCAGAAAAAAATTAAATAGATAATTAATGCAGTTCGGGAGAAAGAGTCTGAGCAAAATACAAAAACAAAAACAAAAACAAAAAAAGGACATATAAAATCAAAAAAGTTAGGTAAAATGCTATAATCTTGCATTTGAATTGGTAGCATCAAGTGAATTTAGATTTTTTTTCTTTCTATAAAAACATGTATTTTCTAGCTTTGTTTATGAAAATAAGATCTAGAAGTAAAAACAACCCAATAGCAATTACAACATTAGCATCTAGATTGTTGCTCTAAATACTATTTCTCACAAAAAGGAATCAGGGTCCCTCAGAAAAACGGCTCATTTCCTGTCTGGGGCAGAAATTCGACAAGAAGAGCCAGGAACACCTTGTTGTGCAAGAGAAACTACTGGAATTATAGTAGAAAGCCACTGGAGCCAATTTGAATGGGGTCCCAATGACCAAAGATGTCACAAGTTAAGCATCAAAAACAATAATGAGCTTGATGGATTAAAATATATCAATTATCAAGATGGCTGAGTAGAAGGACGTGCTCTCACTCCCTCTTGTGAGAGCACCAGAAACACAACTAACTGCTGAACAGTCATCAACAGGAAAACACTTGAACTCACCAAAAAAGATACCTCACATCCAAAGACAAAGGAGAAGCCACAATGAGACGGTAAGAGGGGTGCAATCACAGTAAAATCAAATCCCATAACTGGTGGGTGGGTGACTCACAAATTGGAGAACACTTATACCACAGAAGTCCACCCACTGGAGTGAAGGTTCTGAGCCCTATGTCAGGCTTCCCAACTTGGGGGTCCGGCAAAAGGAGGAGGAATTCCTAGAGAATCAGACTTTGAAGGCTAGTGGGATTTGATTGCAGGACTTCGACAGGACTGGGGGAAACAGAGACTGCACTTGTGGAGGGCACACACAAAGTAGTGTGTGCATCAGGACCCAGGGGAAGGAGCAGTGACCCCATAGGAGACTGAACCAGACCTACCTGCTAGTGTTGGAGGGTCTCCTGCAGAGGTGGGGGGTGGTTGTGGCTCAGCATGAGGACAATGACACTGGCAGGAGAAGTTCTGGGAAGTACTCCTTGGCGTGAGCCCTCCCAGAGTCTGCCAATAGCCCCACCAAAGAGTCTGGGTAGGCTTCAGTGTTGGGTTGCCTCAAGCCAAACAACCAACAGGGAGGGAACCCAGCCCCACCACTCAGGAGACAAGCATATTGAAGTTTTACTTAGCTCTGCCCAACAGAGTAACACCCAGCACTACCCACCACCAGTCCCTCCTATCAGGAAGGTTGCACAAGCCTCATAGATAACCTCATCCACCAGCAGAAGCAAGAAGAAGTACAGTCCTGCAGCTTGTGGAACAAAAACCACATTCACAGAAACATAGACAAGATGAAAAGGCAGAGGGCTATGTACCAGATGAAGGAACAAGATTAAACCCTAGAAAAACAACTAAATGAAGTGGAGATAGGCAACCTTCCAGTAAAAGGATTCAGAATAATGATAGTGAAGATGATCCAGGATCTCGGAAAAAGAATGAAGGCAAAGATCGAGAAGATGAAAGAAATGTTTAACAAAGACCAAGAAGAATTAAAGAACAAACACCTAGAAGAATTAAAGAACAAGCAAACAGAGATGAACAATACAATAACTAAAATGAAAAGTACACTGGAAGGAATCAATAGCAGAATAACTGACAAAGAAGAAAGGATAAGTGATCTGGAAGACAGAATTGTGGAATTCACTGTCGTGGAACAGAATAAAGAAAAAAGAATGAAAAGAAATGAAGGCAGCTTAAGAGACCTCAGGGACAACATTAAACGCAAAAACATTCACTTTATAGGGGTCCCAGAAGGAGAAGAGAGAGAGAGAAAAGACCCGAGAAAATATTTGAAGAGATTATAGTTGAAAACTTCCCTAACATGGGAAAGGAAATAGCTACTGAAGTCCAGGAAATGCAGAGAGTCACAGGCAGGATAAACCCAAGAAGAAACACGCCAAGACACATAGTAATCAAATTCACAAAAATTAAAGACAAAGAAAAATTATTGAAAGCTACAAGGGAAAAATGACATAAAACATACAAGGGGAAAAAAAAAAAAAAAACATACAAGGGAACTCCCATAAGGTTAATAGCTGATTTCTCAGCAGAAACTCTACAAACCAGAAGGGAGTGGCATGACATATTTAAAGTGATGAAAGGGAAGACCCTACAACCAAGATTACTCTACATGGCAAGGATCTCATTCAGATTCGACGGAGAAATCAAAAGCTTTACAGACAAGCAAAAGCTAAGAGAATTCAGCACCACCAAACTAGCTCTAGAACAAATGCTAAAGGAACTTCTCTAAGTGGAAAACAAAAGAGACGAACAGGATCTACAAAAACAAACCCAGAACAATTAAGAAAATGGTAATAGGAACATACATATCAATAATTACCTTAAAAGTGAATGGATTAAATGCTCCAACCAAAAGACACAGGCTCGCTGAATGGATACAAAAACAAGATCCATATATATGCTGTCTACAAGAGACCCAATTCAGACCTAGGGACACATACAGAATAAAGTGAGGGGATGGAAAAAGATACTCCATGCAAATCAAAATCAAAAGAAAGCTGGAGTAGCAATACTCATATCAGATAAAATAGACTTTAAAATAAAGAATGTTACAAGAGACAAGGAAGGACACTACATAATGATCAAGGGATCAATCCAAGAAGAAGATATAACAATTATAAATATATATGCACCCAACATAGGAGCACCTCAATACATAAGGCAACTGCTAACAGCTGTGAAAGAGGAAATCGACAGTAACACAGTAATAGTGGGGACTTTAACACCTCACTTACACCAATGGACAGATCATCCAAACAGAAAATTAATAAGGAAACACAAGCTTTAAATGACACAATAGACCAGATAGATTTAATTGATATTTATATGACATTCCATCCAAAAACAGCAGATTACATGATCTTCTCAAGTGCACACGGAACATTCTCCAGGATAGATCACATCTTGGGTCACAAATCAAGCCTAAGTAAATCTAAGAAAATTGAAATCATATCAAGCATCTTTTCTGACCACAACGCTATGAGATTAGAAATGAATTACAGGGGAAAAAAGGTTTAAAAAAACAAACACATGGAGGCTAAACAGTACGTTACTCAATAACCAAGAGATCACTGAAGAAATCAAAGAGGAAATCAAAAAATACCTAGAGACAAATGACAATGAAAACACGACAATCCAAAACCTGTGGGATGCAGCAAAAGCAGTTCTAAGAGGGAAGTTTATAGCTATACAAGCCTACCTCAAGACACAAGAAAAATCTCAAATAAACAATCTAACATTACACCTAAAGGAACTAGAGAAAGAAGAACAAACAAAAGCCAAAGTTAGCAGAAGGAAAGAAATCATAAAGATCAGAGCAGAAATAAATGAAATAGAAACAAAGAAAACAATAGCAGAGATCAATACAAGTAAAAGCTGATTCTTTGAGAAGATACACAAAATTGATAAACCATTAGCCAGACTCATCAAGAAAAAGAGGGAGAGGACTCAAATCAATAAAATTAGAAATGAAAAAGGAGAAGTTACAACAGACACCACAGAAATACAAAGCATCCTAAGAGACTACTACAAGCAACTCTATGCCAGTAAAATGAACAACCTGGAAGAAATGGACAAATTCTTAGAAAGGTATAACCTTCCAAGACTGAACCAGGATGAAATAGAAAATATGAAGAGACCAATCACAAGTAATGAAACTGAAACTGTGTTTAAAAATCTTCCAACAAACAAAAGTCCAGGACCAGATGGCTTCACAGGTGAATTCTATCAAACATTTAGAGAATAGCTAACACCCATCCTTCTCAAACTCTTCCAAAAAATTGCAAGAGGAAGGAACACTCCTAAACTCATTCTATGAGGTCACCATCACCCTGATACCAAAACCAAAAAAAGATACTACAAAAAAAGAAAATTACAGAACAATATCACTGATGAATAGAGATGCAAAAATTCTCAACAAAATACTAGCAAACAGAATCCAACAACACATTGAAAGGATCATATACCATGATCAAGTGGTATTTATCCCAGGGATGCAAGGATTCTTCAATATACGCAAATCAATCAATGTGATACACCATATTAACAAATTGAAGAATAAAAACCATATGATCATCTCAATAGATGCAGAAAAAGCTTTTGACAAAATTCAACACCCATTTATGATAAAAACTCTCCAGAAAGTGGGCATAGAGGGAACCTACCTCAACATAATAAAGGCCATATATGACAAACCTACAGCAAATGTCATTCTCAATGGTGATAAGCTGAAAGCATTTCCTCTAAGACCAGGAATGAGACAAGGATGTCCACTCTCACCACTATTATTCAACATAGCTTTGGAAGTCCTAGCCATGGCAATCAGAGAAGAAAAAGAAATAAAAGGAATGCAAATTGGAAAAGAAGAAGTAAAACTGTCACTGTTTGCAGATGACATGATACTATATATAGAGAATCCTAAAGATGCCACCAGAAAACTACTAGAGCTAATCAATGAATTTGGTAAAGTTGCAGGATACAAAATTAATGCACAGAAATCTCTTGCATTCCTATACACTAATGATGAAAAATCTGAAAGAGAAATTAAGGAAACACTCCCATTTACCACTGCAACAAAAAGAATAAAATACCTAGGAATAAACCTACCTAGGGAGAAAAAAGACCTGTTTGCAGAAAAGTATAAGACACTGATGAAAGAAATTAAAGATGGTACCAACAGATGGAGAGATATACCATGTTCTTGGATTGGAAGAATCAATATTGTGAAAATGACTATACTACCCAAAGCAATCTATAGATTCAATGCAATCCCTATCAAATTACCAATGGCATTTTTTACAGAACTAGAACAAAAAATCTTAAAATGTGCATGGAGACACAAAAGACCCCGAATAGCCAAAGCAGTCTTGAGGGAAAAAAACGGAGCTGGAGGAATCAGACTCCTTGACTTCAGACTATACTACAAAGCTACAGTAATCAAGACAATACGGTAATGGCACAAAAACAGAAACATAGATCAATGGACCAAGATAGAAAGCCCAGAGATAAACCCACGCACCTTTGGTCAACTAATCTATGACAAAGGAGGCAAGGACATACAACGGAGAAAAGACAGTCTCTTCAATAAGTGATGCTGGGAAAAGTGGATAGCTACATGTAAAAGAATGAAATTAGAGCACTTCCTAACACCATACACAAAAATAAACTCAAGATAGATTAGAGACCTAAATGTAAGACCAGACACCATAAAACTCTTAGAGGAAAACATAAGAAGAACACTCTTTGACATAAATCACAGCAAGATATTTTTTGATCCACCTCCTAGAGTAATGGAAATAAAAACAAAAATAAACAAATGGGACCTAATGATACTTAAAAGCTTTTGTACAGCAAAGGAAACCATAAACAAGACAAAAAGACAACTCTCAGAATGTGGAAAATATTTGCAAATGAAACAACAGACAAAGGATTAATCTCCAAAATATATAAAGAGCTCATGCAGCTGAATATTAAATAAACAAACAACCTAATCCAAAAATGGGCAGAAGACCTAAATAGACATTTCTCCAAAGAAGACATACAGATGGCCAAGAAGCACATGAAAAGCTGCTCAACATCACTAATTATTAGAGAAATGCAAATCAAAACTACAATGAGGTATCACCTCACACCAGTTAGAATGGGCATCATCAGAAAATCTACAAACAACAAATGCTGGAGAGGATGTGAAGAAAAGGGAACCCTCTTGCACTGTTGGTGGGAATGTAAATTCATACAGCCACTTTGGAGAACAGTATGGAGGTTCCTTAAAAAACTAAAAATAGAATTACCGTATGACCCAGCAATCCCACTACTGGGCATATACCCAGAGAAAACTGTAATTCAAAAAGACACATGCACCCCAATGTTCATTGAAGCACTATTTACAATAGCCAGGTCATGGAAGCAACCTAAATGCCCATGGACAGACGAATGGATAAAGAAGATGTGGTACATATATACAATGGAATATTACTCAGCCATAAAAAAGAACGTAATTAGGTCATTTGTTGAGACGTGAATGGTTCTAGAGACTGTCATACAGAGTGAAGTAAGCCAGAAAGAGAAAAAGAAATATTGTATATTAACGCATATATGTGGAACCTAGAAAAATGGTACAGATGAACTGGGTTGCAGGGCAGAAATTGAGACACAGATGTAGAGAACAAATATATGGACACCAAGGGGGGAAAGTGGCAGGGGGGAGAGCATGGTGGTGGGATGAATTGGGAGATTGGGATTGATATATATACACTAATGTGTATAAAATGGATAAGTAATAAGAACCTGCTGTATAAAAAAATAAATTAAATTAAATTTAAAAAAAAAGAAAAAAAATATCAATTACGTAAAAATTCATAAAAATACTCCCTTAATTGGTTTACCTCTGGGTGTTGCTGGGATACCAAGTCACTATTCTAAATGTCAGCAAATAAAAGTAAGACATCAAGTTAATCAACCTTTTAACTACCGGTTTACAGGAATGATAAAGGATAAGCATTACATTAAACCACAAAGATGCAATTGGTCCAAATCATAAAATGGGGAACTCTTTAAGGTGAATTATCTGACTTCTTCAGCAAATACTTAGCACTAAGAGAAGAGCCTTAAAAGGTACATATCAACCTCATGTAATGTGTGCAGTGTATGGACTCTGATATTTAGGAATCTAAGCATGAAAAGACTTTGCTGAGACTCTACTAGATACTTTTAAGGATTTATAATTCATTTTTATGTGTAATAATAATATAGTCCTAATATTTAAAAAAAGAAAAGAAAGACAATCTTTGTTAATTATACACACTGAAAAAAAAGAAGGATGAAATATGATGCTTGGAATTTTCCTGATAATACCCCATATCTTGGTCCCAGTCACCCGAAGCAGAGCATGAGATGAGGATTTGTGTGCAAGAAACACATATGGAAGTGCTGCTATGAGAAGCTAGTAGTGGATCTGGTCAGGGGAGCAGGACAGGGAGGGGGGAAGAAGTCACAGGGGTGTAATTTCAGGCAAATTCTCATGAACGGTAGCTTCAGCTCCAACTCTCAGGGGAACTCTGCAGTGTAAATTACTCTGCAGAGCTGCTTTGTCCTGAAGCAGGAGAGCTGGCTTTCACACTTCCCACCCATCCATCATTGGCTAAGCATCACTCAGGAAGATGTAAACCCCTAGGTGCTCCTGAACAAAGGAGCTCCACAGCCCAAGGACAGGCATTGGAAGAAGAATCCCACATGCAGGTCTTTGGAGATAAAAGCACGCTGAAGCCTGAAGAGGGGTACACAGTAATGGCAAAAGGATCTGAGAGCATCTGAGTGGAGCACCTACAGTGCCTATATTAAGGACACTCCAGTAGAGAGAGGAGAGTGGGTAGTGATGGAGGAAGAGGCAAGATGCACATAATATTGAGACATGTTGGGGCAAGATGCATATGCTGGAAAATCTCCATAAAAACCTAGAAAAGTAAGCAATCTGACTATCTCACCTGTTATATACACTGTATGATATAAGCAATTCTAATCTAAAAAAGATTCATTGGATCTGAAAGTTTGTTTCCCATTCAGTTGTTGAGAACTTGGAAATGATTTACCTGTGGAAACAATGTCATATGGTGGTTAGTTCCCAGGATAACCCACAAAAGACACTTTTGCCCATAATCGGGAGGAACACCATATGCTCACAATGAAACATAGTAGAAAACACCACAGAGACGGCACAAGTAATTAAATCACACCATACTTCTGAGAAAGAAACTGCTTTTGCTTTGTCTTTGATGATCTAGGGAAAGCAACTGTTCTTAGAACTCCTTTGTTTCAGTTTTTTCTCTGCCAAAGGGCCACTTTACAACTTAACCATCGGCTAAGACAGGGGTCCCCAACCTGGTACCTTATGGTAGGAGGCCTGTTAGGAGCCGGGGCTGCACAGCAAGAGGTGAGCGGTAGGCGGGCAAGTGAGTGAAGCTTCCTCTGCCGCTCCCCATCGCTCCCCATCGCTCGCATTACCGCCTGAACCATCCCCCCTCCCCCCGTTCGTGGAAAAATAGTCTTCCATGAAACCGGTCCCTAGTGCCAAAAAGGTTGGGGACTTCTGGGCTAAGAGGTGGTTGGAGGTACATGTTGGGGAGGGGGGTTTGCTTGTTAATAACCAAGGGGTCGCTATTGCTGCTGCTGTCCCAGGCAGTGTCGCAACACTCAAAGCACAGATTTCCTAACACAAAGTGTTTTCACCACCGCCCACCCACTTTAATCAAGGTGAGAGTTTTGGTTAGAAGGTAAAGTAGGAGGAGAGACTCCCACAAAGTGAACCTGTTTCTTCCAACACACTGTAGTACCTGGGCACAGAAGTTTGGTAAAATTATTTTTCACACAACCCAGTCTCTTATGAATTTGTCTTTGATCTGCCTTGCAACCTCCCTCCCAGATCTCCCCCCAAGGGTGAGCTGGCTCTGCCACCTGTTTCTGTGCCTCCAGTTCCATTGGCCTCCTTCTCAGGTGGGTTTTCTCTTTGTATCCTTATCACGAGGGAAATTTCCATTGCCAAGGTGCACACCCAGTTCACTCCACCAAAAAACCGGTCCCACTTGGTGAGCTCCAAATGTACTTTTAGACAATTTACTTTTGGCGATTCAAGACTGCAAGACATTTTGCAAGTTTGCTGTCTGCTCTCTGTTCCACAAGTTCTCATTAACCTGGATGCTCTTTCGTGAATGCACTATGACTCGAATTATTGCTATTAACTATCTTTTTAAAAAAATTTACTTATTTATTTATTTTTGGCTGTGTTGGGTCTTCGTTTCTGTGCGAGGGCTTTCTCTAGTTGTGGCAAGCGGGGGCCGCTCTTCATCACGGTGCGCGGGCCTCTCACTATCGCGGCCTCTCTTGTTGCGGAGCACAGGCTCCAGACGCGCAGGCTCAGTAGTTGTGGCTCACGGGCCTAGTTGCTCCGCGGCATGTGGGATCTTCCCAGACCAGGGCTCGAACCCCTGTCCCCTGCATTGGCAGGCAGATTCTCAACCACTGCGCCACCAGGGAAACCCGCTATTAGCTATCTTGATGCCCTTTTTTACTCCAATAAATATTTCTCATCTGAGCGGTATGAAATACTCAATCATGCATACTATTTAATTCAGGGCTCATAATAACACTGAGCCCCCTTATATAGATGAGGTTCAGAATGATGGGGTACTTCCCCAAAGTCACAATGCTGGTAAAATGTAGAGCCAGGATATACACCAAGTCTGTCTGACTCTACGCTCCACATTCTTTTCTATTCTACCACAAGAAGAGCTGGGGATATGTGGCATGGTCCCTCCTTCCTTCTTCTGATTGTTTTCTAGATTTCCCTTGGAAAAGTTGTCACAGTTTTACCAAGAACCAGGATAATTTTCTTTCTAGAAGAAGCATAACAGCCCTATGTTATGTATATATGCTACTGCTGTTCCTATTTTAAAGATAAGGACAGAAGCCAAGGAATTAAATTATTTAGTCAAAGTCACATGGCTAAGTAAGTGGCAGAATTGGCTTTTGAATATAAGTAGTATGACTATAGGGCCCTAAACAGTATGCAATCAGCCTCACAAGGACTGAGGGTTTAGCTCAATGGCAAGGCAACAGCGTTCCCAGGTGGGCCCATCAGTAAGTCCAGACCACTACCAGTCCAGGCAATACTTTTGTGGAAGGTTGCATTTTCCAGAGATAGTGGTGACGGTATTTCTCATCTGATGTGCTCTTCTTAAAATATGACCTGTAAAAAAAAAAAAAAAAAAAAAAATATGACCTGGACACTCCTGTTGAGTGGTGGTGTGTGTCTCCTCACCTTTAGACCTGGGCAGATCTTTGCAACTGTCTCCACTGTAGAGTCTGAAATCCCTGACACTATGTGACTTCCAAGGCTGAGTTATAAAAATACCAGCACTCCTGCCTTATTCTCTTAGAATGTTTGTCCTTGGAGCTCACCACTCTGCTGTAGGGAAGCCTTAAGCAGTCCATCGAGAGACCCACGTAGGAGAAACCAAGTTCCCTAGCCCATGGCCCTGGTTGAGCTCCCAGTCAATGGGCCAGCACCAAATCTTCAGCCACAGGTGGGCACCACCTTGAGAGTGGCTCTTCTGGCCTCCAGTTAAGCAGCCCCACCCAGCTGACATTACACGGAACAGAGAGGAGCTCTTCCTTCCCAGCTCTACACAAAATGCAGATTTGTGAGCAAAATAAATGATTATTGTTGTTTTAAGACCTTAGTTTTGGGGCGGTTTATACTGCAGCAATAAGAAACTGTAACAGCTCCAAAAGCAATGTCCTCTCAGCATTATATTTGGTGCCTAGTAGTGGTGGTAGTGATGTTAGTAGGATTGAGAAAAAGAATTAACTTTTATATGTCAGGCACCTTACCAGGCACTGCCATGTACTTTACCTGGTCTGTTTCCTAAATTAATTCTGTGAAGAAAGTGCTCTTATTTTAAGTTTACAGGGAAGGGACCTGAAGGTCAGAGAGTCCCGTCCCTTACTCATTTGACACTCTTGGCATCAGCAGACATGTGGTGAACGTGGGATTTAAATAAAGGCCTTTCTGAGTCCAAACACATGTCTTCTCACTAATATTTTGTTTCTACGTTGAGTCCTGGTCCATTAAAAAATGGTGATTAGGGACTTCCCTGGTGGTCCAGTGGTTAAAACTCCAGGCTTCCAATGCAGGGGGCACGGGTTTGATCCCTGGTCTGGGAACTAAGCTCCCACATGCTGCACAGTGTGGCCAAAATATAAAATTAAATTTAAAAATGAATAAAAATTTAAAAAAATTAACAATGGTGACTAAATGTGGTAAACTAAAAAAACCCAGGACTGAAGAGTTTAATGAAAAACTGAAGCTTCCCTCAAGTCTAGGATAGTAGAGTGAACTGCTGACTGTGGAAATCATACAAAAGCTTGTGATGCCCAATTGGGAAATAATAATAATAAGACCAATGATGATGATGATGATAACTACCACTGATATAGTAAATATTAAAAAAATGTAAATAGTATTTTAAAAAAGAGCCAGGAAAACAAAAGTCAGGTTCTACTGTGTCAGGTGCTTCATGCACATGAGCTCATCAGCCATCCTAGGATGTAGGTATTTTTGAATCCCCATATGAGGCAAAGGCACTGAGATTCACACAGGCCACATAACTTTCTGAAGGCTGACAGTGAGTACCTCTGACTCTACAGCCCACCTCATTATACTGTCTGAAAGAGGGAGCTAAGGAAAACATACATACAACCCCAATGAAATGCATTCCATTGACTGACAGTGAGTGAACAAGGCGGGGAGCAAAGGCAGGATGGACAAACATCCATCAGTAGCTAGATATCAGGCGGATACTAACTAGGAGCAGTGGGTGATTATACTAGGGTATCCCAGAAGTCCATGAACAGCTACAGTGAGCTTACAAGCATAGCTGTGACTTGAAGTTCCCACCAGCTGGGCCCTTTTCTACCTGGCATTTGGTGGCCGGTGCAGCCCCAGAGAACACTACTTAGCCCTCTGATGCTTGGAAATGCCAGTGCTTAAGGCCTCTATGCTGTTGGAAAAAGTGGCAGACATTAAAGGTGCAATTCTACCTATACAAACACTCCTTGCTTCTGCTGGCTCTTATTAAAATGTATGAGATAGTCCTCTATCAACCATGGGTCACTCTGATCTGTTCCAGAGGACACTTCAAAGGGACCAGCCAACCTTGAAGGACTACTCCACTCTCTCCCAAAGGAAAGCATGGACCAGTAACTGGACAGCCTTAAGCCCAGGCCCCTGTGACAAAGCATTGGCCCAACTTGTAATTTCCCCAAAGACAAATACTTCAGAAGAAAATTGAAGTCTAGGGGAGGGGAGGTTGTGAAGAATATTTCTTCTGACTTGTTGGTAAGAGACCATTTGTGGAGGAAAACATGTTTTAAAAATACGGTCACCTGTTCCCACTGTTTATTCCAGTTCTGAAGTAAAGGTTATCTGCTTGTATTTTTTTTTTTTTAATTTTAGTGCCTTATTTATTTTTTTGCTTCCTGTCTTGTCAAGGATATTGAATTTAGATCAGAGGTTTTAACTCTTTTTTTTTTTTAATTTTATTTATTTATTTATTTATTTATGTATTTATGTATTTATTTATTTATTTATTTATGGCTGTGTTGGGTTCTGCTTGTATTTTTAAAAGGGAGTGGTCAGGGAAGGGAACAAAACCCTCGTTGCCATAAGAATAAGAATTCTCTTCCAATCAGAGGAGTATGAATTCAAGTGAAAAACTGGAATCAGGAGAAGGTGAACTATTCTGCAAGCACAATTATCTATTGTCCTGCAAAAATCTGCAGCCAGACAGAAAAAATAAATGCTAAAGGATATGCAGAGTGTGGAATTGTGAATTTCTCCGTACATTTTCACTTGCTTTTTCAGTAACAACTGGGAATCTTTGGCTGATATGTTTTAAAGATTAATTTCAATATTCATTTAAAATTAATATTTAAATTCCTTCACACCTGTTTCACTCATTCTATAGAAATGATTGGGGATCTGGCAGGTACTTGAAAGCTTTGGAGAAAGTCTGTGGTTTTTGAAAGACCATGAGTAAGTGCCTTTGGATTCTTTATTTCTTTAAAACAGCTGATAAAAAGATGTTGAATTATGAGATTTGGAGTCAGACAAGTTTACAGTTGAATCATGGCTTTACCACAAATGGTCTAAAGCAACCTCAGGCCCATTCTTTCACCTTTCTGGACAAAATGAGAACAGCAATTCCTACTTCACAAGGTTAAATAATATAGTGTATTTTGAAACTCAAAAAGATGCCTGGCATAGAGTAGGAGACCACTGACTGACTGACAGTTTTTATGGCTGTTACAATCACACGCCATTTGGTTCAGTTGACTGGGCTTCTCACTTTTTCAATTCAATTCAAGCCACATATTCGGGGATCAGGTCTCTTGAATTTGGATTACGTGGGATATCAGATAGGATTAAGTTTGATGGCATGTGACAGATACTCCAAATAATAGTAGTTTAAAACAAGATAGAAGTTTATTTTTTCTCCTGTGTAAAATAAGTCTCAGGATATGCAGTGCAAAGCTGGTACTGGAGTCAAGGACCCAGCATCCTACATACAGCTTGAGGTTCTGTTCATATGGAAGGGCGGGAGCATAGGCATTGGAAGGCAGCTAGCAGTCTGTGCTGTGTGTAGATTCTCTATTGCATCTCCCTCCTCAGCCCCAATTATAAAGTTTCATGCTATATTGTCTTTCCCAATAGAAGGAAGGGGAGAAACACCCAAATTGGCCACAGTAAATAAAACACTTTTTTTTTTCACACACACACACACACACACACACTGTATTTTATTTTTACAAGAGATAAATAGACTGACACCAAGCATTGTAAATGGATGACCACAACAAAAGCAACAATGATTGCAATTACCAAACACGAAACACACTCATACTATGTCATAATATTGACATTCAGTCCAGTAATCCTCCACTGTAACAGCTCCTTTACATTGCAGTGAAAATTGATTTGTATATTTTTTGCCTCTGAGTCCTTGTGGGATTTTTTTTTTTTATTCAAACAGGGAGTCACAAAAATTATAATCATCCTCATCAGTTCACTCAGTCTCATGTAACTAATTTTTCTTTTTCATCTTGATCTTTTGTTAGCCCTTTTATGAATTCATCAGTTTTCCATTAGAGTTCTGAAAATGCTTATTCATTCAGTTCAGCAGTATAGTCAGTTACCAGAAACCTGTACTTGTCAGTCTTTTCCATGAATTCCTTGAAGATGAAATGCTTTTATAGGAACATTTTTGCAAAAGCATCAGAGTACACCCAGAACTGTCTGTAAATGACAAAAGACTTAAAAATGACCACGGTTAAAGATTTGATGAAAGTTCATAACAATGCGGTTGACAAGGAAATTTAGCTATTTCTGAGATATACATTTTAAAGTAATAACTAGAATTATGACTTATAACATTATACCAAAACATATAAGATTTTTAGAAATTTCATATAATGTCTGAAACATTTATATTAACATATTTACATACAAATACCCCAAAGAAAGTTTAGTATTAGTTGTTTTTGTTTGTTTGTTTGCTTCTTTTTTTATACTGTAGGTTCTTATTAATCATCAATTTTATACACATCAGTGTGTACATGTCAATCCCAATCGCCCAATTCAGCACACCACCATCCCCACCCCACCACGGTTTTCCCCCTTTGGTGTCCATACGTTTGTTCTCTACATCTCTGTCTCAACTGATGCCCTGCAAGCTGGTTCATCTGTAACATTTTTCTAGGTTCCACATACATGTGTTAATATACGATATTTGTTTTTCTCTTTCTGACTTACTTCACTCTGTATGACAGTCTCTAGATCCATCCACGTCTCAACAAATGACTCAATTTTGTTCCTTTTTATGGCTGAGTAATATTCCATTGTATATATGTACCACATCTTCTTTATCCATTCGTCTGTCCATGGGCATTTAGGTTGCTTCCATGACCTGGCTATTGTAAATAGTGCTGCAAAGAACATTGGGGTGCATGTGTCTTTTTGAATTTCGGTTTTCTCTGGGTATATGCCCAGTAGTGGGATTGCTGGGTCGTATGGTAATTCTATTTTTAGTTTTTTAAGAACCTCCATACTGTTCTCCATAGTGGCTGTATCAATTTACATTCCCACCAAGAGTGCAAGAAGGTTCCCTTTTCTCCACACTCTCTCCAGCATTTGTTGTTTGTAGATTTTCTGATGATGCCCATTCTAACTGGTATGAGGTGATACCTCATTGTAGTTTTGATTTGCATTTCTCTAATAATTAGTGATGTTGAGCAGCTTTTCATGTGCTTCTTGGTCATCTGTAGGTCTTCTTTGGAGAAATGTCCATTTAGGTCTTCTGCCCACTTTTGGATTGGGTTGTTTGTTTCTTTAATATTGAGCGGCTTGAGCTCTTTATATATTTTGGAGATTAATCCTTTGTCCGTTGATTCGTTTGCAAATATTTTCTCCCATTTTGAGGGTTGTCTTTTCGTCTTGTTTATGGTTTCCTTTGCTGTACAAAAGCTTTTAAGTTTCATTAGGTCCCATTTGTTTATTTGTGTTTTTATTTCCATTTCTCTAGGACCTGGGTCAAAAAGGATCTTGCTGTGATTTATGTCATCGAGTGTTCTTCCTATGTTTTCCTCTAAAAGTTTTATAGTGTCCGGTCTTACATTTAGGTCTCAAATCCACTTTGAGTTTATTTTTGTGTATGGTGTTAAGGAGTGTTCTAAGTTCATTCTTTTACATGTAGCTGTCCAGTTTTCCCAGCTCCACTTATTGAAGAGACTGTCTTTTCTCCATTGTCTATCTTTGCCTCCTTTGTCATAGATTAGTTGACCATAGGTGTGTGAGTTTATCTCTGGGCTTTCTATCTTGTTCCATTGATCTATGTTTCTGTTTTTGTGCCAGTAACATATTGTCTTGATTACTGTAGCTTTGTAGTATAGTCTGAAGTCAGGGAGTCTGATTCCTCCAGCAACGTTTTTTTCCCCTGAAGACTGCTTTGGCTATTCGGGGTCTTTTGTGCCTCCATACAAATTTTAAGATGATTTGTTTTAGTTCTGTAAAAAATGCCATTGGTAATTTGATAGGGATTGCATTGAATCTGTAGATTGCTTTGGATAGTATAGTCATTTTCACAATATTGATTCTTCCAATCCAAGAACATGCTATATTTCTCCATCTGTTGCTTTCATCTTTAATTTCTTTCATCAGTGTCTTATAGTTTTTTGCATACAGGTCTTTTGTGTCCCTAGGTAGGTTTATTCCTAGGTATTTTATTCTCTTTGTTGCAATGGTAAATGGGAGTGTTTCCTTAATTTCTCTTTCAGATTTTTCATCATTAGTGCATAGGAATGCAAGAGATTTCTGTGCATTAATTTTGTATCTTGCAACTTTACCAAATTCATTGATTAGCTCTAGTAGTTTTCTAGTGGCATCTTTAGGATTCTCTATGTATAGTATCATGTCACCTGTAAACAGTGACAGTTTTTCTTCTTCTTTTCCAATTTGTATTCCTCTTATTTCTTTTTCTTCTTTGATTGCCGAGGCTAAGACTTCCAAAACTATGGTGAGAGTGGACATCCTTGTCTCGTTCCTGATCTTAGAGGAAATGCTTTCAGTTTTTCACCATTGAGAATGATGTTTGCTATGGGTTTGTCATATATGGCCTTTATTATGTTGAGGTAGGTTCCCTCTATGTCCACTTTCTGGAGAGTTTTTATCATAAATGGGTGTTGAATTTTGTCAAAAGCTTTTTCTGCATCTATTGAGATGATCATATGGTTCTTATTCTTCAGTTTGTTAATATAGTGTATCACATTGATTGATTTGCATTTGTTGAAGAATCTTTGCATAGCTGGGATAAATCCCACTTGATCATGGTGTATGATACTTTTAATGTATTGTTGGATTCTGTTTGGTAGTATTTTGTTGAGGATTTTTGCATCTATAATCATCAGTTATATTGGTCTGTAATTTTCGTTTTTTGTAGTATCTTTGTCTGGTTTTGGTATCAGGGTGATGGTGGCCTCATAGAATGAGTTTGGGAGTGTTCCTTCCTCTGCAATTTTTTGGAAGAGTTTGAGAAGGATGGGTGTTAGCTCTTCTCTAAATGTTTGATAGAATTCACCTGTGAAGCCATCTGGTCCTGGACTTCTGTTTGTTGGAAGATTTTTAATCACAGTTTCAATTTCCTTACTTGTGATTGGTCTGTTCATATTTTCTATTTCTTCCTGGTTCATCTTGGAAGGTTACACCTTTCTAAGAATTTGTCCATTTCTTCCAGGTTGTCCATTTTATTGGCATAGAGTTGCTTGTAGTAGTCTCTCAGGATGCTTTGTATTTCTGCAGTGTTTGTTGTAACTTCTCCTTTTTCATTTCTAATTTTATTGATTTGAGTCCTCTCCCTCTTTTTCTTGATGAGTCTGGCTAATGGTTTATCAATTTTATCTTCTCAAAGAACCAGCTTTTAGTTTTCTTGATCTTTGCTATTGTTTTCTTTGTTTCTATTTCATTTATTTCTGCTCTGATCTTTATGATTTCTTTCCTTCTGCTAACTTTGGGTTTTGTTTGTTCTTCTTTCTCTAGTTCCTTTAGGTGTAAGGTTAGATTGTTTACTTGAGATTTTTCTTGTTTCGTGAGGTAGGCTTATATAGCTATAAACTTCCCTCTTAGAACTGCTTTTGCTGCATCCCATAGGTTTTGGATCATCATGTTTTCATTGTCATTTTTCTCTAGGTATTTTTTGATTGCCTCTTTGATTTCTTCAGTGATCTCTTGGTTATTTAGTAACGTATTGTTTAGCCTCCATGTGTCTGTGATGTTTACTTTTTTTTCCCTGTAATTGATTTCTAATCTCATAGTGTTGTGGTCAGAAAAGATGCTTGATATGATTTCAATATTCTTAAATTTACTGAGGCTTGGTTTGTGACCCAAGTTGTGACCTATCCTGGAGAATGGTCCGTGTGCACTTGAGAAGAAAGTGTAATCTGATGTTTTTGGATGGAATGTCCTATAAATATCGATTAAATCTATCTGGTCTATTGTGTCATTTAAAGCTTCTGCTTCCTTATTTATTTTCATTTTGGATGAACAGTCCATTGGTGTAAGTGAGGTGTTAAAGTCCCCCACTATTATTGTGTTAGTTTCGATTTCATCTTTTATAGCTGTTAGCAGTTGCCTTATGTATTGAGGTGCTCCTATGTTGGGTGCATATATATTTATAATTGTTATATCTTCTTCTTGGATTGATCCCTTGATCATTATGTAGTGTCCTTCCTTGTCTCTTGTAACATTCTTTATTTTAAAGTCTATTTTATCTGATATGAGTATTGCTACTCCAGCTTTCTTTTGATTTCGATTTGCATGGAGTATCTTTTTCCATCTCCTCACTTTCAGTCTGTATGTGTCCCTAGTTCTGAAGTGTGTCTCTTGTAGACAACATATATATGGGTCTTGTTTTTGTATCCATTCAGCAAGCCTGTGTCTTTGGTTGGAGCATTTAATCCATTCATGTTTAAGGTAATTATCAATATGTATGTTCCTATGACCATTTTCTTAATTGTTTTGGTTTTTTTTTTTGGTAGGTCTTTTTCTTCTCTTGTGTTTCCCACTTAGAGTAGTTCCTTTAGCATTTGTTGTAGAGCTGATTTGGTGGTGCTGAATTCTCTTAGCTTTTGCTTGTCTGTAAAGCTTTTGATTTCTCCATCGAATCTGAATGAGATCCTTGCCGGGTAGAGTAATCTTGGTTGTAGGTTCTTCCCTTTCATCACTTTAAGTACATCATGCCACTCCCTTCTGGCTTGTAGTGTTTCTGCTGAGAAATCAGCTGTTAACCTTATGGGAGTTCCGTTGTATGTTATTTGTCATTTTTCCCTTGCTGCTTTCAATAATTTTTCTTTGTCTTTAATTTTTGCCAATTTGATTACTATGTGTCTCGGCGTGTTTCTCCTTGGGTTTATCCTTTATGGGACTCGCTGTGTTTCCTGGACTTGGGTGGCAATTTCCTTTCCCATGTTAGGGCAGTTTTCGACTATAATTTCTTCAAGTATTTTCTCCAGTGTTTTCTCTCTCTCTTCTCCTTCTGGGACCCCTATAATGCGAATGTTGTTGCCTTTAATGTTGTCCCAGTGGTCTCTTAGGCTGTCTGCATTTCTTTTCATTCTTTTTTCTTTAGTCTGTTCTTCAGCAGTGAATTCCACCATTCTGTCTTCCAGGTCACTTATCCGTTCTTCTGCCTCAGTTATTCTGCTATTGATTCCTTCTAGTGTAGTTTTCATTTCAGTTATTGTATTGTTCATCTCTGTTTGTTTGTTCTTTAATTCTTCTAGGTCTTTGTTAAACATTTCTTGCATCTCCTTGATCTTTGCCTCCATTCTTTTTCCGAGGTCCTGGATCATCTTCACTATCATTATTCTGAATTCTTTTTCTGGAAGGTTGCCTATCTCCACTTCATTTAGTTGTTTTTCTGTGGTTTTGTCTTGTTCCTTCATCTGGTACATAGCCCTCTGTGTTTTCATCTTGTCTATCTTTCTGTGAATGTGATTTTTGTTCCACAGGCTGCAGGATTGTAGTTCTTCTTGCTTCTGCTGTCTGCCCTCTGGTGGATGAGGCTATCTAAGAGGCTTGATGGGAGGGGCTGTTGGTGGGTAGAGCTGACTGTTGCTCTGGTGGGCAGAGCTCAGTAAAACTTTAATCCACTTGACTGTTGATGGGTGGGGCTGTATTCCCTCCCTGTTGGTTGTTTGGCCTGAGGCAACCCAATACTGGAGCCTACCTGGGCTCTTTGGTGGGGCTAATGACAGACTCTGGAGAGGCTCACACTAAGGAGTACTTCCCAGAATTTCTGCTGCCAGTGTCCTCGTCCCCATGGTAAGCCACAGCCACCACCCCCCGCCTTTGCAGGAGACCCTCCAACACTAGCAGGTAGGTCTGGTTCAGTCTTCCCTGGGGTCACTGCTCATTCCCCTGGGTCCTGATGTGCACACTACTTTGTGTGTGTCCTCCAAGAGTGGAGTCTCTGTTTCCACCAGTCCTGTCAAAGTCCTGCAATCAATTCCCACTAGGCTTCAAAGTCTGATTCTCTAGGAATTCCTCTTCCCGTTGCCGGACCCCCAGGTTTGGAAGCCTGACATGGGGCTCAGAACCTTCACCAGTGGGTGGACTTCTGTGGTATAAGTGTTCTCCAGTCTGTAGGTCACCCACTCACCAGTTATGGGATTTGATTTTACTGTGATTGTGCTCCTCTTACCATTTCATTGTGGCTTCTCCTTTGTCTTTGGATGTGGGGTATCTTTTTGGTGAGTTCCAGTGTCTTCCTGTCGATGATTGTCCAGCAGCTAGTTGTGATTCTGGTGTTCTTGCAAGAGGGAGTGAGAGCACATCCTTCTACTCTGCCATCTTGTGTGTGTTCAAATAACACACTTTTGTTTCTCTATTTTAATTTAACCATGGTTCTTAGTGTGCATTCCAACAACAATAACAACAAACAGAATATATCAACATTGCACTAAATGCATGAAATATTGCCCATATTGATGTTATATGTATTTATAAAATCATATGAACAGTATTTTCCACTCTTATTTGAGGTTTGGTTCTTCATAAGAACAAAGCAAGGCCAGTATGGAGAACAGTATGGAGATTCCTTAAAAAACTAAAAATAGAGCTACCATATGATCCAGCAATCCCAATTCTGGGCATATATCCAGAGAAAACCATAATTTGAAAAGATACATGCACCCTAATGTTCACTACAGTGCTGTTTACAATAGTCAGGACATGGAAGCCACCTAAATGTCCGTTGACATTGGACAGACATTGGATAAAGAAGATATGGTACATATATACAATGGACTATTACTCAGCCATAAAAAAATGAAATAATGCCATTTGTAGCAACTTGGATGGACCTAGAGATTGTCATAGTAAGTGAAGTAAGTCAGACAGAGAAAGATAAATATCATATGATATTGTATATACGTGGAATCTAAACAACTGGTACACATGAATTTATTTACAAAATAGAAATAGAGTCACAGATGTAGAAAACAAACTTATGGTTACCAAGGAGGAAAGGGGGAGAAGGATAAATTGGGAGATTGGGATTGACATATACACACTACTATATATAAATAGATAACTAATAAGGACCTACTGTATAGTACAGGAAACTCTACTCAGTACTGTGTAAAAGAATCAGTACATGGGAAAAGAATCTAAAAAAGAGTGGATATATATATATGTATATATATAACTGATTCACTTTGCCGTACAGCAGAAACTAACACAACTATATTCCAATAAAAATTAATTTAAAAAAAAAAGCAAGGTTGTTGTTCCTCAAGGTCTTTTCCAGCAGTGCCCTTCTCCGAATCCAGGTAGGCCAACAAGCTCCAGGACACATTGATAGTCCTTGGTCCTGTTGACTATCAATCTGTGGACGTCGCCACTCTGCTTACTGAGTCACTTGGAAGAAGTGCAGGAGTTTAAGGTCATAGAGTCTGAATCTCTAAGGAACTACAGTCACCTGAGGATAGAGGCCACTTTATACAGTGATACTCTTCTGCTCCTCTTTTCTCATGAAGTGGGAGCCAGGAAGGACTTTCTACACAAGTAAGACTAGTATGTGCAGTAAGAACAAATCAGCTGCTAATTGTGTTGGAAGTGGGGAGAAAGGGTCTAGGATTTTATGATTGCTTAATAAAAACCACCTATTTTTACCCTCTGAATTGGTTATTGTTTGTTATCTCTACTTTGAAGGTGAGGAAATGAGGTTCAGCAAGGTTCATTAATGTTGCCGTGGTCACATCACAGGTGAGATGTGACACCACGATCTGTACCTAACTCTGCCTCCAAGGCCTGTGCAATTTCATATATATATACATATATATGTATATATATAGGAACTGGCTACCTAAGCATTCTGTGAAAAATAAATAAAACATGGTAATGGAATAAATTCAAAAAGTAAGCACCACGAAAAAGCAGAGTATAATATTTTACTTATAATACAGACATAATTGTGTAAAAATGTACCAAAAGACTGGAAATAAATAAACCATTTTCTTAACAGGGGTTGCCTTTTGGTGGTGGGGCTAGGCAGTAGTTTGCTAGAGCTGGCTAGTAAGAGCCTATATTGTTAAATATTCAAGAGTTTTGAGAGCTAGTTGTTAAACTGTTGGTAGCTTTAAAAAAGGCAGGATGGGTGTATTTATTGTACAACACTGAAATTGACAAAGACTATAAATCACAGCTTTATTTCCCCCCCCAGAAAGCCAGTTTACCAACACAATACTCACCGCTCACATCTTCTGTGCTTTTGTGTACTGTTTTGTATTAAACCATTTCTGCAATAACATAAATTAGCATATAACCAAGAAAAAATGAATATGGTAGAGTTAATAAAGGATAAAATGCAACTAAACTAAAACCAGTAGCTTCCAGAAGACCTGTAGATGATCTGAACATGGCTTTCCTTCATCCGTGCTATTGTCTTTGAACTCAGAGTTGGCTGTGGGTTCAAAGGAGAGGTCAAGTCCCAAGTGTTTTCTCCAGATGTGGTGCCCCTCTCAGCTCTGCCGTGCTCACTGGAGAGAGTGTGTGAACAGCTTCAATAAAATAGAACACCTGTGTGTAATGGGCTGTGAGTCACACAGCACATTTTCCCAACTAGTTCTTGTTGGAAATTGATGCATCCTTTGGTCACAGGTGGTCTTCCAGTACCTTGTGTGGCTTGGAATTTCTTTTTTGACTTTCCTTCATTCTGTAAATCTAACTCCAAGTAGGAAAAAAAAAAGGCTTAATTTAAGAGGATCTGTAAGAGACCATTGACTGCCTCATTGAAGAGGCTGAATCCCTCGCCTGAGCACTGAAGAGGCACACAAAGGCTGCTCCCCCTAACCCCCAGCCCCCATGTACATGGTCATGCTTGGCAGGTGCACTCAGCACATGCTATTAGGCCCATGAAAAGAGAACCTCAATCAACAAAGTGCTCCATCCACCTGCCACAATCTTGACATCGATATTCTTATGTGCACATGGCAGATGTGGTTATAGCTTTGGTGGGGGTGAACCAAGGCTGTAACAAGACACCTACTGAAATTGTAGAGTAAGATAATAAGGAGGAGACCAGATAAAGCAGGCAGCTTTCAATCCAAAGTCCAGAAAAGCACACAGGGACTTTTTTTAGTCTGTTGCCTGCTTGGTGTGCTGAGTCATGGCCCTAACTTCTGTTGTTGGAAAAGGTTGCTTGTATCAAATTATCCTGCACCCAGGGAGGCAGAGCAGCCCATTCGTCTTGGCAACCTTGCTCCCGGTGAGTCACTGAAACTAAGGATTCAAAAGACCTATTATTTCCTCTGCCCATCCTCTGGGGATTGTTGTAAACTTGGTTCTTATATGTGTTGCCTCTGTTTCTTTTTCCACCTGGTTCTGATTTAAATAGTTGAGAAAAATGTCCCTGGTCTAATTTGGAATTTGCAGAGCATAAGAATGGTGATTGTGTCAAACCAGATTAACCAGTATTTATCGAATAACTACACTCTGTTAAACACTTTGATACGAACCTCTGTTTATTGAAATTCTTCTTAGCAATTCTCTTCTTAGCAATTCCACTTCCTCAGCTAATTCACTTTACCTAGAAAAGTGTAACTCATTGATTTGGGTAAATTAAAAAAATATATATATGTACAAATAGTTAGATACTGTTTATTGATCATATGTGTCTGATGTTATGCTATGTGCTTTATATTCACTGTCATTTAATTCCTACTGCCCCCAAAGGAGTTATTATTCTCCCATTTTCTAAATTAGGAAAGAGAGACTCTGAGAAGTTAAGCAGCTGGGTAACATACTCGTCCCCTTAGCTGGTCATTCATAGTCAGAATTCAGCAAAGCCACACTTTTAACGCCCTGCCATGATACCTCCCCTCAGTAACATCTTTATCAAGAGTTTTTGACCCACTTCCTTCAATATTATTTTCAAATATAAATTTGCAGGTGTTATAATCATTCTTAGTTAGAGGGAGAAATGGAAATGCAGAAATTCCTGGAGAAAAGAGCAATCTGTGAAACATTCAATCCATCACATAGTAAACATCAGAGAAGAGAAGCTCCCCACCTGGGTGTCACAGGTGCCTCTTCCCACTGTAAAGGCCTGGGGGAGTTAGGTATCATCCTTCCAGGTCTGTGGCTCTTAACTGAATAATGGAATGACAGAGTCCGTAATTCTGGCCATTTTCACTGGAAACGAACACAACATTCTGCCCCTGTGTATGTAATTACTCCTGTTACAGCATAATGCTTAAAGCAGAGCTCCATCGAGGGGATGGAGAAATAAAACACTTTACACTCTTAGCAAACAAAAATGTATTCTGAACATTAGCTTTGTCCTTTCTATTAAACACACATTACAGCAAATTCTTCATGTATAACGTTTTTCTCCAATATACAGGTAGATAAATGCTATCATTATGGAATTCATCAGAGGATGATTTGTTGAGACATTAATCCAATTCAGCAGAGTTTCCTGAACAATCCCCTGACATTGATAGACTCTCCTTATTTTTTAATTTCACCATCAAAAGAGTGTAGAAAATGTTGCACCTTTATTATGCTCTTTCTCTCTCTGTGTCGAAGGTTAATCACATAGTGAGTCTGAAGGCTCCATTTCCCTTATTTCTTTCAACTTTATGAACTATTACATTGGCCTTCAAGGTTTAAATCAACTTATATCAATTGAAATTACAATCCAAATTCCATCTGAGCTTTCTGATTGCATGGGCTTTCTGCTGAAATCAATGGCAAACATGACCTCCAGAAGAGATGTAAAGAGCTCTCCAGGAAAGATTGGTCAAGAGACTTTTAAAAGTAAAGATCTTCAAATTTAAATCCTGCAACTGTAGCATTTAGAGTTGTACCTACCAGGGAAGCGCATCTACTGAGTATTTTCTTATGTTCCAAATATTCTCAAAATCTCTCATGCATATTATTTTCATTTATATGTATGATATATTTTATACCCCATATTTCAAAATAGAAAACTGTAGTTAAAAGTTATGTGAGAAGCAAATTAGACATGTGACTTGATACCTTTTTAAAAAAAAACTGTAGACTTTTTAAAGAGCAGTTTTAGGTTTACAGGAAAATTGAGCTGAAGGTACATAAATTTCCTATATCCCCTCTGCCCCCATTCATGCACATAACATCTCCCATAATCAACATCTTCCCTGCCCCCAGAGTGGTACATCTGTTATAATTGATGAACCTACATTGACACATCATTATCACCTAAAGTCCATAGTTTGTATTAGGTTTCACTCTTAATGTTGTTCATTCTGTGGGTTTGGACAAATGTATAAAGACATGTATCCATCATTATGGTATCACACAGAATGTTTCCACTGCCCTAAAAATCCTCTGTACTCCCCCTCTTCATCCCTTCCTCCTTCCTATCCCCTGGCAATGACTGATCCTTTCACTATCTCCATAGTTTTGCCTTTTTCAAAATGTCATATAGTTGGAATCATACAGGAAGTGGCCTTTTCTGATTGGCTCTTTTTACTTAGTAATGTGAATTTAAGTTTTGTTCATGTCTGTTCATGGTTTAATCGGCTAATTTCTTTGTAGCGCTAAACAATATTCCATCGTCTGGACTTGTTACAGAGTAACAAGTAGAATAGAAGTCAGTACTATGGCACAGGTTTTTAAGAAAAGAAAAGGTTTTATTATGAGGGTTATGGGCAAGGAGACAGGAGGCACAGCTCAAATCTGTGTCTCCCGGGTCCATCTGGGGTTCGGTTAAACTTTCATGGGTTAAGGGAAGAGGGTAGGTATGCAGAAGTGTTGGTGGGCAGTTTTCCATTGGAGGGCTTTGGAACTTTGCCATTTGTGGTAAGGTACGGTAAAGGTGGCTTCAGCACTGGATCTTCCTGAACAATGGACCCTTCATTTCTGTAAGGGTTCCTGAGCTCAGGCTCCGGTCAGAGTCCCGTCATGCCCCAGTCCTTTGGTTCTGGGTATTGTTTGAGGTGAAAATCTTCTCCTCTGTGCATGTTTCAGCTGTATGACTTGTGGTTTTGTCCTGTTGTCTCTGAAAAACTGATCAGTATCTTGTTTGAAATAGGATAGGGCCAGTTTGTGGCTGGTTCTGTGGTTACAGATGTACCTCTGTTTATTTATCCACTCACCTACTGAAGGATATCTAAGTTACATCCAGGTTTTGGCAATTATAAATAAAATGGCTATAAATATCTGTGTGTGAGTTTTTGTGTTTATATAAGTTTTCAACTTCTTTGGGTTGAAGACCAAGGAGTGTGACTGCTGGAATTGTATGGTAAGAGTATGTTTAGTTTTGTACTCAATACATTTTGAAGCTCTTGTCTTCAGGTGCAGCCATCACACTTGTGCATCACCATTAAATAGAGTTGAGATGAAGCAAACTGAAAACTTTTTGGATTTGCCTTTTCCTTTGACTTTATGCTGGGAGAGATTTCCCAAACTTTCAATTCCCTCTTATTTCTCAAAGCTGAGACCAATGGACTATTTCATTCTGCTCAAGTGTGAAGTAGATAACTATTCTGAGTCACCTACAATGAACACTATCTCTTTATTTCTATCCTTATTTTTAAAATATTTTTATGTTCTAAAAAATATTTCACAGTGCCCTTAGCTAATATTCTTTGGTTGAATATTTCACTTGAAGGTCCCTTTGAAGGGGAGAGGATATAGTCTAGGATATGTGTATCCCAGCTACCTGGAATACTTCATACAGTAGTAGAACCTCAAAGTCTTTCCATGATCAGGGTTGGTGCCAAAAGAAAACTGATTACTGAGGAGCATTTATCTCAGTAGCCCTTGTATTTTTATTAAATTTCTAGTCCCTGAGTCTCTGGTAGGATAAGATTCTTCATAACAATTGAAGTGCTCAGTCACCACAAATATGTACCCAGGGTTTCAGCTTTCAGGTTAAAAAGACAAGGTTTCCCACATCTGACTAAGGTATTTGCTTTGTGTTACTTCCACATCAGTTTTCCACTTTAGAAAGTTATTCGTCTGGGTGATTTGAGACCTAGTCTCACAGTTGAAGTGATGTCCTCTAATCTTATGTACCCCCCCCATCACGACTCCCAAAATAGCACATTAATTACTGGTTCTTTCCCTTCCGAGATGAGCAATGAAATCAGGAAATTCTCTTTTGGCCTTGAGATGATTTTTCTGTGCCACCTTCCCAGCTTGGATGGGGAACAGAGGGAGAAGTAGAGTGAAGAGAAGACTTCAGTCCTGGTAGAGAGTTTTAACTTGAAATGAGTGAGTTTAAAGCCTGAACTGATTGAATAATCCCACAGAAATAGTTTGAAAGTAGGAGAGACTGAGTCATCTTCAGGGGAAATTCCAGAAATACTACAAAGAAAAGCTAAAGATAGCAATCTTATTGAAACAGAAGAGTAGGGAACTATCTTGATTTGCATAGAACTTCTATTGATCCCTTTCAAGTGCCAAGATTAAGAAATCTTCAACATTGATGGAAATGGGAGCTCCAAAGGTAAGATGCTGCAGTAAACGTTACTAGTGCTTATGAAAATGTCTGGTTATCCTCTCCTTCGGGACATATATTCTCTTAAAGTTTTTTATGTGGCATCTGAGTTGCTTTGGATGATGAAATACAAGCGGAAATGATGTATATCAATTTCTATCTGGAAGTATTTATGGGCTATATCATGATTCTCCAAGCTCTCTTCTTCTATCTTCGGTGAACCCTGCAGATTTAAGGTGCTGATGTCATAAGATGATGGAGATTTTATCACCCTGGGGTTGTGAGTGATGACAACAAATCCACATCAGACATGTATCATGAGTGAGAAATAAACCTTTGTTATTTTAAGTCATTGAGATTTGGGGTTGTTTGTTACTAGAATTAGCATATCCTGATGAATATAGGAGTTTGGTTATAGAAAAATAAAGTTCTATTCTTGCACATCTAATTTTGTGTTTTTAAATTTCAAACCAGCTACACACTCATTTGACATATAATAATTTGACTATAGGGCTTCCCTGGTGGCGCAGTGGTTAAGAATCCACCTGCCAATACACGGGACACAAGTTCGAGCCCTGGCCCCGGAAGATCCCACATGCCTCGGAGCAACTAAGCCCATGTGCCACAAGTACTGAGCCTGCACTCTGAAGACCGCAAGCCACAACTACTGGCCCGCATGCCACAACTACTGAAGCCCGAGCACCTAGAGCCTGTACTCCGCAACAAGAGAAGCCACCGCAATGAGAAGCCTGCGCACCGCAACGAAGAGTAGCCCCCGCTCGCTGCAACTAGAGAAAGCCCGTGCGCAGCATTGAAAACCCAATGCAGCCAAAAATAAATAAATAAATTTATTTTTTAAAAAAAGAATTTGACTATAGATGCTCAGCAAAGAAAACAACATGTTTAACAAGTGTGGCTGGTTAATCCTGGTATCTTTCAAGGAACATACATTGCAACCCATGATGTAAACCTGCTGCTCTTTCTGTGTGTCTTGGCTCTGCTGTGCTGCACGTAGTGAAGAATCTTTAAACTGAGGGACTCTAGCCTTTAAAGATATGCATTTTTTCATACACGATAACCCAAACAGAAATCAGTGACTTCATCTGGAGTTTTATAAACAAACAAACAAACCCTTCCCACGCTAAAGCAAAATATAGGTTGTGCCACTGGTTCTCAGGCTAGAGTAAGGAACTGTAATTTGTGGATGGGATATTGAGTCTTACTATCAGGCAGATTTCTGCTGGTGGAATTTAGGGACTTCTGGATCCTACTATAGTGTAGTCTGTAGGTCTTCGGTCCTGTTGTTTGAATGTAGACACAGAGTTGGTGGAGTCAGCAAATGCTGCATCAGGAGCCCCACTAAACAGGCCACCCTGAACACTTGCCCACACGTGATGCCGGAAGACCCCCCAAAGAGACTGGACCTGGACCTCCCCATTTCTTGCTGGTATAACCAGAGCATACTGAGAGTTCAAGGTTATGTCAATTAAACGGTTTTGGAAAACTGGAATGCTTTTCCACAAAGCTCCTAAAATACTCACCAAACCTTAGAAGGTCTTTAATTCATTTTAACAGGGCCCATAGATAATAATAATGGTTTTGGAAGGCTGCTGTCCATCTAGTTTTTTATGATACCATGTGCCCAACAAATTTAACTGAAGCCAGCAGAATTTACTTACGTGACAAGGGGTAACTTTTATTTATCTTTTATTAAAAAAATTTTTTTTTTGGCCACACCATGCAGCATGCGGGGTCTTAGTTCCCCGACCAGGGATCGAACTTGTGGCCCCTGCAGTGGAAGCTTGGAGTCTTAACTACTGGACCATCAGGGAAGTCTCAGACAAGGGGTAATTTTTAGAGCTCTTTCTCCCAAGTAGTTCAGTAACAGGATAGTTCTAAGAAAACCACAGTTATATCATCCAGATATAAGACAACAAGTTATAGAAATGACAACAACACTTCGAGATAGCTCATGTCCAAAATCACTTTTTTTTTTTTTTTGATCAACATCAGGAAGGGAGAGGGGCTCCCAAGTATCTTAGACTATCCTTTCAAATTGTTAGAACTCTAAAGGAAAGAAAGATACTGCCCTTCTTTGTCTTTTAAAAAATTACCATAGCCTTTTGATAATATACACTTTTAAAATCCATCACTGAAAAGTTTACTCCCTAACAGGAAGTCCAGGAAATTTTACTTTAAATTGTCTAATAGAATTTGGTAATTCAAGCCTGTCTGGATTTTTACCTGTTCTTTTTTTAAAAACTAGCTCAGTGGGGAAGCATTTGGACAATGGAACACCAAAATAATCCTGTTATTTGGTAGATTCTAGGGAGGTCTCATAAATGATCACTCTCAAGCACTGCAATGTTCCTATGTCTTGTTGCCCTATTTGATGTCATTTGCCCCAAATGCACACAATTTTTCTTCCATTTTCCTGATGCTAGGAGTTGACAAAATAAAAGCTCTCTGAATTAAATTTAAGAGTCCAGTTGGGAGAACTTCAAGATGTGAAATTTAGAGAGGCAGCATTTAGCTCCTCTTCTATTTTCTGTAGTCTTTGCACACAGGTGGTGGAGGGGAGGATCACCCAGAAACTTTGGCTCTGGGTAAGCATTTAAAAATCCTGAAATGACTTCCTAGCAATGCAAACATCCTTCACATGTTTTCTGGATCAAAACATCCAACTGCTCACCTCACCTCACTTTAAGTTTTTCCTTCTTGACAATCAGCTAATGAAGAGAAAGTAACACATCCTAAGTTATTAAATTTTTGTAGTGGAAATGGTTTTAAGTGATTCTTCTAAAATGTGTCTGAAAGGAAGGGATGAGTTCAAGTAAGGTAGAAAGAACCACATCTTGTTAATTGAGCACCTTATGTGTGCTAGAAATGGAGCCAGGTGTTTTACATACTCCTTATGGGGCCATCAGTAACTGTCCTGTTCCTAAGTTAGTGTCTGTGATAGAACCATAGGCTCTGAAGTCCTAGAAAAGTGTGGAACTGGGCTATGAAAGTTGGATAGGTGGTTTCTTTATGTTCCTAGCCAGAAAATTTGGGGTGCATCTTCCTAAGTCAGATCAATCAATTCATATCAACAATAATTTCCCCTTCTGCCAGCCCAAGTACTTGGGGAATATTTCACCCAGGACAGCTGTTGCTTATATATTTCTTTCTAGTGCACAAAGGGAGGCTATAAAACCACACATTTTTAAACAAACAAACCAGAACGTATACTTCAAAATGGGTGGTGTTGCCTATGAAAGACTTCTTATTGGATACTAGATATTTGTTCCAGTGATGCTTCCAGGGATCAGAGTAGCACTGGAGGCTTGGACATGCTCTTGGGGATTGCCTCCAGAGTTTATGCATCATTTTAGAATTTTCTCAGGATGTGCAGATCATCTGTAGTGAAGGAGCCATGTAGCAAGTAGCCAAAAGTTAAATAGACTCTATAATTGTGAGCTAAAAGCATGAAGTGAAGCCCCCTCTGAGGGGCAAGACAGAGCTTGACCAGGATGGACATTTGTGGTTGGAGTTTGGGTGTCTGGAGACCGAAGATGCTGGTTAGAGAAGAAGGGTTAACAACAAGTTGGAGAGGGAAGTCGGAAGAAGGTAAAACTGGGGCACAGATAAAGGGCTGTGTTAGTCTGAGTCCTCTAAGAAGCAGATTTCAAGTTGAGATGAATATATAAGACTTATTAAGAGGGAAAATACCCATGTGAGAGAAATTGGGGAGATTCCAGGAGCTGAGAAGGTTACCTGACTTCAATGCAAGTTTCCTAGATGGCCATTCAGTCTAAGGGAGGTTTGGAGAAGTTACTGGGAATCCTTGAGCCAAAGCTGGCCATCAGAGGGGTCTCACCTCTTCCATGTATATTATCCCTGCCCTGCTCTGTGATTGGCTTGGAGCAGCTGGTGGAGGAGATTTATCTCCATGTAGAGCACAGGGGATGGTCCATTATGCTCTTGGGTAAATACCCTTGTTGGAAGTCTGTAAGGTGCATTTCCATGGCATCCAGAATAATCGAGATGAACTGAGAAGGAAGAATTACAGCCAAAAATTATGGTGCCTAAAGAGCCTACTGAGTCAGAACTGGGCTATGAAGCACAAATGATCACAGGCTGACTGATGGAGTGGGAGGTAGGGGATCCTAGGTGTGGGGGTAGCACCGACACTGGACAACTAAAACAAAGGACACTGCAGGTGAGATGCTCCTGTACAGCTGCCCACCATCTGAGCCTAACTCCAGTCCAGTGCCTGTCTGCTTCCCAGGGGAGCTCTGGAAGCATCCGAAGGATGCTTAAGCTGTATCCAATTAGTTTTGATTGTGGAAAATGAGAAGTGATCCTCAAATGAGGCTCTTTTCTGGTGTGACTAGTAACGGCTTGAAAGATAATGTTCTAGGTCCAGAAATAGTTTGATCAATGGCAGCATTGTTGGGATAACTGTTTATTTTCCCAAAGGAAGTATTTTGAAGGAAACAGTGTTCATTTGGACATATAAGTTCTAGTGGCTTTGTTCCAAAATAGTACTTATTATTACTTGATTAACAATGTATTACCTTTTTAGGAGTGGTTTGCAACTGTTTTTATATCTCCACCCATTTAATATGCCCTACATACTACCAACAATAAGATCTTTTACTACTTTTGATTATTCTCAGGAGGAGCCTAGGGAAACAGGTAAAGGCAACCCCCAATCCCCCTCTATGCTTATCTGTTGTCTATCTTCATCTTCTAGAATGTGTAAACTCAAAGAAAACAAGGACCCTATCTGTTTGTTTACTGCTGTAGTTTGCATCAAATATTAGGCAGTGATTATTTGTTCAATGATTGTTGAACTTAAAGCACACAATATTCATATATTAGAGAGTTGTTAGATGAGAGCTTAAGATCCCTCCAAATTTGGATATTCAATGATCCATGGCTTTCTGTTTATTTGTGTCTATGTTTTTTCCTTTTCTTACAAATACTTCCTGTTTTTCAAAAACAATTCTTTGAGAAAGCCTAGTAGCACACTCCCATTTCAGATGTCAGAAAATTAAGGGCCACAAAGGCAAAGCACTGACCATTTGTACTGCACTTTATTTATTTATTTATTTATTTATTTATATTAGAGTAGAGTTGCTTTACAATGTTATATTAGTTTCTGCTGTATAACGAAGTGAATCAGCTATATGTATACATATATATCCTCCCTCTTGGACCTCCCTCCCACCACCACCCCCGTCCCACGCATCTAGGTCATCACAGAGCACTGAGCTGAGCTCTCTGTGCTATACAGCAGGTTCCCACTAGCTATCAATTTTACACGTGGTAGTGTGTATATGTCAATCCTAATTGCTCTGACTTTTCCACTAGTGGGTTCTCCTTAAGAGAGGGATTAAGCTTTACTCTCTCTACATCCTCTGTACATAATGTAATCTCCATTGCATAGTAGACATACTCCAAGGCCCAGTCTGACAAAGCTCTAAGGACTGCATTGTGTGAACTCTGTTATTTAGTCTTTTGTGTGACATAATCCCCCCAAGTTTCAGAAAAAAATATTAAAAAAAAACATATTCCTAAGATGTGGCACGTATCTACAATGGAATATTACTCAGCCATAAAAAGAAACAAAATTGAGTTATTTGTAATGAGGTGGATGGACCTAGAGACTGTCATACAGAGTGAAGTAAGTCAGAAAGAGAAAAACAAATACTGTATGCTAACACACATATATGGAATCTAAAAGAAAAAATGGTTATGAAGAACCTAGGGCAGGACAGGAATAAAGATGCAGATGTAGAGAATGGACTTGAGGACATGGGGAGGGGGAAGGGTAAGCTGGGACGAAGTGAGAGAGTGGCATGGACTTGTATATACTACCAAATGTAAAATAGATAGCTAGTGGGAAGCAGCCGCATAGCACAGGGAGATCAGCTCTGTGTTTTGAAACCACCTAGAGGGGTGGGATAGGGAGGGTGGGAAGGAGACACAAGAGGGAGGGGATATGGGGATGTATGTATACGTATAGCTGATTCACTTTGTTATAAAGCAGAAACTAACACACCATTGTAAAGCAATTATACTCCAATAAAGATGTTAAAACAAAACAAAACATATTCCTTCGAACACAGTATGTATATGTTCCTGTTTTGTTGCTCTGCTTCCTAAACTATACATCTCTCAGATATTTTGCCCTTTCATCAGTATAAGACCCCCCACCCCTGCCAGCTATCATGGGCTGTAAAATATCAGATGAGAAAGAACTGGACTTGAACTCTCATACTCAAGTATGGAGCTTTTGGTTCCTGGCCTGGAGCACTAAAAGATTAAATATGCTAATTTCCAGGTGTGCTTTTCTTCTCCCATCACTTTAGCACTATGCCATCACACCAGTGCACTCAGCTTGCAATCACCATAAATGATGGCCTTGGAGTTCGGTCACTGCCAAGAAGGGTAGTCACAAAGCAACCACTTCCAAGAGTCAAATATGTATTGCTGACATCATTGTTTGTCAGGTGCCAGCAGCTCCCCATGAACCTCCCCAACTAGAATTAAAAGCAATTGCAGTAATGATGGGGGTAGCAGTATCAACATCCATAATCATAACAAAATTACAAAGTTAGTGTAGTTATGCACAGATTTAGGCTCTGACACCACATATGTTCTTTTCATGTGCACTGTCAAACTCAGAGCCTCTGATTTCCAGAGAAGATTCTATTTTGTTAGGCTTTTAGGACAGCAGACAAGAGTCACGTTGTCTTTTGGGTCCCTGTAGTGGAGAATATGACTTCAGAATTGTTAACAGTGAGTGTCTGAGCAAGTAGCTGATATTCTGGTCTGACCCCCATACAGAAAACACTCAATACAAATTACTGACAGGTGATCTGTGAAGTCTGAAGATTTTGCAGATGTCAATTGATAGGATGTTCAAATATTTATATGATGTCTTGGAAAATAATTTTTTCTTTTCTTAGTATGATTCTGCTTTAAATGTAGTAAAAGAAGGATAAACTAGCATATGAGTAGAGGAGGCAATCTGCCTACTGGAAATCACTGAAGATGTGGTAATAGAAATTAAGTTTGTGTCTCAATCCTCCCTCTACCAAGATTACAATAACTGATTCTGAAACCTACAGTGGGATAAAGTAGAGACAGATGGCCATCTGCACAACTACAACTTCCCATTTAAATATGGAAATGTGGCACTGACCATGTTAGCAGCCATTTTTGCACCTTTGGAAACTCAAAATCATCGTGTGTACCCATAGAGTCATCAGGCATTAGGAGGGCAGAAGATCTTACAAATAAGCTTCCAATTCATCGTATAAACCTATACCACCACTGAAATGCTCATCTATATTCAATGAGTAGCTCGTTCAAAATGAGTTTTCTTGGATACCGTTAGGGCAATGCAACTGATATCCTTTGAGGCAGACATTCAAATTCTGGACAGAAAGTTTTTCCTTATACAATCTCTCTTGACCTTCTTAAGAAGTCACAGTGTTGGTTCAGGTTCTGTAATTGACAAACTAGTCCTTGTCCTTTTCAAGAATGTGAAGTCACCTGCATGCCTCACCCAGTGCCTTTGCCGATCTAAATGAAACTGATTTCTTTCATTATTACTTACATGGTATGGTTTTAGATTCTCTCACCAGGCTGGTCATATTCTTCTGGATATATTCCCGACTTTTAGTGTCCTTCTCCAAATAAGACTTCAGAAGCAGACCCAGCTTGAACGCAGAACAGAAGGGAAAACCAACCAGTAGCCCTTTTGACAGCTGGAGGCATCTAACTCATGTTTTTTAATATCAGATCTATTCTCCTAACAGCTTTATAGGTGTGCAATACAGTATTCTTATCTATAGGTTGTACAATGTTATACAGCAGATCTCTAGCATTTATTCATCTTGCATAACTGGAATTTTATACCTTTTGATTAACAAATCTTCATTTCCTCCCCCTCCCAGCCCCTGGAAACCACCATTCTATTCTTTGCTTCTATGAATCTATTTTATTATTTTTTTGTTTTATATAATCAGTGTGTATTTAGATTAAATTAGATATGTATATATTTCTTTGCATGTTATTTCTTCTTGCAGCTCAGATATTTGTTCTAAGATTTTCTTCTTCTTGAAATACATGTTTTTGAAGTTTATTTAGATTTATTGCTGGTAATTCTCATGGTTTTTCTTTTTCTGAAAATGTCTTTATTTCATCCTCATTCTTGTATGATTGTTTTAGGTTGATTGTTTCTCTCAGCACATTGAAGACATTATCCCACTGAATTCTGGCCAAGAGTTTGACTATTTTAGATACCTCACATAAGTGGAAGTATATGTCCTTCTGTCACTGGCTTATTTCACTTAGCATAATGTCCTCAAGGTTCATTCATGTTGTCACACTTTTCAGGATTTCTTTCCTTTTAAGGGCAAGTGAATTGCAAGAAAATCTACTTACAGGTGAAAAGCAGAATAGATGAACATGCTATGTAGATCTTTTAAATATCAGAAAGTGTCAAATAAAGTCCAGATTCCAAATTCTTTTGCACCATTGGAAGCTCTGTCAACATTGGGCTCACATAGCCACACGCCATCTCTTGGTTGGAGTTGAATCAAGGTGGCCTCTTTTAGGCAGGACAAGGGCTCACTGGTCTGCCATAGTCTCTACCAGTGCCTATTACACATCGGCTGGGTATACACATTTAATTACCTGCCTGATCCTGTAAGCACTACAAGTTTTTTTATTTTATTTTATTCAAGTATAGTTGATTTACAAAGTTGTGTTAATTTCTGCTGTATAGCAAAGTGATTCAGTTATATATATATATATATATATATATACATTCTTTTTCATATTCTTTTCCAGTTTATCACAGGAGAGTGAATACATTTCCCTGTGCTGTATAGTAGGACCTTGTTGTTTATCCATTCTATATATAATAGTTTACATCTGCTAATCCCAAACTCCCACTCCATTCCTCCCCCTTCCCCTATGTCTGTAAGCAGTACAAGTTTTTGACTCCTGATCTAAATTATGAACTCCTAGGACAAGTACCTACACTTATTCCTCTCTGGGAATAAACAACTCAGTAATATATTTTGGCCAAATAAACAATTTGGCTTTCACTCCTTGGTCCCCAGACATTCCCACTGCTGTCACTGCTCACTTGTACTCTAGCCATCTGCTGTTCTAACGCCACAGGGTCCTTTCATCTGGATGACTGTGGAGAACAAAATATAGGGACGTGGCTGAGGGAAGGAGACTAGGTCAGGAGTAAGATGAGGCTGAGAATATAGAATATAGGTGATACTGAAGAGAGATGGGAATATCATCCTGACACTGAGGAAAGCATATTTTTTCCAATCATTTTTTTTTTGAAAAACCCACCTGCTCAATTTTTTTTTTTAATTTTTGAATTTTATTTTATTTATTTTTATATACAGCAGGTTCTTATTAGTCATCCATTTTATACACATCAGTGTATACATGTCAATCACAATCTCCCAATTCATCACACAACCACCCCCAGCCCTGTTGCTTTCCCCCCTTGGTGTCCATATGTTTGTTCTCTACATCTGTGTCTCAATTTCTGCCTTGCAAACCAGTTCATCTGTACCATTTTTCTAGGTTCTACATATATGTATTAATATAGGATATTTGTTTTTCTCTTTCTGACTTCACTCTGTATGACAGTCTCTAGATCTAACCATATCTCTACAAATGACCCAATTTCATTCTTTCTTTTTGGCTGAGTAATATTCCATTGTATATATGTAACACATCTTCTTTATCCATTCGTCTGTCACTGGGCATTTAGGTTGCTTACATGACCTGGCTATTGTAAATAAAGCTGCAATGAATATTGGGGTGCATGTGTCTTTTTGAATTATAGTTTTCTCTGGGTATATGCCCAGTAGTGGGATTGCTGGGTCATATGGTAACTCTATTTTTAGTTTTTTAAGGAACCTCCATACTGTTCTCCATAGTGGCTGTATGAATTTACATTCCCACCAACAGTGCAAGAGGGTTCCCTTTTCTTCACATCCTCTCCAGCATTTGTTGCTTGTAGATTTTCTGATGATGTCCATTCTAACTGGTATGAGGTGATATCTCACTGTAGTTTTGATTTGCATTTCTCTAATAAGTAGTGATGTTGAGCAGCTTTTCATGTGTTTCTTGGCCATCTGTATGTCATCTTTGGAGAAACGTCTATTTAGGTCTTCTGCTCATTTTTTAATTGGGTTGTTTGTTTTTTAATATTGAGCTGCATGAACTGTTTGTATATTTTGGAGATTAATCCTTTGTCCATTGATTCATTTGCAAATATTTTCTCCCATTTTGAGGGTTGTCTTTTCAGCTTGTTTATGGTTTCCTTTGCTGTGCGAAAGCTTTTAAGGTTCATTAGGTCCCATTAGTTTATTTTTCTTTTTATTTCCATTACTCTAGGAGATGGATCAAAAAAGATCTTGCTGTGATTATGTCAAAGAGTGTTCTTCCTATGTTTTCCTCTAACAGTTTTATAGTGTCCAGACTTACATTTAGGTCTCTAATCCATTTGGATTTTATTTTTGTGTATGGTGTTAGGGAGTGTTCTAATTTCATTCTTTTACATGTAGCTGTCCAGTTTTCCCAGCATCACTTAGTGAACAGATGGTCTTTTCTCCATTGTATATCCTTGCCTCCTTTGTCATAGATTAGTTGACCATAGGTGCGTGGCTTTATCTCTGGACTTTCTATCTTGTTCCATTGATCTATGTTCCTGTTTTTGTGCCAGTACCATACTGTCTTGATTACTGTAGCTTTGTAGTATAGTCTGAAGTCAGGGAGTCTGATTCCTCCAGCTCCGTTTTTTTTGTTAGGACTGCTTTGGCTATTCAGGGTCGTCTGTGTCTCCATACACATGTTAAGATTTTTTGTTCGAGTTCCGTAAAAAATGCCATTGGTAATTTGATAGGGAGTGCATTGAATCTGTAGATTGCTTTGGGTAGTATAGTCATTTTCAAAATATTGATTCTTCCAATCTAAGAACATGGTATATCTCTCCATCTGTTTGTATCATCTTTGATTTCTTTCATCAGTGTCTTATAGTTTTCTGCATACAGGTCTATCGTCTCCCTAGGTAGGTTTATTCCTAGGTACTTTATTCTTTTTGTTGCAATGGTAAATGGGAGTGTTTCCTTAATTTCTCTTTCAGATTTTTCATCATTAGTATATAGGAATGCAAGAGATTTCTGTGCATTAATTTTGTATCCTGCAACTTTACCAAATTCGTTGATTAGCTCTAAGAGTTTTCTGGTGGCCTCTTTAGGAATCTCTATGTATAGTATCATGTCATCTGCAAACAGTGACAGTTTTACTTTTTCTTTTCCAATTTGTATTCCTTTTATTTCTTTTTCTTCTCTGATTGCCATGGCTAGGACTTCCAGAACTATGTTGAATAATAGTGGTGAGAGTGGACATCCTTGTCTTGTTCCTGGTCTTAGAGGAAATGCTTTCAGTTTTTCACCATTAAGAAGGATGTTAGCTGTGGGTTTGTTGTCCATGGCCTTTATTATGTTGAGGTAGGTCCCCTCAATGCCCACTTTCTGGAGAGTTTTTATCATAAATGGGTGTTGCATTTTATCAATAGCTTTTTCTGCCTCTATTGAGATGATCTTATGGTTTTTATTCTTCAATTTGTTAATATGGTGTATCACATTGATTGATTTGCATATACTGAAGAATCCTTGCATCCCTGGGATAAATCCCACCTGACCATGGTGTATGATCCTTTTAACATGTTGTTAGATTCTGTTTGCTAATATTTTGTTGAGGATTTTTGCATCTATATTCATCAGTTATATTGGTCTGTAATTTTTTTTTTTAGTATCTTTGTCTGGTTTTGTTATCAGGGTGATAGTGACCTCATAGAATGAGTTTGGGAGTGTTCCTTCCTCTGAAGTTTTGAGAAGGATGGGTGTTAGCTCTTCTCTAAATGTTTGATAGAATTCACCTATGAAGCCATCTGGTCCTGGACTTTTGTTTGTTGGAAGATTTTTAATCACCATTTCAATGTCATTACTTGTGACTGGTCTGTTCATATTTTCTATTTCTCCCTGTTTCAGTCTTGGAAGGTTATACTGTTCTAAGAATTTGTCCATTTCTTCCAGGTTGTCCATTTTATTGGCATAGAGTTGCTTGTAGTAATCTCTTAGGATGCTTTGTATTTCTGCAGTGTCTGTTGTAACTTCTCCCCTTTCATTTCTAATTTTATTGATTTGAGTCCTCTCCCTCTTTTTCTTGATGAGTCTGGCTAATGGTTTACCAATTTTGTTTATCTTCTCAAAGAACCAGATTTTAGTTTTATTGATCTCTGCTATTGTTTTCTTTGTTTCTATTTCAGCTCTGGTCTTTATGATTTCTTTCCTTCTGCTAACTTTGGGTTTTGTTTATTCTTCTTTCTCTAGTTCCTTTAGGTGTAAGGCTAGATTATTTATTTGAGATTTTTCTTGTGTCTTGAGGTAGGCTTGTATAGCTATAAACTTCCCTCTTAGAACTGCTTTTGCCACATCCTATAAGTTTTGCATTGTCGTGTTTTCATTGTCATTTGTCTCTAGGTATTTTTTTATTTCCTCTTTGATTTCTTCAGTGATCTCTTGGTTATTTAGTAATGTATTGTTTAACCTCCATGTGTTTGTGTTTTTGAGGTTTATTTCCCTGTAGTTCATTTCTAATCTCATAACGTTGTGGTCAGAAAAGATGCTTGATATGATTTCAATTTTCTTAAATTTACTGAGGCTTGATTTGTGACCCAAGTTGTGATCTATTCTGGAGAATGTTCCATACGCACTTGAGAAGAAAGTGTAATCTGCTGTTTTGGGATGGAATGTCCAATAAATATCAATTAAATCTATCTGGTCTATTGTGTCATTTAAAGCTTGTGTTTCCTTTTTAATATCTGTTTGGATGATCTGTCCATTTGTGTAAGTGAGGTGTTAAAGTCCCCCACTATTATTGTGTTACTGTCGATTTCCTCTTTTAGAGCTATTAGTAGTTGCCTTATATACTGAGGTGCTCCTATGTTGGGTGCATATATATTTATCATTGTTATGTCTTCTTCTTGGATTGATCCCTTGATCATTATGTAGTGTCCTTCCTTGTCTCTTGTAACATTCTTTATTTTAAAGTCTATTTTATCTGATGTGAGTATTGTTACTCCAGCTTTCGATTTCCTTTTGCATGGAATATCTTTTTCCATCCCCTCACTTTCAGTCTGTATGTGTCACTAGTTCTGAAGTGGGTCTCTTGTAGTCAGCACATATATGGGTCTTGTTTTTGTATCCATTCTGCAAGCCTGTGTCTTTTGGTTGGGGCATTTAATCCATTCACGTTTAAGGTAATTATCCATATATACGTTCCTATTTTCATTTTCTTAATTGTTTTGGGTTTGTTTTTGTAGGTCCTTTTCTTCTCTTGTGTTTTCCACTTAGAGAAGTTCCTTTAGCATTTGTTGTATAGCTGGTTTGGTGGTGTTGAATTCTCTTAGCTTTTGCTTATCTGTAAAGCTTTTGACTTCTCCATCGAATCTGAATGAGATCCTTGCTGGGTAGAGTAATCTTGGTTGTAAGCTCTTCCCTTTCATCACTTTAATTATATCATGCCACTGCCTTCTGGCTTGTAGAGTCTGTGCTGAGAAATCAGCTGTTAACCTTATGGGAGTTCCCTTGTATGTTATTTGTCATTTTTCCCTTGCTGCTTTCAATAATTTTTCTTTGTCTTTAATTCTTCCCAATTTGATTACTATGTGTCTCAGCGTGTTTCTTCTTGGGTTTATCCTGTATGGGACTCTCTGCACTTCCTGGACTTGGGTGGCTATTTCATTTCCCATGTTAGGGAAGTTTTCAACTACAGTCTCTTCAAATATTTTCTCCAGTGCTTTCTCTCTCTCTTCTCTTTCTGGGACTCCTATAATGTGAATGTTGTTGCCCTTAATGTTGTCCCAGTGGTCTCTTAGGCTGTCCTCATTTCTTTTCATTCTTTTTTCTTTAGTCTGTTCCGCAACAGTGAATTCCACCATTCTGTCTTCCAGGTCACTTATCCGTTCTTCTGCCTCAGTTATTCTGCTATTGTTTCCTTCTAGTGTATTTTTCATTTCAGTTATTGTATTGTTCATCTCTGTTTGTTTGTTCTTTAATTCTTCCAGATATTTGTTGAACATATCTTGCATGTTCTCGATCTTTGCCTCCATTCTTTTTCTGAGGTCCTGGATCATCTTCACTATCATTATTCTGAATTCTTTTTCTGGAAGGCTGCCTATCTCCACTTCATTTAGTTGTTTTTCTGGGGTTTTATCTTGTTCCTTCATCTGGTACATAGCCCTCTGCCTTTTCATCTTGTCTATCTTTCTGTGAATGTGGCTTTTGTTCCACAGGCTGCAGGATTGTAGTTCTTCTTGCTTCTGCTCTTTTTCCAATCTTATCTGATGTCTCCCTAATGGGCTTAATAAGATATGCCCCAATTCCCCTCATTCTTGTTGCTAAATATTCAGATCTGAGTGCTCTCCAGGTGTGAGTGGTTAACTCTCTGAAAGATGGAAGCACAGTCCTGTTCCACTACCCAGAGTTAATTACCCTTCCTACACCCCCATTCAGACAACGCTGGCTGGGTTAGAGCCTCTGACAGCTCTGGCAACATCAAAGGGCTCAACTCATGATTCTGTTAGCTAATGGGAAGGTAATGACCCAACAGCTGCAGATCACTCTCACCCTTCCGTCTTGCTTAAAAAAAAAAAAAAAAAAAAATCCCCAAAATTCAGGCCTGGCATTCTATTATTCTCTTTTAAAATAAGGACCTGGAAATGTCAGCCCCAGTGATTATGCCAGCAGGTGCCTGGACTTCAAAGTGTGCACCTGTCACCAAAAAGATAATTGACTTTATTCAACCAATTGTCTCCCTGTTGTAATCAAGCCATTTCATTCGAATGGATCTTTCAAACAGTTCTTTTGAGTAAGTGGGGGAGGCAGTGGCTGGTGGATCACAATTACCATGGAGAGGGAGTGGGAGAGGGAAGCAGAGCAAGCTCAGGAAACAGAGGCAGCAGCAATGAGCTGTCAGCCCTTCTGAGAGTGGTGGCTGACCCAGGGGAGGGTTTGTAGGTGGAAAAACTCAAGAATGATTAGGGAGAGGTGGGGGATCCTCCTGCTCTCCCTGGATTCAAGCATTCTGCATGTTTATTTAGTTTGCCTTCTGGCTGCAGACAGACACTCCCAGTCTGCATCTTGTTTTCAGCATCAGGTGCCCTGAGGGGACAGAGGGGAGGGTAGCTGTGTCCAAAGCATCCTTTTCCCCCTCTGGGGACCAAGGTTCATGTAAACCTCAGAGAGGAGAGGGCAGCTTTGGACAGAGACAGTTTCAGTGTCTCTCTCTCCTACAAGGAGCTAAATCCTCCTTAGTCAGGTGTCTCGCTGGTGTTGACAGATCTGGACGTCCATGGAGCAGAAGGCTAGGATTTGAACCAAAGGAAGCCTCAGGAAGTGCTGAATTCAGTGGCTCTCAATTTCCCCACAGTGTAGACAAAATAAGTGTCGAATCTGATGGGCTCAGGGAGGGTGGGGCTGCCGAGTTCCAGCTGTGCCTTCAGCAGCTGTGCTCTAGGGACTCAGGAGCTGCCACATGGTGGATTTTCAATTTTAGAGAGTAAACCAGTGTGAAGTCTGTGAGACCAAGCTTTGTTCACAACAAGAAATCCTCTGTGGAAACATAACCTGTATTGGGTTCCTGGTGCTGCTGCTTATCCGAGGTCTGACTTGGAGCAAGTCACTCAAGGCTCTGAGTCTCCATCCTCTTCCTACAAAGTGGAGCAATAGTGCTGTGAAATGAAATGAGATGAGATAGTAAACCCATAGCTCAGTGACTCAAATGCCTGATGCTTTTTTAGGTGCTCAGTGAAATGCAGAGCTCTTGTCTCAGAAGGAATAGGGTGGAAGAAACCCCCTGTCCTAGCCATCCTGCAGTCTCCCACTCTGGTTTTACCATCATGTGGGCCCTGAGACACACAGCCCCGGGTTCTGTGAGGGTCTGCTTCCAGGCCCCAGGGGGCAGGTCATTTAATGGCAAGTTCTCCTTGTTGGTCTCACCAACACCAGGACTCTGTCCCATCCCAATCCTACACAGCACTTTTCTGTACTTCTCTTCTGACATTACTTTCTGCCTTCTTCATGCCAAGTATCACATCCCTGCAATGTCCAAGTCCCCTGAGGAGACTTGTGTTTGAAATACCAATATGGTGTCTTAGACACAGTAGTAAATAAATAAATATATGTTCATGTGTATGTACGTATGTATGTACATGCATGTACGGATGAATAACAGAATCCACAATTATCATTTATTAATGTCAGTAAATCCCTATGAATTAAATATGAGGATCAATAAGTGAACGTATTGCTAAGACTGTGCCTCTTGTAGTTTTAAATATCCTTGGGGAGCCAATAATATCATTCTTTGCTATCAAGTTTGATTGACTTTTACTGAAAAAAAAATTCGATAAAATTATAATTGGTGCTGACCAAGCCATAGACAGGAGGACCTCAATTAATTCACCCATCCTTCACTATGGAGGCATTATTAGTCCTTGTTGGGTGGAATGCAAGTATCAAAAGGAGAAGCTTTCGTACAGGAGGAGGAAACAGCTTCAGGGAAAGCAGAGCTGGGAGTTAAGTTGGAAACACTGCACAGGTCAACCAGACCACAGGAAAAGGGGAGGGCAAAGCAAGGAGAGGACATACTGGGATGGTTTTCATTCCCTTAGCACAAAAGGGAGGGCGGCCAAGAACATAAAGGGAATCTGACCAACCTCGGTCAAAGGTCACACCTGAGTCAAAGGTCTTACTTTCAGCTGCCCTGCATAGAGCTCTTCTGGCTGCTGTGGCAATGGACCCTCCCCTTATGGAAATGGCCTTATAAAGAAAAGTCACATGCAAATAACCAAAGCAGCTAACAGAGGTGGTGCCCCATGTGGTCTAATTAATGACATCTGTGTGAAGGTCTGGGGAAAGTGTGAAAAAAGTTTGTACACCAGGAAAAGAATGTTGTCCAAAGGGGGGTGAAAATGGCACATTAGGTTGAACTCTGATTTTCACTATAAATTTGCTGCTTGAGTTGGTAAAAACAGAAGCAGTTAAATATTGAGAATTTCACAGAGTTCAACCTAACACATAAACTTGATCTTCAGCTCTAGAGTAACAGATGCTGAGTTCTGGATTGTACAAGTTATGACCCGTGAAGTCTTGTCATCTTGTCAAATAGCAAGTGCTATAGAACTTTCAGCTATTTTAAAAATTATTATTATGATAGACTTGTTTTTCTCTCTGACTTTGGTGAACGTATTAGAAAGAATCATGGATTTGCATGTCCACATTTTCTCAAAGACATCACTGCTGGAAACAAACCCCAGAAACCAGAAAATAGAAGGTGCTCACCAGGGCTGGCTTCATGAATGTGGGGCCAGTATAGTCACACAGGGCTCTGTTCTCAAAAAGGTCCATGCTTGAGGATTAGTGGTCTTTGGGTGCCATCTTGAAATTCTTAATAGTGTTATCATTGAATTTGTGTTTTGAAAGTGCATTCCAATGAGACAAAGAACCATGTACTAGAGGTTTGCAGTTCTCTCTGACATGGGTCTTGGTTGCCTTCTGTCCAGCTCTTTTCCAGGAACAGCTGCTGCCTTGGGACAGACTCAGAGAGGGATGGGCTCGGGCAGCTGTGCACTGAAACATAGAGCGGGGTCCAGTCCGGGCAACTGTGATGGTGAGCATTCACCCCTCGAGTATCCCTGTGTCCAAAGGGGCACAGAATTAAATAGCAAATAAGAAACACTATGAGAGGTTGAGGGAAAGATCATGGAAGAAAGGAAAAAAGCTTTTTGAACAAGAGGTGCTGTATTTTCATTTTTCACTGGGCCCTGCAAAGGATGTTGCCAGCTCTCAGGCTCAGCCTTTGGGCACCATGTGCAAAGGGTAAGAGCAATTCCTCTTTGTGTGCTTAGAGACACTCCAAAGGTGGGCTGATGGAGAGGGAAAAGCAGAGTGTGCTGGTCAGTCTGCACTCAGTGTTTGCCTTTGACATATTTATTAGGTCAACATACATATTATGTTTCAGATAATGGATAACTACTCATCTTTTTTGGGGACTGGATAGTGTTCCCTATAAAGAGGAAACACCTGAAACCATGACTTGAGATATGACTGAACATTTAGACTTGGGATTCCATCCTTGTAATCTTCTAGTTTTGCCTTGGTTTATCATTAACTTGGGTGTCAGGAGAGATTTCCATGGGTAGATTTTTGTGTTTTTTTTTGTTTTTTTTTTTCAATAGCAAAAAAGAGTTTATTCGAGACAAACCAAGAATTACAGTTTGGGGACTGATGAGCCATGTGCAAGTCCCCAGTAAAGATGGAGAGAATAACTCTTTTATCGAGGTAAAAAGGGAGTTGAGAGAGCTATAGTGAACTGTGTTCAATTTTTTTGTTGTTGTTGTCTGAGTTCTTGACAGAAAGAAGAGGTAAACTTTCTTCTCCTTCTTGGATTCTGAGCTCACCGAAGGGCATGACAAATCCACCGTCTGTTCACCCAATTTTATTTAATTGAGGTTTCTCATTATTATTATTGTTGTTGTTGTTGTTATTTTACATTTTCTACTTTTTTTACATCTGTCTGCTAATTTTAATCAGAGGTAATAGCTGAAATAGACAATACCTTTGGAACCAATTCAATATAATTTTACAAATTTCTCTCCATGACCTGTTGTAATTATCCCACCATAACAAATTTCATTGCAGAGAAAAGCTTATTTTTTTAGTTTTTGCCTTTTTATTTTTTAATTAGTATATTTTTATTGAAGTATAGTTAATTTAAAATATTGTGTTAATTTCAGGTGATTTGTTTTGCTTTTAATATTAATCATTATAATCCAATATTGTGCTGTGTATTAGATTCCAATCTTCTTTTAACATGCCGCTTTTCCTTCAAGCCTTCCATCATCCCTATGTGACAGGGAAGAATAACCTTGGTATTGTCTGTTTTACATGTACACACACACACTACAGCATACAGAATATAATATTGTTTTATTTATACTTTAGCAATGGATACTTACAGTTGAAGTACTCTAATCAGGAATACACACTCCAGAGGTAGTTAGTATTTTAATGAATTTAATCAGAATCCCACATTCTAGGGGAAGCTATTACAAACCTTCAGTTACCTATAGAACATTTGCTGATTAGAATGAATGATGTTAGAAATGATCTTTTTCCACTGGTGAAGTGAGTGGTATTCCATTATGTAGACTGACTAGAAATAATTATACAGAAACAACCTTCCTTTCTTGTATGTGTTATGTGGCTAGGGTCCCAGTCGGTCTATAACTATTGAAGTGGTACCTTTGCAAAGGACTCCATCAAATCCTGCCTCCTGGTCCCCTTAGGACATGATTTCTTGTTCTTTTTAGATTGGAGTAATAAATATATTTTATATCATGACCTACTACCACTACCACACACACACAAACACACACACTCACACACACACATACATACACATACATATTGAAAGGAAAAGTTTCCAGAGAAAGCACTTCTTATCCTCATTTTCATTTCATGTAATGCATTCTATTATTTTTCTATTCTATTCAAGTCTACTATATTTTGTTTTGTTCATTGCTTGTTGCAATCCACTCAATTTATTTCAGAACACCCTAGTGGGATGAAAACAGTAGTTTGAAAAACCCTAGCCTAAACAGCTAGCTTAATCCTGCTGCTAGAATATTGTTGCATATTCTATGAATGAGCCTTTCCAGCAAGGTACTCTTTAAAGAGCCTGACACAGCCAAGAGCGGGAGATTCATTGAGGTACAGGATAGATGGCACACATGTTTTCGTGTGAGGGTCCCAGAATTTGGTCTGGGACTTGATTTCATTGTAACATACAACCAGGTAGTGAAGAGGTGGGAGAGAAGACCCCCAGCTCTCACCTGTGCCCAACCACTGGATGTTACCAAAGCTGTCAAAAAGATCCCAATAATGGTGAATAACCACATTGGCTTAGTTCAATTTGCAAGCATTTTTTTTAAAATGAAACATTGTCAGGCATTGTAATGGGTTGAATGGTGGCACCCCAAAAGATAGGTCTACCCTTAACCTGTGAGTGCAACCTTATTTGGAAAAAGGATCTTTGCAAATGTTAGTAAGTTGAGGATCTTGAGATGAGATCATCCCAAATTATCCAGGTGAGCCCTAAATCCAATGATGTGTCCTTACAAGAGAAAGGCAGAGGGAGATTTCAGACAGAAGAGGAGAGGAGAAAGCCCTGTGAACACAAAGGCAGATCTAGGAGTGATGCAGCCACAAGCCAAGGAATGCCTGGAGCCACCAGAAACTTGAAGAGGCAAAGAAGAGATTCTCCCTAGAGCCTTCAGGGGAAATATGGCCCTACGGACACTTTGATTTCAGACCTCTGACCTTCAGAAATGTGAGAGAATACATTTCCATTGCTTTAAGCCACCAGGTGTGTGGTAATTCGTTAGAGCAGCCCTAGGAAACCAATACAGACATTAAATAGACAAAGATCACAGACCTCTCTTTGATAATCTTGCCAGTCACTCAGCCAGAACAAGAATGACCACACCCTGAACCAAGAACCAGAGATCTGTTATGTACTTTTTTTTTTTCCAGCTTATTTAGAATTAGCTTTCAGGAAAATACTGCATTTTGTTTAATTCAAAATATTTCAAAACATCACTCACCATCTCTAATTTGAATGCCAAATTAGAAACTTATTTCAGAAATTGTGATGTGCATGATTACTGCACACAAACAGAGTGCACAAACTTTTTCAAAAAGGAATAAGCAGGGAGTTCCCTGGTGGTCTAGTGGTTAGGATTCAGTGCTTTTACTGCTGTGTCCTGGGTTCAGTCCCTGGTCGGGGAACTGAGATCCTGCAAGCTGTGTGGCGTGACCAAAATATTAAAAAAAAAAAAAAAAAAAGAATAAGCAGATTCCTATGACCTCGGCATCCCTTCTAAGAGACTTTACTTTCTTAAGCAATGGTGATCCCGGTTGGGCATTGCAGGAAGATAGGAATACCATTCCTATGTTAGTAAGGAAAAAGAGGCAGCCTATACATTGGGGCATAGGATTTCAGATGTGGTCCTATGATAAGAAAGGTAACATCCTATTTCAAACAGCATGAGAAATAGAAGAGAAAAAATAAATTGTGGACCACATATTTACTTGAGAACAACAGAGTAAATCAGAAAATCAGAGACCCTGATATAGATCTTGTTAACTTTTTAAAATCAGTTTATCTCCAATAATACTCCCAGAAAATAAGAATTTAGAAAAAATTCTTTTGAGACAATTGTTTCACTCCCACAGACCACTTAAACAGAGCAAGCTTCTTTGTTTTAGCTTCAAGCATGATGCGACACAGGTGTATGTTTCACGACCAAATGACGATGGAAGCATAGATCATTGTATTTATCTTCGACAGTTACTATGAGAGGATAATTTGATCATTTCTACCGAATCATTAAATCAGAAAGGTAGCAAAATATCCTGTAAATTGTGTATGCAAATTGCCTTTGATAACACCAACATGCAATTGCTTCTGGAATCTAATAAAGCAAATGTTTTAGGTCTGCCCAGCAGCATTTATTTATCAGGCCAACATGAGACATAAAAATGATGTTTGGGAAGAACTTACATCAAATAAGAGTCATTACAATATGATAGTATTATGGTGACCTTTTTGTTAAATGCTGTGGACATTTTTTGAGACAGTTTTATTCTTTCTTAAATATTCTTTTAACTTTTTTAGACAATGTAATTTACTATTAGGATTTAAAATTAGTATGAGCTAACATTACTCCATTTTAGTAACCCAAATGGAAAAATAAACTTTCCCCATTACAAGAACTTGTACAAGTCCTGGGGACAGGCTCAGACTGGGCTGGCTTGAGTCACATGACCATCTCTGGAATCACATGACCAATCACTGCTGTGGCTGCTGGGGGGCAGGGTTCTCTGACTAGCTGCCCTCCCCAGGCCCACGTGGTTGGAGTGGGCAAGGACGGGTTCTCCCAAGCAAGGGCAGCTGTGATGTTACCAAAAGGAGTAAGGGACAGAGCTCCTGGACAGGGCTTTCTTTGAGGTGTTACAAATTGGCTCTCTCCCTTCCTGTTCCATCTCCCACGTTATCCTGAATAGGGGAGCATCTCTTTCCCTTTTGATCTTGTCATTCTCATCCTGGATTACACACCTATTCTGACTAATTCACCCATTCAAGCTCAGTTGGGAAAGTTTAAACTTCTTCCCCTTGCAAGGAATCTTTCTTTTATTCAAACACTCTTCCTACCCATAAGAAACAAAACATTATTCAATTACAAACCATCTTCTAAGCATTTATCATATGCACACATGAGTTCATTTAGTTCAATAAGTTCTGGGTTACTGTTCCAAATTTCAGACTAGTAAATGGAGATACAGAAAGGTTATGTAAGTAATGCAAAATCACATAGTTCGTGAATGGCTGGACCAGGATGTGAATTTGAGCCAGATTCCAAGCCCAGGATCTTGAAAAAGGAAGGCCTAATGCTGCCACACACTAGCTGTGTTATCTTCAGTAAATCATCTCCACCTGAACCATAATTTTAATCATCTATGAGGTCAGAATATTTATAAATCCGGCCCGGCCTATTCCATGGGTTCTTGGAAGGTTCTATGAGATGACATATGGGAATGAATTTTGCTCATAATAAGTCACAGGTGCACACACATGATGTTTCTTTCATAGATCGAGCCTCTAAGAAACTGTCAAGAGGGGGTGGAGGCATATCTAGTAAGATTTGGGGAATAGGAACCTCAGTGGATTTGCATACTGGGTGGAGGGACATAAAGTGATGAAGCGAATATACTGAGGCTCCAGATGTGGGTTGGCAAGAGGCCAGGCAGGGTCCAAGTAAGTGGGAATGACCAAATGTGCTGTTTTGCCCATGACCGAGGGATTTCCTGGGACACAGGACTTTCCGTGCTAAAACTGGGCAAGTCCTGAGCAAACTAAGATGAGTTGGTCGCCCTGGTTAAGATGAAAATCATTGGTCATCTTAATAGCAGTAAAAGGCATCCTCATGAGGAAATGACTTGTGAACTGGCCATTTAAAAGCAGGGTGGAAAGTAACCGCACGGTGACTGGGTTTTGTGGAAGCAGCAGCCAGATTGTTTCAAAGGTGCCATCTCTCCAGCCCCTTAGAAGAGTGGAAGAAAACGATGCATTTCCTGAAGTAAGGAAAGATTGATGAACCATTCTGGTAGGATGGTAGCAATTCTTCCCCAAACTCATAGCACTCTGGAAGTGAACTCTTCCTTTCCCCTAGGTTAGCAGGCACATAGTCTCCCACTCTGGGCCATAATACCCAGTCTCCTCCGGGGAGGAAGGGACAGCTCTACTAGGAGTTAGGAGCCAAGAATGCAGGCATTTCACACCTTCATGCAGCCTTGCTTTCTAATGATGCCTCTTTGCCTAATTCCCTCTTCCTTTCAAAGGCTCTCTTTCCAGAATATTCCTCCATTCTCTTGACTTGTGACTTGTAGCTGTCTTCACTTGTGTCCGTATATCCAGACAGGACTGAATGCCAGAAGGGGACCTGGCTTTGGAAACCTGGGATTCCTGCCCCACTCCACAAAAAGAGCATTCCTTTTGGAAAACTCTCCAATCTTGTCATGTTCCAGTATCTTCTCACTTCTCAGTGCTCCATTTGAGATGTGCAATGACTCGGCCAAATATCATCTCTATGTCCCTTTAAACAAGTTACTTCATATCCCTTTCTCACTTCCCTCTTAGTAAAGTGAGGTTGATAATTATGTTACTTAATGTAATTAATGGTGGGAGGATTAAATAATTTCACACATGTGAAGCGCCTAGAACAGTGACTGGATGCTAGTAGGTGCTCAATAAGTATTAGTGTTTTTTGTTTTTATCCAACCTACCTGCTTGTTGCATTAGCATGGTATTCTCATCACTTTCTGTAGAAAATGAGGTGTAAAGTTTCCCTTCTTTAGTGTAGCAGAAAGAGCATACATTTTGGAAGTGTGTGATTATCTCCAATATTATACAACTTCCATACATTTTGGTTTCCTAGTTTGCTAAACTGAACTAGGAGTCAACTAAGTTGGGTTCAAAGAGATAACACATGACCACTCGTGAAACCAAGCAGGACCCTGGGGGGCTCCTGGGCATGGAAGCCTTTCTGTCCCCTGTTTCTTGACTGCAGCCTCTGTGACCTTCCCTGAGTTCCAAAGGGCAGATTCAGAACAGTTGCTAATCCAGGAAGGGAAGGGATACAAAGACAAGGGAGGGGCAGCCAGGAAACAATAGTACAGCCTTGGGGCAGGGTCCTGGTTCCTGGCCTCAAGGAATACACATAACAATGTCTTTAAGCTCTTTAAGATGTCAGCATTCTTCATACCAGAGAAAGACTCCCTGAGGCTACATTAAAGGAATCAGAGTGGCTCATCAAGATTACCTGAGACCAGATTAGAGGAGTGCAGGCCCTGAGCACACCCTAATCTTATCAGCAACCCTGCCCTTGAACCACTGCTCTAAAACTCCTCATCAAGTCCTCCCAGGTTGGGACACATAGTTTTCCAGGCAGGAACCCACTGTGTACCCCTTTGCCTGGCAAAGCAATAAAGCGGTTCTTTTCTACTTCACCCAGAACTCTGTCTCTGAGACTTGATTCAGCACCAGCGTACAGAGGCTGAGCTTTCAGCATCACTCCCTCCTGTGGGACCCCCCCACATAGCTTACACTCTATATACAGTATAGGGTGGAACCCTCGGACTGATTTTATGTTATGTCACTAGACTGTAAGCCTCTTGAAAAAAGGTCATGTCTATTTTAATCCTCTTTCCAGGGCTTAACTCAGTATCAGTATAAAAGGAGAATCAATGGATGTCTACTGAAGTGATGGCACCTGGATTGTATTTGGTGATCTATGAAATATGGTTTTCTTTCTAAAGTTATAGAGCCAGTTAGTAAAATGGGGGGTGCCTGTTCTGACACTTTGTTCCTTAAATCTATTAGTACATTTGCCTTACAAGGAAGGATATTGAGAAAATAACTATAAAATATCTTTAGTTCATGAGCAAAAATAGGACTTAGAGACTACATTACATAGTTGAACCACCTTTCTATCTTCCAAATTAAGCCTGTTGTAGAACATCTGTTGTATTTCATCTTCAGTTTTCAGTTTTAATACATTTTAGACGAGGTGGAAACTTTCAGGACACAGTCATCAATATTTCTGAGCAAGACTCCTGGCTCCTTTGTAATTAAATTGCCCTTTCCTGCTAATTTGTGTGCGTCCATATAATATCCTTTCCTCAAATTAAAAACATCACTCACTGACGATGCTTAAAATTTGAAACCAAGGTACAGAAGTGCAAAGGGACAGGGCATAGAAGCAATCAAACTGGATATTTCTCCTGAGTTAAGGTATTTTTATTCCTTTACATCTTGTCAAGTGGTTACTTTTGTGGCGAAAGCAGCTGTACTATGGGAACATATTTGATGGGTAACAGGTTTTATATTCACAGAAGTCAATGATGAAGTTGGAAACATTTTTTATAACTGGAAAAGAAGCATGAATAGTCCTTTTTCCTCATCACAAGTTTGTAGTCTAAACCTGTTCATCTCAGATAAAACTGACTTTCTACAGCAACTTAGTATAGATGTGAAAAAATCCTTGGACCATTACTGTATATTCTGTTGACATGGAACTAGAAGAAGAAACTGAGTCAACTAGAACATAGTTCTGTTTCTGCAACATGGACTGTAAGGTCTTCTCATACAATTTTAGAAATTCAAACACCCAACTCCAAAATAATGAAATGATGGATCACATTCCAAACTTGAGAGAGGCTGTGTTAGGAAGTGGAAATATTTTCCAAAAGAATTTGAAATAGCAAAACATGGCATGCCTTTTATTTAAATTCTAAAACATTTGTAAACCTAAGCAATTGACTCTTATTAGCATCCCCCAACTGTGGTTTATTTTTCCATCCTGACCCTTTCAGTTATTCTGTTTCCTATTTAATGAAGGCAGATTTCCCAATCCTTGTTTCCTAATGTTGGCCTCTTGAGTCTGATTTAGCCAGAATGGTGGTGATAATATGCAGAATTTAATAGAGAAGGGAAATAGCTAATTACATATGCTGTCAAAGGAAGTGAGGAAAGGCCTGGAGAAAAGATACATCCCTAGATCTCAGAGTCACACATCATGGCACAGAATATCGAGCCTGCAAGAAGATGTGGTATGGCTGATGTCAAGGTGTCAGCTAGAAAATCTTCCACAGATAGACCCCCAAATTTTACCTGCACTGTTCCCTCTGTTCTCCTGATAAACTTTTATATGAATTTTGAAAAAAAATAATGACACAAATGTGTTATTCCAAATAGAAGGACTATATCATCACTAAATTAGCTGGAACTCTTAACAATTCCCACAATGTTGGCCAAAGGAAGGGCCAACTCTGGGCTGGCCTTTTGCAAGAACCATTTAATGGCACTTGCCATTGCTTCTTCCCCGTACTGGGTCCCTGCCCTCTCTCCATCCCCCCATAACAATTTTCTCTCATATCCTCCATTCACGCTCAAGTGTAAATCCACTCACTGGAGATTAGGCAGCCTTGGAGATCTATACCAATGATCTCATTTCACTAGGAGAAAAACGCAGCCAGAATTATGAGTTTGGAACAGAACATATAACTAGTCAATGCCAGAACTATGTTTGTTGACTTTTTTCTCTGTCATCAGTGTCAACAGTTTTAAGAGCTATTGTGATCTTCAACATTAGCCAAAAATGTGTTAGAAAGCTAGAATAACATTTAATAGGCTAACCTGAAATACAGTCATACCACACCAAAGGTGAGTTCATGCTACCAGGAGGAGGAGCAGAGCCTCAGAAGCAACAGCAATGTGGGTGAGGCTCCTGCAGCAGAGTGGAGAGCCTACAGGTTTGCCTTCTTATTTCAGCAGATACTACTCAGGTACAACTCCTCTGTTTCCAGCTACTCACTTGCCTGCAGAAATTATCCAGGGGAAACCATTGGTTGCTACAGCTGTGGAAGCATGAGAGCAGTTGGACTTGTTAAACAATTTAGAGCAACTTCAGCAGGATAAATTTTCCAGAAGGATCTAGTTGCCTTCTTTTTATCACAGCCTCATGAAGTTTACAGCTGTCATTTATCCAGGACTATAGTCTTTTTCATTTATTCCTTTATTTCTAAGTTCACCAGGTGGTGGAACAAAGGTGGTGGGATAAAATAATCGACTAGTGCCCCTATCTTGAGGCCAACCTTGTTGGCATCCTTCGTAAACTTTTCCCTATTTATGACAGCTGCCTAAGGGTTATCAATCCCATTTCTGGTGGCTGAAATTTTACCATAAGCTTAACTTCTCAAGTTTCAGAATCAAAGGCTTTTGTTGTGACACAGTGGATGAGGTAGGAAATGGGTGATAAGAAACCAGAGAGGGCGCTCACCCACTCCATTTAGTCTGAGCCTGCCCATCCTTAAAGCCTGCTTTTGGGGCTGGAAGATTCAGACCTGGAGTCACATTGCGGCTTCATCACATACTAGCTGTGTGACCAAGGGTTCACTTAACCTCTTGGTTCCTTGTTTCCCTCATTTGTAAAATAGGGATAGAAATAGATTAAATTAGAATGCCTGACATATAATAAATGTTCAATAAATTCCAACTACTGTTATCATATGTGCAAATGGGAATAATCATACCCACTGTCATGGCTGAGGTCAATAATGCTACATACACAACAAACATTCTTTAGTCTCAGCGCAGTGAGAGTTTATTTCTTATGTCCAGTCCAATGGGATTAGTGGGGCAGGGGCTCAGTTCCATGTGGTCATTCAGTGGTTCAGACACCTTTCATTATTCATTTTTCCTATCTTCTAGAACCATATCATCCTCTTAATTCAGCCTATAGATGGGGAAATGTTGCTGGGAAAAGAGAGAGAGTGGAGAAGGCACACCAGTTTCAACCACACAGCACCTCTGTGGTTGTTCTGTTGTCAAAAACTCATCACATGGCCTCATCTAGATGTAAGGGGGCTGGAAAATGTTGTTTAGCTACATGCCTAGTAAGACAAAGACAACACAGATTCTGGAAGTCTCTTGAAGCATCAGTCACATTTATCTTCAAGGACAGTACTGAGAATTAGGTTAGATGCCTTATGTTAGGTAAAGGAGAGTCAGTCTCAGCACCAGCCTCCCTAAATATAGCTATTGTTACTATTAACCTCACATCACTGGGTTAAGGTGGGCACACTTTGTGAAAAGAGCGAAGTCTAAAGTTTATTCTAGCATGTCTTGCTACTGAAGCCTTCATAGACCCAAAGGTGAGGGAGGCCCATGGTTACTTCTGCACAGTGGCCATCCAGAGACAGGTGACCCAGAAAAACAGCACCAAGGCTGTCCCAGAGCTGCCGATCACTTAGAGAAGAGAAAGAACAAACAAAACAAAAGAAAACTTAATTTTAATATGTCTGTTTTTAGATCTAAGAGATTTCCAAATATTGCTTTTTTTTTGTATTATGAAAATATTTTACCCCGGCTCCCCTGCTTTTTAGCTGTCAGACTTTGGCAAGTTATTTGAATTCTGTAAAATAACCATCTGTAAAATAAGGATAGTACTGTTCTACTTCAGGGGGTTTTTGTGAGGATGAAATGAGATGATGAATGGTAAGTAACCCTGGGCGTGCAGTAGTGGTCTATGAGACTTAGGGGCAAGGTGCTGTCTTTTTCCTCTTCCTCCTCCCTCTCCTCTTCCTCTGTCTTTTCTCCATCTTTTAAATGTGATTACTATTTCTATAATCATGCATTGTCAAATCGAACAATGTTTGTCTCTTTGACTTTCTCTTTGACCGAGGGCAGCATCCTGAAGTGGTTGGAAAAGCCTGGACTTTGGAATAAGCAAAGGTTGAATCCCATCCTGACTCACACTTGCTCACTGGGTGTGGGTCCTTGGGCAACTCACTTGACTTCTCTGTGTGTATTTCTTCATCTTTAAAATAAGATGATGATTTCTAACATAAAAGGGTTGAAAAGAGTCCGGTAAACCAATAATTGCTGTGCATGGTATAAAATGAAAGCTAATTTCCTTGTCCAACATGGGAATTCTTAGGGGGCCTAAGAATTTGTAAACTGTAAACTGTAGCACCCTGGGACCTCAGAAGAACTGACGTACATTCACCTGAGTATTTTTTATTGACAGATCCAGTTCCATGGTGTTTTATTATTTGATTTTATTAATAAGTCCAATACTTAAGTGTGAAAGGTTCAGGGATTAGAAGTGATATCTTGTGGTTTTGATTTGCATTTCTCTAATGGCTAATGATGTTGAGTATCTTTTCATGTGCTTATTGACTACTTGTATATCTTCTTTGGAGTAATGTCTATTCTAGTCTTTTGCTCATTTTTGAATTGGGTTTTCTTTTTTTGTTGAGGGCAAATTACTTTTCAGTAAGCTTTTAGTTTGTGGCAATTGTGTCTAAATGAAGTGTATCTTCAAACTTATTTAATTTTGTTTACTTGATCTGTCAAATTTAGAGAGAGCTGTTTAAAAGTTTCCTGCCTTAATTACAGCTTTGACAAATTCTTGTATTTCTAACAGTTTGCTTTACACATTTTAATGCAAGATTATTTGATGCTCTAGGGTTCATTGTGGCTTTGATTTCTTGGTGTCATACCTTTTATCAATATAAAAGGTCCTTTTACATCTGGTTGCTTGAATTTTACCTTGCCTAATATTATCTCCCCTGCTTTTTAAAATTAGTTTACATTTGTTTGGTGTATTTTGGCCAAACCCCTTTCTTTCAAACTTTGTGCCAGTTTACTTTATGCATATCTCCATAAACAGCTTATTAGCAGGTTGTTTATTTTTACCCAATTTAAGAGAACTTGTTTTTTTTTAAACTCAGTCTGTTGCCATCATTGAAATGTTGTTTGTTAGTCCTGCTGTCTTTTTCTGCTTTCTTTCTGAGGTCTTATGCTTCTTCATTTTTCTTTTCCACTTCTTGACTTTGCTAAACATTCAAGTTCTTTTTGTTTTAGTTTTTCTCTCATTGCGGTTTATAGGATTTACATCCTCTTTCTTTTTATTCTACTAGTGTTTACCCTAAGTTTTTCACACATACAAGATGAGGAACAGATTTAGGGAGTGATGATTTCCATTTTGGAAGGAGTTAGAGATGGTGTATGTCATTGACATAGAAATAGCTGGTGTCTGTCACCTCCAGGTCTAAACACACATTTGTTCCTCTTCTGGGAAAATGGACGTGTCCAGCCTGATCCCTGGCTAACACCAAACCACCCTTCAGCCTCCAATTAGAAAGTCCTCCCTTAGGAAGCCTTTCCTGGCTCCAAGTCTTGGGCAATGTTCTCTCCCAAGTGCTCCATACATTCTGTCCTTGGCTTGTCACAACACTTTCCACGCAGTCTTGTAACCAACTTTTCTTCGTCTATCCTTGTGGAGGGGACACTATGTCTTGTTTACTGTCTCCAGCACCTAGCTATTCACTATGTGAGGCCCAGAAATCTGCTCCCTGTGTAATACTGATGGGAAACACTTTTCTAGGACCAGAGACAATAGAATTGACATGTCAGTGAGATGAACTTTAGTGGAGACAGCTAAAGTTTAATCCTGGGGCAATCTTTCCACATCTCAGGGAAAGAACAGTCTCAACAAAGGGATTTTAAATCCACCTCCTTGGAGGTTATCATGTCCTGAAAAGTCTCACCCCAGTTCTCAGTCCATTTGTAGACAATTGCTGGAGGTAAATTAGAAAACAGCAAGCTCCTAGGTCACAAAGAAGCTGAGAGAGAAAATCTGCCTGCATGTTCTTACTGCTGCTAAACACTGTGGTACATGTTTGGTGAGTGCATCTAAACTTCTGGAGAGCATATCTGAGGCCGGAAGTCATGTTGTTTTGATTTCATTCTTGGCAATCTCTGACATGGATGAAGCGTATTTACGTGCACTAGCCTTCACCCCCTGTTCTTAATTGTCTCATGCTCTGAAAGGTAGAGCAGGACACCTGGGAGGCCAATTGCAGGAGAATCTGTAACCTGTTTCATCAACCTGTGTATCCTCTGTATCTGTCTGAGACCACCTCACTCCAGTTACTTAACCACAGTGACAAAGATAATTCGTGGTGAGGTTAATTGAAATTGAGATCTCCTGTGGCTGATTTCTCACACTGGGAGCTCTGTTTACTCCTAAAAATTGCCACAGGGGCTGTGTATATGTAGGTGGATGCAGGAGAAGGCAGGGGCAGTGGACAAGAGGAAATGGTGAGACGGCAGTGGGGCCTGCTGTGCCCACCTGGTCCCTCATCAAAGATGATCTCACCTGCTTTGATATGTTGAAGCACCTATGTTACACCAAGACTTTACTTCTTTGCCTGGTTTGAAAGCCTGTCCTTACTGATGTGTTCTCTTTTAGAAATGTGATTGAAACAGTTCATTGATTCCAAGTGCTTGAAATTGTGGTATTTATATCCAAAACTACTGTCTGTTTTCAATATTAGGTTTGGAGCTTGTTGGGTATAATTAGATACCAGTGTGGTGCAGTACTTTGGGATTTGCTTCTACTTCAAAACCCTAGAACCAGACTATTGTACCCCTTTTAGGCAACTTTATTTGTTATAGGGAATACATGTCTTAGTTGCCTCCTCTTCCTCCCATTGGTGGAGGGGATTTTTGCCCCAGGGTTATGAAGATGGCCAAATACGTGACATCTGACACTGGACAGATGAGATTGGCAGCAGTGTATTAGTTACTTGCACAGCCTGAGAGAGGAGGACTTCATACACCATGCAGGGTCACACAGAGGTTGCACTTGGGAGCACGGGCTGTGAGAGGCAGGCTTTGTGGTATCAAGAGGGTGAGGTGCTCCGTGGTTCCCTCGGGAGGATGGGGTTGACTTGTTTGAATAATTCTGTGGGCTGGCAGGGAACTGAAACCTGCTACTCAGGAAGAAGCAGGCCCTTTGCCTGGGCCCCATGATAAGGAGGGTTGTTTGGCAAGAAGACCTTATCCATGGGAACAGAGTGGGAGGGGAACTTGCTGTTAAGCCATTCAAGGACCTCCGAATTTTATCAGATGTCAAGGCAGCACATTATAGGGAGCCTTAGTCTCAGGCCTTACACCACAGTATAGCACCACCATGCAATGCCAAGAAACATCATTCTCATCATGATCTACAGAACAGAACCCAGGCATCCCTGGGCATCCTGATCATAGGATATAAAGTACAATTAATAATGTCATTCTTAGCTGTGTAAACCTCCTAAACTTTTGGCTTTCTAATGTTCCTCTGCGGCTTAACTATTTCATTATGGAGATATAATTGATATATAACATTGTTTAAGTTTAAGGTATACATTGTGTTGATTTGATGCATTTACATTTTGCGATATGATTACCTTAACATGCTAGCCTTAGCTAAAACCTCTATCGTGTCACATATTTATCATTTCTTTTCTGTAGTAAGAATAATTAAGATCTAGTCTCTTAGCAACTTTGAAGGTTATAAATACAATATTGTTGACTATAATCATTATGCTGTGCATTAGACCTCCAGAACTTATTTATCTACTAGTTGCAAGTTTGTACCTCAATCTCTCCCCACTTTCCCTTCTCCCATGCCAGCAGTCCCTGGTAACCACCATTCTGTTCTCTGATTCCATAAATTCAGCTTATTTGGATTCCACATATGATCCACTGTGAGATCATACGGTACTTGTCTTTCTCTGTCTGACTTATCTCACTTAGCATAATGCCCTTAAGGTCCACCCATGTTGTTACAAATGTCAGGATTTCCGTCTTTCTCATGGCTGAGTAATATTCTATTGTGTATATATATCACATCTTCTTTATCCATTCATCTACTGATGGACAATTAAGTTGTTTCCATATCATGGCTGTTGTGAATAATGCTGCAATATCTACTGCTTAAATATTATTTTATTCCAGAGGGAGAAGGACCAGATGTTCCTTTAAAATAAAACCCTTCATCTGACCTGGAAAGGATAAGCTGAAAGGAAACTCTGTTGGCATGCATTACAGTTGATTTTTCAAAGTAATAGGAAAAGTAGTGGGAGTAATTTTGGGGAAAACATTTTTCATAAAAGAAGTCAAAACGTGTGGACCAAATTGATAATACCAGAATAGATGAAGAGATATATAATGAACACAATACAATAAGGACAAGTTTAATTTAAACTTGACAAGTCAGAGTTTAAATTACCTGCTGATGAAGTAAAGTTGAGTTTTTTAGACCTTCTGCAGGGAGGAAGAATACCACCATGACAAGAATCTTAGTGTTGTCTCAAAATGGAGAAATTAGAGAAGGATATTTAAAGGGTTTTAGGACCTGGGCTGGATAATTTAAAACAGGTCTGCAAGATGGGGAACTGGTGAGGACAGGGCATGTTTCATGGTGTAGCAGCTCTGGATTGGTGGGCACAGCATGGTGAGCTGAAGTGGATCTGATGTGCAAGTTGTAAGTCTTGATAAGCAATACAAACAAAATTAAGAAACTCATAAAAATGCTCCATAATGTTTTAGATCACCTTGTTTGATTTTAAAAAATAGGTCTTCTAAGATTCAAACATTTCTAAAATACCGCTTTTGGTGAGCATCAGAGAGTGAAAGCACAACTGCCATGCTGAAATAGATTCTAATTCAACTTCATCCTCAAAATCATGTGGTTTGTTTACCCTGAGTATATGTAAAATATTTATAAATGTTGTCAACTCCATCTTTTTTGTGATGGAGAAAGTATCACTGCTTATCTGGAAGCAATTATGGATTATTTTCACCACAGCCAATTCAAGAGTATTTCTGTTCTGTAGGTTTCCTAATTTAGAACAACAATATTTTTCATAATGCTGTCTTTCACTAAAATTTGTATTTGTATTATCATGTCACAAACAACTTTTTCTCACTGTTGCATTTTTAAAATTGAATTTACAATATATTTACAAAAGTTTCAGGTGTTTCACTTTGGTGACAGGATGAGCTTCAAAATGCTTTGTTACAATTTCATAAACTAAGCAGAAAAATTGAACCACTTATGGAATCAACCTAATTTTTGATTTAAAGCAGCCCATATTTACAAAGTTCTTGTTCTGTTAATTGTACTTGAACATTAAACAGGTGTTGCCTTACTTTATTACAGGCACAAGAAAACTTGGAATAAAGAAAATTATTTTAGAAAAATTATCTTAGAAGTGTCTAAATGATCTAAATTTTATCATTTTCATTTGATCTAAATGACAAGTCATGCTTCAGAATGTTATGTAAATACACTTTCTGCAGAACTGCATGTTTTGTCTTCAGGCACAATCTTCTTTAAATAACTTTGAAATAATAAGAAATATATATATTGGTCTCTACCCTGGTCCCTGCTAACATTTGACCTTTGACCCCAGTTCCTGACACAGAGCTCCTAAATCCCTCGGAATTTCCTGGGTGATAGGAGCATCCTTTGTTCTAATAAGACAGCTCCTGATGGGCTCCTGGATGGGACCTGTTCCCCAAGAAGACAAAGCCATTATTAAAATCTTGGAATTTTCAGGGCTGTTTCTCATTTTCTGCAGAAGGGAGAGGAAAATGAGTTAATAGTTGATCATAACTATATGATTAAGACTATAAAAATCCCAAAAGTATGGGGTTTGGAGAGCTTCTTGGTTGAAGAACACTTCCATGTACTGGGAGGGTGACACATCCCAACTTTAAGGAGTCAGAAGCTTCTGTGCTTCAGACGCTTCTGGACCCTGTCCTGTGTATTTCTTCAACCGGCTATTCATTTGTATTTTTTATTATATGCTTCATAATCAACTGATAAATGTAAGTAAGTGTTTGACTGAGTTCTGTGCCATTTAACAAATTATTGAACTCAAGGAGGGGGTTGTGGAACCTTGATTTATAACTGGTTGACCAGAAGTACAAGTGACAACCTGGGACTTGCGATTGTGTCTGAAATGGGGGTAGTTTTGTGGGACTAAACCTTTAATTTGTGGGATCTGATGTTAACTCCATGTAGATGGTGTCAGACTGTAGGATACTCAGCTGGTGTCCAAGAATTTGTTGGGGTGGGGAAAACCCACACATCTGATGTCAGAAGTATTGTGACTGCGGTCATAGTGTGTGTGTAAAGGAAAATAAAAATGAGTTTTTCCTAGACAATAACTGATAACTTTTGACATAGATATGGTTGCTTCTTCAGTAGACATGTGTCTTCTGATTTTCATTGTAAGCTTATTGCTGTCTGAAGGGCTTATTGAAAAAAAAATCACCAAAAAGTAAAATTAATTAATATGTTTGACACCATACAATAAATAGCAAAACCACTATAGCGAGAGCATTCATACTGTACACTATATACTATACAGTGGATTGCTCTTCCTTTACTTCTTACACATTTCACACACACCTTAACCTATAATGTCCCAAGTTTGTCACTGACATTGTCAACTGTCAGTTCAAAAGCTTTATGCATCTTGTGGTCCATGGAGTCAGTAGGGGCAGTAGCACAATAGCCTTCTCCCACCAACTCCTAAGACCAAAGGGATGATCTGTTTCCAAACATTCATGCCCAAGCACTTCATTTTATCATCAAGTGACTTGCTGCTGTCCTGTGAGAGGGAAGTGTTAAGTTTGTTACACCTGGAAAATGTTGGGACTAGCATGTAGATCTCACCTTTTGCACATGTGTCTCACACAGTACTAGAGGCTGTAAGAGTAGCTGGAAATACAAAGTGAAACTATTAAACCCACCTCCCTTATTTTGGTATAACTGTTAATCATAATACTTGATTAGAAAATGAAACACTTGGAACAAATGTAAAAATAGACAAGATCTAAGGACAACAGAGATAAACTGGAACTGTCCAGGGCAACCCAGGTCATCAAGTCACCTACCTACACCTATATCTACATCCATCTCTCCCTATAAACGTCTCCCTGCTCCCTTCAGAGTTACATAAAATGAGCTCATCCCCTTGTCTTGTAAAAAGCTCAATGCCCTTTCCAAAATGTCTGTGGATACCAGGGCCTGGAATTCTGATGGTCACCTCTGGCCATAATTTTCTGATTCTCCTGAATCATTGTTCACACATCTGCTTTTAAATTTACATTTTGGCAGTAAAGGAAATTCAACTCCTTTCTTGATTTCTACAAAACAACCACTTGTGTGGCAGATATTATGTGACATATTTGGGTTTGGAAAGAGGGGCAAACAACTTACGTCCCAAGTGACTTAAACATGAATATTTTATATCTTTATTACTCAAATTTCTTGAGTCCTTCTTTCATGAAGCTTGCCCCTTCTATCTCTTCTGACCCCAACTTCACAGGACCACCCCTTCCCTCCACCCAATTCATAACATTTTATTATGTAGCATGATTATAACTCATTAGATTTGACTCAAACTCAGCTCCAGGCCTCTCTTTGAGTTGAGAAAAGTCTTGAAATTAGCACTCATAAGAAATTTCCACATTAAATACTGGGCAAGGGCAATTTTATTTCCTAATTTTTGCATGGTTGGTGAGAATGGTTTTGTTATTCCATATATTAGTATATATATTATAGAGGAGATATATATATATATATATACTATGTATATATATATATATAGAGAGAGAGAGAGAGAGAGAGAAATATATATTTATATATATGTTAAAATGTTTGTGTGTATTTACGTATGTCTATTCCAAAATATTTCCCTAGTCTGTGAGTTTGGATGAAGTCACATTAATATTAACACTCAAATTTCACAGGCTCACAGTAGCCACTTCTTCACAGGACCTCATGTTCACAGTCACTCCAATTATAATGGCTTCTCTGGTGTTTTATCACACAAATAAATCTGCTCTACTGGGTCCTACTCTGATTCAATCAGGGAACCTTATCTCCTGTGAGCTTCCACTGATAATCAATCACTGTGCTTTCTGGGCACTATGTTCCCTCTGGGGCTTTGCCACAGTTTCTGAGATCATCACCAAGACAGCGGAGATGGGCTGGGCACAACAGTGAAGAAGTGACGTGTTATCCCTAGAGGTGGGACAGGAGTTCCTCTCCCCAACTGTGTTATAGCTTCTCACATGGAGACCCAAATAGCATGGCTCAGGGCTCACCCATCTTTCTCCTGACCCTGACTACAGGCAACTGCCCAACAAATTTTTCCAGAGAGGTTTCTCCCCTCACCCCATTCCCATGTAAACCAATTGACATAGACACTTGTGAGCCTCCAGACCCATGCACAGATGTGTATAAGACTCAGCTTAGGTTCACATGGGAACCTGACTCTGGCGCCTATTTCATTTTTCCTGGATTCTTAGAGGCTATTGAATGTACAATACACCACTGTTATAGCAAGAATTTATTTGGGGGGAGATGGAGAGGTTGGGAGAAAGAAATACCATAGTAAACACACATGTGATTGTAAGACATATCTCAATTTCAAAAACTTCCAAATGTGAAGAAGAAAATCAACCCCAACATTGAAGGAGGTGTAAATTAGTGGAGATATTTTGGAATTCATTTTACCATTTTGTTCTTGAATTTCTTTAACTAAAAAAACTGCCTGATACTTTGCCAAAAAAGTATTGTACATTCAATGTGTATCTATGAAACACTGAAGTTCAGAGATAGAAAGGGTGTATTTCCTATTAACAAGTTGTCGCCCAGAGATATTGGTGATGTGGCAAAGGAACAGAACCTGGTATGACTGAACAAGGAGATGCTCAGGTTTCCTGTCTCCCTGTCCACTATTCTTCATCCAAAGGAAAATAATGTGCATTTAAAATAGTCATTTTAGGGGAGTTCCCTGGTTGCCTAGTGGTTAGGATTCTGGGCTTTCACTGCTGTGGCCCGGGTTCAATCCCTGGTTGAGGAACTAAGATCCTGCAAACCATGAGGGACAGCCAAAAAACAAACAAACAAAAAAAGTAGTCATTTTATCATGAGAAGTTTCTTTAAAATCAAATTTGCACTTATTTTATTTACTGAAAGAAGCAAAACATGCACTTAATTCTTTAGAAGGTGAACCATCTGTAATTCAGCCAGAGAAAGTAGGAAATATTTTTGTTTTAATTTTATTTATTTATTTATTTATTTATTTATTTATTTATTTATTTATTTATTTATTTATTTATTTATTTATTTATTTATTTATTTATTTATTTATTTATTTATTTATTTATGGTTGTGTTGGGTCTTCGTTTCTGTGTGAGGGCTTTCTCTAGTTGCGGCAAGTGGGGGCCACTCTTCATCGCGGTGCGCGGGCCTCTCACTATCGCGGCCTCTCTTGTTGCGGAGCACAGGCTCCAGATGCGCAGGCTCAGTAATTGTGGCTCAGGGGCCTAGTCGCTCCGCGGCATGTGGGATCTTCCCAGACCAGGGCTCAAACCCGTGTTCCCTGCATTGGCAGGCAGATTCTCAACCACTGCGCCACCAGGGAAGCCCAGGAAATATTTTTATCTTACTAATTCAGTAGGACAACTGTAACCAAAAGCAATAGTTTATAAATATTGAGTGTGTCTTACTAACAATGTGGAATTGTTTTTAATAAAATAAACACATAAATATTTGGATATATTTTACATAATAAAATAAGTATGAGGTTATATTAAAATCAAAGACAATTTCAGCCAGATTTATATGAGAAATTAAAAATATTAGGTTATACAACACATTTTGGGATTTTAGCTTTTCCTTCACTTTCTTGTTGGGTTGGAACAGAAATACAATGCAAGATAATTCACTATAAAATTACTAGTATGAATAGGAGGCCTCTGTAATGTAGATGGATGCAACAACAAATAAAGATTAATAATTTTTCTTTTTCTTGGTAATAACCTGTTATGAAAAATAGTGGAAAAATATTTGATTAATAATATCAATAGAAAAATAACTAGAATGAATTTTATACAAAAGGAATTCATTTGGCTGCAAGAAGCAGAGAGCTGAAGTAAGAGTAAGTTAAATTGAAGAAATACTGTTGCTTTTTTTTTTTTTTTTAATACCGTAAGCCTATTTTCTTTTTTTTTTTTTTTAAAGATTGATTGATTGATTGCTATGTTGGGTCTTCGTTTCTGTGCTAGGGCTTTCTCTAGTTGCGGCAAGCGGGGGGCCACTCTTCATCGCGGTATGCAGGCCTCTCACTATCGCGGCCTCTCTTGTTGCGGAGCACAGGCTCCAGACGCGCAGGCTCAGTAGTTGTGGCTCACGGGCCTAGTTGCTCCGCAACATGTGGGATCTTCCCAGACCAGGGCTCGAACCTGTGTCCCCTGCATTAGCAGGCAGATTCTCAACCGCTGCGCCACCAGGGAAGCCCCTTGTTGCATGTTTAAAAGAAAACTATTCAAGAGATAGACAATGAAGGGCTAAAGTGGTGGTTCCATAGGCACCCAGGTTTTTTCTCCCGTTTCTATTTCACCGTCTTTGGCTGCAAATTCTGTCTCTACAGTTGCATCATAGTCCAGGATAACTGATCAGTTTCTTCCCATCACATCACATTTGCATTAATCAGTCTCCAGCTGCAGATAACTGAACCCACTTTAGCTACTTTACATACAAATGGCTACATTACAAAATACTAAAGGGTTTATAGAATCATAGGTAAGGCTGAAAAAACAAACACTAGTTTAAGATTTCTGGAATAACTCCCAAGTCACATGAAAGAAATGGGCCACCAAGGGAGCTGCTGTCTCTCCTTTGATCAAGAAGCTGCTTGCCTGGTTTAAAGCTGTCACTCCACTTGCTGGCTCCAGCACCACATGGCTACTGCACAGTAAGAGAGGAAGTCCAATTGCAGGAAGTCACATAATCACACAGCTTCAGTGATTGGGAAGCTCGTAGTACCACTGTTGGTGTCTTCAAAACCAAGCTGTTTCTGCTACAGCCTGCACCCACGATTTCAGTGACTGGAAATGAGGTCCTTGGCTAATGCTTCCCCAGCATAACTAGATCCCACACAATCGGGCTTGCCAGAAAAAACACTAGGAGCAGCATTCTGCTTTACTTCTGCCTTCCAGATCTTCTACTTATGCATTAGATGGGTTGAACATTCACCATATCCAGAACCACAGCTGCAAGGAAATCTGGAGAAAGTCATTTTTAGATTTCCAGTCTTTGAAATGTAGGAAGACACACTTTAAGGTAGTTGCAGTAGACAGTAGGTGCCAATCCACCATTCCACTAAAACATTCCAGTCAAAAGAAAGGAAAAAGGAAGGGGGAAGCTCAAAGGACATCTTCCTTCGCCAGATCAGTTGACTTTAAGCTTTCCTGAAGTCTCATCCAGTGATTTCCATCTGCCTCTCATTAGCCACTGCTAGCTGCAATGGAGGCTGGAAGCAGTGGGAAATTAAGGAGTGGTACCCATCTTGAGACAGCATAGTTCTTAGCTTTCAAGTGCCATGGAGTTTGTCTCTCCCAGTAGATTCAAAGCCACTTGGGATTGGAATACCTCTAGATTGTGAACAATACTATTTATACATTAGCACTATCATTCAAACTAAATTTGCACTGCATACATGCCATAATAGCTAATCTTACCCAAATTTTTCCTTTTAAATTATTCACTTTTTGGAGATGAGATTTTCCTAGTTTTCCTTGCACAGTAAGTAGACTATACTACCCAGAAGGGAGTTCAGCATTCTATGAGTAGTCACCCCCTGTTAACACCTTGCTAATCACTTTGACATTCTTACAGAAGTACAAGCAAGAGCCACCAAAGGCTAGCCTTGGAATATTCTGTGGTTTCATTTTATTGAAACTGCCATGAAAAACAGAGGGAGTCACTCTTTCTCATACTTGTGTTTATAGAATAGAACATTAATGTTTGGAAACTTGAAAATGTAAGAGGGGAAAAAAAGGAAGTAAGAAGAAGTGTACAAGTGCGAGTTACCCCATCTTTCATTATAGGGAATAAGTAGATACAATCTAAAATAGAAATGTTGTGTCTTTCAATTTATTTGTTTCTTTTTCTAGTTTTACTACATTTGATTGATTTCCTAAATGTTTTTGTTGGTTTTGCAAGTTTTTGAACTTCCCATAATTATATGTGTGTAATAATACTCTATTATTCTTCAGTCACTTGGCTTTTTCACTGAATAATAACATTTTCTTTAAGTCCATTAGTTTCTTTAAGTCCATTGTGTTGATCAAAACTTTTGAGTCTCCACTGATTTTTGTTCCCTTGGTCTATCAGTTACTGAGAGGGTAGCCAAATTCTCCAATATGATGGTAAGTTTGACAATTCTCCTTGTAGTTCCTTCAATATTTTCTTTTATATATATTTTGAAACTAAATTGTTGGTTCATGCAAGTTTAAATATCTTTTCCATGAATTCAACTTTTGATATTTTGTAAATGTCAGAGTTTTATTTCTATTTACTACTGCTTACCTTCAAGTCTCCTTAAGCTGCTGTTACTACAGGTCAATTAGCTTCCTACTGTTTAGTACTTAGCTGGTCTATTATTCTTCATTCTTTAATGTCAACTTTTCTAGATTTTTATGTTCTGTTACTTTTTTAAACAACGTTGAACTAAGTTAATTTTTTTATTCGGTTTATCAATCTTTGTTTTTTAACTGTTATACCATCTATAGTTATTAATACATTTGGACCTATTTTCACCATCTTATTTTGCGCTTTTTGTTTGCTTCAACTGTTAAATGTTTCTTTTCTTTTCATTGCTTGATTTCAATTAGACTGATGATTATTTTTCTTCATTCTATGTTTTCCTTTCACTCATTGGAAATTATATACTTTATATTTTTTCATCATAAAATCAAAATTTTCTAGAAATTTTTTGTGCATACTTGACTGCTTCTATCCTCCAGTATCCATTATGTCTTTCTTCCTCTTATTAATAGATCCCCTTCACAATTCTGACTGTCATATAGCCATACCGTTATTAACATTTCTCAGTTTCTGTCCCTGCGAATTAGGGCCATGTGACTAGATTTTGGTTAACAGGATATGACCAGAAGGAATATGTGCAACTTCAGCTTTGTGTCCTTAAGCACAAAGTTGCTTCATCTTCATGTGCTCTTTCTGTGTCTTCAATGACTAAAATGCAGACATGGTGACTTCAACCCTGTGAGTCAGGAAAGTCAGAGCAACTGTCTCAGACCCAATGATGGAAAACATGTGCTGAGGTTTCATCTCAGGTCACTAGAGGATCTTGTGGAGTAAATTCTGCCCACTTGCCTGGTCTGTCCCATGAGAGAGAGAAAAATACTACCTCATTAAATTCATTGTATTTGTTTTCTTTTTTTTTTTTTTTTTTGATACAGGATCTAAACCTCTATTCCCACTGACAGAGAAATATCAGAATTGGGGTGCTGTCATAACACAAACTAAAATATCTGCTGTTGATTCAACAGTCAGGCAATAAGATGCAAGAAAACAGATACCGAAGGCTAGAAACATGATGACTCTTATTTATTGAAGGGAAACATTGGGTAAAACACTTGCCAACATTCACCTGGAAGACAGACCATTGAAGTTTTCAGATCCAAGAAAGTAGTTGGAAATAGCCAGAATGTTAGTGTGTACTCATTGCTCCATGTTGCTTTCAGCAAGTTTTTATAAAGATGGGTCATGGACTATTAACTCCTTACATACATTTTCCCTTCTTACTTTTAGTCATACCACACTACAATACTCTGGCAATATATTTTGTTTGCATATGTGACCACTCAGCTGAGGACTACATTTCCTAACTTCTCTTGAATGTAGGTGTGGCTATATCACCACATTTTGGCCAATAGTAGAACAACATAAGTGATGTTTGTGAATTCTGCTTCGTGTCCTTAAAAATTATCTTGCTTATTCTCCGTATTAATTTATTTTTATTTTATTTTTATTGATATGAAGTTTACATAACATGTAATTTGCCATTTTAACATGTTCAATTCAGAGGTATCTGGTGTATTCACAATGTTGTGCTACTAACATCTCTTTTTACATTCAAAAAAAATTTTGTCATCCCGTAAAATCACCCCACACCCATAAAGTAACCACACATCTTTTCCCCCTTCCACCAGTCCTAATTCATTTCTGTCTCAATGGATCTGCTTATCCTGGATATATCATATAAAAGGAATCATAATATGTGATCTTTTGTGTCTGACTTCTTTCACTAGCATAATGTTTTTGAGGTTCATCCGAGTTGTAGTATGTATCAGTACTTCCTTCCTTTTTGTGGCTGAATTATATTCCTTTGCATGGATGTGCCCCATTTGTATATCCATTCACCTGAATGAATACTATCACGTCATACTTGTTAGAATATCTATTATAAAAAAAAACAGGCAACAAGTGTTGGCAGGGTATGGAAGAAAAGGAACCCTTATGAACTACTGGTGGGAATGTAAACTGATGCAGCTACTATGGAAAACATTATGAAGTTTCCTTAAAAAATTAAAAATAGAAAAAAAATAAAAATAGAATTACCATTTGCCTAGGCAATTCCACTTCTGGATATATATCCAAAGGAATTGGAAATCTTGAACATGAAGAGATATCTGCACTTCTACATTAATTGCAGCATTATTCATAATAGCCAAGGTATGGAAACAACCTAAATGTTCATTAATGGAGGAATGAATTTTTAAAATGTGGTATATACATACAATGGAATATCATTCAGCCTTAACAAAGAAGGAAATCCTGGCATTTTCAACAACATGACTGGAACTGGAAGACATTATGCTAAATGAAATGAGCCACAGAAAGACAAATACTGCATGATCTCATTTATACGAGGAATCTAAAATAGTTTAACTCATAGAAGCAAAGAGTAGAATAGTAGTTACCAGGGTCTGGAGGAAGGAGGAACTGGGGTGGTTATGCTCAAAATGTACAAAGTTCGGTTATGCAAGCTAAGTTCTGGAGGTCTACTGTAGAACATATGACCTATGATTAACAATATTGTATACTTACAAATTTGCTAAGAGGGTGGAGGGTGTTTTTCCTTTTGTGGTAAATGCTTTTACCACAAAAGGAAAAACAAAACAAAACAAAACATAACAAAAAATAAAGGGGACAGGAAGAAACTTTTGGAGGTGATGGATAAGTTTATGGCACTGAGTATGGTGATGGTTTCACAGGTGTATACTGATCTCAAACACACCCAGTTGTATATACTAAATATCTACAGCTTTTTGTAGGTTAATCTTACTTCAAAAAGGCAGTTTTTTGGAGAGATATCATTTACAACAGCATAAGAAATAACAAGTGCCTTGGAACAAATAAATTAATAGCTGCATAAGAGATCTATAGGAAAAATTTATTGAGAGAAAATAAGACCTAATTAAATGGAGACATGAATCGTCTTCATGGAGAGGAATGCCAACTTTTATAAAATTTTCAATTCTCTTTAAAAAGAAAGTGTCTGCATATATACAATGAACTATTAGCCATAAAAAGAAATGAAATTGAGTTATTTGTAGTGAGGTGGATGGACCTAGAGTCTGTCATACAGAGTGAAGTAAGTCAGAAAGACAAAAACAAATACCGTATGCTAACACATATATATGGAGTCTAAAAAAGAAGTGGTTCTGAAGAACCTAGGGGCAGGACAGGAATAAAGATGCAGACACAGAGAATGGACTTGAGGACACAGGGAGGGGGAATGGTAAGCTGGGAAGAAGTGAGAGAGTGGCATTGACATATATACACTACCAAATGTAAAATAGATAGCTAGTGGGAAGCAGCCGCATAGCACCGGGAGATCAGCTCTGTGCTTTGTGACCACCTAGAGGGGTGGGATAGGGAGGGTAGGAGGGAGATGCAAAAGGGAGGGGATATGGGGATATATGTATACGTATAGCTGATTCACTTTGTTGTACAGCAGAAACTAACACACCATTGTAAAGCAATTATACTCCAATAAAGATGTTAAAAAAAAAAAAAGAAAGTGTCTAGTCCATGTGCCTATGTAATGATCCACAGGTATGAAATAGTAATGAAAATGCTCCATATGTACTGATATGGAAACATCTTTAACATATACTGTTGTGTGAAAAAAGCACAGTGGAAAAAAATGTGTATAGTGAGCTACATTTTACGGCTGAAAGGGGTAAAATAAAAATGATCTTTGTATTTACTAATTTTTGCATTAAGAAATACTGGAAAGATTTTTAAAAACTAACAAAAGTGGTTCCCTAAATGAGAGTAGAATAGGATTGATGGAAAAAGTGGTGGAAGCAAAACTTATTAATGGATACCTTTTAATATCATCTAATTTTTAACCTTGTGACTGTATTTACTATTCACATACAATAAAATTTTAAGTAATGTTATAATTAATGTCTGAATAAGGTAGAGAGATTAATTATTCTCAAACACCATTCTTTTTTCTCATTAAAGTATAGTTGATTTACAATATTACATTAGTTTTATGTGTACAACACAGTGATTCAATATTTTTATAGGTTATACTCCATTTAAAGTTATTACAAAATAATGGCTGTATTTCCCTGTGCTGTACAATGTATCTTTGTTGCTTATCTATTTTATACATAGTAGTTTGTATCTTGTAATTCTTTTAGTTTCATATCATAATGTATGGTTTCACCCAGTTCTTATACCGTTTTTCTCCCTCACTGAGATTTTATTTTCCATCCAGGTTGTGATTCAGAGTTGACTAGATTCAATCAGTTTAAGGGCTCATGGATCTAGTAAACATTGAATCCTTATTCTCCTGTGAATGTCTATGTTGTTGTTAATTTTGCTTTGTTGTGTTTTAGTTAAAGGATACTTGGGTCTTGATAACAGGTAACATCACTCTACTGTTATCTGGTATTGGCTATTTTGGTGAAGAAATATAAGGTCTACTTGAACTTTTTTCTCCTTAATGTGACAGGATTTTTCCACCTGGCTGGTTGTAGGATTTATGTTTTATCCTTGAAGTTTAGCAATTTCAAGAAGGTATGTCTTGGTATTTATTTTTCTGTATCAGTTCTTCTTGAGAAAATTTGTCCTTTTGATCCACAGATTCAATCATGTTTCATGCTTTGTGGTTGTACTAATTTCCTTGCTTTATTGATGTTAAAAATACTTATTTTCTTTTTTGTTTTGTTTTGTTTTTGTTATTTTCATGGGATTTTCCCCCAGCATTTTATTGTGAAAAATTTCACACGTGTAGAAAGTTGAAAGAATTTTACAGGGAAGTATCATATATCTACTGCCTGGATTCCAAAATTAACATTTTATAATAGTTCATATATACCTGTCCTTCTATCCACCTTTATTTTATCGATGCATTTCAAAGTAATTTTCTGATAACGGCACACTTCCTAATAAATATTTCAGCATGTATTTCATTAACTAGAATCTAATATTTATGTTTTTTTCTTTTGTGGTAAAAGTAACAAATGACCAAATGTACAAATCTTAATTCCATGATTTTGACAAACACATACACCTATGTAACCTGAGCCCTTACCAAGATAGAGAATATTACAATTATCCCAGAAGTTCTCTCATGTTCATTATCTGTGAATGCCCACACTTAGTCCTTACCCCAAAGAGGCAACCAGTATTATGATTTTTTTTTAAACCATGGATTAGTTTTGCCTGTTTTAGAACTTCATAGAAATCGTACCACAAATTATGTACTTTTTGTGTAAAATTTCTTTTGCCCAACACAATGTTTTGGAGTTTTATCCCTGACATTGCAATTATCAATAGTTTGTTCCTTTTTACTGCTGTGTAGTAGTATGAATATACTGTTTAAGTTTTTTTAATCCACTCTCCTGTGGGCTGATTCCAGTTTTGCGCTATTATGAATAAAACTACTTTGAACACTTTTGTACATGTCTTCTTGTAGATATATTATACTTTTCCATTTCTCATGTAGAATAGCTGGGTTGAATGGAGGCATAGTTTTATAAGAAATTCAAAACTTTGTCAAAAGTGATTGCATCATATTATGCTACCACCAACAATAAATGGAAGTCCCAGTTACTCCACATCTTTACTTATATTTGGTGTTGTCAGTTGTTTTAATTTCATCCATTCTGGTGGATGTGGAGTGATAGTTCATCATTTTATTTTGCATTTTCCTGATGAGCAATGATGATGAAAATTGTTTCATATGCTTATTGGCCATTTGTATATCTTCATTTGTGCAGTATATGTTGAAATCTTAAGCCCATTTTTAGTGAATTGTTTGACATTTTATTATCTTAGATTACTGTCCTTTGTAAGACATATATTTTACAAATATTTTCTTCTAGTTTATGGCATTCCAGTAATTTTCTTAATCAAATCTTTTGATGAGTAGAATTTTAAAATTTTGATCAAGTCTAATTTATCAATTTTTTCTTTTAAAGTTATTGCTTGCTATGTCCTAAGAAATATTTGCTTACCCCTCAGTCATAAATGAATTCCCTATATTTTCTTCTACAAGATTTATTGTTTTAGACTTACATTTAGGTCTCTGATGCATCTCAAATTAATTTTGGTGTATGACATGAATAGAGGTTACTATTCATTAATTTTACATATGGGTATCAGTTATTCCACCACCATTTACTGAAGAGACTTTCTTTTCTGTATTGGATCTCTTTGGTGCATTTGTCAAAAATCAAACAATTGTATAAATGTCAGTCTATTTCTGCATAGACTGCAGTCTATTTGCAGTCTATTTCTATTTCATTGATCTGTCAAATCTTATGTCACTGTCTTAATCACTGTAGTTATATAGTAATTCTTAAAGTTAGGTAGTTTAAGTGCTCCAAATTTGTTCTTCAAATAGTCACTGTAACCATATTCAGTATTCCAATCCGTGAACATGGTATATCTCCCCACTTTTTGGTTTTCTTTAATTTCTCTCAGCAATGCTATCTGGTTTACTGTAGAGGTAATGTTGATCTTTTATTAACTTTTCCTTAAGTATTTTATGCTTTTTGACAGTATTATAAATTAGTTATCTAACATTTCATTTTCCAATTCTTTGTTATGGTATATGGATATAATTTGGATTTGATGTATTAACCTTGTATCCTGCAACTTAACTAAATTAACTTATAAATTCTAATGTTTTTTATTGGTATAACTAAATGTGTCAATCTTTTCCTTAATATCTTCTCAGGTTTATGTATTGTTTATAAAGGCCTTTGTTAATCCAAGATTAAGAAAATAAGTTCCTATTTTTGTAATACATTTCTAAATTTTACATTTAGAATTTTCATTCTGTCTAGTATTTAGTTAATGTATGGTAAGGTACAAATGTAGCCACATGCCAACCTAATCATTGGCATAGTAAATTGTTTTATTGATGACACCATTTATTCAATTAGTTATCCAATTTTGAATTGAAATTGAATTGCCATTTTTATCTTATACTAAGTTTCAAGTAGATATGAGTCTGTTTCTGGGAGTTTTATCTTGGTCTATTGATTTGTTTGTCTATATTTTTGCTAATAATGAGGGTGGTTTTATTAATACAGAAGTTTATTTTAAAAAATATCTTGGCTAATTCTGTTCATTGACTCCTCCAGGTAAAATATAGAGTTAACCTAAGTTTTATGAAACATCCCACTGAGATTCTTATTAGAATTGAACTGAATTTACAGATCAATTTGAACTGTATGCCATTGAATATTGAATATTCCCATCCTGAAATATAATTTGCATCTTCTTTTTTCTTAGATGTTGTTTTATGACTGTAGTAGGGCTTAATAATTTTCTTCAAGTAGGTCTAGGTTATTTTTCTCAAGCTTTTCATAAGTATTCTATAATTTGCTATTGTCATGGAACTTTTTATATTTTCTAACTGGTTTTTGGAAAGCAATTTTTTTCACAATTTTTTTCTTTCTTGAGTTTATAATGCAACTGAATATAATCAAATTCAAATCAACAAAATATAATAAAATTCTTAAATAGCTGCTCAGATAATTGCCACTTTCATAGAGAAAGGAAGGGAGGCTGCAAGAGAACAATGAATTTTCTTGTATTCCAGAAACCTCCACAAAGCAGCCTCAGACTCACCTGCATTTTGTATCTACAGTTGAGTAATATCATAATATATACTAAGAGTTTCCAATTTAAAGCATTGATTTAACATTAAAAGCACAAGGATCCCTAAAATGAACTATTTGTTTTGACTGTTAACTATTTTTTGTTTATGAAGGAGAAAAGTCCAAAAGAATGAACTTCTCAATTGTTCTGTTTTTGCTGATGTACTTTCACCATTAGATTAAATTTGTGGATCTGGTCTGAAGGTTTTAATTTGAGTCCATCAGTTTATTAGGCCTGAGGGAAAATAAACTTAGCCTAAATCTCCTCTCCCCATTTCTAGGAAGTAGCAACTTCTTAGGAAGGAGTGAGCAATGTAAGAGTTTAGAAAAATCCCAAGGAGTATGCTTTAATCAGATTCTTTCTTGGGCACAAAGTAGCAATGTTAATTTTTAAATGCTGTCTGTTCTCCAAATTATAGAGTGGTTAAAATTTTACATTTTGTAGTTTATAATATTTAAGCCAAATACACTTTCCCAGTGTTAACAAAAGGATGAATAGGCAGGGAAATGTCCCCACATGAGCTCCTTTAAAAAAAACCCACACATTTAAATCCAGAAATACCACCCAATTTTCTAAAGTGTCTTGCCAGCCTTTTATCCTCATAAAACTCAATATAATGAGGCTAAATGCAATGCAGATGTCAGGGGAAATGCTCTAACCGCTTCCTGTCAGCCATACAGGTATTCATAAGCCCTCTCCCCAAACCTTCCCACAGTGTCCCAAGCATTCATCTTCTCTGTGGGAAGCACTTGAATCTGACAGCCTAAAGTGTTTTCTTTTATTTTCAGTATCTCATGAAGATTTTCTGAAGCAGGAACAGCAGATAATATGGCTAACAATGATTACCACTCTTTATTTTCCTTATTCTGGGGGTGAAGGCTGCCCTAATTCTAAATCTCATTGTCAAAATCAAACAGACTGAAAAATTCCCTTGCTTAAACATCTTGAAAAACTCTAAGCTGATCATTCAGTCTGTCTTTCATATGCTATTGGGGTTTTATCAATATCATCCTGAATGATTATCAATCATTACTAATATTATCTTGGGCTCTGATTCTTTGAAGACTTTTTTAAAAATTAATTAATTAATTTATTTATTTCCGTTTAATTTTTTAGTACATTTCTTTAATTCCTACTTACTAATGACCTCCCAGATTAGGCAAATATTGTATTAATGGTTATATGTATTATGGACTGTGATGTCTTCCTTTCAATGTTTAACTGGTACTTACTTGGTTTGCAAATGAAACCTAAAATAATTCATTCAATATAAAAGTATTTAGCTCTTACTGTGTGCCAGGCAAAGTCCCTGCCTTCATGGAGCTAAGTCTATGTGTTGAAGTTAAAGATGAATTACACAACAGTGAGATAAGTGCTAAAGTGAAGATGGGTTTTCTTGGAAGTTGAGGAGTTAAAGAGGGCTTCCTAGAGGATGTTATCACCTAGCTAATGCCAGAGGATTCATATTGAGAACCTGGAGGGGTAAGAGTTGAAAACTAGAGAAGTAGGAGTTAAGAGAAGCAGGGAAAAGGGAATATGAATGGACGTGGAGGCAAGAGATAGCTTAATACATATAAGGATGATCATGAAGATTCCCTAATGGAGCAACTAGCCATGAGGTTAGAGAAATATATATGAGCTAGAAGTGAGTTAGAATTGCCATGAAGCCATATGTTAAGAAATTTCTATCTTGAGTACAATGGGAAGGTACTAAAATGTTTCATGCAAATGATCAAATTTGGATTTCAGATCACTCTGGCTACAGTGTGGAGGATGAATAGGTTAAGAACTCATTAGGAAATGGTGTTGCAATACTCCAGGCAAGAGATGAAGGTTTAATTTAATAAAAGCTATTCCCTTGGGGATGGAGAGCACTGGGAGATTTGGAAAATATGAAGAGGTAGAATTGACAGAACTTGAGGAATATTGGCTGTGGGGTGAGATAGGGAGAGAAATCAAGGATGAGAGCCATGTTTCTAGCTTTGCGACAGCACATTTTATTTAAGAGCCCAAAGCAGATTTCTTGGAGGAAGGGCATAGCCTCTGGAGTCAGACCTAGATATGTTCTCAACTCAGCCACTTGCCAGCACTCTGTACCTTTGTATTAATTCCTTAATCTCACTGAGCATCAATTATCTGTAAAATGAAGATAATCTTCTAAGGATTAACTGTACATACAAGCATGTTGAAAATAACCAAATAGTACCAGTCATATATTTGGACATCAAGAATGACAACTAATACAATTGGCATCTTTGTGATGTTAAGTCTTTCTACACGCAAAGATGGTATATCGGTCTGGGCAAGATGGCAGAAGAGTAAGACGCGGAGATCACCTTCCTTCCCACAGATACAGTAGAAATACATCTACACATGGAACTGCTCCTACAGAACACCCACTGAACGCTGGCAGAAGACGTCAGACCTCCCAAAAGGCAAGAAAATCCCCACGTACTTGGGTAGGGCAAAAGAAAAAAGAAATAACAGAGACAAAAGAATAGGGACGGGACCTGCACCAGTGGGAGGGAGCTGTGAAGGAGGAAATGTTTCCACACACTAGGAAGGCCCTTCGCGGGCGGAGACCGCGGGTGGCGGAGGCGGGAAGCTTCAGAGCCACGGAGGAGAGCGCAGCCACAGGGGCGCGGAGGGCAAAGAGGAGAGATTCCCGCACAGAGGAGCGGTGCCGACCAGCACTCACCAGCCCGAGAGGCTTGTCTGCTCAGCCGCTGGGGCGGGCGGGGGCTGGGAGCTGAGGCTCGGGCTTCGGAGGTCGGATCGCAGGGACAGGACTGGGGTTGGCAGCGTGAACACAGCCTGAACGGGCTAGCGCACCACAGCTAGCCGGGAGGGAGTCCGGGAAAAAGTCTGCAGCTGCCGAAGAGGCAAGAGACTTTTTTTTGCCTCTTTGTTTTGCGGCACGCAAGGAGAGGGGATTCAGAGCGCCGCCTAAACGAACTCCAGAGATGGGCGCGAGCCGCGGCTGTCAGCGCGGACCCCAGAGACGGGCATGAGACGCTAAGGCTGCTGCTGCCGCCACCAAGAAGCCTGTGTGCAAGCACAGGTCACTCTCCACACCGCCCCTCCTGGGAGCCAGTGCAGCCCGCCACGGCCAGGCTCCCGTGATCCAGGGACAACTTCCCTGGAAGAACGCACGGCGCGCCTCAGGCTGCTGCAACGTCACTCTGGCCTCTGCCGCCGCAGGCTCGCCCCGCATCCGTACCCCTCCCTCCCTCCGGCCTGAGTGAGCCAGAGCCCCCGAAGCAGCTGCTCCTTTAACCCCGTTCTGTCTGGGCGGGGAACAGACGCCCTCAGGCGACCTACACGCAGAGGCGGGGCCAAATCCAAAGCTGAACCCCGGGAGCTGTACGAACAAAGAAGAGAAAGGGAAATCTCTCCCAGCAGCCTCAGAAGCAGCGGATTAAAGCTCCAACAACTTGATGTGCCTGCATCTGTTGAATACCTGAATAGACAACGAATCATCCCAAATTCAGGAGGTGGACTTTGGGAGCAGGATATATTAATTTTTCCCCTTTTCCTTTTTTTGTGAGTGTATATGTGTATGATTCTGGGTGAGATTTTGTCTGTATAGCTTTGCTTTCACCATTAGTCCTAGGGTTAGGTCCGTCCATTTTTTTTTTTTTTTTGATTTTTTTTTTTTACTTAAAAACAATTTTTTTCCTAATAAATGTTTTCTTAATAATTTTTTCCTCATTTTCTATTTTTAAAAATTAAAAAATTTTTTAATACGTTTTTTCATAATTTTTATTTTAAAAAATTAAAAATTTTTTTCTCTCTTAATAAATTTTTTCTTAATAATTTTTTTCTTATTTTTTATTATAAAAAATTAATAAATCTATTTTTAAAAATTAAAAAACAATTTTTCTTAATAAATTTATTCTTAATTATTTTTTTTCTTATTTTTTATTATAATAGCTTTATTTTATTTTATTTTATCCTCTTTCTTTCTTTATTTCTTTCTATTTTTTCTCACTTTTATTCTGAGCCGTGTAGATGAAAGGCTCTTGGTGCTCCAGCCAGGCACCAGGGCTGTGCCTCTGAGGTGGGAGAGCCAACTTCAGGACACTGGTCCACAAGAGACCTCCCAGCTCCACGTAATACCAAACGGTGAAAATCTCTCAGAGATCTCCATCTCAACATCAAGACCCAGCTTCACTCAACGACCAGCAAGCTACAGTGCTGGACACCCTATGCCAAACAACTAGCAAGACAGGAACACAGCCCCATTCATTAGCAGAGAGGCTGCCTAAAATCATAATAAGGCCACAGACACCCCAAAATACACCACCAGACGTGGACGTGCCCACCAGAAAGACAACATCCAGCCTCATCCACCAGAACACAGGCACTAGTTCCCTCCACCAGGAAACCTACACAACCCACTGAACCAACCTTAGCCACTGGGGACAGATACCAAAAACAACGGGAACTACGAACCTGCAGCCTGTGGAAAGGAGACCACAAACACAGTAAGATAAACAAAATGAGAAGACAAAAAAAAACACACAGCAGGTGAAGGAGCAGGGTCAAAACACACCAAACCTAACAAATGAAGAGGAAATAGGCAGTCTACCTGAAAAAGAATTCAGAATAATGATAGTAAAGATGATCCAAAATCTTGGAAATAAAATAGACAAAATGCAAGAAACATTTAACAAGGACGTAGAAGAACTAAAGAGGAACCAAGCAACAATGAAAAACACAATAAATGAAATTAAAAATACTCTAGACGGGATCAATAGCAGAATAACTGAGGCAAAAGAACGGATAAGTGACCTGGAGGATAAAATAGTGGAAATAACTACTGCAGAACAGAATAAAGAAAAAAGAATGAAAAGAACTGAGGACAGTCTCAGAGACCTCTGGGACAACATTAAACGCACCAACATTCGAATTATAGGGGTCCCAGAAGAAGAAGAGAAAAAGAAAGGGACTGAGAAAATATTTGAAGAGATTATAGTTGAAAACTTCCTTAATATGGGAAAGGAAATAGTTAATCAAGTCCTGGAAGCACAGAGAGTCCCACACAGGATAAATCCAAGGAGAAACACGCCAAGACACATATTAATCAAACTATCAAAAATTAAACATAAAGAAACCATATTAAAAGCAGCAAGGGAAAAACAACAAATAACACACAAGGGTATCCCCATAAGGTTAACAGCTGATCTTTCAGCAGAAACTCTGCAAGCCAGAAGGGAGTGGCAGGATATACTTAAAGTGATGAAGGAGAAAAACCTACAACCAAGGTTACTCTACCCAGCAAGGATCTCATTCAGATTTGATGGAGAAATTAAAACCTTTACAGACAAGCAAAAGCTGAGAGAGTTCAGCACCACCAAACCAGCTTTACAACAAATGCTAAAGGAACTTCTCTAGGCAAGAAACACAAGAGAAGGAAAACATCTACAATAACAAACCCAAAACATTTAAGAAAATGGGAATAGGAACATACATATCGATAATTACCTTAAATGTAAATGGATTAAATGCTCCCACCAAAAGACACAGACTGGCTGAATGGATACAAAAACAAGACCCATATATATGCTGTCTACAAGAGACCCACTTCAGACCTAGAGACACATACAGACTGAAAGTGAGGGGATGGAAAAAGATATTCCATGCAAATGGAAATCAAAAGAAAGCTGGAGTAGCAATTCTCATATCAGACAAAATAGACTTTAAAATAAAGACTATTACAAGAGACAAAGAAGGACACTATATAATGATCAAGGGATCGATCCAAGAGGAAGGTATAACAATTGTAGATATTTATGCACCCAACATAGGAGCACCTCAATACATAAGGCAAATACTAACAGCCATAAAAGGGGAAATCGACAGTAACACAATCATAGTAGGGGACTTTAACACCCCACTTTCACCAATGGACAGACCATCCAAAATGAAAATAAATAAGGAAACACAAGCTTTAAATGATACATTAAACAAGATGGACTTAATTGATATTTATAGGACATTCCACCCAAAAACAACAGAATACACATTTTTCTCAAGTGCTCATGGAACATTCTCCAGGATAGATCATATCTTGGGTCACAAATCAAGCCTTGGTAAATTTAAGAAAATTGAAATCGTATCAAGTATCTTTTCCGACCACAATGCTATGAGACTAGATATCAATTACAGGAAAAGATCTGTAAAAAATACAAACACATGGAGGCTACACAATACACTACTTAATAATGAAGTGATCACTGAAGAAATCAAAGGAGAAATCAAAAAATACCTAGAAACAAATGACAATGGAGACACGACGACCCAAAACCTATGGGATACAGCAAAAGCAGTTCTAAGAGGGAAGTTTATAGCAATACAAGCTTACATCAAGAAACAGGAAACATCTCGAATAAACAACCTAACCTTGCACCTAAAGCAATTAGAGAAAGAAGAACAAAAAAACCCCAAAGCTAGCAGAAGGAAAGAAATCATAAAGATCAGATCAGAAATAAATGAAAAAGAAATGAAGGAAACAATAGCAAAAATCAATGAAACTAAAAGCTGGTTCTTTGAGAAGATAAACAAAATTGATAAACCATTAGCCAGACTCATCAAGAGAAAAAGGGAGAAGACTCAAATCAATAGAATTAGAAATGAAAAAGAAGTAACCACTGACACTGCAGAAATACAAACGATCATGAGAGATTACTACAAGCAACTCTATGCCAATAAAATGGACAACCTGGAAGAAATGGACAGATTCTTAGAAATACACAACCTGCCGAGACTGAACCAGGAAGGAATAGAAAATATGAACAGACCAATCACAAGCACTGAAATTGAAACTGTGATTAAAAATCTTCCAACACACAAAAGCCCAGGACCAGATGGCTTCACAGGCAAATTCTATCAAACATTTAGAGAAGAGCTAACACCTATCCTTCTCAAACTCTTCCAAAATGTTGCAGAGGGAGGAACACTCCCCAACTCATTCTATGAGGCCACCATCACCTTGATACCAAAACCAGACAAAGATGTCACATAGAAAGAAAACTACAGGCCAATATCACTGATGAACATAGATGCAAAAATCCTCAACAAAATACTAGCAAACAGAATCCAACAGCACATTAAAAGGATTATACACCATGATCAAGTGGGGTTTATTCCAGGAATGCAAGGATTCTTCAATATACGCAAATCAATCAACGTGATACATCATATTAACAAATTGAAGGAGAAAAACCATATGATCATCTCAATAGATGCAGAGAAAGCTTTCGACAAAATTCAACACTCATTTATGATAAAAGCCCTGCAGAAAGTAGGCATAGAGGGAAATTTCCTCAACATAATAAAGGCCGTATATGACAAACCCACAGCCAACATTGTCCTCAATGGTGAAAAACTGAAACCATTTCCACTAAGATCAGGAACAAGACAAGGTTGCCCACTCTCACCACTATTAGTCAACATAGTTTTGGAAGTGTTAGCCACAGCAATCAGAGAAGAAAAAGAAATAAAAGGAATCCAAATCGGAAAAGAAGAAGTAAAGCTGTCACTGCTTGCAGATGACATGATACTATACATAGAGAATCCTAAAGATGCTACCAGAAACCTACTAGAGCTAATCAATGAATTTGGTAAAGTAGCAGGATACAAAATTAATGCACAGAAATCTCTTGCATTCCTCTACACTAATGATGAAAAATCTGAAAGTGAAATTAAGAAAACACTCCCGTTTACCATTGCAACAAAAAGAATAAAATACCTAGGAATAAACCTACCTAAGGAGACAAAAGACCTGTATGCAGAAAATTATAGGACACTGGTGAAAGAAATTAAAGATGATACAAATAGATGGAGAGATATACCATGTTCTTGGATTGGAAGAATCAACATTGTGAAAATGACTCTGCTACCCAAAGCAATCTACAGATTCAATGCAATCCCTATCAAACTAGCACTGGCATTTTTCACAGAACTAGAACAAAAAATTTCACAATTTGTATGGAAACACAAAAGACCCCGAATAGCCAAAGCAATCTTGAGAACGAAAAATGGAGCTGGAGGAATCAGGCTCCCTGACTTCAGACTATATTACAAAGCTACAGTAATCAAGACAGTTTGGTACTGGCACAAAAACAGAAATAGAGATCAATGGAACAGGATAGAAAGCCCAGAGATAAGCCCACGCACATATGGTCACCTTATCTTTGATAAAGGAGGCAAGCATATACAGTGGAGAAAAGACAGCCTCTTCAATAAGTGGTGCTGGGAAAATTGGACAGGTACATGTAAAAGTATGAAATTAGAACACTCCCTGACACCATACACAAAAATAAACTCAAAATGGATTAAAGACCTAAGTGTAAGGCCAGACACTATCAAACTCTTAGAGGAAAACGTAGGCAGAACACTCTATGACATAAATCACAGGAAGATCCTTTCTGACCCAGCTCCTAGAGTAATGGAAATAAAAACACAAATAAACAAATGAGACCTAATGAAACTTAAAAGCTTTTGCACAGCAAAGGAAACCATAAACAAGACCAAAAGACAACCCTCAGAATGGGAGAAAATATTTGCAAATGAAGCAACTGACAAAGGATTAATCTCCAAGATTTACAAGCAGCTCATGCAGCTCAATAACAAAAAAACGAACAACCCAATCCAAAAATGGGCAGAAGACCTAAATAGACATTTCTCCAAAGAAGATATACAGATTGCCAACAGACACATGAAAGAATTCTCAACATCATTAATCATTAGAGAAATGCAAATCAAAACTACAATGAGATATCATCTCACACCGGTCAGAATGACCATCATCAAAAAATCTAGAAACAATAAATGCTGGAGAGGGTGTGGAGAAAAGGGAACACTCTTGCACTGTTGGTGGGAATGTAAATTGATACAGCCACTATGGAGAACAGTATGGAGGTTCCTTAGAAAACTAAAAATAGAACTACCATACGACCCAGCAATCCCACTACTGGGCGTATACCCTGAGAAAACCATAATTCAAAAAGAGTCATGTACCACAATGTTCATTGCAGCTCTATTTACAATAGCCAGGACATGGAAGCAACCTAAGTGTCCATCATCGGATGAATGGATACAGAAGATGTGGCACATATATACAATGGAATATTACTCAGCCAGAAAAAGAAATGAAATGGAGGTATTTGTAATGAGGTGGAAGGAGTTAGAGTCTGTAATACAGAGTGAAGTAAGTCAGAAAGAGAAAAACAAATACAGTGTGCTAACACATATATATGGAATCTAAGGAGAAAAAAAAAAGGTCATGAAGAACCTAGTTGCAAGCCTGGAATAAAGACACAGACCTACTAGAGAATGGACTTGAGGATATGGGGAGGGGGAGAGGTGAGATGTGACAGGGTGAGAGAGTGTCATGGACATATATACACTACCAAATGTGAAATAGATAGCTAGTGGGAAGCAGCCGCATAGCACAGGGAGATCAGCTCAGTGCTTTGTGACCACCTAGAGGGGTGGGATAGGGAGGGTGGGAGGGAGGGAGATGCAAGAGGGAAGAGATATGGGAACATATGTATATGTATAACTGATTCACTTTGTTATAAAGCAGAAACTAACACACCATTGTAAAGCAATTATACTTCAATAAAGATGTTTAAAAAAAAAAGATGGTATATCTCTATATTTATTCTAGTCTTTAATGGCTTTTGGAAAAACATCTTTTCTAAATTTTTGTTATCATTTTAAGTGGAATATTCTTTTTATTACATTTTTCTAATTCTTCCTTAGTAGTGGAATAGAAATTCCCCTCTGTGTTGTGATTTTCCATCCATCCAACTTGATTAACTGTCCTATAACTTCCAATAATTTGTCTGTAGATTTTGGGATAGGTTATATAGACAATTCTGTCATCAATAAAATAAAAGTTTCATTTATTCCTTTCTAATTCTTATATATTTAATTTGTTATTACACTGACTAGAGCCTTTATACCAGTGCTGTGTAATAGCAATGTAACATAAGCTCCAGATGTAATTTAAAAAAATTAACAGACTTTATTTTTGAAAGCAGTTATAGATTTACAGAAAAATTGAATGGAGAGTACAGAGGGTTCCCATATATCCCTTAATCCCACATCCCACACAATTTCCCCTATTATTAACATCTTGCATTAGGGTGATACTTCTGTTATAATTGATGAACAAATATTGATGCATTATTAACTAAAGTTCATAGTTTACATTAGGGTTCAGTTTGTGTTGTACATTCTGTGGGTTTTGACAAATGTATAATGACATGTATCCACCATTACATCATATAGACTAGTTTCACTGCCTTGTGCTCCATCTGTTCATCCCTCCCTCCCTCCCTTGGAACCTCTGGCAACCACTAATCTTTTTACCGTCTCCACAGCTTTGCTTTTTCCAGAATGTCATATAGTTAGAATCATACAGTATGGAGCTTTTTCAGATTGGCGTCTTTCACCTAGCAATATGCACTGTTCCTCCATGCCTTTTCATGGCTTGATAGCACATTTCATTTTTTGCTGGATAATATTCCATAGTATGAACACACCATGGTTTCTTTAACCATTCACCTATTGAAGGACATCTTGATTACTTCCAAGTTTTGACAATTATGAATATAGCTGCTATAAATAGTCATGTATGGGTTTTTGTGTGGACTTAAGTTTTCAAGTCATTTGTGTAAATAACAAGCAGCACAATTGCTGGATCATATGGGAAGAGTATATTTAGTTTTGTAAGAAACCACCAAACGGTCTTCCAAAGTGGCTATACTATTTTGCATTCCCACCAGCAATGGATGAGAGTTCATATTGCTCCACATCCTGGTCAGCATTTGGTGTTGTCAGTGTTTTGGATTTTAGCCATTTATAAATTGTTGCTTTAGTTTCTACTTTCTTAATGACATGTGATGTAGAGCATCATCTCATACGCTTATCTGCAATCTCTATATCTTTTTTGGTGATGCGTCTGTTCAGATCTTTTGCCTGTTTTTTAATTGGGTTGTTTATTTTCTTATTGTTGAATTTTAATAGTTCTTTGTATGTACTTGGTATTAGTCCTTTGTCAGATAAGTGTTTTGCAAAGACTTTCTCCCAGTCTATGGCCTGCCTTTTCATTTTTTAAAGTGTTTTTGTAAAGCACAAGTTTCTAATTTTAATGAAATCCAACTTATCAGTTTTTTTATTTATGGATCATACTTTTGGTATTTTGTCTAAAAAGTCATTGCCAAACGTAAGTTCATCTAGATTTTCTCTTATGCCATCTTCTAGGAGTTTTATCTAGGTATTACTTAACATATGATTCCTTCTTTAACATGTGTTATTGAGAAGTACATTTCTAAATTTCTAAATATATGAGGATTTAAAAATTATATTTAAAATTTAACTTCTAACTTTGTCACATTTTGTTCAGAAAATGTGTTTTACTTATATATTATTTATTCTTTGGTATTTGTTGAGGCTTGTTTTATGGCCTGGTAGATAAATAATTTTTGTAAATATTCTGTGTGTGCTTGGGAAAGATGTATTTCCTGAATTGATGGGTCAAATTCTACTTATATCCATTAGAGTGAGCTTATTAACTGTGTTTTTGAAGTTTTTTGGTACTTTGTTTGCTTTTTATTGTTTATTTTAAATATCAATATTGAGAGGGGTGTGTTGAAATCTCATACTTTGATAATAGATGTATTAATTTCTCTCTGTATTTCTATCAATTTTGCTTTGTATGTTTTGAGCTATGTTATTAGGCGTGTACATACATATCTCCCTGGTGAGTTGACCTTATTATGAAATGACTCTAAAAATACTTTTTAAAATTTAAGTCAACTTTTTCTCATTTTATGTAGTTTGCTGAAGTTCACCTAACTAGCATGTGGCAGAACACAATCCACACCCAGGAAGTCTGGTTCTGGAGCCCGTGTTTCGGACCACTGCCCAATGCCTCCACTTCCAGGCCTCATCACCTGAGCCGCCCTTTCACTTGCTTGCTGTCTTCCACAGCATCTCTGCCAAAGACCAGCTGTGCCTGCTGATGAAATGGAAAAAGGGATTTTCCACAGGTTCCGGATGTGACCTCTACGGTTAGAAGAAGGGTTCTTCTAAAAGCCTTTGGCTCCCTCTCTACCCAAAGCTAAACCTGCAAGTTCCCTATGAAAGTCATCAGTGGCTTTGTTTCTTACAGCTCAGAGTTTTTTCTAGCTCTGCATCCACCCCCAATGTCTATACTTTAAGTCATTTCACTCCAGTCACCATTTTTGTTTCCCTTTCATTGTCCTTACCCTGTCCCCTTCACCTTCTATTCTGCCAGCTTCCTTCAGACAATGGATGATTGAATAGTTTGCAAGGATGGAGTTTTGGACTCTCTGCTGGATGAGACTTGGCTAAGCATTGTATGGGCAAGTCTGTCCCCTGTCTAATGTTTGGTCCAGTTTCAGAGAACACAGAACCTAAGTCAGAGTCTAGCCCTGCAACTCCTCTCTTTACTGGATGCAAAGATGGGCAAGATTTTACCATTAGAGTAGCTCTGTTCTTGTTTTGAAAGTTCATTTTCTCATTCCTCCTATTCATAAATTGTTACACAAATTGCTGTGGAAATTATGCAAAAACAAGATGGACTGTCACTCAAAACTTGATTTTGATCTCAAGACTGATGACTCCACACACACACTTAAGAGGGCATGAACATTTTATCACTTACATAATGAGGATTTCTGGGGAGGAGAGGGAATGTTTTTCAAACTGTTCTAAAAATGGCTTGAGAGAGCAAGGAAAGGAACTAGTTTGGGATTTTTATTGTGGCTAGACAGTGAGGCCAGGATGAGGGTTCTCGCATGCAGGAAGGGGCTTACATGGATTTTGAAACTACCATTAGTGTCAAAGGAGGGAACACCCAGACTTTCTTATCAGCTTTCCAAGATGTGAAACAGAAGAGGAAGAGGGAGAAAGTTGTCAGCAGTCCAACATCAAAAAATGGAATCAGACTTAGTACAAAATTTACAACTCTGCATTGTAATCTCTTTCAGTTGTTTATTGCAATGGTTCCACTTTACTAAAAAGGTCCCCCAAACCCAAGAAATAGTTCAGGTTTCCAAAACCAAAGTTAAAGGAAAGGTTGTTCTCCAAGTAGTTCCAACTCCTTGGCTCATAGTTATTATGTGCCTGGGTCTGCCTGAGACTCCAACCAGGGTTGCAAAGACAGCAATCAGTCACAGACATGCAGATAGTCTCCAAAGCAGCACCCCTAGCTGACTGTAGTATCCTCTTCCTGACTGTTGGTGAGAGAGGAGCAGATCAGACAGGGAATAGTTGCCAGCCCCTCAATCTGCAAAAGTGAGCCATGTAAAGAAATTACTTGAGCCTCCATATCAGGGACTAAGTTCATATATCATCTCACCATTAAGTGAATTTTTTTTTTTTTTTTTTGATGTTCAGTTCTTCCCATGATTATAACCAAAGGGCAAATACTGGACCAGGAAGGAGGATGTGTCACAGGGAAGGGATATTGAGAGGAAGAGGAAGAGGGCAATAGAGGGATAAGTGAGGCATCATCCATCCATTAACCAGGTAAAGCACTATGGGCAAATTTCCTCCTGGGTGACACAATATTCCAGCTGTAGCAGTATCCTTTGGGCAAAATGTAATAAATCTGTTCTTGTTTAACTGGCAGGTGTTTAGGGTTGTTATTTTGCTTTTGGCAAACTAATGAACAGGGAAATTCCCTCTCATGGAGTAGGGGATATGGGAAATTCTAGGACAGAGTCTTGATTCTTTAGCAGCCAGGAAGGAGTTAAAAAAGAATCCATGTGTTTTTGAAAAGAAACTTTGCTGTGCCCCCTCCCCCTGGACTTAATCCACCTCCTGCAAGAGCAGGTGGAGGAGGGGAGTGCAGAGGCATGGAGGGGAGCAGGCACCAACCCAGCCTGAGCCAACCACTCTGGATGCTGTTCCGCTTCATAGGTCATTGGCAAGGCTCTTGACCTAAGTCTGATTGCAGATGATGGGTGAAGACTGAGACAGAGCATAACAAAGGCAGCTGGATGGCTACTTGCTGGTGATTTCTCTGAGGGCTGGAGGGATCCTTTTCAAAGGAAAATGTTGGAAGACTGTTACCATGGTAACTCTCCAAGTTCTGAAATGATATAATCAGATAATGCTCTGGAAAGCAGAGGAAAGGTGGTGGATTTAGCACACAGGAACAGCTAAATTCTACAAGTTGGGTTTTTTTCTTTTTCTTTTTTTTTTGATGAAAGCTTGATGGTATTCACATTACTTAATTTGTGTCATGCTTTATTTATTTATCTATTTATTTATGGCTGTGTTGGGTCTTCGTTTCTGTGTGAGGGCTTTCTCTAGTTGTGGCAAGCGGGGGCCACTCTTCATCGCGGTGCGTGGGCCTCTCACTATCGCGGCCCCTCTTGTTGCCGAGCACAGGCTCCAGATGCGCAGGCTCAGTAATTGTGGCTCACAGGCCCAGCTGCTCCGCGGCATGCGGGATCCTCCCAGACCAGGGCACGAACCCGCGTCCCCTGCATTGGCAGGCAGACTCTCAACCACTGTGCCACCAGGGAAGCCCTGGTTTTTTTCTTTTTAAAAAATGTCTGAATATTAAGAAAGAAAGAGAAAAGGAAGGAAAGAAAGAAGGAAGGAAGAAGGGAAGGAAGGAAGGAAGGAAGGAAGGAAGGAAGGAAGGAAGGAAAGAAAGAAAGAAAGAAAGAAAGAAAGAAAGAAAGAAAGAAAGAAAGAAAGAAAGAAAGAAAGAAAGAAAGAAAGAAAGAAAGAAAGAAAGAAAGAAAGAAAGAAAGAGAAAGAAAGAAAGAAAGAAAGAAAGAAAGAAAGAAAGAATGAAAGAAAGAAAGAAAGAAAGAAAGAAAGAAAGAAAGAAAGAAAGAAAAAGAAAGAAAGAGGGAAGGAGGGAGGAAGGAAAAGAAAGGTAACAAAATAAAGTAAGATAGAGAGACAGAAGGGTAGGAAGGCAGAAAGAAAGGAAGGAAGGCAGGAAAAAAGAAAACTCAAACATAATTTATTTCAAAGAAATATCCTTGAAAGCAAGAAAGAGATGCTTGTGGAGTTGAAGCTGAGAGAGGGAGGTTTGATTCTCTATGATTTTGACCTTTGTCTTTATGAAGATTGATAGATGAGTTCATTCATTTACTCTGGATTTCTACTCTTTATTAGCACATCTATACTGTATATATTATAAGACATACTTACCTTGATGCAATTAGGTTATTATCAGTTTAACATAAGATTTATGCCATTTTGTCTGCAAAGACAAGCTATTAATGACATTGTAAAATATGACAATTATACACGTGCTTGATATCAATAATGAAACTTATCATAAGCTACTTCTACTTCTAAGACAGTGCAATTTAATCTATTCTGAATAGAAAAAAATAGTCTTGGGAGAAGAATGTTCAAAATGCGTAGAAATTGTTTGATTAATTCTTCCACATCATAGGTCTGTCAAGTGGGTTATTAACTCAACACGCTTGCCCCCTCGTCCTACATCATACTTGCCTGGTAAAACCCCACTGAATTTCAATCCAATGCTCTGCCTGTTATGCACAAGCCGAATGTGGTTTGAGAAAAACACACACCCAGGTCGACTGGCCAGGGTCTAGTTCAGGAACTTACTGAGCTCCCATCACTGCTAAGGGGCCCTTACATGCAATCCTATCCCCTCAGGTGATTACTTACCCTCTTTTTTCCTCAGGTCTTCAATATAAGCATCCTCATCCTCAGCTTCAACCAGTGACTCACCCTCATTTTGCTGCGCAAGCAGAATCCCTAGGAAGAGTACTTCCTCATTCTCCCAATTCCTTAACCGATCTTCATCTGTAATGATATCACCTACCTCCTCTCCTGTTACCATAAATTACATGTATCCATGCTGTGGCCCGGGACCAACCCCTCCATATGTGACAGGATCCCCTACCCCAGAACACTCACAACCACTAGTTTCACCATCAATCCCATCCTCTCTCTCTTACCTCATCAAGTTCTTCCCCTCTTCTGGATCATTTTAGGTAGCATAAAAATGTTACTTTACCTCCCATGTTTAAAACAAAAACATCAACAACCACCTTCCCTTGACTCCTGTAACCCCCACCCTGCTTTGCATCTTGTCGCAAAATTCTACAGTTCCCTATTTTCACTGTGGCCTCTTTCCCATTCTCCCACACTCTCTTGAACCAATTCCATTAATGTTTTTTCCCTCACCACTCTAGAGAAAAAGCTTTTGTAGCAGTCATCAATGAAATCACGTTGCTAAATCCACAGCCAATGTGCAGTCTTCTTCATCCTTGACTGATTAGAACCATTTGAGGAGGTGGATTACTCCCTCCTTCTTGAAATACTTTCTTCCCTTGGCTTCTGAAACATCAGTCTCTTGCTTTTCCTTCAACCTCACTTGGTTTACCTCTCAGCCTACTTTTTTTAAAACTCCTTTTCATATTTCAGCCTCTAAATATTGTACTTATCCCCCTGATAGATACTCTGATGATTCCCAAATTTCTACCTCCTGAACTCCAGACTTGGGTATTCAGATCTCCATGTAACATTTCCACTGCATGTCTAATAGGCAACTCAAAATAGAGCCCTTGAGGTCTCTCCTGCCCACACAAACCCTTCTCTCTCAGTGCTATGGACTGAATGTTTGTGACTCCCCAAAATTCATACATTGGATCCCTAATCCCCAGTGTGATGGCATTTGGAGTCGGGGTCTTTAGGAGGTAGTGAGATTTAAATGAGATCATGAGGATAGAGCCCTCATAATGGATTTAGTGCTCTTTTAAGAAGAGGAAGAGACCAGAGGCCCCTCTACTCTCTGCCACGTGAGGATACAGAGATGTGGCCATATGCAAACCAGGAAAAGGGCTCTCTTCAGGATTCAAATCTGCCTTGACATCATGATCTTGGACTTCCCAGCCTCCAGAATTGAGACAAGTAAATGTTTGCTGCTTAAGCGACCCATGGTATTTTGTTACAGCAACCCAAGATGACAAGAAACCCAGTATTTCCCATGCAGTAAATGGCACTACCAAACACCTACCTGCTTGATTCAAAGTCAAAGTTTGGAGTCATCTTTGAATCTTCTCCTCTCATACTTCAAGTCCAATTCCCTTTCAAAATCTGTTGGTTCTGACTTCAAAATATATCCAGAATCCAACCCCTCCTCATCTGCTACACTGTTATCAGACTCCTTCCGATAACCACATCACACCTTGCCTTTGATATCACATAATTTCTCATCTGGTTTCCCTACTTCTGCTCTTGCCACAGCATAGTCTCTTGACACAGTAGTCAGAGGACTTCTTTCAAAATGAAGTCAGGTCAGGTCATTTCCCTGCTCAAAACCTTCTAGGGACATCTGATCTCACCAGGAATAAAATTCAAATTCCAATCATGTCCTATGAGGCCCTGCAAGATCTGGCTCCTGTCTACTTCTCAGACCTCATCTCCTACCACTGTTCCTCTTACTATTTTCCATACATACTGGCCTTATTATCATTCTTTAACCACATTAAGCACACTCACAAGTCTGTTGTAGTGGTTAGGACACTTTCCCCCTAGATACTCACATGGGTTTGCTCTCATTTTATTGAGGTCTTTATTCAAATGTCTCTTTCTGAGAGAGACTTTATCTGACCACTCTATATAAATTATTCCAATCTGTCTTCTTACTCTGCTTTACGTTTTTTTACTTGCTAACTAATGATATAGTCTATATTTATTTATATCTTTCTCATCTCTCATTAGAACGTAAGATCCACAAGAGACTTTGTTTCCTATGTCCATTGCTGTATTCCTGGAGAAAGGATGATTTTTTTCACATAGTAGACCCTTAAAATATTTGTTAAATAGATGAAGAATGAAAGAACGAATGAGATATTATGTTAGGATCCTTTACTCACAGAGCATCGCAGTTATTTCTGTGATCCAATACCACCGTGGGATTACAAGATTCCCAGTCTGATGTTGTGCCAGAAAATGAACAATCAGGTCTTTGGTGGTCAACATAGCTTTGGTTATACCTTTGGTTACATGATGCTATTTTTGAGCATTGATTCCAACTTCCTTCGATCAGCTTCTTGGGCCTCATAAATATCCTACACAAAAGTCATAAACCCTAGACTCAACATCTACAAACTCCACCTCATTTGGATATTGCATTCTAGCTGGGCTCCAGTCTCTCCTATCCATTTCCCACCTCCTTCTCATTCTCAGTGGAAGATCAAGCTTCCTTAGGAGATGCCATTTCCAGGTCACCGTTCAAATAACTTCAATCTCCTGCCTCTTTGGAGCTATCAAGAAAATCCCCTCATTGAGGCTGGAGAGGTGAGGTAGCCCTTTCCTCATGGCTTTGGCCAAGTCTTGTTGATGCCAGAATTTGGAAGAAAGGAGACCACTAGATGGAATCAGGTAAATAAGAGGATATAACCAGACCTTGAGCAGAGGGTTTCCCTCCCTTTTGTAAGAAATTAAGATTTTTCAGAAATTAATAATGGGGACACACTAAGGTCGTTTTGACATCAGCCCTCAGGCAAACACTCATAAAGGCAAAAGAACTCTGAAGGAGCTAATTCTAAAAGAGTTGTCTTTTAATTGAAATAAGAATATCTCATTGGGTTGCACTGACCACCCTTAAAGCTGAGAACACTTCATAGGTTGTACTTTTCATGCCTCTAGAAGGTTCAAGAGATGACACTGAAGATCAAAACAGTTTCACTGTTTTGATCAAAAAACTTCACTCGTTTTTGTCATGGCCCGGACATGTATCTCCTAGGCTTGATGGCCTTTTGCTGTGGAATTTATCTGAGAAATTACCAGTCTGCATCCCTAGGTGAACTCTTTATCAGTTGCTTCTTGGAGTGAACTTCTAAGAGTTGAATCAGCCCAGTTCATGGCAAAAGTTGAAATGCAACCCTTAACAAGTCATTTGTGATGACATGGGGATGGAATGGAAGAGCTGAGCAGCAGTTCTTTGGTTCTGTGCCTACAACATAACTACCCTGATAAATACCAAACATAACTTTTTTCTCCACATGACAGGTGGAAATTTAAAAGAATACGTCATTAAAGCATAACAAAGATGTTAGAATCAGAAAGACATTGATTCATAGATCCAAAGCACGTTCCAGTCACTTGTTACCATATCTCCCTGGGTGAGTTCCCTAACCCTCTGAAGTCCTATGGTCTCATCTGTAATATAGGGTTAAAAAATGTCACCTACATCACGGAGTTATTAACAGATTGAAGTGAGGTCATTAAAAGTGCTGAGCACAGAGTCTGTCTGTTGTATAGTTCATATTCAAAAGTTAGTTGTATGTATTAGCAATGGTTGCCACAATGATGCTGAATAGCAAGCCACCCTCAAACTCAGTGGCTCACAATAATTCACATTTATTCTTTTGTTCAAGAGTCTGCAGGCCATTTGCATTACTATGGGCCCAATTGGGCAAGCTGGGCTTGGCTCTGGGATGTTGGTTGGGTTCAGTTCAGTTCCATGTGTGTTTATTCCAAGGCTAAGAATTAACAGCTATCTGAGCCACGCTTTTCTCAAAATGGGTCACCAGAACACCAAGCTAAGCCAAAAGATACAAGCACATTTAAGGTCTCTGCTTCCATCACATCTAATAACATTCCATTTGTCAAAGCAAGTCACATGGTAACCCCAACATCAATGAGGTAGGGTAAATTTCACCCAGAGTAGTTTAGGAAAGGAACTGATTATTCGATGAAAGAAAATTTCAACTATCACACTATCATAATAATGTTATATTAAAAGATGATGATGATGATGATGATGATGATGATGGGTAGGTAGAAAAATAATCATTGATTCTTTCCACTGTTTTTGCTTCATTGCCAATTCTGTGTCAGGGTCTACCTTAGCCACTTTCCCAAGTAATGTGAAGCTTTCCTAACCATATGGTGATTTTGATGTGTGGCTTTAAAGGATGATTTCAGAGACATCTGAGTTGTGCAAATTCTTTCCATCAGCTTGGGAACAGACAAACACAAACTAAACAAGTGACCAAATGCAACCTATTCTTTGCTTGTACACCTTGTACATTCTTGGTTTTTGTGCCTCCTTGGACATCTCTGAGCCTTAGTTTTCCTAATCTGAAAAATGAAAAGATGTTCTCTTAAGTTCCCCCTACTTTACTGAGTATTTTCCATAAATGAAAGGACTTCTCCTTTACACAGGTTAGTCTCATGCATTTTAAGCAAAACAGAAATTCATTGAACATAGTTGATGGACATTCATCAGAGGGAAGACTCGGATCAAATGCCAGGTTCTGTTCAGCCACAAAATAATTCATGGACAATGAAAGGGATTCACAACATGCATGCCTTGGCCGTTGCGGTGATGAACTAGACAACTGGAAGAGCACAGTCCAATGTAAAACCAAGTGTCATGTCTTAGGAATTCCCTCCTATAATTACAGAAGTGGATCACATGGGGTGGAGGTAGGGGAGTTAGATATGAGATATGAAGGAAAAAAGAAGATATTTATCAGGTGTTATTTGGCAATACAACCTTCTTGCTGTCCCTTATTCATTGTTCAGGCCTACAGGAAGGAGGAGAAGGCCTCTCAACCACCCATGGATGGCAGCTATCAAGTCTACAGAAACAACAAATGAAAGATAATCTTACTGAGTTTGATCATCTCTATTCTGCAATTCCATTGGTTAATTAACCAGTGGAAAAGCACTCAAGCTACAAGGTGAAGAATTTGAGTTGGGTATGAGGAAGCTTTCCCATCTTAGGAGGCTAATCAATATTGAAATATCTTGAAGTTAGTTGACAACTTGTCTCTCCCAATCTCTTGGTATGGAGGGGTGAAGGAGGACTGACTGACATTTATTGTTAATAAGGAACAGACAGTCTCACATACAGTATCCCATTAAACACCATAAGAGCCCAGCCAGGTAAGTACAATAACCTGAAATATTCAGAAAAGAATGCAGGATTGTTTGGGTTAACACATTATTACCCAAGGACATGCTGTTAGGAAATGGTGGAAATAACCTCAAACCTAGCCTCTGATTTTTCCAACATATTGCATCTTGATCTTTAAAATATGCACGTAGATTCAGAAAGTTCTATTGGTTATGGCTCAAAGCAGGGAGATAGACTAAATTAATGCTCACAAAATCCCTTTCAGTCCCAGACATCTGTGAGTCTATGATATACAACAAATGATTTCCTCTGCAAACCCAAACCCTAGGGAACATGTACATATTTTTTCCTTGTTTTCAGCTGTCAGCTCCTTGATTACCCCTCATGGCCACTTTGCAAGTCTTGATTGCCAAGCATTTATTTTCTTTTTCCAGTTTGTCTGGAAGACAGAAAACCTCAGGAAGGGATTGTTGGGCTTTTGATATAAGGCACATGAAATATTTGTAATTATGGATTACATTTTTGTACCCAGTAAATGACTGAAAGGAGTCCTGTGATAGAAACTTTTAGAAGATAATTGAATGTGTCAACTATATCAAAAAATTATGTGCTTGCTCTACCTCTGCAAACTCTGATAAATTGTCTATTGTCTGGACTTGGCATTTTCTTTTGCATTGTAAAATTATTGTAGCCCTTGTCACTGAATTTTTGGTTAACAACTCAAAGAAACCCTTGGACTAGAATTCACCTTCTTGATGTCAGATACTGCACAGGGTTACCTATAAAATAATAAAAATAATAATAGTTCAAAACTTCAATTTATTTATACCCTTATCCTAGATGAAGGAAATGTGTATTTTTTTAGCAAATTTATCTGATTAAAAATGGGGCGTGTCTCATGCTTGAGTAAAAATTAGCATTCCTACAACCTAATAATGAAATGAGAGAAAAAGCACTTATTCTTCATTATTTATGTTTCCAATTGTGTCCTTTGCATAATTGCCTTGAAACAGAAGCACCTTATTAAAATGGACAATCAATAACAGCAATAGAATTCCCAAGCAGAAGAGCAAAATATAAATTAAAACTTCCTGTTAAATCCCAACAGTATATAGTGTGGCCTGACCAAGAAGAATTGAGCTTGTTTAAACGTATATACATCAGAAAAAAACAGTAAGAGTGAATGGAAATGAAGAGGGATCAAATCTAGACACAGGATTGAGGTGAGAATTTTTCAAGCTCATAAAGAGTGGCAGACATAACAAAGGAAAAGAGCAATAGGTATTTCACATACAAATTACAATTTTTCTCAAAATTGCTTAACAGGCAAATAAACCAGGGGAAATACTTGCTCCAAACAGGACAAAGAGTGATATCCTTAATAAGAGAAGAGCTCACGCCAAAAAGTAATAATAAAAGCATCAAGTTCCCAATAAATAAAGGGGGAAAAGAACAAAGACAATTTAAAACAGACACATCAATGTCTAATAAACATTCAAACATTTTTCAACCTCACTCATTATCAATGAAATGGAAATTAGAATAACATTGAGATGCTATTTTTAACCTATCAGATTAACAGAACTGTAAAAAATGAGAGTATTCAATACTAGAGATTCAGTGCTGTGATGCAGACACACTCAACACAGCTGGAAGGATTACAAAATAGTTTGAGCCTTCAGGAAAGGAACGGGGCGTACAATGTGAGAGCCTTTAAAATATTTGTAATATTTGTAATCCTCACCTCCAAAATTTTGTTTCTGAGATTCTATTGATGGAAATGATCTGAAATTAAGACAGAGTTTTCTGTCAAAGGTTTTCATTGTAATGCTGTTTGTAATATTAAAATTTGGAAACATACTAAGTTTCCAAAAATAAGGGTGATATTAAACACATTGGAATAAAAAATGTAGCCACTCAAATATCTGTAAAATATTTTGAATAATATCATAAAATGCTTAGGTTTTAGTGTAAAACATAAAAGTAGAGTATAAAATTTTATATGTGGATTGAGATCAAAGATGTAAAATATATATATATAAAGGACTGGTATGGATTATAACAAAATGTTAATCATGGTCATATCTGGTTGGTGAGATTACAGGGAGAGTGACCATGTAATTTATTTTCCAAGTGGGGACATGGGAGATGAAAAGGGGGCTGGAACAATGGATACAAACTGAATTGTTCCAGTTATATGGTCACACTTCTCGCAGATCACATTCAAGTGAATTTTTGCTGGGCTCTTCCATTCAAAATTTCTCAAAAAATCTTTTCTCCCCCAATGTTCATTGCAGCACTATTTACAATAGCCAGGACATGGGAGCAACCTAAATGTCCATCAATGGAGGAATGGATAAAGAAGATGTGGTACATGTATACAATGGACTATTACTCAGCCATAAAAAAGAACAAAATAATGCCATTTGCAGTGACATGGATGAACCTAGAGACTGTCATGTTGAATGAAGTAAGTCAGACAGAGAAAGACAAATATCTTATGATATCGCTTATATGTGGAATCTAAAAAAATGGTACAAATGAACCTATATACAAAACAGAAATGGAGTCACAGATGTAGAAAACAAACTTATGGCTAACAAGGGGGAAAGTGGGGTGGGGGAGGGATAAATTGGGAGATTGGGATTGACATATACACACTACTATACATAAAATAGATAACAAATAAAGACCTACTGTATAGCACAGGGAACTCTACTCAGTACTCTGTAATGACCTATATGGGAAAATAATCTAAAAAAGAGTGGATATACGTATATGTATAACTGACTCAACTGCACAGCAGAAACTAATACAACATTGTAAATCAACTATACTCCAATAAAAAATTAATTATAAAAAAATAAAAGAGTTTATAGAATAAAATTTCTGCATAGGAATGAAAAAAAAAATTTTTTTCTCAAAGTTTCCAAGGAGAATCTTTCTGATTACAGAGTGCTAAACTCACAACCCACATGTCTATGAGAAGGGTCAAATCAGGGAGCACCTTCTGGCAGTAAAACCTAATGGGAGTGTTCCTTTCGTTAAAGTCCTTATATATTTTTCAGACCAGTACTATTTCTTTTACAAAAAGATTCCTTCTCATTAACAAAATGCTACATGTTCAACCAGGTGACATTTGACAACGTCTGGCAACATTTATTTAAATTGAAGTACAGTTGATTTACAATATTGTGTTAGTTCAGGAGTAAAGCATAGTGATTCCATTATTTTTTTTCAGATTATACCCCATTATAGTTTATTACAAGATATTGAATATAATTCCCTGTACTATACAGTAAATCCTTGTTGCTTATCTATTTTATGTATAGTAACTTGTACCTATTAATACCATACTCTTAATTTATCCTCCCCCCTTCCTTTCCCTTTTTGTAACCATAAGTTCGTTTTTTATGTCTATGAGTCTGTTTCTATTTTTATATAGATTCATTTGTATTATTTAGATTCCACATATAAGTGATATTATATAATATTTGTCTTTCTCATCTGACTTACTTCACTAAGAATAATATTCTCTAGGTCCATCCATGTTGCTACAAATGATAATGTTTCATTCTGTTTTATGGCTGAGTAATATTCCATTGTATATATACACCACATCTTCTTTTTTTAAAATTTTTATTGGAGTATAGTTGCTTTACAATGTCTTGTTAGTTTCTACTGTACAGCAAAGTGAATCAGCTATATGTATACATATATATCCCCTCTTCTTTGGATTTCCTTCCCATTTAGGTCACCACAGAGCATTGAGCAGAGTTCCCTGAGCTATACATTAGGTTCTCATTAGTAATCTATTTTATACATAGTATCAATAGTATATATATGTCAATCCCAATCTCCCAATTCATCCCACTCCCCCCTTTCCCCCTTGGTATCCATAAATTTTATCTCTATGTCTGTGTCTCTATTTCTGCTTTGTAAATAAGATCGTCTATACCAATTTTTTCAGATTCCACATATATGAGAAATTATATTGATTTGCTGGGTAAGTAGAAGAGCTCAGTAAAAATTCATTTGTAGGTGGTCTGGGAGAACTGTGGTTTGGAAAATGCTTGGTATGAGAAATAGATGAGGAGAGTGGAAAGATTTAATGTTGTGTGAGCATACACAAAGCCCGAAGTAGTTTTGCAAAGTAGTGAGTTCCCTGTCACTAGAGGTATTTGAGTTGGGACTGAGTGACTCCACAAGGGATGTTCTTAAAGAGAACTGAAGGCTGCTTCTGAGATACCAGCTCTGGGATCTGGGGTTCTCTGGAAGACCAGTCCCATCCCAATCTCAGTCCCTAGCTTTTCTCAGGACTGGGCTCTACCCCAGAGAGGTAAAGCTGTCCAGGCAGTTCACTGCAGGTGCAGCTACACCTGAGCAGAGTCAGAGCTATCAGGGAGTGGGGAGCTGAAACTCTACTCAGAACACTACCTTATATTTGAGTATACTCTTTTCAAAGTAGTTTCACATACCTTTATGATTTTTCAAAAATTGTATATATTTTTATTGAACACAGAACATTCCCAGGATTCCAGAAACCCTCTAATTCCCTCTCCTAATCATAACCCTTCTTCCCCCAAAGGTAACCAGCATCCTTACTTCTTGTTCATCTGGCTTGTTTTTAAATCCTTCTAAATGGAATCATGCAGGATGCGCTCTCTACATCTACCTTCCTTCACCCACCATTATGTTTGTGAGATTTCTCCATATTATTACTCTATAGCATTTAATTCTCATAGAAACACCAAAGGGGGGGGGGCGGTTCAGAAGGGCTCTGCAACTTGTCATGGAGATAAGGAAATGAACCCAAGAGATTAACTGACTTGTCCAAAGTCATGTTAACCAATAACTTGTCAGTAAGTGGTACCTGGATCTCCAGGCTCCAGTCTAGCTTTCTTCCCTTGCACTGTGTTGACAGCCCCAAGAAGTATGGCTTGGTGGGGACAGTGTGGGGACTGAGTTTCCACATTTGGCTCTCCTACTCACCACTTTTGTGACTTTGGGCAAGTCTCCTACCTTCTCGGGAACTTGAATGCCTCTTTTGTAGAATGGTACCCTGATATCAATGTCTCCGAGGCAGTCAGTTAATGGTTGTTAAGTGGATGAATAAATGGGTGGTCCTGGAAAGACAGTCTCATACCAGGGGAAGTTCCAGTGAAAGACTAATTTTGACACATTGGTTAGGATTCACTGAGCTACCATACTAGATGACTAGAAGGGAAGCAAACAAAATAAAAACAATGATCTAGCCTTTTCCAACATCTGAAAACTTGCTTTTATGCAGAAGACCTGGATGACCCACTGTACACCCAGTGTCACCTAGAAGATCAGGTCTAAGTGACAGCTCCTCTCATTAGCCCTCTTAAAGCTCTCAAAGTGTTTCTCAGAACCCCATTTGCTCCAGGCTTTGGTGTTATGTACAAAAATGTCAGCTTTTCAAAGCTAATCTCTTCCTGAGTTTTTGACATGCGTGCAGCACTGGTGAATTTGCAACAATCTCTGGGATAGCATAGCTTTTCTCAAGCAGAATGTAAAAACAATCCAGCTGGCAGACCAAGCTGAGAAATCCTCGTTCGTCTAAGTTAGATTGTGCCTAAATGCTCTCTGGGGTTTTACTTATTTTTCAACTTGCTCTTGCTGTGAAAGTTCCATCTTCTAAATGTTAAGTCACTGAGTCATAAAAAGATGTGACATGACCACAGCTAGCAAGCAGTGTCAGTTTTTCTGTAATGGTCTGTATGTGTGGTGCTAGCTGTGGAAATTTTGGAATGGCTTTCTAAATATTGTGACATCCTTATCCTTTAATATATGTCATCACTATAATTTATTGAGCACTTAGTGTGCATCAGACTGTGTTAGTTAAACTTCTGGTGTTTCATTTAATCTTTATAGTAACCCCCTTAAGATAAGATCATCATCATCATTTTATGGAGAAGGAAACAGACCCAGAAAGGTTAAATAACTTTTTCAAGGTTAAACAATTTGTAAGTGGCAGAGCTAGAACTCATGCCTAGCGCTGTCTGATTTCAATGCTAGTTCTCGTCCCTCTCTTCTGTGACTCATAGCAGGAATGAGGGGACTCTAACATGAGAGGTCTAGAATGTGGGACCCAAGGAAGAAGATGGCATCTCACCTTGCTGATTTGCACAGTCCTATGGGAGTGGGCGCTATCATTTCCCCAAGTCCCAATGACTTGGTTATCAAAGAATACAGCCCACCATGACTGGAGAGGATCAGGTGCTGACACACCTGTCAAGAAGGAGGTCAGGTATACTTGTCTAGACCCCAGCCTATGTCTGACCAAAACAGGCTGCCTGCAGGCACTCTGAAGGAATAGAGAACAGCTTTCCAGATTTTTCTTCCATCACCAAGGTGAAGTGCTCTCTGCTGCTCTATCATGTTCTTTATTTAGCATAGCAGTTCTGTTCTGCCAAAACATCCATTCCAATCCATTCCAAACATAAGTGCTTAACATAACAATAATAATGTAAAGAAAACAACAAACCACTCTTAGGTAACCTCCAATAGTGAGTCCCAGACATTTGGAAGAGGGAGGAAATATAAACATTGCTGCTGCCTTTGAGGGTAAGGCCCCGTGGTACCTTTGAAGGTGAGAGAAGCATCTCTCTTTTTCAGTCTTCTTTGTTTTTAGAGCCATTTAGGTCTTTAAAGTAACACAAATTGGGACCCTAAGTCCTGAATTCTTCCTGCTTTTTATATCCACTCCCACACCATAGTCTAAGCCACCATCATCTCTCCCCAGGGCTGCTTGAGCCACCAGACTGGGCTTCATTTCTATCCTTGCTTTCCTACAATGTATTCTCTTCAAAGCAACCAGAGTTCTTTCAAGCACATACATCACACTCTTTTGGGGACAGAATTTATTTTCCAAAGATGACTGCCTCAATAGATCTTGTTCCACATGTTCTTACAATGTCATATTGAGACTCTACCATCACTAGTAGGGTCTATGTTCCCTCCCCTTGACACTGGGTAGACTTTTAGGATGGACTCCATGAGTATTAACAGACTAAGTTAATAAAGGTGATACAAGCTATTACCAGGCTCTCTCTCTTGAAATGCTTGCCTTGGTAATCCAGCCACCATCTTGTGAGGAAGCCAAGCAGGTACATGGAAGCTCCAGGTGCAGTCCAGCTGAGGTCCCCGTGGAAAGCCAGTGCTCCCCACCAGACATGTGAGTTAGCAAGCCTTCAGATGACTGCCAACCTCAGTCAGAGCAGCCCCAGCTGCACCAAGTTGAGCCGAGGAGAGCTGACTCACCAAGCCTTGCCCACAAACAGATGTTGTCACTGTGTCAAGAGACTACATTTAGGGGAGGTTTGTTACACAGCAATTGGAAACTGGAACCTCATCACTCCCTTGCTTGAAATCCTCCAATGATTTTCCAATGCCATGTGAAGAAAATTCCACATCCTTACTTTGCTCTACTAAATCGTGCATGATCTAGCCCATGACAATCCCTCCCATGTCTTTAGCCGTCTGGTCACTGCACTGTAGCCACATGTTCCTTTTGCTCCATGGAATCCACTGAGCTTGTGCCAATCTCAGGGTCACTGTTCCCACTGTTCCTTCTGCCTGAGTGCTATTCCTTGGTACTTGGCATAACTGGATTATTCTCATAATTCAGGTTCTGGCTCAAGCATTGCTTCCTTCACTGGTCACCAGAACTGGTCTCTGGTCTCTGGGTTTCTTTCAGATTAGCAGGCACACATATAAGATTAGATGGTCAGTGTGACATTTTTTTCCCCAGCCATATTCAGCTGCATAGATGCAGGCATGGAATAGGTGCAGAGTGGAATTTGTTTCACACAGAGTTAGAGCCTTATCAGGTGAACTCATTGCTCTTGACCCCTTTGAAAGCAACTCTGCCTCAGTAAACACTGTTCCCCACAGAGCCTCCAAGGGTGCTTTTCACCAAGACAGTGTGCTAATAATGAAGTAGTCAGTCTTAAGATGTGTTTATCAGGTTCTGTTTGAGTATTATTTGGCTCACTGGCAGTGAAAGAGAGAAAGAGAGAATCTTGGTATACAAATTCCATGGTTCTCTTTAATCATCTTTAATTCTTCAAAATTTATTTGTTGAGTGTCCATTGTCATCAAGGAGGCTATATTCTAGTGAAAGGGACAGATGCTAGGCAGACAAATAAAGAATAAATTTAAAAAGTGTATGTCGGCGTGTGATGATATAGGAGGGAATGGGAGAGGCTTAAATAAATGTGTCAGCCATGCAGCTATCCACGGATGAGTGTCCTAGGAAGAAGAAGCAGCAGGCACAAAGTCCCTGGTTTGTGAGCATATGTGGCATGTTTGAGAATCAGCAAAAAAGACAGTGTGACTGGAGTGCAGTGAGAAAAAGAAGAGAAGAAGGGGTTGAGGTCCCAGAAACACCCTGACTAAATCTTATATGGACTTGTGGGACACATCAAAGACTTTTCCTCATGCTCTGCGTGAGATGGGAAACTGCTTAGTTTCATGGTGTGACATATATTCTGGCTGCTGGCTAAGGAGAGGCCGTAGAAGGACAGAGAAGAACAGGAAGTCCAGGTAGGAGGCTCTTCCAGTGAACCAGAAATGGAGCCAGTGGTAGAGGCTTGTATGAAGGTGTTAGAGGCTGGGGTAGTGATAAGTGGTCAGATTTGGGATATCTTTCGAGTTCAGAGCCAATATTTGCTGACGGACTGGCTACCTGAGGTGAGAAAAATGGTGTCAACAGTGATTTCAAGTTTTAATCTTGAGCAACTGCGAGGATGGAGTTGCCATAGACTGCGATGAATGAGATGGTAAGAGGTGCAGGTTTGGGGATAATCAGAAATGTCAGGAATTATATTTCATGCAGGTTATGTTTCAAATGCCTCAGTGTCTATTAGACAGGCAGCATTATACAGGCGGCTGGATATATGAGTATAGCTTTTGTAGGAAATGATTAAGCTAGAGATATAAATTTGGTAGTTATCAGGGCATAAATGGTATTTATGACATTAATCATGACACTAGAAAATCTCACTAAGAAATGGATATAGATAGAGGAAAGAAGTCCAAGAAGTGAGACCTGGAAATTTCCAACATTTGGTGATAGGAGAAAATGGGAACCACTGAGTGATTAGGGAGGATTGACCAATGCTGTGTGAAAACTAACTATAAGAAAGTCCCTGGAGAAGGAAGGAGCAACCAACCACTTGAAACACTAATGAACAAAGTAAGATGCATGTTGAGCATTGCCTGTTGGATTTGGAGATGAGAAGATAATTGATATCCTTGACAGGAACTATTTCAATCGTGGGGAGCGGATGAAAACCTGAATAACAGTCGGTTCAGGAGAGGAAAGGAGGAAAAGAAATGCAGACAGTGATTTCATTTGAGTATATTTATCCTGCATAAAGAGCATAAGATGGGGGTAGTAGCTAAAGTGAGGATTTTTTAAAATTAGAGTCCATAGATAATTAAGTTTCAGTTGGCTCAAAGATAAAGGGCACGTTGAGAGGAGGGGCTGAAGATAAAGAAGACTTTGCTAGTGGCTTCCTTCCAAAAGCACAGTAGAAGGGCGTTGGGAGTTGGGGGTGGCAAGGGGGTCAGATTAGGGTGTATGGAGAGCTTTAAAGACAGATAATGGGAACTACCTGAGAGTCTTAAACTTCTTATGGTAGCTGATGTATAACAGGAAAAAGGATGTTATGAAACTAGCCACAAATATGACTGTTTGACTCTGATCCCAGATCCATTCTCTGCCCTTCTCTGTGTCTTGAGGGTCTAGCTTCCTTGCAGGTTGCACCATTAAGGCTACTTTGTCCTCTGAATTCCCATTGGTCAAAGCCAATGGGAAGCTCCAGCAGGAGATCAGAAGGCAGGAAGAGAGAGAGGTCAGCATTTTTCCTCTGCTTCCTTCCTGCTTCTTCCAATTCTGGCAATGGCTGCATTTCTTTAAGTACCAGCTCTGTGAGCACCCCATCCTCTATGGCTCCAGATCATGCTGGTCAAGGGTTAGTGATTCCTTCTGTCTTTGCTAGTAATCACCTTCTGCCCTTGGTAATCACAATCCTTGTTTGTTCTCACATCTCTGTCCATACCTCAGCCAATAGCCTCTTCATTATATTTCTCCAGTTAAATGACCATTTGAGAGGAGACCTTTAAGATGGCAGAGGAGTAAGATGTGGAGATCACCTTCTTTCCCACAAATGCATTAGAAATACATCTACATGTGGAACAACTCCTACAGAACACCTACTGAACACTGGCAGAAGACCTCAGACTTCCCAAAAGGCAAGAAATCACCCACATACATGGGTAGGGCAAAAGAAAAAAGAAAAAACAGAGACAAAAGAATAGGGATGGGACCTGCACCTTGGGAGGAAGCTGTGAAGGAGGAAAAGTTTCCACACACTAGGAAACCCCTTCACTGGTGGAGACGGGGGTGGGGGGAGCAGGGGGGAACCTTCAGAGCCACGGAGGAGAGCACAGCAATAGGGGTGCAGAGGGCAAAGAAGAGAGATTCCCGCACAGAGGATCGGTGCCGACCAGCACTCACCAGCCTGAGAGGCTTGTCTGCTCACCCACTGAGACGGGTGGGTGCTGGGAGCTGAGGCTAGGGCTTTGGAGGTCAAATCCCAGGGAGCAGACTGGGGTTGGTTGCGTGAACACAGCCTGAAGGGGGCTAGTGCACCACAGCTAGCCATCAGGGAGTATAGGGGAAAGTCTGGAGCTGCCTAAGAGGCAAGAGACCATTGTTTCAGGGTGTGCGAGGAGAGGGGATTCAGAGTGCCACCTAAATGAGCTCCAGAGAAGCGGGAAAGCCGCGGCTATCAGAGCAGACACCAGAGACGGGCATGAGACTCTAAGGCTGCTGCTGCAGCCACCAAGAACCCTGTGTGGAAGCACAGGTCACTATCCATGCCTCCCTTCCCAGGAGCCTGTGCAGCCTGCCACTGCCAGGGTCCCGTGATCCAAGGACAACTTCCCCAGAAGAACACATGGTGCTCCAGGCTGTTGCAACATCATGCTGGCCTCTGCCACCACAGGCTCACCCCGCATTCCATAACATTCTATCCCCATGGCCTGAGTGAGCCAGAGCCCCCTAATCAGCTGCTCCTTTAATCCTGTCCTGTCTGAGTGAAGAACAGACTCCCTAAGGCAACCTACACGCAGAGGCAGAGCCACATCTAAAGCTGAACCCCAGGAGCTGTGCAAACAAAGAAAAGAAAGGGAAATATCTCCCAGCAGCCTCAGGAGCAGTGGATTAAATCTCCACAATCAATTTGAGGTACCCTGAATCTCTGGAATACCTGAATAGACAACGAATCATCCCAAAATTGAGGCAGTAGACTTTGTGTGGTTTTGTCTGTATAGCTTTGCTTTTACCATTTGTCCTATGGTTCTGTCGGTCCATTATTTATGTTTTTTTTTTTTTTTTGTATAGTTTTTAGTGCTTCTTATCATTGGGGGATTTGTTTTTTGGTGTGGTTGCTCTCTTCTTTCTTTACTTTTTTTAAATTACTTTTTAATTTCTTTATTTTTAGTAATTTTTTTATTTTTTAGTTTTAATTATTTTATTTTACTTTTTTCTTTCTTTCGTTTTTTCTCCCTTTTATTCTGAACTGTGTAGCTGACAGGGTCTTGGTGCTTCAGCTGGGTGTCAGGCCTGTGCCTCTAAGGTGGGAGAGCCAGGTTCAGGACTTTGGTCCAACACAGACCTCCCAGCTCCACGTAATACCAAACAGCAAAAGTTCTCCCAGAGATCTCCTTCTCAACGCTAAGACCCAGCTCCACTCAATGACCAGCAACCTTCAGTGCTGGAAACCCCATGCCAAACAACTAGCAAGACAGGACCACAACCCCACCCATTAGCAGAGAGGCTGCCTAAAATCATGCTAAGTTCACAGACACCCCAAAACACACCACCAGATGTGGTCCTACCCACCAGAAACACAAGATCCAGCCTCATCCATCAGAACACAGGCACCACTCCCTTCCACCAGGAAGCCTACACAAGCCACTGAATGAATATTACCCACTGAAAGAAGACACCAAAAACAATGGGAACTATGCACCTGCAGCCTGTGAAAAGGAGACCCCAAACAGTAAGTTAAGCAAAATGAGAAGACAGAGAAATACACAGCAGATAAAGGAGCAAGGTAAAAACCCACCAAACCAAAAAAATGAAGAGGAAATAGACAGTCTACCTGAAAAATAATTCAGAGTAATGAGAGTAAAGATGATCCAAAATCTTGGAAATAGAATGGAGAAAATACAAGAAACATTTAACAAGGACCTAGAAGAACTAAAGAGCAAACAAATAGTGATGAACAACACAATAAATGAAATTAAAAATTCTCTAGAAGGAATCAATAGCAGAAAAACTGAGGTAGAAGAATGGATAAGTGACCTGGAAGAAAAAATAGTGGAAATAACTACTGCAGAATAGAATAAAGAAAAAGAATGAAAAGAAGTGAGGACAGTCTCAGAGACCTCTGGAACAACATTAAATGCACCAACATTCGAATTATAGTGGTCCCAGAAGAAGAAGAGAAAAAGAAAGGGACTGAGAAAATATTTGAAGAGATTAGAGTTGAAAACTTCCCTAATATGGAAAAGGAAATAGTCAATCAAGTCCAGGAAGAACAGAGAGTCCCACACAGCATAAATCCAAGGAGAAACATGCCAAGACACATATTAATCAAACTATCAAAAATTAAGCACAAATGAAAAATATTAAAAGCAGCAAGGGAAAAGCAACAAAAAACATACAAGGGACTCCCCATAAGGTTAACAGCTGATCTTTCAGCAGAAATTCTGCAACCCAGAAGGAAGTGGAAGGACATATTTAAAGTGATGAAAGGGAAAAACCTACAACTAAGATTACTCTACCCTGCAAGGATCTCATTCAGATTCGATGGAGAAATTAAAACCTTTACAGACAAGAAAAAGGTAAGAGAATTCAGCACCACCAAACCAGCTTTACACAAAATGCTAATGGAACTTCTCTAGGGAAGAAACACAAGAGAAGGAAAAGACCTACAATAACAAACCCAAAACAATTAGGAAAATGGTAATAGGAACATACATATTGATAACTAACTTAAAAGTAAATGGATTAAATGCTGCAACTAAAAGACATAGACTGGCTGAATGGATACAAAATCAAGACCTGTATATATGCTGTCTACAAGAGACCCACTTCAGACCTAGAGACACATACAGACTGAAAGTGAGGGGATGGAAAAAGATATTCCATGTAAATGGAAATCGAAAGAAAGCTGGAAGAGCAATTCTCATATCAGACAAAATAGACTTTAAAATACAGACTATTACAAGAGAAGAGACAAAGAAGGACACTACATAATGATCAAGAAATCAATCCAACAAGAAGATATAACAATTGTAAATATTTATGCACCCAACATAGGTGCACCTCAATACATAAAGCAAATGCTAACAGCCAAAAAAAGGGAAATCGACAGTAACACAACCATAGTAGGGGACTTTAAAACCCCACTTTCACCAATGGTCAGATCATCCAAAGTGAAAATAAATAAAGAAACACAAGCTTTAAATGATACATTAAACAACATGGACTTAATTGATATTCATAAGACATTCCATCCAAAAAGAACAGAATACACTTTCTTCTCAAGTGCTGATAGAACAATTTCCAGGATAGATCATATCTTGGATCACAAATCAAGCCTTGCTAAATTTATGAAAATTGAAATCGTATCATGTATCTTTTCTTACCACAACGCTATGACACTAGATATCAATAACAGGAAAAAATCTATAAAAAATAGAAACACATGCAGGCTAAACAATACACTAACAAATAACCAAGAGATCACTGAAGAAATCAAAGAGGAAATCAAAAGATACTTAGAAACAAGGACAATGAAAACACTACGACCCAAAACCTATGGGATGCAGCAAAAGCAGTTCTAAGAGGCAAGTTTATAGCACTAGAATCCTATCTCAAGAAACAAGAAAAATCTCAAAAAAACAACCTAAACTTACACCTAAAGCAATTAGAGAAAGAAGAACAAAAAAACCCCAATGGTAGCAGAAGGAAAGAAATCATAAAGATCAGGTCAGATACAAATGAAAAAGAAATGAAGGAAACAATAGCAAAGATCAATAAAACTAAAAGGTGGTTCTTTGAGAAGATAAACAAAATTGATAAACCATTAACCAGACTCAGCAAGAAAAAAGGGGAGAAAACTCAAATCAATAGAATTAGAAATGAAAAAGGAGAAATAACAACTGACACTGCAGCAAGACAAAGGATCATGAGAGATTACTACAAGCAACTGTATGCCAATGAAATAGACAACTTGGAAGAAACGGACAAATTCTTAGAAAAGCACAACCTTCCGAGACTGAACCAGGAAGAAATAGAAAATATAAACAGACCAATCACAAGCACTGAAATTGAGACTGTGATTAAAAATCTTCCAACAAACAAAAGCCCAGGACCAGATGGCTTCACAGGTGAATTCTATCAAACATTTAGAGAAGAGCTAACACCTATCCTTCTCAACTCTTCCAAAATATAGCAGAGGGAGGAACACTCCCAAACTCATTCTACGAGGCCACCATCACTCTGAAACCAAAATCAGACAAAGATGTCACAAAAACGAAAACTACAGGCCAATATCACTGATGAACACAGATGTAAAAATCCTCAACAAAATACCAGCAAACAGAATCCAACAGCACATTAAAAGGATCATACACCATGATCAAGTGGGGTTTATCCCAGGAATGCAAGGTTTCTTCAGTATACACAGATCAATCAATGTGATAAACCATATTAACAAATTGAAGGAGAAAAAACATATGATCATCTCAATAGATGCAGAAAAAGCTTTCAAAAAAATTCAACACCCATTTATGACAAAAAAGCCTCCAGAAAGTAGGAGTAGAGGGAACTTATCTCAACATAATAAAGGCCATATATGACCAACCCACAGCCGACATCATTCTCAATGGAGAAAAACTGAAAACATTTCCTCTAAGATCAGGAAAAAGACAAGTTGTCCACTCTCACCACTATTATTTAACATAGTTTTGGAAGGTTTAGTCACAGCAATCAGAGAAGAAAAAGAGATAACAGGAATCCAAATCAGAAAAGAAGAAGTAAAGCTGTCACTGTTTGCAGATGACATGATACTATACATAGAGAATCCTAAAGATGCTACCAGAAAACGACTAGAGCTAATCAATGAAATTGGTAAAGCAGCGGTATACAAAATTAATCCACAGAAATCTCTTGCATTCCTATACACTAATCATGAAAAATCTGAAAGAGAAATCAAGGAAACACTCCCATTTACCATTGCAACAAAAAGAATAAAATACCTAGGCATAAACCTACCTAGGGAGACAAAAGACCTGTATGCAGAAAACTATAAGACACTGATGAAAGAAATTAAAGATCATACGAACAGATGGAGAGATATACCATGATCTTGGATTGGAAGAATTGACATTGTGAAATGACTATACTATCCAAAGCCATCTACAGATTCAATGCAAACCCTATCAAACTACCAATGGCATTTTTCACAGAACTAGAACAAAAAATTTCACAATTTGTATGGAAACACGAAAGACCCCGAATATCCAAAGCAATCTTGAGAAAGAAAAATGGAGCTGGAGAAATCAGGCTCTCAGACTTCACACTATACTACAAAGCTACAGTAATCAAGACAGTATGGTACTCACACAAAAACAGAAATATAGATCAATGGAACAGGATAAAAAGCCCAGAGATAAACCCACACACATATGGTCACCTTATTTTTGATAAAAGAGGCAAGAATATACAATGGAGAAAATACAGCCTCTTCAATAAGTGGTGCTGGGAAAACTGGATGGTTACATGTAAAAGAATGAAATTATAACACTCCCTAACACCATACACAAAAATAAACATAAAATGGATTAAAGCCCTAAATGTAAGGCCAGACTATAAAACTCTTCGAGGAAAACATAGGCAGAACACTCTATGACATAAATCACAACAAGATCCTTTTTGACCAACCTCCTAGAGAAATGGAAATAAAAACACAAATAAATAAATGGGACCTAATGAAACTTAAAACTTTTGCACAGCAAAGGAAACCATAAACAAGATGAAAAGACAATCCTCAGATTGGGAGAAAATATTTGCAAATGAAGCAACTGACAAAGGATTAATCTCCAAAATTTACAAGCAGCTCATGCAGCTCAATACCAAAAAAACAAACAACCCAATCTAAAAATGGGCAGAAGACCTAAACTGACATTTCTCAAAAGAAGATATACAGATTGCCAACAAACACATGGAAAGATGCTCAACACCACTAATCATTAGAGAAATGCAAATCAAAACTTCAATGAGGTATCACCTCACACCAGTCAGAGTGGCCATCATCAAAAAATCTACAAACAATAAATGCTGGAGAGGGTGTGGAGAAAAAGGAACTGTTTGTAGGAATGTAAATTGATACAGCCACTATGGAGAACAGTATGGAGGTTCCTTAAAAAACTAAAAATAGAACTACCATACGACCCAGCAATCCCACTACTGGGCACATACCCTGAGAAAACCATAATTCAAAAAGAGTCATGTACCACAATGTTCATTGCAGCTCTATTTACAATAGCCAGGACATGGAAGCAACCTAAATGTCCATCGACAGATGAATGGATAAAGAAGATGTGGCACATATATACAATGGAATATTACTCAGCCTTACAAAGAAATGAAATTGAGTTATTTGTAGTGAGGTGGGTGGACCTAGAGACTGTCATACTGAGTGAAATAAGCCACAAAGAGAAAAACAAATACCACATGACAACACATATATATGGAATCTAAAAAAAAAAAAAAAAAGGTTCTGGAGAACCTAGGTGCAGGACAGGAATAAAGACACAGACGTAGATAATGGACTTGAGGACACAGGGAGGCGGAAGGGTAAGCTGGGATGAAGTGAGAGTGGCATGGACATATATACACTACCAAATGTAAAATAGATAGCTAGTGGGAAGCAGCTGCATAGCATAGGGAGAACAGTTCGGTGCTTTGTGACCACCTAGAGGGTTGGGATAGGGAGGGTGGGAGGGAGGGAGATGCAAGAGGGAAGAGATATGGGGATATATGTATATGTATAACTGATTCACTTTGTTATAAAGCAGAAACTAACACACCATTGTAAAGCAATTATACTCCAATAAGTTGTTAAAACAAAAAAATGACCATTTGATTCATGCCTGGACTCTGGTGGTCTTCCCTTCTACTGCTAACAGGGTTACCATATGTCTGGTTCTGCCCAGTACAGTTCTGATTTACATGATTTATGCCAGTGTAATTATTAACATCATACCCTTCTGTTCTCAAAATTATTCAAGTTTTGATAAACGATATAGTCATCCTACCCCTGGTCCCCTGGTTCCATTTGGTATGGTCCTGAGTACTGATGAATCTGAATCTTCTGATAACCTTCCCTCTGGGCAGTGTCTTCTTTGTCTCTTACAGTGTTTCCTGTGAACTGAGGGGCTGGGTATCTAGGAAAGGGAGGAGGGAAATGAAGAGCATAATTTGGTCTTTATTTTCATTCTCCCAAGACATTAGGCTAAAAGCAAATGAGAAGACAGGTGTCTTCTTGTTTACAATTTACATTTTTCCATGCTTAATCATGTATAATGAAGAAACACTTCCCTTGGGTCACGGGCTCACTAGTTTCTTACCGTCCCTTATTTGAGATTCATATAAAGGCAACTCTAAGAGTGGCACAGGTGAATTGAGAAATGTCAGGTGGCAGTGCAACCTTCAGCAAGTTAAACTAAGTTCTGTTGGCCTTGATTTCCTCAACTGTAAATGGGAGGATTAATAGTACCTACCTAACTAGGTGACTAGGATTAAATGAGTTAGTATATAAGATGTAAAAGAAGTGCCTGGCACATAGTAAGCACTGTGCAATTGTAACTCCACCATACACACACACACAGAGTGATGGGGAAAGCTTGTATGGGATGGGGATGAACACTCATGTAACAGAGGGAAGAAAGTGATTCTCCTCTCTTGAGAGGAGCACTGATGCAAATTGTGTTACAGATCCTTGTAGTTTGTTGAAACAAGGGGCTATTTCTTGCTTGGAAGGAGTGTGCATTTCTAGGAAAAGAGAGAAAAGGAAACCTGTGCTTGCTTTAATTCAAGTCTCTTCAGAGCAATCTACCTTTGAGCTCCCAGAGAGCAGTCACCTTGGGATAGGGGGGACAGTTCCTAGCAATGTGTACATATTTTTGGTTTTTAGTTCTTGCCAACAAAACAAATGAAATCAGCCTTCATTTTTTTTTTTTTAATAAATTAATTAATTTATTTATTTTTGGCTGTGTTGGGTCTTCGTTTCTGTGCGAGGGCTTTCTCTAGTTGTGGCGAGCGGGGGCCACTCTTCATCGCGGTGCGCAGGCCCCTCACCACCGCGGCCTCTATTGTTGCGGAGCACAGGCTCCAGACGCGCAAGCTCAGTAGTTGTGGCTCATGGGCCCGGCCGCTCCGTGGCATGTGGGATCCTCCCGGACCGGGGCACGAACCCGTGTCCCCTGCATTGGCAGGCGGACTCCCAACCACTGCGCCACCAGGGAAGCCCCTCAGCCTTCATTTTTATGAGCTGACATAAATTCTGGGTGTGAGGTTGTATGGTAGATGGGTGTGTCAGCATGGATCCAACCTGAAGACAAACACTACAAAGTAATTTGGACAGTGGAAGTGTAATAGAAGTAATCATTAAGTTATGACAGGGGAGGAACAATAAAGATAGAAAACTCTAAATGGTACCCTGGCACTGCGGGAGAGTACACCACAAAGGACACACTTGGAAGAGGTTCCAATCTCATTGGAGAAGGTGTGGTTGTAGCCCACTGAGTGGCAGAGAAGCTCGCTGGCTTACAGGAGCCCCAGCTGGTTCACAGTCTCTGGGCAAACAGGAACAAACTGCTTGGGCCTACACATAGAGGGGGTCAGTGTCCCTCCTTGGGGTGCACAGCTCGGAGTGCAAGGTATTTGCATCAGGAAGGTAGGAAACAAACTCTGGGGGATAGCCAAGCAAAGACTGGCAGTGGACATGCAGACATAGCTGAGGGGCTACTGTAGATGCAGGGCCTGGAGCACGGTGACTGAGTTGGTAGCACCATGGGACACAGATTAGATTACTGAGGCTGGTAGGCATCCATGCAGAATATGGAGGGGAGCTAGAGACGTGTCTCCCTGCTGGTACCTAAAGCACTTGTGTGTATGGCTTGGGCTGGTCCAGATCCAGGTGTGGCCATGGGATCACTAGGTCAACTCTGCAGGTATTAGGAAATATCTTTTACTCTCATATTTATCTATCAGATGAACCATCCCAATTTCTGACAACTGTTCCTCTACAGCATTGTAATCCTGGTCACACTGACTAAAAACTCTCCTTGGCCATTGTCTGTGGCAATATTCCAGATGTAATCATACTGGTAAAGAATACACCAAAAACATTGCTTCCTGTGCCTGGCACCCTATAGAAGAGTTTCCCGGGATTTTTGTCAGCTTTTTAAACAACTATACAAAGGTTACACCTAAGTTAATGCACTGTGCCCAAAGCAATAATCACTTATGTGTGGTATATAATTGACCTTACCTATGGTTATTATAGTGGATATAGTCTTCCAAGCTATCGTAAAGTATATTTTGCATTTTTATAATCACAATATTAAGGACTAGAAATTGTATTCCGAGGTAGCATTTCTGTGAGTGACATGCATTTTCAGTCTCATTACCAGGAGGGGTCATTAGATAATCTGATGGCATTGGGTAAATGTATTTCTTAACACTGTTCTCCTGGGATAAACAGATAAAGTCATCATTTTGTTCACTGTGGTATCTCTAACTCTCAAAATGACTGAGTGACCATAATGGTATTCCATGAGGATAGGATGTATTGACTGTGGGATGGCTTTTGGTTTCCTTAGCAACTCTCTCCTAGGGACACCATGGCAGCCACATTTATTCAAAGTTAGGATTCTAAAAAAAAAATGACAGTATTTCAATTGAGATTTTATACACCTAAATTAACTTTGCTCAAGAGAGATGCATTTTGCATTGCTATCATTTTTTAGTTTGTGTGCTATTTCTCATTAGAATAGAAAATTCTGCCCTCAGAGGAGAGTTGGCTGGGAGGGGAGAGTGCTGAGGGTAGAGGAGATTAGAAAGGCTTAATAACCTGAGTCCCAAAGAGGAAATGGTTTTCTCTTAGCTCCATTTTCCAATACAGCCCCGAGGGGAACTAATTTAGAATCTAAGCAAACCCTGTCAAATACACAGTCTCCTTAGCACCGTGCTATTCAACCCGAGTAGAAATAACTTAGTCTTTCCCATTGTTTTTATAGAAAAAGCTGATCTCTGTGTGAAATTTATCACCATTTCCTAAACCGGGGTTTCTCAAGCTTGACCCCACTTGTATTTTGGACCAGGTGGTTCTTTGTTATAAGGGGCTGCCTTATCTATTGTAGGATGTTTAGTAGTATTCCAGGTCTCTACCCAATAGATGCTAGCAGATACCCTCCCCCACTGTAACAATAAAAAATCTCCAGACGTTGTCAAATATTTCCTGGGGGGCAAAATGGCCGTACTTGAGATCTATTGTCCAAAAGAAAGGTGCCATGGGATCCCATGAATAACTCACTGCCATTCTTCCTTATCAGTCCTCACTTTCAGCTTCCTAAGCTAGGTAATTTATGCCCAGAATCGGCATGAAAAGCCCATGAAAGCCCATGCCCAGAATGGCGATTAAAGACAGTTATGCTGTATTTACATATTATTTTAAAAGTATTTATCAATTTGGGATTGACATATATACATTACTATGTATAAAATAGATAACTAATGAGAACACAGGAAACTCTACTCAGTGCTCTGTGGTGACCTAAACGGGAAGGAAATCCAAAAAAGAGGGGATATATGTATAGCTAATGCTGATTCACTTTGCTGTACAGCAGAAACTAACACAACATTGTAAATCAACTATACTCCAATAAAAATTAATTTTAAAAAGTATTTATCATTATAATATCATTGTCCTGTTTACCCATGAGAAGAGTTGATTTGATTCATCTTCTGGCCTCAATGTTTCTCATCTCTGTCATATCTACATACTTCACAGCCCACATTTCTTATAAATGTATGCATGTCAGGGGGAAGGAGCCAATGCCTCCCAGCCCCAAATATGAAAATTAAAAGAATAGCAAAAAAATGAGAGAAAAAGCCATGGAGGAATCTATTATGAATTTCAGAGGACACAGTTTTATACAATATTGGTCTTACTTGGCCTTACAATCAGCCACAAAATTAGACACATCTGGGGGGAAATTTTATGTTATATGTTTAAGCCCTAAAAGATTACTAGAATTTTTTTCCAACAAGATCTACTAGAACAAAAATTCTTAATCAATAAAAGAATAGGTACTTCAGGAAGACTCATTTGGCTGTTCAGGATGAATTGGAGTATGCAGCAGTCTTACAGGAGAGAGCAAGGAGCAGGGGGGTGAGAGACGCTGAGAAGCTGCCCCTGCAGGAGACCAGAAGAAGCAGACTACAGTGCCTTTGGTACAGACACACTAATAAAGAAGAAGAATGTTTTAACCAATGTGTTGCTTCCTGACAACCATAGAAAAAAGCCACACATAGTCATTAGTATGCCCCAGGACTTCAGACCTGTGTCTTCTATTATAGACATGGATATTCTCCCAGAAACACATCGTAGAGTCCGTCTTTACAAATATGGCACTGAGAAACTCCTAGGGTTCTACATCCAGGACGGCTCCAGTGTCATGGTGACACCCCATGGCTTAGATAAGGTCCCAGGGATCTTTATATCCAGATTTGTGCCAGGAGGTCTGGCTCAAAGCACAGGACTATTAGCCATTAATGATGAAGTTTTAGAAGTTAATGGCATAGAAGTTTCCAGGAAGAGTCTAGATCAAGCAACTGAAATGAGGATTGCAAACAGCCACAACCTCATCATCACAGCGAGACCAGCAAACCAGAGGAATAACGTCATTAGGAACAGTCGGACTTCCGGCAGCTCTGGCCAGTCTACTGACAACAGCCTTCCTGGCTATCCACAGCAGATCGAACCGAGCTTTGAGCCAGAGGATGAAGACAGCGATGAAGATGACATTATTATTGAAGACAATGGTGTGCCACAGCAGATCCCCAAGGCTGTTCGTAACACCGAGAGCCTGGAATCATTAACACAAATAGAACTCAGTTTTCAATCTGGACAGAACGGTTTTATTCCTTCTAATGAAGTGAGCTTAGCACCCTTAGCAAGTGGCACAAATACAGAATTTGAAACGCGTGCTCCAGATCAAAAACTCTTAGAAGAAGATGGAACAATCATAACACTATGAAACCATCGCGTTTGAATGTTTTCTGAGTGAGGATGCCATGGAGACTTGTAAATTTGGCTAGTTTAAAGCATATATACCTCTGAACCAGTGATCTGGGATAGGCATGAAAAAAATATATTGTAAGCTTAAAATGTTATTAAAATAGTAGTTTGATAATTAATATAAACTTCGGTGTGTCAGAGGTGAATTTAAGTCTAAAACAAAGGGGCCTTTGCTAATGAAATGATGTGCTTTTGCTATTTTGTCTATAGAGAACTGGATGTTAGAGCACATTCCCAGAACTACACGTGAGGACTAGATCATTTCCGTTTGAAGTGGTTGCATATTTGACCGGCTGTGCAGAGCCTGGTTAATTTTTCCTTTAACTATGTATTTTTTAATTCTAACGTGAAGTTTGAGTCTATCTTTTGGTACTTTGGGACCTTGGCTCCTATATTCCCCATGTTGTATTTTGATTTTTTAATATTGTTCCTCTGTTGCTAATTTTTTCAAATGCTTTTTTTTTTTCCCCCTAATTTCTAAGAAATCAAATCAATTGACTGTTTTTAGGGGTTGCTTCCTAAGTTATAAAGCATTGAAACTATGTTCCTGAATTAAGAAACTCTAACAGTTGTTCAGTTCCGTGTTTGCCCATCTTGTAGCTTTCATATTTACAAACTCATTCCATTTGGGCATCACTTACATTGTGAAAGGCAGTTCCATGGACTCTGGTGATATGGGAGACTCTCTCTCGTAACCTCTTCTTGTCCTCATTCCAAATCTCATTAGAAATCATTCCTTTTGTTGTTTGTGTGTATATTTTGTTGGTCTGCCTTTGTACTCTTTTAATGTATTTGAGTAGTGTGAATTATTTTCGTTAAAAAAAAAATGCACCCAAACTAAGAGATTTTTACACACAGGACAACCTTGTGCACTTTTTATATGAAAATTTTGGGTTTTCCTTAATGGGATTTCTAGGAACACTGCCTACACTTTATGAAAAGTATGTCGTATTTACCTTTGACAGGTAGAGTGTATCTCGATTAATTTTATGAGGCTATTTATTACTTTCCGATGCATCCACTTAGCAAGGTAAGAGTAAGGCTGCTAACTTTCGTTCCTTGCCTGGTTTCATTGTATGGAGGTGCACAGGCACTACAGTAGCTTGTATATAGAGACTAAGAATAGTATGAACTACATGAGTTCCCTGTGACTTACGGATATTTCTTTCAGAGTTGTTTATTGATTAATTTTATGCTAGGGCTAGAATGGATACCTTATAACAATTGTGTGCTATTAAAACAATGAAGAATCAAATGACTCCGTTTTGAAGGATATTTTCTCTATATGGTAAAAGTATATGAAGTAAAGTTGATTAAATGAAGCTCGCTTGACTCAGAATACTTCAATGTATTTTGTTCACATTTTACCACTAAACATATTATCACTAAACTGTTAACTGCACAACATTATGTAATACAGTGTACTTTTTGTTGAATTCATTGAAGTTCTTCCAGTTATATAACCACTATTTTTTAATGGCATTCCAGGTTTAACATTCTGTTGAGTTCTATAAATTTGACTCTTGAATGGCAAAATGTTAATAAGTAGAAGGTTACATTTCATTTATATTATAAGCGGTGCAGAGCTTCAACATTTTAAGTAAAAATACTTTCACATACTACCTCTCTCCCTTTCTCTCTCTTTTTTTTTTTAACAAAGTTTTAACATCAGAACTTTTCTCTTAGGGGAAGAAATACTTCAGGGCTTGACTTTTTGTACAACTTTTAACTGTAAAATACAGATTTGTCTTGTATGTATTCATGAAAATGGAAATCAAAGCTGCTAGTGCTTTTTAATTATCCTGCTAAGGGTATATGTCAACGGTCTTTTCAACTGGATCTCTCATTTAAATGATTGGTGAAAGAATTGATTACTAGACGTATTGTAAAACCAATAAATCTTGGTTATACAATAAAATGTCGATTCTTTGGTAGTCTGAATTATTTCAAGTGTACCTTATTAACAAAAATATCAGTGGATTCAGCATAAAATTTTATAGTACTAAATGTCAAGCTAACTGTGAATTTTGTTCTGTATCTTAAGTAAATTTATGATAATGTCCTCATGAGCTATCAACAAAATATATGTACTTTTGTGAACTATGGATTTTCTTTTTTTTTTTTTTTAATTAATTAATTAATTTATTTATGGCTGTGTTGGATCTTCGTTTCCGCGCGAGGGCCTTCTCTAGTTGTGGCAAGCGGGAGACTCTCTTCATTGCGGTGTGCGGGCCTCTCACTATCGCGGCCTCTCTTGTTGCGGAGCACAGGCTCCAGACGCGCAGGCTCAGTAATTGTGGCTCACGGGCCTAGTTGCTCCGCGGCATGTGGGATCTTCCCAGACCAGGGCTCGAACCCGTGTCCCCTGCATTGGCAGGCAGATTCTTAACCACTGCGCCACCAGGGAAGCCCGAACTATGGATTTTCTAATTAAATTTTACATGCAACATGATTTCTACATGAATGCTACTTTGTTTAAACTATCAAATGTCAGTATTTTACTACAATTTTATTATAAAATGTACATTATCACTAAATGAGCTTTGATTTTAAAAATCAAATTAGCTTTAGTTGTATATTATTTTTTACAAATAAAGATAGACTTGTATAAAGGCTAAAAAAAATAAAAAATAAAAAAAAATAAAAGAATATGTGCAGTTCCTCACACTTCATATGACCAAAACTATATTTTTAGAATAAAGATATTCCTATATAAGTCCTATAGATGGAGAAACATTTTTGTTACATCTCAAAAAATGTTGGGGATATAAAATGTTTTTGTAGCTCCTCCATAATGCAGTTAGAATTGACCTATACTGGAACAGAGTTAACGCTTGAAATATTTGAAGTGAACTAGCACCAGCGTCCACCATGATGCACCCCGGCACATATTCAGCAGTGATTTGGCTTTGTTGGAATGGTTTTAATCTTAGGATGAAGACTGTGTGACAAGGGAGACGGAAAGACCATGGATTTTTGCATCTGGTTGACAGGACTCTTAAACCCAACACTGGCTGTGTGATTTCAGGCACCTTTTTTTTAACCCTTCTGAGCTTCAGTTTCTATAAAGTAAGAGTATAATGCAATCATTGCAAGGTCATTGCAGAAATTAGAAAGAATGTACATAAAGCTGTGAACAGAATGTCTGGCCTTGGAATGAGCTCCTTCCCTGTGGGATGGTTACTCTATGCTGACAAGATTTCTGACACACATGGCCTCAGGCTAACACAACCAATGCACTGCCCAGAGTCTTTTCCCATGTAGATGGCCAGAGCCTTCAGGTTTCTTTGAAAAACAACAAATTACCATTTACCTAAGGGATTTCCAAATGACAATGTAAGCCTGGCTGGAAAACTGTTGAAACAGTGATCCCTGGTTCATACCCTAGATAATCTTTTATTTTTTCACATCTTTATTGGAGTATAATTGCTATACAATGTTGTGTTAGTTGCTGCTGTATCACAAAGTGAATCAGCTCTACATATACATATATCCCCATATCCCCTCCCTCTGTGTCTCCCTCCCACCCTCCCTATCCCACCCCTCTACATGGTCACAAAGCACAGAGCTGATCTCCCGGTGCTATGTGGCTGCTTCCCACTAGCTATCTATTTTACATTTGGTAGAGTATATATGTCAATGCCACTCACTCACTTTGTCCCAGCTTACCATTCCCCCTGCCCGTGTCCTCAAGTCCATTCTCTACATCTGTGTTTTTATTCCTGTCCTGCCCCTAGGTTCTTCAGAACCATTTTTTTTTTTTTTTTTTTTTAGATTCCATATATATGTGTTAGCATACGGTATTTTTCTCTTTCTGACTTACTTCACTCTGTATGACAGACTCTAGGTCCATCCACCTCACTACAAATAACTCAATTTCGTTTCTTTTTATGGCTGAGTAATATTCCATTGTGTATATGTGCCACATCTTCTTTATCCATTCATCTGTTGATGGACACTTAGGTTGCTTCCATGTCCTGGCTATTGTAAATAGTACTGCAGTGAACATTGTGGTACATGACCCTTTTTCAATTATGGTTTTCTCAGGGTATATGCCCAGTAGTGGGATTGCTGGGTTTTATGGTAGTTCTATTTTTAGTTTTTTAAGGAACCTCCATACTGTTCTCCATAGTGGCTATATCAATTTACATTCCCACCAACAGTGCAAGAGGGTTTCCTTTTCTCCACACCCACTGAAGCATTTATTGTTGAAGATTTTTTTTGATGATGGCCACTCTGACTGGTGTGAGGTGATACCTCATTGTAGTTTTGATTTGCATTTCTCTAATGATCAGTGATGTTGAGCATCCTTTCATGTGTTTGTTGGCAATCTGTGTGTCTTCTTTGGAGAAATGTCAAATTAGGTCTTCTGCCCATTTTTGGATTGGGTTGTTTATTTGTTTGGTATTGAGCTGCATGAGCTGCTTGTATATTTTGGAGATTAATCCATTGTCAGTTGCTTCATTTGCAAGTATTTTCTCCCAATCTGAGGGTTGTCTTTTCATCTTGTTTATGGTTCCTTTGCTATGCAAAAGCTTTTAAGTTTAATTAAGTCCCATTTGTTTGTTTTTGTTTTTATTTCCATTTCTCTAAGAGGTGGGTCAAAAAGGATCTTGCTGTGATTTATGTCATAGAGTGTTCTGCCTATGTTTTCCTCTAAGAGTTTTATAGAGTCTGGCCTTACATTTAGGTCTTTAACCCATTTTGAATTTATATTTGTGTATGGTGTTAGGAAGTGTTCTAATTTCATTCTTCTACATGTAGCCATCCAGTTTTCCCGGCACCACTTATTTAAGAGCCTGTCTTTTATCCATTGTATGTTCTTGCCTCCATAATCAAAGATAAGGTGACCATATTTGTGTGGGTTTATCTCTGGGCTTTCTATCCTGTTCCATTGACCTATATTTCTGTTTTTGTGCCAGTACCATACTGTTTTGATTACTGTAGCTTTGTAGTACAGTCTGAAGTCCAGGAGTATGATTCCTCCAGCTCCGTTTTTCTTTCTCAAAATTGCTTTGGCTATGTGGGGTCTTTTGTGTTTCCATACAAATTGTGAAATTTTTTGTTCTAGTTCTGTGGAAAATACCATTGCTAGTTTGATAGGGATTGCATTGAATCTGTAGATTGCTTTGGGTAGTATAGTCATTTTCACAATGTCAATTCTTCCAATCCAGGAACATGGTATATCTCTCCGCCTGTTTGTATCATCTTTAATTTTCTTTCATCAGTGTCTTATAGTTTTCTGCATACAGGTCTTTTGTGTCCCTAGGTAGGTTTATACCTAGGTATTTTATTCTTTTTGTTGCAATGGTAAATGGGAGTGTTTCCTTGATTTCTCTTTTAGATTTTTCATCATTAGTATATAGGAATGCAAGATTTCTGTGCATTAATTTTGTATCCTGCTGCTTTACCAATTTCATTGATTAGCTCTAGTCGTTTTCTGGTAGCATCTTTAGGATTCTCTATGTATAGTATCATGTCATCTGCAAACAGTGACAGCTTTACTTCTCCTTTTCCAATTTGGATTCCTGTTATTTCTTTTTCTTCTCTGATTGCTGTGACTAAACCTTCCAAAACTATGTTAAATAATAGTGGTGAGAGTGGACAACTTGTCTTGTTCCTGATCTTAGTGGAAATGGTTTCAATTTTTCACCACTGAGAACAATGTTGGCTGTGGGTTTGTCATATATGACCTTTGTTATGTTGAGATAAGTTCCCTCTATGCTTACTTTCTGGAGGGTTTTTATCATAAATGGGTGTTGAATTTTGTCAAAAGCTTTTCTGTATCTATTGAGATTATCATATGGTTTTTCTCCTTCAGTTTGTTAATATGCTGTATCACGTTGATTGATTTGCATATACTGAAGAATCCTTGCATTCCTGGAATAAACCCCACTTGATCATGGTGTATGATCCTTTTAATGTGCTTTTGGATTCTGTTTGCTGGTATTTTCTTGAGGTTTTTTTGCATCTATGTTCATCAGTGATATTGGCCTGTAGTTTTCTTTTTTTGTGTCATCTTTGTCTGGTTTTGGTATCAGGGTGATGGTGGCCTCATACAATGAGTTTGGGAGTGTTCCTCCCTCTGCTATATTTTGGAAGATTTTGAGAAGGATAGGTGTGAGCTCTTCTCTAAATGTTTGATAGAATTCACCTGTGAAGCCATCTGGTCCTGGGCTTTTGTTTGTTGGAAGACTTTTAATCACAGTCTCAATTTCAGTGCTTGTGATTGGTCTGTTCATATTTTCCATTTCTTCCTGGTTCAGTCTCGAAAGGTTGTGCTTTTCTCAGAATTTGTCCATTTCTCTCAGATTGTCCAATTTATTGGCGTATAGTTGCTTGTAGTAATGTCTCATGATCCTTTGTATTTCTGCAGTGTCAGTTGTTACTTCTTTTTCATTTCTAATTCTCTTGATTTGAGTCTTCTCCCTTTGCTTCTTGCTGAGTCTGGCTAATGGTTTATCAATTTTGTTTATCTTCTCAAAGAACCAACTTTTAATTTTATTGATCTTTGCTATTGTTTCCTTCTTTTCTTTTTCATGTATTTCTGATCTGATCTTTATGGTTTCTTTCCTTCTGCTAACTTTGGGGTTTTTTTGTTCTTCTTTCTCTAATTGCTTTAGGTGTAAGTTTAGGTTGTTTATTTGAGATTTTTCTTGTTTCTTCAGGTAGGATTCTATTGCTATAAACTTCCCTCTTAGAACTGCTTTTGCTGCATCCCATAGGTTTTGCATCATCGTGTTTTCATTGTCATTTGTTTCTAGGTATTTTTTGATTTCCTCTTTGATTTCTTCAGTGATCTCTTAGTTATTTAGTAGCATATTGTTTAGCCTCCATGTGTTTGTATTTTTTACCTTTTTTTACCCTGTAATTTATATCTAGTCTTGTAGCATTGTGGTCAGAAAAGATGCTTGAGACAACTTCAATTTTCTTCAATTTACAAAGCTTGATTTGTGACCCAGGATATGATCTATCCTGGAGAATGTTCCATGAGCACTTGTGAAGAAAGTCTGTTTTGTTCTTTTTGGATGGCATGTCCTATAAATATCAATTAAGTCCATGTTGTTTAAAGTATCATGTAAAGCTTGTGTTTCCTTATTTAATTTCATTTTGGATGATCTGACCATTGGTGAAAGTAGGGGTTAAAGTCCCCTACTATGATTGTGTTACTGTCAATTTCCCCTTTTATGGCTGTTAGCATTTGCCTTATGTAGTGAGGTGCACCTATGTTGAATGCAGAAATATCTACAATTGTTATATCTTCTTTTTGGATTGATTTCTTCATCATTATGTAGTGTCCTTCTTTGTCTCTTGTAATAGTCTTTATTTTAAAGTCTATTTTGTCTGATATGAGAATTGCTACTCCAGCTCTCTTTTGATTTCCATGTGCATGGAATATCTTTTTTCATCCCGTCACTTTCACTCTGTATGTGTCCATAGGTCTGAAGTGGGTCTCTTGTAGACAACATATATATGGGTCTCATTTTTGTATCCATTCAGCCAGTCTATGTCTTTTGTTTGGAGCTTTTAATCCATTTACATTTAAGGTAATTGTTGATATGTATGTTCCTATTACCATTTTCTTAATTGTTTTGTGTTTGTTATTGTAGGTCTTTCCCTTCTCTTGTTTTTCTTGCCTAGAGAAGTTCCGTTAGCAATTTTTGTAAATGTGGTTTGGTGGTGCTGAATTCTCTTAGCTTTTGCTTGTCTGTAAAGGTTTTAAGTTCTCTGTCAAATCTGAATGAGATCCTTGCTGGGTAGAGTAATCTTGATAGTAAGTTTTTCCCTTTCATCACTTTAAATATCTCCTTCTACTCCCTTCTGGCTTGTAGAGTTTCTGCTGAAAGATCAGCTGTTAACCTTATGGGGAGTCCCTTGTATGCTATTTGTTGCTTTTCCCTTGCTGCTTTTAATATTTTTCCTTTGTTTTTAATTTTTGATACTTTGATTAATATGTGTCTTGGCATGTTTCTCCTTGTATTTATCCTGTATGGGACTCTCTGTGCTTCCTGGACTTGATTGACTATTTTCTTTCCCATATTAAGGAAGTTTTCAACTCTAATCTCTTCAAATATTTTCTCAGTCCCTTTCTTTTTCTCTTCTTCTTCTGGGACCCCTATAATTCGAATGTTGGTGTTTTTAAGTTGTCCCAGAGGTCTCTGAGACCGTCCTCAATTCTTTTCATTCTTTCTTCTTTATTCTGCTCTGTGGTAGTTATTTCCAGTATTTTATCTTCCAGGTCACTTATCCATTCTTCTGCCTCAGTTATTCTGCTATTGATTCCTTCTAGAGAATTTTAAATTTTATTTATTGTGTTGTTCATCATCGTTTGCTCTTTAGTTCTTCTAAGTCCTTGTTAAACGTTTCTTGTATTTTTGCCATTCTCTTTCCAAGGTTTTGGATCATCTTTACTACCATTACTCTGAATCTTTTTTCACATAGACTGCCTATTTCCTCCTCATTTGTTTGCTCTGGTGGGTTTTTACCTTGCTCCTTCATCTGCTCTGTGTTTCTCTGTCTTCTGTTTTTGCTTAACTTACTGTGTTTGGGGTCTCCTTTTTGCATGTTGCTGGTTCATAGTTCCCACTGTTTTTGGGGTCTTCCCCCAGTGACTAGGTTGGTTCAGTGGGTTGTGTAGGCTTCCTGGTGGAGGGGACTAGTGCCTGTGTTCTGGTGGATGAGGCTGGATCTTGTCTTTCTGGTGGGCAGGACCACGTCTGGTGGTGTGTTTTGGGGTGTCTGTGGACTTATTATGATTTTAGGCAGCCTCTCTGCTAATGGGTAGGGCTGTGTTCCTGTCTTACTAGTTGTTTGGCATGGGGTGTCCAGCACTGGAGCTTTCTGGTCGCCGAATGGAGCTGGGTCTTAACGTTGAGATGGAGACCTCTGGGAGACCTCTCGCTGATTGCTTTTTCAAGGGCCCAGGAGGTCACTGGTCGTCCAATGTCCTGAACTCAGCTCTCCCACCTCAGAGGCTCAGGCCTGACACCTGGCCAGAGCACCAAGACCCTGTCAGCCACAGGCATTTCCTCAGAAGCCAATAATAAAACTTCATATGAAGGCTGCAGGTTTCCTTGTGGCTTGCTTGGCAGTGCTCAGTTTTCACCTGTCCATCTAGACATACCATCTCTTGCTCTTCTTCTCCTTTGTTTTATTGTCATGGAAGGAACAGAGATTTTGGAGCCAGACAAATCCATGTCTGAATCTCACATTCATCACTGCATGTAGTTGTATGGTATCAGGCAGTTTACTTTGCAGATTCTGGGTCACAGTTTCTTCATTTCTGCCTGGAGACACTATTGCTCCCCCAGCCCAATTGTTGGGTAGATAGGTGCTATTGAAGAATGGTGCCTTATCTCCTCCCATGTCACAGTGGGGGACTGTACCCTAGAGATTCTATTTTAGTGGTCCCCTCAAGGACTTGAGACCTGGGCTTTAGAAAGCTCCCCAGAAGGTGGAAATGTGGGGAGCTTTCACTTTATGAAACATGGGGTTTTCACATTATGAAAACTCACCAATTAGTTCACTTTTCTGCTGTATGTCATATTATACTTCCATAGAAGTTTAATTAAAAGTAAAATATTTCCCCAGGTGATTCTAATGCTTAGCTAGGTTTTGAGAGCCACTGGTTTATAGCTTTTCCAAGCCTATTTGAAATTCAAAAATGATAGATATTATTTCTTCATCATTGATGAAAAAATTATTGGTCCAATATGCATGGCCAGTGGAAGAGTCACTTCCCAGAGTTGCAGAAGAATAGATCTTGATAACACATGTAGAGCATCTAGTCTGAGCTTTTCACTTCATAGTTGAGGAATCTGAGAACCAGGAAAGGGACATGATTTCTGTAAGTGGCCCAGTGAGGAGCTGGCAAAGTAGACAGGTGCCCAGATGACCATTCCCATCCTGCCTCTGTAAAATGTAAGTCACTTGTGAAAATGTACCCACCTTTCAAACACAGTATTAGATGCACAATAATGTTGGCCTTGGTTACCTAATATCTCACTACTGATGGAGAGCTTTGACCAGCGCTAAATGCCTGGAGATAAAGTAATGAATCTCACCTTCTTTTCAGCATCTTATGCTGATCCACACTTTTTCCTTCCTTTAAAACTTCAAGGAATATGAGAAAACTCTAATTTGAAAAGATACATGCACCTCAATGTTCACTGCATTGCTATTTACAACAGCCATGACATGGAAGCAACCTAAATGTCCATAGACAGATGAATGGATAAAGAAGATGTGGTACATATATACAATGGAATATTATTCAGACATAAGGAATAATGAGATAATGCCATTTGTAGAAACTTAGATTGACAGAGAGATTATCATATTAAGTGAAGTAAGTCAGACAAGGAAAGACAAATATCATATGATATCACTTATATGCAGAATCTAAAAAAATCATACAAATGAACTTATTTAAAAACCAAAAAGAGACTCACAGACACAGAAAACCAACTTACGGTTACTAAAGTGGATAGCGGGATGGGGGAGTTTAAATAAATTAGGAGTTTGAGATTAACATATACACATTACTATATATAAAATAGGTAAACAACAAGGACCTACTGTATAGCACGGGGAACTATACTCAATATCTTGTAATAACCCACAATGGAAAAGGATCTAAAAAAGAATAGATAGATATAGATATATGTATAATTAAATCACTTCACTGTATACTTGAAACTAACACAACACTGTAAATTAACTATACTTCAATTAAAGGAAAAAAAACTTCAAGGAATAAAAAGCTACAATAATGGAGTGCTGTCAAGCTTCTACCAAAGCACTTTCTTTTATGGAAACTGTCTTTCTGAAATCAGAATAAGACCCTTCAGAAAGAGAAAAAGAAATACAGTATGCTAACACATATATATGGAATCTAAGGGGAAAAAAAAAGGTCATGAAGAACCTAGTGGTAAGACGGGAATAAAGACACAGACCTACTAGAGAATGGACTTGAGGATATGGGGAGGGGGAGAGGTGAGATGTGACAGGGTGAGTGTCATGGACATATATACACTACCAAATGTAAAATAGATAGCTAGTGGGAAGCAGCCACATAGCACAGGGAGATCAGCTCGGTGCTTTGTGACCACCTAGAGGGTTGGGATAGGGAGGGGGGGAGGGAGGGAGATGCAAGAGGGAAGAGATATGGGAACATATGTATATGTATAACTGATTCACTTTGTTATAAAGCAGAAACTAACACACCATTGTAAAGCAATTATACTTCAATAAAGATGTTTAAAAAAAAAAAAAAAAAGACCCTTCAATTGCTGGGCCCTCCCTGAAACTCAAACACTGAGACCATGGAAGATGGACCACTAATTGCCCTTGTTTCCACTCTGCTCAATTAGAAATTAAAAGCATTAATACTGTTGAGCCAAAGATTGCAGATTGTGGACAAAGTGGCACAGTTCTATTTTCCTTCTTGTCAAGAGTGGTTAATTTTCCCCTGAGGAACTCTAACTGTGCACTCTTTTATCCAGCTCTGAATAACAGAAGGAAGTTGCATATTTTAAGCTTGGTAAGTATGGTATTTATTTGTAATTTCCCTTAGAAGATGAACCTGTTAAAACTTACACAAAACGTCAATATGTCTAAACACAGGGTGCCCAGAGGCAATTGCTATTATTTTGAGTAGTGGTTTAGTTTCCAATTTGCTACTTTATTTACTTATTTCAGTTCTGGATAAATAAGGTAAGGTAAGGTTAAGTTCACAATACTATGAGAATTTTTCTCCTATGATAATGAATTTAAAAAAGCAGCTAGAGGTGCACTGTCAATGTCTTAGTTAGACATTAAACAGGTGAAATATTGGTCTTAATCAGTTAAAATCCTGGGATTTTTTTTCAGGTAATTGAAATGCTGGGAAAATGAATTATATCAATAAGGAAGGACATATTAAGAAAACTATGCACATTGTGGATAGGCGGATTGAGAGTAATAAGACTGAGTCTAAAGTGATGTAGTAAATAATTAATTTCAGTTTGATCCTCACAATAATTCATTAAGGTTAGAATAAAGTGTCCATTTTTCAGGTGAGGAAACTAAGGTGCAGAAAGATTATAGAGCTGAGATTCATGCAGTTCTGCTTAAAAGCTGTACCCTTCCCCCAATACCTCCTTGGTGATGTTTGTTAATGAAAAACATTCATGCATTCAAAAATATTGGTAGTGGGACTTCCCTGGTGGCACAGTGGTTAAGAATCCACCTGCCAGGAGGAGGAGGGGCAAGATGGCGGAAGAGTAAGACGCGGAGATCACCTTCCTTCCCACAGATACATGAGAAATACATCTACACGTGGAACTGCTCCTACAGAACACCCACTGAACGCTGGCAGAAGACGTCAGACCTCCCAAAAGGCAAGAAAATCCCCACGTACTTGGGTAGGGCAAAAGAAAAAAGAAATAACAGAGACAAAAGAATAGGGACAGGACCTGCACCAGTGGGAGGGAGCTGTGAAGGAGGAAAGGTTTCCACACACTAGGAAGCCCCTTCGTGGGCAGAGACTGCGGGTAGCAGAGGGGGGAAGCTTCGGAGCCACGGAGGAGAGCGCAGCCACAGTGGTGTGGAGGGCAAAGCGGAGAGATTCCCGCACAGAGGAGCGGTGCCGACCAGCACTCACCAGCCCGAGAGGCTTGTCTGCTCAGCCGATGGGGCGGGCGGGGGCTGGGAGCTGAGGCTCGGGCTTCGGTGCTAGCGAGAGGGAGTCCGGGAAAAAGACTGCAGCTGCCGAAGAAGCAAGAGACTTTTTCTTGCCTCTTTGTTTCGCGGCGCGCAAGGAGAGGGGATTCAGAGCGCCGCCTAAACGAGCTCCAGAGACGGGCGCGAGCCGCGGCTATCAGCGCGGATCCCACAGCAACAGGGACGCAGAGGGAAAAACGGAGAGATTCCCGCACAGAGGCTCGGCGCCGAGCAGCACTCACCAGCCCGAGAGGCTTGTCTGCTCACCCGCCGGGGCGGGCGGGGGCTGGGAGCTGAGGCGCGGGCTTCGGTTGGATCCCAGGGAGAGGACTGGGGTTGGCTGCGTGAACACAGCCTGAAGGGGCTAGCGCACCACAACTAGCCGGGAGGGTGCCCGAGAAAAAGTCTGCAGCTGTCGAAGAGGCAAGAGACTTTTTCTTGCCTCTTTGTTTCGCGGCGTGCAAGGAGAGGGGATTCAGAGCGCCGCTTAAACGAACTCCAGAGACGGGCGCGAGCCGCGGCTATCAGCGCGGACCCCAGAGACGGGCATGAGACGCAGAGGCTGCTGCTGCCGCCACCAAAAAGCCTGTGGGCGAGCACAGGTCATTCTCCACAGCGCCCCTCCCGGAGCCTGTGCAGCCCGCCACGGACAGGCTCCCGTAATCTGGGGACAACTTCCCCGGGAGAGCGCACGGCGCGCCTCAGGCTGCTGCAACGTCACTCCGGCTTCTGCCGCCGCAGGCTCGCCCCGCCTCCTCCGTACCGCTCCCTCCCCCTGGCCTGACTGAGCCAGAGCCCCTGAATCAGCTGCTCCTTTAACCCCGTTGTGTCTGGGCAGGGAACAGACGCCCTCAGGCGACCTACATGTAGAGGCGGGTCCAAATCCAAAGCTGAACCCCGGGAGCTGTACGAACAAAGAAGAGAAAGGGAAATCTCTCCCAGCAGCCTCAGAGGCAGCGGATTAAAGCTCCACAAACAACTTGATGTGCCTGCATCTGTTGAATACCTGAATAGACAACGAATTATCCCAAATTTAGGAGGTGGACTTTGGGAGCAGTATATATTAACTTTTCCCCTTTTCCTTTTTTTGTGAGTGTATATGTGTATGCTTCTGGGTGAGATTTTGTCTATATAGCTTTGCTCTCACCGTTAGTCCTAGGGTTAGGTCCGTCCGTTTTTTGTTTTTTTTTTTTTACTTAAAAAATTTTTTTTCCCTAATAAATGTTTTCTTAATAATTTTTTCCTTATTTTCTATTTTTAAAAAATTTTTTAAAAAAATTTTTTAATAAGTTTTTTCATATTTTTTATTTTAAAAAATTAAAAAATTTTTTTCTTAATAAATTTTTTCTTATTTTTAGTATAAAAAATTAATAAATCTATTTTTAAAAATTAAAAAAAAATTTTTTTCTTAGTAAATTTATTCTTAATAATTTTTTTTCTTATTTTTTATTATAATTGCTTTATTTTATTTTCTTTTATCCTCTTTCTTTCTTTCTTTCCATTTTTTCTCCCTTTTATTCTGAGCCGTGTGGATGAAAGGCTCTTGGTGCTCCAGCCAGGCATCAGGGCTGTGCCTCTGAGGTGGGAGAGCCAACTTCAGGACACTGGTCCACAAGAGACCTCCCAGCTCCACGTAATACCAAATGGCGAAAATCTCTCAGAGATCTCCATCTCAACATCAAGACCCAGCTTCACTCAACGACCAGCAAGCTACAGTGCTGGACACCCTATGCCAAACAACTAGCAAGACAGGAACACAGCCCCATCCATTAACAGAGAGACTGCCTAAAATCATAATAAGGCCACAGACACCCCAAAACACACCACCAGATGTGGACGAGCCCACCAGAAAGACAACATCCAGCCTCATACACCAGAAAACAGGCACTAGTTCCCTCCACCAGGAAACCTACACAACCCACTGAACCAACCTTAGCCACTGGGGACAGATACCAAAAACAACGGGAACTACGAACCTGCAGCCTGTGAAAAGGAGACCCCAAACACAGTAAGATAAGCAAAATGAGAAGACAGAAAAACACACAGCAGATGAAGGAGCAGGGTCAAAACACACCAGACCTAACAAATGAAGAGGAAATAGGTAGTCTACCTGAAAAAGAATTCAGAATAATGATAGTAAAGATGATCCAAAATCTTGGAAATAGAATAGACAAAATGCAAGAAACATTTAACAAGGACGTAGAAGAACTAAAGAGGAACCAAGCAACGATGAAAAGCACAATAAATGAAATTAAAAATACTCTAGATGGGATCAATAGCAGAATAACTGAGGCAGAAGAACGGATAAGTGACCTGGAAGATAAAATGGTGGAAATAACTACTGCAGAGCAGAATAAAGAGAAAAGAATGAAAAGAACTGAGGACAGTCTCAGAGACCTCTGGGACAACATTAAACGCACCAACATTCGAATTATAGGGGTCCCAGAAGAAGAAGAGAAAAAGAAAGGGACTGAGAAAATATTTGAAGAGATTATAGTTGAAAACTTCCCTCATATGGGAAAAGAAATAGTTAATCAAGTCCTGGAAGCACAGAGAGTCCCATACAGGATAAATCCAAGGAGAAACACGCCAAGACACATATTAATCAAACTATCAAAAATTAAATATAAAGAAAACATATTAAAAGCAGCAAGGGAAAAACAACAAATAACACACAAGGGCATCCCCATAAGGTTAACAGCTGATCTTTCAGCAGAAACTCTGCAAGCCAGAAGGGAGTGGCAGGATATACTTAAAGTGATGAAGGAGAAAAACCTACAACCAAGATTACTCTACCCAGCAAGGATCTCATTCAGATTTGATGGAGAAATTAAAACCTTTACAGACAAGCAAAAGCTGAGAGAGTTCAGCACCACCAAACCAGCTTTACAACAAATGCTAAAGGAACTTCTCTAGGCAAGAAACACAAGAGAAGGAAAACACCTACAATAACAAACCCAAAACATTTAAGAAAATGGGAATAGGAACATACATATCGGTAATTACCTTAAATGTAAATGTATTAAATGCTCCCACCAAAAGACACAGACTGGCTGAATGGATACAAAAATAAGACCTATATATATGCTGTCTACAAGAGACCCACTTCAGACCTAGAGACACATACAGACTGAAAGTGAGGGGATGGAAAAAGATATTCCATGCAAATGGAAATCAAAAGAAAGCTGGAGTAACAATTCTCATATCAGACAAAATAGACTTTAAAATAAAGACTGTTACAAGAGACAAAGAAGGACACTATATAATGATCAAGGGATCGATCCAAGAGGAAGGTATAACAATTGTAGATATTTATGCACCCAACATAGGAGCACCTCAATACATAAGGCAAATACTAACAGCCATAAAAGGGGAAATCGACAGTAACACAATCATAGTAGGGGACTTTAACACCCCACTTTCACCAATGGACAGATCATCCAAAATGAAAATAAATAAGGAAACACAAGCTTTAAATGATACATTAAACAAGATGGACTTAATTGATATTTATAGGACATTCCACCCAAAAACAACAGAATACACATTTTTCTCAAGTGCTCATGGAACATTCTCCAGGATAGATCATATCTTGGGTCACAAACCAAGCCTTGGTAAATTTAAAAAAATTGAAATCGTATCAAGTATCTTTTCCGACCACAACGCTATGAGACTAGATATCAATTACAGGAAAAGATCTGTAAAAAATACAAACACATGGAGGCTACACAATACACTACTTAATAACGAAGTGATCACTGAAGAAATCAAAGGGGAAATCAAAAAATACCTAGAAACAAATGACAATGGAGACACGACGATCCAAAACCTATGGGATGCAGCAAAAGCAGTTCTAAGACGGAAGTTTATAGCAATACAAGCCTACATCAAGAAACAGGAAACATCTCGAATAAACAACCTAACCTTGCACCTAAAGCAATTAGAGAAAGAAGAACAAAAAAACCCCAAAGCTAGCAGAAGGAAACAAATCATAAAGATCAGATCAGAAATAAATGAAAAAGAAATGAAGGAAACAATAGCAAAAATCAATGAAACTAAAAGCTGGTTCTTTGAGAAGATAAACAAAATTGATAAACCATTAGCCAGACTCATCAAAAGAAAAAGAGAGAAGACTCAAATCAATAGAATTAGAAATGAAAAAGGAGAAGTAACCACTGACACTGCAGAAATACAAGCGATCATGAGAGATTACTACAAGCAACTCTATGCCAATAAAATGGACAACCTGGAAGAAATGGACAGATTCTTAGAAATGCACAACCTGCTGAGACTGAACCAGGAAGAAATAGAAAATATGAACAGACCAATCACAAGCACTGAAATTGAAACTGTGATTAAAAATCTTCCAACACACAAAAGCCCAGATGGCTTCACAGGCGAATTCTATCAAACATTTAGAGAAGAGCTAACACCTATCCTTCTCAAACTCTTCCAAAATATTGCAGAGGGAGGAACACTCCCCAACTCATTCTACGAGGCCACCATCACCCTGATACCAAAACCAGACAAAGATGTCACAAAGAAAGAAAACTACAGGCCAATATCACTGATGAACATAGATGCAAAAATCCTCAACAAAATACTAGCAAACAGAATCCAACAGCACATTAAAAGGATTATACACCATGATCAAGTGGGGTTTATTCCAGGAATGCAAGGATTCTTCAATATACGCAAATCAATCAACGTGATACATCATATTAACAAATTGAAGGAGAAAAACCATATGATCATCTCAATAGATGCAGAGAAAGCTTTCGACAAAATTCAACACCCATTTATGATAAAAGTCCTGCAGAAAGTAGGCATAGAGGGAACTTTCCTCAACATAATAAAGGCCGTATATGACAAACCCACAGCCAACATTGTCCTCAATGGTGAAAAACTGAAATCATTTCCACTAAGATCAGGAACAAGACAAGGTTGCCCACTCTCACCACTATTATTCAACATAGTTTTGGAAGTGTTAGCCACAGCAATCAGAGACGAAAAAGAAATTAAAGGAATCCAAATCGGAAAAGAAGAAGTAAAGCTGTCACTGTTTGCAGATGACATGATACTATACATATAGAATCCAAAAGATGCTACCAGAAAACTACTAGAGCTAATCAATGAATTTGGTAAAGTAGCAGGATACAAAATTAATGCACAGAAATCTCTTGCATTCCTGTATACTAATGATGAAAAATCTGAAAGTGAAATTAAGAAAACACTCCCGTTTACCATTGCAACAAAAAGAATAAAATACCTAGGAATAAACCTACCTAAGGAGACAAAAGACCTGTATGCAGAAAATTATAGGACACTGATGAAAGAAATTAAAGATGATACAAATAGATGGAGAGATATACCATGTTCTTGGATTGGAAGAATCAACATTGTGAAAATGACTCTGCTACCCAAAGCAATCTACAGATTCAATGCAATCCCTATCAAACTACCACTGGCATTTTTCACAGAACTAGAACAAAAAATTTCACAATTTGTATGGAAACACAAAAGACCCCGAATAGCCAAAGCAATCTTGAGAACGAAAAATGGAGCTGGAGGAATCAGGCTCCCTGACTTCAGACTATATTATAAAGCTACAGTAATCACGACAGTTTGGTACTGGCACCAAAACAGACATATAGATCAATGGAACAGGATAGAAAGCCCAGAGATAAGCCCACGCACATATGGTCACCTTATCTTTGATAAAGGAGGCAAGCATATACAGTGGAGAAAAGACAGCCTCTTCAATAAGTGGTGCTGGGAAAATTGGACAGGTACATGTAAAAGTATGAAATTAGAACACTCCCTGACACCATACACAAAAATAAACTCAAAATGGATTAAAGACCTAAGTGTAAGGCCAGACACTATCAAACTCTTAGAGGAAAACATAGGCAGAACACTCTATGACATAAATCACAGCAAGATCCTTTTTGACCCAGGTCCTAGAGAAATGGAAATAAAAACACAAATAAACAAATGGGACCTAATGAAACTGAAAAGCTTTTGCACAGCAAAGGAAACCATAAACAAGACCAAAAGACAACCCTCAGAATGGGAGAAAATATTTGCAAATGAAGCAACTGACAAAGGATTAATCTCCAAGATTTACAAGCAGATCATGCAGCTCAATAACAAACAAACGAACAACCCAATCCAAGAATGGGCAGAAGACCTAAATAGACATTTCTCCAAAGAAGATATACAGATTGCCAACAGACACATGAAAGAATGCTCAACATCATTAATCATTAGAGAAATGCAAATCAAAACTACAATGAGGTATCATCTCACACCGGTCAGAATGGCCATCATCAAAAAATCTAGAAACAATAAATGCTGGAGAGGGTGTGGAGAAAAGGGAACACTCTTGCACTGTTGGTGGGAATGTAAATTGATACAGCCACTATGGAGAACAGTATGGAGGTTCCTTAGAAAACTAAAAATAGAACTACCATACGACCCAGCAATCCCACTACTGGGCATATAACCTGAGAAAACCATAATTCAGAAAGAGTCATGTACCAAAATATTCATTGCAGCTCTGTTTACAATAGCCAGGACATGGAAGCAACCTAGGTGTCCATCATCGGATGAATGGATAAAGAAGATGTGGCACATATATACAATGGAATATTACTCAGCCATAAAAAGAAATGAAATGGAGGTATTTGTAATGAGGTGGATGGAGTTAGAGTCTGTCATACAGAGTGAAGTAAGTCAGAAAGAGAAAAACAAATACAGTATGCTAACACATATATATGGAATCTAAGGAAAAAAAATTAAAAAAAAGGTCATGAAGAACCTAGTGGCAAGATGGGAATAAAGACACAGACCTACTAGAGAATGGACTTGAGGATATGGGGAGGGGGAGGGGTGAGATGTGACAGGGTGAGAGAGTGTCATGGACATATATACACTACCAAATGTGAAATAGATAGCTAGTGGGAAACAGCCGCATAGCACAGGGAGATCAGCTCGGTGCTTTGCGACCACCTAGAGGGTTGGGATAGGGAGGGTGGGAGGGAGGGAGATGCAAGAGGGATGAGATATGGGAACATATGTATATGTATAACTGATTCACTTTGTTATAAAGCAGAAGCTAACCCACCATTGTAAAGCAATTATACTTCAATAAAGATGTTAAAAAAAAAAAAAAAAAAAAAAAAGAATCCACCTGCCAGGACAGGAATAAAAGACGCAGACATAGAGAATGGACTTGAGGACACGGGAGGGGGAAGGGTAAGCTGGGATGAAGTGAGAGAGTGGCACTGACATATATACACTACCAAATGTAAAATAGATAGCTAGTGGGAAGCAGCCACATAGCACAGGAAGATCAGCTCTGTGCTTTGTGACCATGTAGAGGAGAGGGATAGGGAGTGTGGGAGGGAGATATAAGAGGGAGAGGATATGGGGATATATGTATATGTAGAGCTGATTCACTTTGTGATACAGCAGCAACTAACACAACAATGTAAAGCAATTATACTCCAATAAAGATGTTAAATAAATGAAATAAAATAAATAAAATAAATAATAAAAGAAAAAGAATCTGCCTGCCAAATGCAGGGGACACGGGTTCGATCCCTGGTCCGGGAAGATCCCACATGCCAAGGAGCAACTATGCCGGTGCACTACAACTACGGAGCCTGCGTTCTAGAGCCCATGAACCACAACAACTACTGAGCCCATGTGTCACAATTACTGAAGCCTGCACGCCTAGAGCCCATGCTCTGCAACAAAGACAAGCCACCGCAGTGAGAAACCCGTGCAGAGCACTGAAGAGTAGGCCCCGCTCTCTGCAACTGGAGAAAGCCTGCTCACAGCAACAAAGACCCAATGCAGCCAAAAATAAATAAATGAAATAAATAAATTTAAATTAAAAAAGTATTGGTAGAGGGCCTGATACAATAATGACTGAAAAAATACACAGTCAGGCAAGGAAGTCAGGCACCATGAGGAACAGCCAGAAAGCAAGATGGATATTGTGAGCAGAGGGAAGGCAATGAAAACAAGTAACCAACATAGTGTAGGAAGAGAGATCCCCAGAAAAGTGTGTATCTGTGAAATCTACAGCAGAATTCTGGGGGAAGTATACATGGTGACCTGTGTTCAGCTTCATCAGTGAAAGAGCTGATGTTCTCTTAAGCACATTTTACATGGGCATCACTGACATTTCACAAGTCTTAGTTTTATATAGTCTTTGTAGTGGGTTGAATGGTGGCTCCCCAAAAGATAGGTTAGCACCCCAGAATCAGTGAATGTGACCTTATTTGGAAAAAGGGTCTTCAGAGATGTTATTGAATTAAGGATCTTGAGATGAGATCATCCTGAATTACCCCTGTGGGTCCTAAATCTTACAAGCAGCCTTAGAAGAGAAGATAGACAGAGGAGGAGAAGGCCATGTGAAGACAGAGGCAGAGATGGGAGTGATGTAACCACAAGCCAAGGGATGCCTGGAGCCACCTGGAAAAGGCAGGAAGGATTCTCCTCCAGAGTGTCTCAGAAAAGAATAAGAAGGGTGACTCTGCTGACACCTTGGTGTCAGACTTCTGACCTCCCTAACTGTGAGAGAACAAATTGGTTGTTGTAAGTCACCAAGATTGTGGTGAGTTGTTACAGCAGCCCTAGGAAACCAATGTAGTCTTACGATCCTCATTTTATAGATGAAGAAACTGAGGCTTAAAATGTTAAGTAGATTGCTCAGTTCACACAGTTATCAAGAGGTTAAGCCAGGGTTGGAACCTGACCTCAGAGACCATCCTCAGAACCTCACACCGACAACCCCTCCCCGTCTGCAGAAATAAGACCAGATTCCTCAGGCTGGCCAGGGGGCCCTTCTCAATGGGGCTCAATCCACCTTCCTGGACCCTGTTTTCATCATCTTCCAGCCCCGCCACTCACCGCACCCTGTGTTCTATTGGACCCCTTGTAAAGTATACATTGGTAATAAAAACAACTACCATGTATTGAGTCTTACTATGTACAGGCACTGTCCTAAATTCTCTGTATTCATATTGTATTTACTCCCCCAGAATCTATGCTTCTCATTTTACAAATGAGAGGACTAAGACTTGTAAGATTAGCTAACAAATATTGGAGGTACTGGGCCCAGCTCAAAAGCCACTTCCTCCATGAAGCTTTCTGGATTTTTCTTACCACAGTGGAAAGGTCCTGCATCCTCTACGCTCCTGTATCACTTGGACCCCACTTCTAACTCCATCAATCCTTTATTCCTTCAACAAGTAGCTATTGAGCAAGTACTTTTCATGAGGCACTGAATTTAGAAAAGATTTCATGCAGAGGAAAGACACAATCCCACCTTCAAGGAGCTCACAGCCGGATGGAAAAAATAGACAAGGAAAGCAGTGTCACAGTACATCACAGGGAGTGGCAGGAACAGAGTGAAGCTCAGGACACCATGCGAGCTCCCCTTGCTTCCCTCCAGCCCCCATCTGCCTCCTTCCCAGGCCTGTATCCCCCAGGAAGAGTTGAGAGTTCTGGTGGCCCACGTGCCCCACGTGTTATAATGTGATGCCCTAGGGAACCCGTCTCTTCTCCATCTTACACTCAGTGTTTACCTAACTTAGCTGCCTGGAGCAGGCTGGTGCCTCTGGACACAGCTTTCCAGCTCTCTTTTCATTCCAGACTTCTAAACTCTTGCTTAGGCAATCTCGCCTCTTTCATGTGCTGTGCAGTGAGGCCTACTGAGGGAGGGTCATCAAATCCCAAATTCTTGATTTGGGCTTAGGAAGCAAGTGGGGTCCTTTTACATTGGCCTAGGCCACCTACTCCGGCCCATATTCCCAGAGAGCTCATCAGCGGTATTTGGGCCACTATCGCAGCTCACAATCCTAATAAAACGGTACTTTGGTTCTCCATTTACACACTGCTCCTGGTGCATGTTAATCCCTGGAAGCGCGGTTTAGTCTGTGATGCCATATGGTCACATCACAACTCTACTTCCAACCACTGTCACCAGCCTGTGTAAGATGATTTGTTAAATAAAGCAGAAGCTGCATCTCCTCCATTTGTGTGCACGGCTGTAAAAACTCCAGTGCCACACTCTCGAGGTTGAAGGCTCAGGGTCAGCCATGCTGTTTCACAGGAGCCAACTGTGCCATTTCCCCAGGGAGAAGGGACAGAGGGAGGGTCAGACACCCCAGTTCTGGCAGTGGGGCTCTGCAAAGAGGGACCACGGAGAGAGAAGGGCTGCAAAACTTGGCTATATGCCCAGTCTCTCATTTCTACAATGCCACCATGATTTTAATTAAATACTCCCCCTACTGACTCAGCAGCGGCTGTAAAAGCCAAGTGCAGAGCCAGGGGCTTGATATATAGAGTGTCACTGGTGGTAGTCAAACTTGAAGGCCCTGCTGGAGCCTGTCAGCCCCCAGAGCCAACGACAGCCCCAGTCTTCCTTCCCCAGCAGGAATCTCTGGAGGCTGCGCATTGTCAAATCTTCTTGGAAGAGACACTTTCTTGGACTCCACTGGTCTTAGTTTTGAGTTTTTTACTAAACTCCTATTAGGGAAGCTGCTTCATTCACCCCATTAAGCTTTCCTCCTGGTTTTTGCATAGCTGTGGCTGGAAGCTGACTTCTGAGAGCTCTCATCAGCCCCTGGAAGAAGATAGAGAGAACCGCTCTCAAAGAGAGGAGACATGGATTCACAGGCCAAAGTGCAGGGCAATGGAAAGCCATAGGCTTTTTACTCAGACCCATATGGGTTCTGATACCAGTTATTCTGGCTCTTACCAGGGTTCCTGGGCTAATGACTCAACTTTCCCAGCCTCCACCTTCTTATATACAAACCAGAAAGAATAAGATCTATTTTACAGGATGATCAAAAGGATTAATTGAGACAAAAATTGCAGACACCAAGCCTTCAATAACTATTATGTCCAACGTGTATTGTCCAAGTAGAGGCTAGATAAACCACAGCCTATGGCATAGCTGCCAAGAGGATGCAAATATGTATGAGCACTTACAATATTTCAGACATTGTACTACATAATTTTCATAATTATCTGGGCACAGAGGAAATTATTTTTCTGCTCGCTCTATTCAGGGAAAGGATTCAAAGGCTCAGAGAGACTGTTGCGGGCCTCTCTGTCTCAACACCCCATGCAACCACTATTCATTCAATAGTGTTTACCACCCTGGTGGTAGATTCAATTATTATTCAGCAAATTTTTACTCCATACAAGGAGGTTGCTTCTTCATCCCATTCATATTGAGCTCGGTCCTGTATTATTTTTGCCAAAAGGCACATAGGCAGGAGCTACAGTGTCTGAGATCTGAGTCTGGGCCTGAAGGGGTGTTGCATTTTTCTGCTCATCATTCTGCAAGATTCTTACCTCCCTGGTGGACTCATGGTGAGTCACTGCCCTTCCAGCTTGGGCCCCTGAATGGGACACATGGAGGAGACTCACAGCCTGAAACAGAGGCAGCAAAACCAACCTGCAAACCTGTGAGCAAAGATAAATGCCTAGTTCTATATACCAAGATTCTATGATATTTGTTACACAGCAATAGCTGATTTATTCAGTCTCCCAGGGAACTAGACAGAAAGCTGGATGTAAGTCTCCTCTATTCTTTGACCCCCTAATCTATCTGGGAGTGCTACTGCTCCTCTGAACCCAGTATCTAACTAGGTAGGAAAGTAACCACCATCCTTTCAGGAACAATTCTCGGACTTCCTTCCTTCCCCTCTGCTCTTGTCTAGGTTAAACAAAAGAGAAAAGATTGGTTTAGCAGTGATTCTTCCCCAACTTTCCCCTCTTACACTTGAACCTTTACATTTTATATTCTCTGACTCCATTAGGAAAACTTGCCACTGGGGTAAAGGTAACCATCTCTAGCAGCCATGGAGAGAAAGTGTTGGTACTTCACACTAGTATATAGCTATGCAAAAGTTCAATGAGATGAAAAAGTGCTTACTATTAAGCACTTTGTAGATCTTATTATTTCTTTTATTTATTTATCCATGATTGCAACAAACAGTTATTGAAAACCTACTCTTAGGGTTGCCAGATAAAATACAGGATGCCCATTAAACTTGAATTTCAGTTGAACAGCAATTTTTTAGCATCACATTGTATATATTTATACTAAAAATTATTTATTGTTTGTCTGTAATTCAAATTTAACTGGGTGCCCTGTATTTTTACTTGCCAGCTATACCAACCGTATTACTATAATCCAGGCATTGTGTAGATGCTAAGTATAGAGTGGTTGGGAATGATAGACAAGGTCTTAGCCTTCCAAAAGCGTATAAGATTTTGGATAATGCAGGCATGTGTACAAGAATTACATACAGACATGGATACAAAACATGAACATAGACATGTATACCAATTATGGGTCATATAAATCCTATAATATGAGAGGCCCAGGTGCTATGTGCTAACATATCAGCATATGGGCTGCTCCTCCCTCAACTCACACCTGTATCCTCACAGATTGCTCTCTAGACCACTTGATTAAAGAGGGAAAAAATCAAGGCTGTGTTTTGGATGGCTCTGCGTGACATTCTGGCAACTGCTAAAATTAATGGGTGATACAATTAATGGGTGCAATGTTACAGCTTACTCGGGAACAGCCCTGAAAGAGAACAGAGAAGGAAAATTGGCTCAGTAAACAAAATTTAGCAGCCCATTTCCTTGGCCACTTTATTTGGAAGGAGAGACAGCCTAACTCAAGGACTTATACTTATTCATAATGGTTTGGCTAGTTGCTCAGGGACTTGGAGGAGGCAATACTAGAGCACTGGGGAGTAAGACCTTTGGAGAAGAGGTATATGGAATTTTGGAATGGCCCCAGAATATAAAAATATCTGTATCTTACATGAGGGCCCAACATAGCACTTCCACACCCAGCAACTTCTTAATAATCAGGAGAGAAAACTGACCCAGTCTCCTCCTTCCCCAGGCCTCCCAGTGCCTACCCAATGGGCAGATGAATCATGGCAGGAATGGGGACCATGCACGTAATGTACCCAACAACACTGATTTCTCTTTGCCAAAGCTTATCTGACTACCCCATTGCTGAGTGGCCAACTTTCCAATAACAACAACTAACTGCAATCCTGTAGTGTAGTATCTTGGAGGACCATTTTGGGACCTGGTGGCTGATTGATTCCATAAGCCCCCTTCCATAATGGAAAGACTAATTTCTTCTTAGTGAAAGAGATATATTTGAATTTGCTTTCCCTGCCAATCATACTTCTGCTAGTTATATGTACATGTCATATTATATATTATGTGTGTGTGTGTATATTGAAAAACTAGTCCCCTGGCCCAACTAAGGGAAAAAACCTTCCTTGGGAGGGATGCACCCTTGCAGAATAAATTATATGCTTAGAACCAGTTTCCAGTATACCATTTTGTGAATCTTGTAGGCATATTACAAGGGTCCATTACAGAGGCTAGAACTGGGGAGCATGTCACATAATTAAATCTAGTGACTCACTAGCAAAAAATTTGCTTTCCTTCCTGAATCTGTAGACTCTTATTAGTTTAGAAATTTAAATATCCAGTTACAGAATGCTTCCACCCATGAATACAACAATGATTTCATGGAATTGGAACCTAAGAATACCATCTGTCCACCTTGAACTCCTCATGCCATTCAATTAACCAGCAAAATAGGACACTATATTGTTGGCTAGAGCACTTACTCCCACTAAGAGGAAGTAGTATTGAATCAAGCAGTGGGGTAGAAAGAACTATAAATGGAATACAGGTTCCCCTGGGTGCCTTTTAGTTCAGCCATTCCTGCAATGCTAATTGGCAGGACCACCAAGCTCACATCCTTCAGGAAGGAAGATGTGAGCTACCTCACTAGGCAAGCATCCATGATCACCTCAGGTACTGGCTGAAGGCCTAGAGAACAAGGAAATCGTAGGGCACAGGGGAAGGTCATATACATCAGCTATGGCCTTGAGACAATATACAGTACAAGGGCATGACCTTCCCTCATATTTCTTTTTTTCTCTATATATACACTAATTTTTCTTGTATTTCCTCCATTTCTCCCTCCACCATGGTCTATAGATTATATTGGTTCAAACGTTTCAAAATATTGAGAACGGTTCAAGAGACAGCCAGGAGGAGGGATAGACACTCCCCAGAAACCCTGGACTCAGAGCTGGACGCATTTGCTGAGAGATTTGTGACATCTCCTTGATTGGGTGGTGGGGTTGTGAATGAGTTTTCAACAAGTGAATTGCTGTAGCTAAATGAGGACTTTATTTTGAAAGGTGATTATGGGAAGAAGAGTAGGTGAGGATGCAGGGTTTCCAAGCAGATGAAGAGTATGGGACTTTATCAATTCTGACTTTCTAATATCCCATACTCTTCCCATTTAATGTAATCCCAGAAGAATCCCAGAAGAAGGGGCAGCTAGTGATTACTTGCAGTAGACGTGATGGTAGAGCCAAAAGTCCAGTGGTGTGGTGATGGGGCTCTAGGGCCAACATTGCCAGCTGAAGTGGTGGTGATCTTGGGTCCCAGGACCAGAGGTCAGGTCATATTCTCAGCTGTCCAGACACTCTTGACCCCTGACTCTTTTCTGACTTGGAATTCTGATTTTCCCTGTCATTCGTAAACTAGCAGGTCTCTTTCCGTTGAATCCTCCATCTGCTTTAGTAGGCTAGATTGATTTCTATTCTTTATGCCAATCACCCTGCCTGGAAGAAATAGTTTGTGCAATGGCAAGGTTTGGGATGTAACCCTGGAATGGGTGGGAAAAGTGCTCTGAAGATGCATCTCATTGGAGAAAAGGTGGTCAAGGAAGAGCCAGAGCTTTGGATGTGCCATGCGTGGAAAACTGATGTCACGCATGATGGTGGTAGAACTTTCAGAAAAGGAATGTGGTAAACCAGATGTCAAACTCTTCAGAAAATGAGGGGACGTGACCATTTGGCCACTTGGAAGAGAATGAGGAGGTTGGCATAGAATGATTTAGCCAAATAGATCAAGTCTCAGAGGAGCAGAGATTTTTTTTGGCACAAGGTAAGTGTGGAGGAGGCACCGGGGAGCAAGGAAAATTCAGACCCACATCCTGTGTGTGTGGGAGATGCAGGGGTGGCTGTGTCTTCATGGCAGAGCCAGGTTTCAGTCAAGGCAATGAGCTCAGAAGAGTGCTTACAGAGGACGAAAAGTGTAGGAGAGTTTGTCTCCTGGGGGAAGATGTTCCACAGAGCGTGGTGAAACTTCCTGAGGAGAGCGCTGGGACACCCCATCAGCGGGAGGCAGCTCATACACTCTGGAGAGGGTAGAGAGAGGATAGAAGACACCCGGCCTAGGGCTGAGGGGAGGCACGGTATGTTTAGCTGGGACAAAATTGTCCAAAAAGTTAGTCCGCCTTCACATGCACCTAAGTAAGGTCACTTATGTGGCTGCCTAAGTAGACTGATGAGACAAGCACAGGCTTTAGGCATAAGAACCTGGGTTCTAGCCCCCTGACTGCCACTAAGTGAGTTTAAATACCTTATTTTGGTATCTTCATCTGTATAATGGGAATCATAAAGCCCGTACTACTTGATTGTTGCGAGGATCAGAAAGATAAGGTATAAAAGAGCTTTTTAAGAATAATTTCAAACTTACAGAAAGAAAAGCTGCTGGAACAAAAATAATACAGTGAACACATGTACACCTTTTCTGAGTCTCGCCTTTGTTAACGTTTCCCCTATTTGCTTCACCATGTATCATTTGCACTCTGTCCATTTATATAGACATAGATTAAATATATGAAAATATACATACTTATAAAATATTATATACATATATGTATATTGTTTCCATATACAAATGTGTATACATGTGTACCTATATGTATGTATATACATATGTGTATATTTGTATATATAAAGTATTTGAACCACTTGAGGTTAAGTTACATATATCATAGCCCTTAACACCTATATACCTCCATCTGTATCTCTTAAGAATAAAGACATCCTCTTTCATCAGTACGGTACAATTATCGACTTCATAAATTTAACAAGATACAACAGTTTTATCTTAACTACTGTTCGTATTCCAATTTTGTCAATGGACCCAATTCCAATCTTCACAGCATTTCCCAGCCTATGGGATACAGCCTAGGGTCAGGCTTTGCATTCAATTGCATGTCTCTAGCCTCCTTTAATCTGGAACATTTGCACAACCTTTCTTGGTCTTACGAAAGTACCTGTTAAAAAAATCACACCAGAGGAACACAAGTGTAAGGCATACAAATTAGAAAATACAGATGCACCAAAGAAAAAAACACCCGTAAACCCACACCTTGAACCAGTTGAGTTGACCTTCTCTCCTTGGTGAGCAACTGAATAGAAATACCACCTGTCTTTTGTCTCTCCTACTCTGTGCTTCTTTGCTCTTAAAGACAACCTCATACTACTCCTTTCCACAGTGTGTGTGTGTGTGTGCGTGCCTGTGAATGTGCTTCTTAAACCACAGAATCCTATACTAGTCTAAGTGCTCTTAGCTAACCAATAGAGTTAGAAAATGGGGATGTGTTACATGCCCTTTCCTGTTGCTTCTTTGCTCATCTCTCTGGCTGTCTCTCTTTGCTCATTTCTCTTCTATCATATCTGGGATTCTCTTCTCTGTGTCCCTAGAGCACTGTAACTGTGTCTTATTGACCCCCACTGCCATCATCTGTTCACAGGTCTGAAGATGTCACTAGACTCATTCTAGCCTTAGTACTTAGCAAGTCCGTGGCCCATAGTAGTCAGTTAACAAAGAGGCACTGAAGAAATACATGAGCGAACGAATTTGAATCTCTTTAAATATGTTTCTGTGGCATGCACTGTTTTACTATTCAATCTTGCTATGCAGGTGAACTACTGAGTCTTAACATTTGTATAACTAGGAAGAACATTGGCTTATTGACGACAACACACCTGTTCCATTATCTACAAATGATTAAATCCACTTAGGATTATGGTCAACATGATGGTACCTAAGCAAAAACAGTAATTAATGAAATAAAATCGTGTGTAGGGGTAAAATTCGATCATGTTTAAATTAAGATAGATGAAAAAAACTGGTGTGAAATTGGAACACCAGATGGTATCAATACATTATATTAATTTTCTATTCACATACTCAATTATGGTTTAAATAAAAACTAATATGGGTAATTTATCTCCTGGTGTTTGTATGTACCATCTGATTATAAATTCCCATAATGTCCAATTTACCCACCAATCTCACACTGCACAATTATTGAGCAAGCAGGGCATGGTCTGCTGGGCATTCCAGAGGGTTCTGGTTCCTCTGGGCACCCAGGGGGAGGTGTCATAGGGCAGGAGGTCAGTACTGACTTCTGTTTCTCAAGAGTGTGGGTGCCAGATAAAATACAGGATGCCTAGTTAAATTCGAATTTCAGATAAACAAAGGACAATTTTTTTAGTGCAAACATATCCCAAATATTGCATGAGACACGTACTAAAAAAATTCACACAGGTTACCACATGCTTTCCTGTGCATCCCTTTACTCTTTGCAACAAATCCATGAACCAGGACCTCAGGTTCAGTGTCCTAAGAGAAGCCTGCATCCACGCAAAGCTCTGCCATCACCAGCAGCATCTGAGGACAGGTCCATGTCCAGCAGCCATGGTCAGGGCCTCCCAGAGGAGCCAAGAGGAACTGGGGTGAAGTGAGACCAGGTCCTCTGACCCTGCCTGATGCCAAAAGCTGATCAGAGCAGGCTTTCCTTTGGCCCACGCCTAGAGACAGGTCAAGGTCAGGCTGAGGTAAAGCCCTGTCCCCATCTCCTTGAGGAGCTATGTGAAATAAATCTTTGTGCCTGCTTTGTGGTGTCAGAAATTACTTTACAAGAGAGGAGAGGAGTGCAAATCTTCAAAATCTTAAAACACATATAGCTTTAAAATAATTGTCAGTAAATTTAGTTAGTAAATTTACATCTGTTGTCTCAATAATGAACAAATTATTTTTCTCTACTTGATCATCTTTCCGTCTCTCCTTATTTACTCCACATTTAAATCTTCCTTTGGAGCTCACATATTATTTCCCTTTTGTAGCCTGTCTGAACCCTCACAGCCTGAAGGGATTTTCCCCTTTTCTGCATCCCACAACACCTAATGTTTAACCTTTTTATAATGCATCACTTCAATCTTGTATGGGGACTTGTGTACATGCCTTATGTCTCCTTTAGTATAGAAATTCCTTGGGGTAAAGAATTACATCTTGAGTTTCCAGAGTACCGCATTCGGTGCCTTAAATATTATGGATGGTCAGTTATTGCTGAAAAAGAAAAAGAATAAACTGTACTTTAAAATTAATAAAACACATTTCCCAATAAAAGAGCTCCTTGGAGAAATGGCTGATTCCAGGGCTGGGCATAGATAGTGCAAAACGAGGTTCTTGTTAAAAAAACACAGAAGCTAACTTGAAGGGGCTTTCACTAATCAAATACAGAATAATTTGAGCAACAAAATACATAAGTATACTAACCCATAGAATAAAAAAGAACGCTTAAGTCCTCACTAAGATAAACATGTAAATGGAAAAATAAATTAATGTTTCAGAAGGAAAGCTCTCCCTTACAGAAAACTTCCAGCTAAATGTAGAAGAAATGATTGAATTAGAATATTGCCGTTTGGCAACTACTTTAAAAATAACTGCTCTAGATAAAAGTCGTCAAGGATGCTAAAACAAGTGGGCAAAATTGTGATGAGTAATGGCATGTGTTCATAGTCTTAATGTATCTCCTCATAAGATACCAGTTCATTACAAACAGGAAAAGTAACTTTTCAGTAGAGAAACATGGCAGGTGTAACCTTAACCTAGGTTTGGTAGAAATCATTACCAAGTGCCTCCTGATATGATGCACTGAGCAGGACACACCACCACTTTTGTGTATTCCTGACAAAAATGCATAGCATGAATCTAACCACAAGGAAACATCAGACGAGACCAAGTTGAGGGACATTCTGCAGAATGCTGATACATACTCTCAAAAAATACACTCTTCATGAATGACATAGAAGACTAAGATTGAAAAAGAATGTGGAGACACGGCATGTAAATGCAGTGTGTGATTCTGAATTGAATCTTGGGCCAGAAAAGTGTTTCTTTTTCCATAGAAGACATTAGTGGGGCAATGGATGAAATTTTAATATCTGTAGATGGATAATATGAGTGTATCAAAGTTAACTTCCTAATTTTGATAATTGTACTGTGGTTATGTTACAGAATATCCTAATTTTAAGTATGACACTGAAACTTAAAGGTAAAGGAGAATAATGTTTTCTACTCATCCTCAAACAGTTCACATTTTTAAAAAAAGATAAGTAGATAGGGAATAAAACAAAGGTGTTAAAATGTTAACACTTGAGAAACCATAGAAGGTTATATAGGAATTCTAAGTACTATTTTTGCAAATTTTCTCTAAGTCAGCTTATTTATTTCAAAATGGGAAAATATAGAAGTATATATTTATTGTTTCTAAATTAACCAATCTTTAAAAATTATGTAAAAATTACATTGTATAAGTTTTAAATTTCCTCAAATTTCTATTTTTTGGCCCCAAACTGGCGGAAAAATTTCTCTCAATTTTTTATGATTTCTGAATTTGGGAGAATTTTACTTTTCTTAAAATGTTTTTGGTAACTCTTCTAAAGCATTGATTTCCTCTAATGGGTGACCAAAATTTAAAGTCAAATAAAAATGCCCATAGAGTTCAGGGTGAGCCCCACTGTGACCTCAGGCAACTTATCTGTTCTTGTTGTGAACGGATTTCATTGCCCCAAACACTGCAGTTCTAGTCTCCCCAACACGCTTGCACACCGCCTTTAAAGTCATTATCTTCTTGTCTTGTGGTTGCTGTACTGATCTCCACCCCACTCCACTCCCGCCACCCTCCTGCCTTGAGGACTGGGATCTCGGTTTTCCATGTTGTCTCCAAAGAGCCTAGGCTAGCACAGTGTCTAAAAATGTGGAATGCTAAAGAAAATAGTATTTATTATGATCTCACATTTCTAGGCCTATATTAATAAAAATGTTTATTTTATTTAAAACATTTTCTACATGTTGTGTTTACTCACAGAGCTGTTCCTTGAGCAAAGGACATTGGGATTTACTGAACTCCCGCCATGCGAGAAACAGAACATACACCATCTCATTCAGTCCTTAATATGATCATATGACACAGGTATAGTTATGCCCATTTGGCAGGTGAGAAAACTGAGGTTCAGAGACTTTAGGTTGCTGAAGCTCACATAGTAAGTAAGTGGCAGAGCAAGAATTTGAACTCAGACCTGTCTAATGCCAATGTCCATATATCCTCCATCTATTATCCTCAGTAATCCTCTATTTCAATCAATTCTTTTATTTCACAATTTAAACAAACAGCCCATTGAATGTACAGCTGATTCTTACAGATGCTCCTTTCTAGTTCTCTGTAGATTTGGGGATGGGAGGTGAAGTAGAAAATAAAAACATAAATATGAAAAAATAAATTGAAAGTGAAGTTCACAGTCACATAGAACTAAGCGGAAAAGCAGTAGCTTATTGATATGCTCTCTAGGATGTCTGCACTGGAAAATAATTTATAGGGGGCATGTACTTTCCCACATTTTATCTTTGAGAAGAAGTAGAGGAAGATGCCAAGAAGGACTGAGGGGTATCTATTCCTAGATTCACATTTGATATCATTCATTAGAACTGCTGGTTTGTCTAGAAATAATGATAGCTTGAGCTGCTGCGTTCCCTCAACACCTGCTACCCCTTTTTACTATCTAACAAAAAATAGAAGCTGTGATACTGGGAACTGCAAGATTCATAAATGCTAGCTCACTCAGACCCAAGCCCAGAGTCTCTTACTTCCTTCTGACATGACCACATGCCAAGCAAGGCAAATGCTCTCGTGTCCTCTGTCCACCAGGAAGGAGAGAAGGTACACATACAAAGGAAGTGTGGGAAAATAATAATCAAATAGCTAAGAGCTCAGAGATGCTGAGAACTCTGAGAAGTTGAACTTGATAGAAAAGAACTTGATACAAGATCTGGTAGGATGTAGACCTGAAGGCAAGAAAAATGTCCCCTGACACCTTTTATCAACATACTCCATGATGTAGCCTGGATCATTGACAGACAACTTTGGGGAGCAGTTTGGAATTCTCTAAGTGACCCCATCCTCTTGGGGTAGATGCTCTGGGACTAAATGGGAGCTGTCTGGCTTGACGTCTAGAGAGAGGAAAAGACCCTCCACCAGTCAAATAACAACTAGCAGTCCCAATTGTTACCACATGGAGCAGAGGAATGACCCAGCTGAGCCCTGCCCAAATTCATGACACACAAAATTGGGAGCTATAATAAAATGATTGTTGTTTTAAGCCACTAAATTTGGGGGTAGATCGTTATGCATCAATTGATAACTGGACCGCTTGGGCATCAGTATACTCAACTGTAAAATAAAAGGAGGGGACTCCACTGGACTCCATGACCTTCAAGATTCTTGACAGTCCTCGGAGGAATCCCTTGATAGGTACATTTAGCCTGTTCTATCTGAGTGGTAAATAAATACGTGCCAATGTAATATTGTGCTATTCCTTTTAGCATTCAGATTGCAGCAAGAAATAAATTTTTGAAAAATGGCTTTAGCGCTGAGAATTCACTCTGAAATTGGAATGCTTGACCAGATGGGAGCCTCAGAGCACACTGTAAACAGGGGTCCACTTGGGCAATGCACAGGCAACCTTGCCTATTCTGTTTTCCTTTCATGCAGAATTCTACCAGTGACAACAGTAAAACCAGGAGGCCAAAAGAGCCCCCTTGCTCATTAAGACATGAGACAAAGAAGAGCCATTTCAGAAATGATGGAATGAAAAAATGTACAAACTAGACAAAATTCCATAAATAGGATAAGAGTATATTTCTCCTACATACCAATTTTCCTTAACAACTTCTTTAAGGGTTGTCATTTACAAAATTATCTCAGCCATCTTTGAACCTGTTTATATTTTCACCGTCTTGGGATAACAAGCTCCGTATCATCTTTATGTTTATTTGGCCTAAATTTACCTCCTGTAAGCTAGTTTTAGTAAACTGAACACCTCCTTCTCTCTGTGTGACCAGGTTTAGCAAATTCAAAAATCTAAGCTGTGAAACAAAATACACTGAAAATTAGCCATGTTGAATTCTTTGTAAAATAAACCTAGATGTAACTATAGAAATGCATAACAATGGAATATATGGAGTGTTCTCATCAAACAGATTCCTATGAAAATCTGTCAGAGAAAGTATGACACAAAGATGAGAGAAACAAGTTTTTTAAAAATTACCTAAGGAGTAGCCTGGTTAGGACTTCAGGGTGTAGAGTGGAAAGGCCTTACAGACAGGTAGATCTGTGAGTGAACCTGTTTCTACCACTTACTATCTACAGGTCTTTGACAAGTTCCTTGATGACTGTAAGGCCACATAATTGCACATGAAGAAGAAAGACACCCTAGTGGTTAAGACTGTGGCCAAGGGAGCCAGACTGCTTGGGCTACATCCTGCTCTACCACGTATAGCTGTGCGACTCCGGGAAAGCTACTTAACCTCTCTGTGCCTCATTTTTAAAATCTGTAAAGTGTGAAAGTAATTAATACCTACTGCATTGTGTTTTCATCAGGTTTCATGAGGCTTAAATAGGTAAAGCTCTTAGAACATGTCTGGGACTTGGTAAATACCATGAAAGTATTAGCCGTTATGATTGCAATAAGGTGCTAAATAAATATTCACTCTTTTCCTTTCCTTCTGCAAATTTTATAATAAAAATGAGGCTCTGCTGTTTTCTGGTGCCACGGAGGCAGACACTTGTACAATGTAAATGAAAATTGCTATCATACATATAAGCCAACTTAATTGTTGATAAATAACAATACTAATAAATGACATTAAAGTAAGGAAGACTTTGGACAAAAGGAAGAGCTTCCAGACTGCTAAGCTCACTAATACAAGTGATGGGGGAGCTTGGATGCAGCCTTTCCTGTAAGTCTTTCAGAAGAAAAAGATTAATTACATGTCCTGGTCACTATTAAAAAGTTCACCTGACAAGCATATAGTAGTCACTTCATATGTATTTGGAGAAAGAATGACACTGAATGACAGCTGGAAAAAGTGTTTCATGTTTCCAATTCACAAATTCTTAAAAGGTCCTGAAAATGTAAAGCACGTGGCATTTGATTTATTTAGATGTAAAGCTTCATTTTCCTTTATGGTCTCCCTGGTTTCGCTCTGTTTTTGACCCACTGCTGGAGGGCTGACAGCCATGTACCCGGCAGCCCGAGGCAGTCACCCCTGAAACATTGGGAGCATCCAAGCATTCTTGCCCAGGGTCAGTGTCCAGGGGTTCAGGTCCAGGGACTAGTTACTAAGACCTCTGGGCCACAGAGCAAGCAGATTCACTCACAGCCCATGTCTCCTTAGCCCGCCCTGGTGTCAACCTTGTTACTGAACACAAGGTTCCTGTGCCCACCCCACAGTGAGGTCAAACAAACTGAAATGTCAGTTTGGAGCAGAGAAACATATATTGCAGGGTCAAGCAAGGAGAACAGGTCGCTTGTACCAAAAAAAAACACTGAACTCCCTGAAGAGTTTCAGCAAAGCATTTTTAAAGACAAGGTGAGGGAGGGGTGTCCCAGGGTAAAGGATCCGCACAATTCTCTGATTGGTTGATGGTGATCAATCCTTAGGTGCCAGAAGGTCTGGGGGCTACATGCTCATGATCATTAAGTAGTTACTTTCTTTCATTTTGTGATGGTTTTAGCATCTGAAAAACTCAGGAAATATTCATCAGATACTGTTATCTAGGTACTTCAGAGAGGAGCTAAAGCCGAGGATATGGGGGAGGGGTCTGTCCTGGGAAGACCCAAAGGGTCCTGCTTGATTACAACCTGATGAGGATTCCTCAGCTTCCTGTATCTGTGTTAGAGGGCATTCACTGGCTGCCTAGTGTGGGAACATCACCTAACAAAGGATGGGGCGGTGGTGGAAAAACACCGTACTAATAATGCCCCTGTATTATGGATGGAATGTTTGTGTCCCCCCCACCCCCTGCTCCAGATTCCTATGTTGAAGCTCTAAACCCCCAGTGTGGCTGCATTTGGAGATCTGATAGGATTTGTGTCTTTATAAGAAGACGCCAGAGAGTTTGAACTCTCTGTGAATGCACCAAGGAAAGGTCATGTGAGGACACAGTGAGAAGGCAACAATCTGCAAATCAGGATGAGAGCTCTCAGCAGAAATTGAATTTACCAGTGTCACCGAGTCTAAGCTCGTACACACAACAGGCCAATAATCAAGAGGTGAGTTGTTGAGGCAAGGAATAACGACTTTATTTAGAAAGCCAGTAAACCAAGAAGATGGTGGGCTCGTGCCCCCAAAGAACCATCTTTCCTGAGTTAGAATTCAGGCTCCTTTTATACTAAAAGGGGAGGGAGGAAAGTCAAACACTTCCAGGTTCCCATCTGCCTCCAGGGGGGATGTGTTAATTTCTTCCTCCCTGCAGCCCTTCACAGGTGGGCCTGGTCAGGATTGTTTCCTGTGAGCTAAACAAAGGTATTTTAGCTTAATGCTCACTACCTGGGAGGTGGAGTTCCCAGAGATGGGTTATTATATATTGTGTTGGCCAAAAAGTTCATTCCAGTTTTTCTGTAAGATGTTACAGAAAAACCGGAACGAATTTTTGGCCAATCCAATATAATTTAAGGTTACAGGCAACATCCCTTTAGTGATTAACTTGTAACAGAATATGAAATGTTCTTCCTTATTACACCAGGACCTTAATCTTGGACTTCTAGCCTTCAGAAGTGTGAGAAAGTAAACTTCTGGTGTTCAAGCCACTCAGTCTGAAGTATCTTGTTACAGCAGCCTGAGCCAACTAATACATCCTGTATTCTACATCTCTAAGAGGGTCCCCAGCAGAACTGAGCCTCGGTCACCCACTGCTGAGATCATCTAATCACGAACATACGTGTTATTTGTTTTCCTCCACTCACTTGAGGTCACCTCCTAAATAAACAACCTATACTCAAGTCCACTCCTCAGGCTTTGCTTCTGGAGGAATGTGAACTAGGAAATAAATAATCAGGCTCAGTGTGTATCAGTGGAAGTCTTCAGTGTGATAGGGTATCATTAAAGGCATCATATATAAGGGCCAGTGTGTTTGTGGAAAGAAGGGAGAGAGCCTTGATAGGGCTCCTGGGCTGAATGTCCACAGGTACACCTCAGATTTTCTTTACCATAAATAAAGATAAACCTCCTTCCTTCCATCCTCTGTCCTCCTTTGGGTAAGAAAGAATTACACAGAAGCACCTTCCTCCTGGGTAAAAACACTCTGTCCATGTGCAGGGTACAGAGTAATTGTCATAATTCACTGTGTACCAGGGAAGTGTTCTTGAGAGTCTTTCAAACTCAGGACTTCTAGGATTCTCTCAAGATTGCCCTGCATTTAGATATTACATCATTACCCCTGAAGGGAAGAACAAGTGGGCTTACTGGTGTCTGATTTCTGAAAGTGACACATCCAATATGAAGTGATGGTTGGAGTCTGGCATGGGAGGACATGTCAGTGAGCACCTATGGAAGGTGTACTCGCCTGTCTCGAATTGGGCAGGTTATCCTGTCACCTACCGTTGTGGATCTGGATTTACTGTGTTGAGCACTCAAACACAACTTTGTAATAAAGTCAGTGGGGTTTACATTACTTAGCATGTGTAATGTGCCAGCTGTTTGGTAGAGAAATGAGAAATTCTGTAACAAGTACATTCCCCAAGAAAATGGGCAATTTTGGTCTCCATCACGAGAGGATCCTGGGCCAACTTCCCTGCCAAGCATATTTTTCCAGAGCATTAATCTTCTATAAATCACTTAAGTTGATCTCCAGAACTACTTTTGTCCCCATAATTTTCATTTACATAACTCATCAATTAAAAATACAGGAGGAGAAATAAATTTGTTACTGCAGGACACATTCTCTTGACTCCCCATCCATAAAATTATATCCTATAAACTTTAAGCTTAACTGGGCTCTGAATGAATTTACTAGTCCCCTAGATCTACTGCAAGAAAGAGCTCTAATTTTCTGAAGTCCCTTTTCTATACATACTTTGTTATCTGATAGACCTAGGTTTGCACGCTCATGTCATGAATATAACTTTGGAAAGTTACTTAAACTCTCTAAACATTAATTTTCTCATCTATAGATTGGCAATAGTAATAATAATTCTTATCACAAGGAATTATTCCAAGAATTCATAAGAAAATATATGTAAAGTGTCTGGGAAAGCCCATACCATAATTGGCACTTTTAGTACATATTTGACATTCTTTGTTCAACATACAAACCCCATTTCTGTATTTAAGTAATTCTCTACCTTTTGTATCTTGGTGAGAAATAGAAACTGAAGATTCCAAGTACCAGTTTTTTCAGGATTCCTTGCAGCTAGGCCAAGGCACCTGACCTAAGCTTAGCCAATCAGCTGCACATACTCTAGTCCTGATGGATCAGATACATCTGCCCAGACTTTGACCTGGGTGATTTACCACAAAGCAGGATGCAGGAAAGTCCCTCCATGGGGGTTAAGTGGTAACAGAACACCCGGCTTGCTGGGGCACCAGGGGCAGCTACATCAGCAGCAATATCTTGTGTCCAGTGCTCATTGGAATGGTTCTAAAGCATTATTTGGGTTGTGGTTCTGGCAATGCTTCAAAATGTCAGCTCAAGCCTGACAGGCTCAGCCAGGTACCATGCCCTTTGATCCGTCCATAAAAATGATTCTTACTATAAGTTAGGGTTTGAGGCACCTGGTCAGAGCCCACTGCACAACCCAACTTAACTAAGACTGTTTTTATTTGCTTCTTGTGTTTCTAGCTTTGATATCTTGGCTCCATGAGCTCAATTTCATTTTTATTTTCAGGATGATGCTGTGGACTTATTAAAACACACATACTTTTTGTTGTATATGGTTCATACCGATATTGTCAAATCTCCTCCACTTAAACTATGAACTATTTCATGTATACAGGATGTACAGAGTGATAACAATGAATATCCAAATACCTCAACTTTCTTTTTGCCTTCATGTGACCTTGAGTTTAACCACATACCTCATTAGGGACTTCAGATTAGCCTTCTCTGTTACTTCCAGTAGGGATTTTATACTGTAGATTAGAAGATCCACTGGAACCTTTCTTACCCTCCCTTGGGAAAGACGTATGTTTGAAAAGTTCAGAATACAGATTTAAACCTCAAAGTGAACTTGGAGATCCATGAATAAACTGTGCTATCCCCATACTTTGTGTATAGTTACCTAACCACTGGATGTATGAATTCCTCCTTGTTTGAGTAACTATTTTTTTAAGTCAAGATAATTTATACAAAGAAAAACATAACATTTCATAGGTATACAGTTTGATTAATTTTAACTTACTAGATACTTCCTTGTAACTAGCACCTAGGTCAAAAAACAACATTGCCAACATCCCAGAAGCCTTACGTCATATATTTTTCCAGCTGATACTCTCCTGATTAAAAGTAATCAGTATGCTAACTTCTCATACCATTTTTATGAAGTTCAACAAAGGCAAACTAATATATGGTATCATAAAATAAACTATGTCATGACTGGCTTCTTTGGTTCTAAACTATCTTTGTATAATTCACTTATAATGTGTATGTAGTTATGGATCATTATTCCTCATTGCTGTATAGTATTTCTTTGTATGATTATAGCTCTATTTATTTATTCTACTCCTGATGGGCATTGGACAGTTTTCAGTTTGCATAGTGTGTTAGTTTGCTAGGGCTGCCATAACAAAATATAGGCTAGGTAGTTTAAACAGAAATTTGTTTTCTCACAGTTTTAGGGGCTAGAAATCTAATATCAAGGTTCTAACAGGTTTGGTTTCTCCTGAAGCCTCTCTCCTTGGGTTGCAGATGGCCATCTTCTAGTTGTGAACTCACATGGCCTTTTCTCTGTGCACACTCCCCTATGTCTCTTCTTTTTCTTATAAGGACACCAGTCATATCACATTATGGTACTACCCTTATGACCCCCATTTAACCTTAATTATCTATGTAAAGGTCCCATTTCCAAATACATTCACATTGTGGGTTGAGTAACTATTGATGCATCAAAATGTGACTCCAAAATGTACTGACATAAACCAACCATTTTACTATGATCAGGGTGAAGTGGAGACAGCTTACATATGTTCTATGATATCTGGAGTCTTAGCTAGGAAGATTTAATGGCAGGTGGTGACTCAAATGCTGGGTGCTGGAATAATTTTAAGGTGTACTTGCTCACATGTCTGGTATTTGATGCTACCTGGAGCTGCTGACCAGACCTCTTAGGTGTGGCCTCTCCATGTGGCTTGGGCTCCCTCATAGCATGGCTGCTCTTGGGAAGTCAAACTTCCTCCACAATGGCTCAGGGTTCCAGTCTAGTGATTAACAAATAAGGCAGAAGCTGAATCCCTTCCTATTCTGATTTTCCCTCAGAAGTCATTTCTGCCACATTTTATTAGTTATTAGTTACTCCCAAGCTGCTTAGATTCAAGAGAATTCACAGCATTTTTTTTAATAGCAATCCTAAATGACCTCTCTGAAGCTTCTTTTTTTTTTAAACACTTATAGCATGCCCACACAAGCCACTAAGGACAGGGAAACCACTTACACTTTGCCTTAGGACAGGCACACTTTAGACTGTCTTCCCTAACATTGACCTTTGAATTTTCCCCACCCCTAACTTCACCTTATTTGTTTGTTCACATTGGCTGGTTCATGTAGATTATTGACCTGAATCTAAACTCTCTCCCTGGTTCTGACCTGACATGACCATGAGGTTCTACTCCTGAAAGCCACCTTTCTGATTCAGGTGTTAAAGCCTCAGGTAAGAGATCTGTCCTCATTTGCTTCTCCTAATTCCAGGATACCTCTAGCCCCAGTGGGACAAGGCATGAGGACTAGACATAGGGCAGTGGAAATGAAAGAAAAAAAAAGATTCAAACCTTCAAGAAACTTCTGAAAGCATTATTCACATGGATTTAAGATATTTGACCAAATTTTTCCATTTTAGTAACAGATATTAAGTATAAAATTGATGAAAACCATAGATGAGAGAGAACTCCAGAGTTACATGAGGCAACCAACTACATCAAATTTGCAAACTGCAAGACAAATTATTTCTTTGAGTGATTGATTATTTTCTGAGTTCACTTGCAACCAACATCTGTAGTACACCCAATTGGTTCTAAATAACAGGATTTGGGATTTTACTGGAGTCAAGATGTCACATGTATCATTTATCATATACAGTGTTTATTTTTCAGAGGAATAAATCCACCTAGAATCAAATGTTTACATTTATTCTTCAGATATTCCTGGCTTAACTATCACCAATGTCTACACTGTAGCATGGATTAAAGACTTTAAAAATCTTGTGTGTTTATACACAGAATATTCTTTCTTTTCAGGGGACTAGCATTAACAAGGGTACTGCTCTTGGGATCAGGAGTGAGAATCTACCCAGATCCTATAGGGAAAATCCGCTTTATAATTTTCTAAAGCCATAAGTCAGCATATGCTATAATACTCACAACCTGGATTCTTGAAATAAGACACAGCTGAATTCAAACAATATCTACATGAAAATGAATAACTTGATAACATTGTTTTAATGCTCTAACTGGTCAAAGGCAGCCAACAGCTTTATCATAAATTAGGCAGGCTTTTGAGGGAAATTCTTAAAAAATGGCATGTCCACATATATGGATTGACAGCTGAGCAAATTTCCTGCTGTGCTTTAGAAAGAGGTGCCAGCTCAATGAGGTGCTGTCAAAATGACTGAAAACCACCTGCTGATGATTTCTACTCCACTGTATGAAAGCCAGCCTTCTTGTGGATGATCACTGCTGGTAGAGAAAAAACTGCCTCTACACTTGCTGATTGTGGTTAGCTGGTTGAGGAGGCTTCGCATCCTGGATCTTAGAAAATTTGTAAGTGTACAAAGATGCAAAGTGATAGGAAGAGACCAGGGCAACCTGTGACAAAGGAGAACACAACCACTTATTCCACAGTGAGTCAGGGAGGGGACACTAGGCTGGAACACTCATTATGCTTAAAATGCCCTTTAAAAAAAGCATGTTTCAGTCAAAAGAACAATGCTCTCACTTTTAAAGTACCAAATATTAATTTTCTAGGAGCCATAGCTCTTTTCTTTTGCTTGCATTAAAGAAAAAAAATTGTATGTAACTATAACATTTGGGAATACTCTTACAAAAGAAAAAAATCCATAATTATTTTCATCTTTTAGTATGTCTTAATTTTGATCATGTGAATAAATATTGACATAAAAAGTTAAAATCAGAATGGATATAATAATTTATAATTCTTAGTTTAATAAGGTAGTCAGATATTTGCTTAGTTTTTTTCATAATTATTTTTATTAATAAATGTGTAATAGCTCATGTATTTGAGATATATAATATATAACTTATACAAGTTATGAACATTTCTAATTGTGGATACTAAAAACTAATATACAGTAATTGTCCCCAGTTTTTCACTGTCATGGATAAGAGTTAATACATTTTCTTTCGTCTGCAGAATTATTTGTCAAGATAAAATTCTGTGACTGGAATTACTGTGGCAAAAAGCATAAACCCTGTCTGCTGAGTTACTAAATACCTTCTTGCAGATTGTGCATACACAAGTTCCAGGGGTGCCATTCATAAAGCTCCCACCCTCCCCAAAGTTTTACATTGTGAATGCCACCCCCTGAAGGTGTGCAGCACTTAACCTGTGCAACATCATGTAGCAGTTCTGTAATACATCTTGAAATACTAGCCTACTGTTGGGTTACTTTCTCAAGGATTAGTCCAAAAGAATCTCAAGGGGAAAAAAAAGAAAAAAGAACAATCCCACTCTCTGCATAACTTGCTGTTTAAAGAGTTAATTAGGAATATAAGAACAGAATATTTAGTAACAATAGAAGTAAAGTTGCTGCATTCCTCTGTAAAACTCATGAGTAGTTGACAATATAGTTCTTAAGATAAATTATTTGGCAAAAATTAATAATTTGTGAATCTGGTTAGAATTTTCAAGGTATAAAAGGATAAACATTTCAAGAAAAATTAAAGGAAGTAAATAAAGATAAAAGAACAAATTTTGACAAATATACAAAAATTTTGGTAATGCTTAATAAATATTTGGTAATGCTTAATAAATATTATGATGACTTTGAAAACCCTATTAAAATAAATAAATTTTTGGTAAACCTAACAATGAAAAAGTAGAGAAAAATAATAATAAAACATTTAAAATGAGAAAGGGTAAACAACTAATACAAAAGAGATTAACTTCACATGAACACTACATTAATATATAATAAATCAACATATATTAAATTTGAAAAAACAATGAATTCCACATCCTATTAAAAAACCATAAATACCAATATGCATGAATGAAATAAAAGGCTTGAACAGATATATGACCAGAAAACAAAATTGACAAAAAATATTACAGGTTACCAATTTAGAAAAAATCAGAATCTCATTTTTAAATTGTTTCAGACATTCATGGATAAATTATGAGAACATAAAATCTTCCAAGACTGAATCATGAAGAAATAGAAAACCTGAGTAGAGCAATTACTAGTAAGGAGATTGAAAGAGTAATAAAAAATCTCCCAAAAAACAAAAGCCCAGTATCAGATGGTTTCTCTGGCAAATTCTATGAAACATTTAAAGAAGATTTGATATCTATTCTTCTCAAACTCTTCCAAAAATTAAAGAGGAGGAAAACCTTCCAAACATTTTATAAAATCAACATTGCCCTTATACCAAAGCCAGACTACAATACCACAGAAAAGAAAACTACAGGATAATATCTTGATGAATATAGATGCAAAAATCCTCAACAAAATATTAGCAAACCTAACCCAACAATACATTAAAAGGATCATATAACATGATCAAGTGGGATTTACTCCTGGAATGCAAGGATGGTTCAACATCCACAAATCAATCAACATGATACATCACATTAACAAAATGAAAGATAAAAATCATATGATTATCTCAATAAATGCAGAAAAGGCATTTGACAAAATTCAACATCCAGTTATGATAAAAATTCTGACAAAGTGGGTATAGAGAGAGGAACCTAATAAAGGTCATATATGACAAACCAACATCATACTCAATGGTGAAAAGCTGAAAGTTTTTCCTCTTAGATCAGGAACAAGACAAGGATGACCACCCTCACCACTTTTACTCAACATGGTATTGGAAGTTCTAGCCACAACAGTTAGGCAAGAAAAAGAAATAAAAGGCACTCAAATTGGGAAGGAAGAGGTAAAACTGTCACTATATATGAAGAACTCTGAAGACTCCACACACACAAAAAAAACCTCTTAGAACTAATAAATGAATTCAGTAAAGTTGCAGGAGACAAAATCAATCTGTGGCATTTCTATACACTAGAAATATGATAAACTATCAGAAAGAGAAATTATGAAAACAGTCTGTTTACTATTGAATCGAAAAGAATAAAATAGCTAGGAATAAATTTAACCAAGGAAGTGAAACACAAGTACACTGAAAAGTATAAGGCACTGATGAAATAAATTGAAGATGACTCACACAAAAATTCAAAGATATTCTATGTTCATGGATTGAAAGAATTAATATTGTTAAAATGTCCACACTACCCAAAGTAATTTACAGATTCAATGCAATCCCTATCAAAATTCCAATTTGATATTTCACAGAACTAGAACAAATAATTCTAAAATTTGTTTGGAAGCACAAAAGGGCCCAAATAGCCAAAACAATCTTGGACAAGAAGAACAAAGCTGGAGGTATCATGCTCTCTGCTTTCAAACTAAACTACAAAATTATAGCAATCAAAACAGTATGGTCCTGACACATAAACAGTCACACAGATCAATGGAACAGAACGGAGAGCCCAGAAATAAACCCACACATATACGGACAATCAATTTTTGACAGAGAAGAAAAGAACATACAATGGAGAAAGGATAGTCTCTTCAATAAATTGTGCTGGGAAAAATGGCCAGCCACATGCAAAAGAATGAAACTTGACCACTATTTTATACCACACACAAAAATTAACTCAAAATGGATTAAAGACTTAAATATAAGACCTGAACCATAAAATTCCTAGAAGAAAACATAGAGGTAACTTTAGTGACATCTGTCTTAGTGATGTCTCTGTGCGTGTGACTCCAAAGGCAAGGTAAACAAAAACAAAAATAAACAAGTGGGACTACATCAAAGCAAAAAGCATCTTCACAGTGAAGGAAATCACCATCAAAACTTAAAGGAAACCTTCTGAATGAGAAAAGATATTTGCAAATCATCTATTTGATAAAGAATTAATGTCCAAAATATAGAAAGAACTCACATAACTCAATAGCCCCCCCCCCCAAAAAAAAATCTTGGTTAAAAAATTGGCAGAGGATCTGAATGGGCATTTTTCTAAAGAAGATGGCCATCAGACACATGAAAAGACGTTCAACATCACTAATTATTAGGGAAATGCAAATCAAAACCACAATGAGATATTATCTCACACCTGTTAGAATGGCTATTACAGAAAAGACAAACAATAACAAATGTTGGAAGAGGATGTGAAGGAAAAGAAATCCTCATACACCATTGGTGGGACTGTAAACTGATTCATTCACTATGGAAAACAATATAAAGATTTTTCAAAAAGTTAAGAATAGAACTACCATCTGAACCCAGCTATTCCACTTCTGGGTATTTATCCAAAGAACATGAAAACACTAATTCAAAAAGATATATGCACCCCATATGTTTGATGCATCATTATTTACAATAGCCAAGGTATGCAAACAACCTAGGCATCCAATGATGGATGAATGAATAGAAGAGAAGTATACACACACACACACACACACACACACACACAAAATGGAATGCTACTCAGCTATGTAAAAAAGTATGTCATCCTGCCATTTGTGATAATATAGATGGACATTGAGTAAAATAAGTCAGATGGAGAAAGACAAATACCATATGATTTCACTCATCTGTGGAATCTAAAAAACAGAGCAAATGAAGAAACAAAATAAAACAAAAACAAACTCATAGATACAGAGGACAGATTAGTGGTTACCAGAGGGGAAGTGGGTTGGGGTTGTTTGAAGTGGGTCAACTTTGTGGAGAAGGACGGCAGCTAGACTTGTGGTGGAGATCACTTTGAAGTGTATACAGATGTCAAATTATAATGCTGTGCACTTAATACTAATATAAATAAAATATTTTAAAAAATTGTTTCAGACATTCAATGAATAAATAATTGCTTGTTATATAAACAAATTGATATCAAAAATGGGATCAGGTTTTAAAAGTGTTTTTATAAGGCAGATTTCACTGTGATCCCCAAACTTAGAGAGAATAACACATAAATTTTAAATGTGTAATACCTGCAAACTGCCCATTTTATATTACTTGATTAAGACAGGAATCAAAATTGTATACACAGTATGATTTTAGTCATGTAAGAAAAACAAAATTACACATAACAACAAATGAAACTGGGAAGAAAAAATGCTAAAATATTGAAAGTGGTTCACTCTGGATGTGAATGAGTGATTTCTTTTCTTTTTACTCTTCAAAGGTTTCCTAATTCCCACTATGAGTTAATGGATGATGGAGGGGGAGGCACTGTTATGTACTCCCAAATTGATATGTTGAAGTTCTAACCCCCAGTACCTTCCTCAGAATGTCACTGTATTGGGAGAGAGGGTCTTTAAAGGGATAATTAAGTTAAAATGAGGTCATTAGGGTGGGCTCTAATCCAATATGGTGTCTTTATAAGAAGAGGGGATTTGGACACTCACACATGGAGGAAACACCATGTGAAGATACAGGGAAATGACAGCCATGTGAAAGACCATGTGAAGATACAGGGAAATGACAGCCATGTGCAAGCCAGGAGAGAGGTCTGGAACAGATTCTTCCCTCATGGTCCAAAGAAGAACCAACCCTGCTGATATATTGATCATAGACTTCTAGCCTCCAGAACTGTAAGAAAATAGATTTTTGTTGTTTAAGCCACCCAATCTGTGGTATTTTTTTAAGGTAGCCCGAGCAAACTCATACAGGGGCTTTCTCTCTCCTCCTTCCTTCCTTCCTTCCTTCCTTCTTCTTTCCTTCCTTCCTTGTCAATAAAACTAATCTCATTGGAGAATATTGAGAAAAAATTTAAAGCCTGTATTACTTCTATAAGTGGGTTTTCATAACACTACTTGTCGTTAACTTGATTGATTGATTGCGGAGAGTGATTTGAATTCCTGGGAGCTGTATTGGTAATGTTAAAATCAGCATTTGGAAACAGCAACTCAGGCTGGGGGAAGCCACTGGGCTAGCTATAAGGCAATTCAGTTTAGGTGGCTTTGAACTTTGTTCACCAGGTAATAAATGTGGGAAGAAACGGATGAGAGTGCCTTTGTGCCAATAACAGTAAGGGTAGGAATAAAAAAAGAAAAAGTTGTCACCTCCACAAATCAGCTCCTACGATCAAATCTGATCGCTCAGTGACGTCAAGTTTTTATAGCTGTTCTTTTATAGCTCTAAAAATACCTTTAGTCTTGATACTCCTGAAGGAAAAATAATGTTGTCATTGCCAGGCTGAAACTCTAAATCACAAGACATCTTTATCCCCATTGAATTAATTGCCTTTATAATTCAAGTCTTGGCAGCGACACAGATTTTATAAAATACTATAGTAGAAATAAAATTTGGTTATGCATAGAAAGAGAATCCTACAAGTATCAGGTAGGCTGTTCATATCCTGCAGCAATTCTAAACCTATCAGAGGATCAGACGGGGGACTTTCAAACCAAATGCATTGGTATAAACTTCATTTTCACAAGTAATATGCTCTCTTCCATCATCCCTCCAAATCTACCTTTTATTTTTCATAAGGGCATATTTGCAGAGAAATACTCCTCCACTATAAAGAAAACATCAGTGTGAACAGGGCTGACCCCAGTCCTCACTGGGTAGAGAGAGTGGCTGAGACTGCAGAGACGTGGCGAGCACTTCATCCAAAGGGGCGTGGCTAACCCGCAAGAGTGGCCTGTGCAGAAAATCCACCAACTGCTAAAGAGGGAAACATATTTTGGATGGCTATGCAAATTCTCCAAGTTTTTAAATGTTGGCCCAAAATTTTTTAAAGCACCAAGTTAATCACTTCCAGGAACAGGATACAGCTGCTAGTGAAATAAAAAGAGTTCTGCTCTAGAAGTCAGAAGAAGGGAATCCTGGCTCCACCCATTTCTGCTGTGTGGCATTTACTGCATGACTCCAGCAGGGGTAACAAAACAGTGCTGTCTTAGTTTGGATTCTTCTGTAGCCAGAAATAAACTTTAGATTCAGCCTCTGTCACCGGCATGTCCTGGACACCAAGCCAGTATCTATATAAGTGTGTACGTGTGGGTGTGGGCAGGAGTGTATGCTTGTAGACAAATATTTTGGGAGTAGTCTTACCTTGAGCCCAAGAGGGTCTTCACTACCCAAGAAGTAGCTTGGCTTTCATCAACAGCACAGCTCTTGTTTCACTTCACCTAGCTCTGTAGAGAAGCTTACCAAAAGCTTACGTAGCGACATATAGGAAATGGAGTGCTTAAGTACCTATTTATTTGCAGTCCACCTGCACTTAAGGCACTCTGTTATTTTATACTCAACATACTGTACCTGTTCCTTAGACCTTATTAATGCTACTCTCTCAGTGAAACATACTGGGGCACTTCTGGACTGTTTGGCTCTCAGTTTCAACATCTGCAAAATTCATCAGTTATTTTCAGAGTAAATAGAGCTTCCAGCAGAATGCCTGGTACATACTAGATCTTCAAATAAATGTTTGGTGACTGCAAAGATGCATAAGAAAATCTGCTATCAAAATATGACTTATCAATCAGAGAATACAGAAAAAGCAATAGCTGATATTTAATACCTATTCCAAACAAAGAGCTTAGAATAGAGACTCTTTCATAATAAAGTTACTATATATGACCCAAATAGATACTAAAATCAGCATGGATCAAGAGAAATATCACCTTAAATTCAGTCTTTTAAAAAAAACTCACCATTATCTTATTGTTTATTTATTTATTTTTAATTATGGCAAAATATACATAACATAAAATTTACTGCCTAAAAATCTTTAAGTGTACAGTTCAGTGGCATTAAATACATTCACATTTTGTGCAACCATCACCACCATCCATCTCCAGAACTTTTTCATCTTTCAAAACTGAAACTCTGTACCCATTAAACAAGAATAATAATCATTAAATCATAAATCCCCACTGGAAAAAAAGGCAAAGGTGTCATTATTTGTGGATAGCATGATTATATACATAAAAACTATAATAATATGCTAAAATTATAAATAAGCATTTATTAAAATGACCAGATACAAAAGAAATGCTCAGAAACTGATAGCATTATGATATATGTATAAAATTCAACTAGAAAATATGATGACAAAATGGACTATCATTTACAAAATCAATGCTGTAAAATACTTAGAAGAAAACTTGAGGAAAAATGACATGTGCATTTAAAATATAACCAAGCCTTCTTAGGAGAAATTAGTCGTTTCTAAAAGTGAAGATTCATATTTTTAAATAAGCAGAGCATGTTAATGCATACATTTAAAACAATTCCAATCAGAATTCCAACCAAATTTACTTAAAATTAGTGAGACATATTTTCAAAAGATGGTTCAAAGTAAGATCATTATAGTGGTTAGGATCTGGAAAGAGGGCATGTAGGGGGCCCTAGCCTACTAATATTAGAATACGTTATAAAACCAAAACCTATTGCAGTATGGCACTGGCACCAAAATTTAAATATAAGTCTTCAGAAATGGATCAATATATGAAACATTGCATAAGTACTTTACATGTTCAAATCAAATAAATGAGAAAGAATTGTTAATTAATCATGATGAGATAGCAAGTTGAAGGAGGAAAGAGTGAGTTTGTAGGTTTATACATTATGCTATACAACAAAATAAACTCTGGCTACATTGAAGGGCTAAATAGATTTTTTTTTAATTGAAGTATAGTTGATTTTAAATTTTAGTTTTAAAAATGTACAGTACAATAAAATGTTAAGCAGGTAACTGGGGAAATGATCAAGACTCTTCAACATGAATCTGAAAAAAAAATCACTAGACAAAAGAATGACTATTTCAAATATGTAAAACATTAAAAATACATTAATCTGATAATGAAAAGTAAAATTTAAATTAAAATTTATGCCAAACTTTGCACTAAGTTTGTTAAAGCAAGAAATTAATATTTGCAACACAAACAGTGCCCATTCGATTTTATAAAGGAAGCAGGAAGACTCCATAAATAAATAGGCCCAGATAAAAGCAAATAATATCTGAGTGTTTTCACTGAGCCAATCATTCATTTATCTTACATCATGTAATCCTCACCAAAACTCTATGAGACTAGAGATATTAATATCTCCATTTTATAGACATCAACCCACTTGGTCCCAGAGACATAGAAAGCAGAGTCTAGAACTTTTGTTTTAACCACCACTCTTGTTTTTTTCTTTTAGGTGTTCCAAAACATTAAAATAAACAACATAAATGATCAAAAACCTTCTACAATTCATTGACTTAATATTCATTGAGCATCTATTTTATACCAAGCTCTGTGCCAGGCACCTGGAATTTGAGACAGATCAAGATACTCTCAGATGTCCAGTGGGGGAAACAGGAAAGTAAAATAACAACTAAAAATATGTTATGTATATCCCACTGTGCAAATTAAAGCAACATTGGAGGCACCATTTTGACAGCCAAGCCAAAATTTGAAATAATAATAGTTGAAAACCTTGAAGAACTGATATATATTTTTAATAAAGCAATATACAATTATATACTAAGAACTTTAGAATGTTTATTTCCTTTGACTCAATAATCTCTCTTATTCTTGGAAGTTCATCCTGAAGAAATAATGTGTCAAAAGGAAATAAAAATATCTTTCACTAATTAACTTTTCAAATATTTATTTTTGTCTATTGCCTACCAGATTCTGTGCTAGGATCTGGGGAAATGAAGATAAACAAGAAGTTCATTCCACAGAAGTCTTCATTTCAGCCCTCATAGTAATAGAGAAAAATGGAAACAACCTTAATGTCCAATAATGGAGGGTTATTTTACATATTATAATACATTTACTTGTATATATACAGCAAAATATGAAAATTATATTCCAAAATCACATAAGAATAAAGGTCATTTTCAAGATACAATGCTAATTTTAAAATATTAAATTTGGTATACAGTTCTGTTGCTGTAATAAATATTCATAAAAGCAAAAGCTAGAAAAGTATATGCAAATAAGAAAAGTGGCATTAGGGTTTGGGGATTATGGATGATTTTTGTTTTACTGCTATTAATATTACTGCTATATAGCTTTTTCAATGAAAAACAGAAAGAGGAGAAAGTATTCATATGCCAAAAGATTGATCATGGAAGAGATTAATAACTGATTATAAAGGGGCTTGCAAACATGAAGTTCATGTAACAGCTCACAGAATAACAAACCAGAACTTGCAAGATATAAAGGGAATGATATTCCTGCCTTACACAGACAGACAGTAAAAAGAGATGTTAGAAGACGGAATAAATGCTGTACTAAAATCTCATTCCATATAAAACCATAATTACTCTGAAATTACTGGCTTCCAAAGTCCCACTAACACAGTACTTGCTAAGTGTTGTCAAATATAATTTTATTCAGGATTCCCAGGGTCAAGTATTCAGCATAAAAATATGTTTTAATACACTTGTAAAAATGATAAAACACTTCAATGATTCTTGGTCCCTTTCAGTCTTCCTCCTACCTCCAGTTATCCAGCCCAATCACGTGCTCTTAAATCAACTGACCTGCCACTTTGAAAGCAGGAACCCTGGTCCCTCTGGCTTTTTTCTTGAACCACATACCCCTCTGCTGCCTTTCTGGTTCCTGGAAGCTTGATATTCTTGAGTCTGACCTTCTGTCAATAAGAAAGAAGCAGTGACAAAAATAAGAAAAAGTTCCCCAATGCAAGGTCTAACATGGACTTCCCTCATTACACAAAACGAACATTCCTTGTGAGCAGAGGAAATAAAAAAGGCTGAGCAAGAACACAGTTCTTCAGGGACAAGTTTCTTCCCCAACCTAAGTGGTGAGGAATGAATTCAACAAAGAAAAACTGAATGCCTCTGTGAGGTTCTGGGTGCTGCACAGCCGCTTCGCTAGATGTCAAAGTCATTTGTGGACTTAAGTGTAGGTTTCATGACATCCAGCACTTCGCTCCTGTAAACAGGACAACAGTCTGGAGCCTGACCAGGGGCTGTGGCCCTTATGAAAGTACTGGCAACATTAACCCATCACAGCCACTGTAAGATGCTAGCCTCTGTGTGGGTTCAATGTCTGCTCTCTACTGTTTTTGCAGTTGGAGTGATGCTTGGTTCCATAATTCCAAATTATATCTGTATTTTCCCCAAATCTATCTACATTGACTTATCTGTTCTTGTGTCAGTTCAGAACAGCCTTGATTGTTTTCCCCTTTGATTAACATTGCATTTGCCACAGACACCTCACTTCTGCCTCAGATGAGGACTAGTGGACCCCTCATAGTGATGCTCATAGAGCAACGCTGCTTGGCTTCAACACTGCTCTGTCTACTGCCTCTGCCCTCATACCTCCCCCATTGGAAATTATGATAGGTATTGCTCTTGGCATCATTTCTTGGTTCTCTTGAGCTAAAATCGGCTATGGCTTCACATAATGCACTTGCCTTTCATGGTAGAATCCACATGGCCAGTATCCTAGAGAAGTCAACCACCAAGGAGGCTTTCATAAGGCTTTTGTGGGATTTCATTTTATATTTTCCACTATAATTTATACTCTATTCTCTAGTTAACCTACCAAAGATCCATGACAGAGAAGACTTGAGAAGATTAGCCCAGGCAACTAATCAAGGCTACATGATCTCCTCAGATCCCACCACAAATCTTGTAATACAGGCAACATTAGAACTCAGTTTCTAATTGTTACTCTAGTGTTCATATCCAATGCAAAAAATTTTAGTCCCTAAGATATGTGAGCAAAGATATTTCCAACACAATACCTAGAGATTTCTTCCTCAGGTGCTTGGTTATTTCAATTAGTCCAAGATGATCTGGTAATATCAAAGCTTCCAAATTGCCATGCTAAACTCAATGGGTGAGTATCCTTTATTTTTGCATTCAAGACAGAAGTGAGATACACATGAAGCAAGGGAGATTGGAATAGGGAAGAAGGGCTCAAGATGGTGTGTATGTGGGATATAGCATTTGCTGAGTTTGATGATATAAATTTTCCCACCATGGCCAATTTCAAGCTACTGCCACTGTGAAGTCGACCAACTTGCCAAATTTTTGAAAATTAGCTCTCTCAAGCCACTTTTGAGCAGACTCCGGCAAAACACTAGCTCTGCCTGTCCTCCTTTCTATGAATTACCACCTGAAGATATGGCTTTGGCTCTCACATACTTGCGTAATACTGTCGTTTTGTTGTTCTACTTGTTTTTGATTGCCCACAACTATTTTTTGCAGTCCCACTGATATGTAAAATGTAAGTAAATTACTTCTTGGCTGAGGTATGGGTATAAATTCTAACATATGAAAGAAGAGAAATTCTTGTAGCTATACCCTTTCAAGTATTTCTCCTCCAGCACTTTCTGGCATATGGCCTGATGGAAGGGAACAGCTCATAAACATAGACTGGGAAATATGGTAATATTTTGATTTATAAATGTTTGTGAAAGCTTCTCTCTGTGTCAGGCTTGAATGCATAAAATGTCCTATGATTCTTCCAGTCAAGAAATTGTATTCCTTTAGGATACAGAAGAACCTCAAAACACCATGACAATTAAAGTAAGAGATGAAGAGGAAAGAGGGGAGCCCTGGTGACCACAACAATGAAAACAAAAGCAATATACTCTATATTTTATGGATGTTATGATGCACTTGCACACACATCCTCACAGTTCCGGGCATTGCATTTTAAGAGGTTTTGATAAATGGGAGCACATTCAGAGGACACCAATAACAATAAGAGATGCTCACACTTCTGAACTCTTTACAATGGTCCATGCACTCTACTGATGGTATTACATGTTCAATTTTATTTAATTCTTCCAACTCCTAGGCTCTTACAGAAGAGGAAAATCACAATTGGATTATGATTTGTAATTTCTCCTCTATTGTATGTTTAGTAAATGGTAAAGCTGACACTTAGAACTAGGCAGTCTGATTCCAGAAGTTGTGCTCTTAAGCACAAGTTTCATTAACATCACCCCCCTCCCCTGCTAGATTGAGGAATTACATCTATAAGTGTCCCAGAAGGAAGCACTGGGAATATAGGGTAGAAGATGCAAAAAGGCTGACTTAGAGACGGTAATAAGTTTATCTTTCTCTTAGCAAGGCCCAAAGTGGAAGGGGCCATCTTGGGACACCATGATTTCTCATCATTGGAAGTGCCCAGACAAAGACTGGATAACAGGTGTGGGATTCTTGTAGAAAGAATGTGGATTAAGAGGTATAATTTGGATTGAATAATTTCTCTGTGCTATCCAATGCAGTAGTCGCTATCCACATGGGACTATTTAAATTAAAATTAAAGTTAAAAATTTAGTTCCTTAGTCACTCTAGCCACATTTCATGTACTCAATAGCCACATATGACTATGGCTACCATGTTGGATAGTGCCGACATATAGAACATTCCCAGCATCACTGAAAGTTCTACTGGACAGTGTTGTTCTAAACTATAAAATCTACCTCTTAAAATTCTATCTGACTTTGAGAAAAGCAGGATGAGTAACTATCTTGATTTCATATATGAAGAAATTGAAAATGAGAGCTTTATTTTCTAGTCTAAGTGTTAACATTTCATGATCCTCTGATGCCTACACATACCTTGCTCCTCGCCAACAAATTCCTTTCCACTGCTGGATCTGCTGGGGCTATGGGTTGTACACTCAGGCTCCCTCCATCATTTCCAGTGCTTCCTCTTTGTGGCCACAGGAGAACTTGGCATTGTACTGTTTGGTGCATAAATAATTATCAGTTATTTCTGCCTCCCCTTTAATTTGCTCACAGAGCATTTCCTGGAAAGATCTTTGAAAGCAATTGGGCCAAAACACTCTGTGTGCAAGAAGAGGAATTATAGTGGTTGGGAGGAAGATAAATTATGATGTCAGCTTGATTACAGTGCTGGTTACTGCTCAATCAAAACTTTGGGCAAAAGAGCCTTTCCATGGGAAATCTATTTATAGATCATCTAGCACATTGTCACCTGTTGACTGCCAAGGTTGTAGCAAAGGAAGTCCTGAGAGATGACTTGAGGTCAGCCTGGTAATGGTACAGGGCAGGTGGACTTCTAGGGTAGGCTCTGGTCTTGCAGAATGTCCTCAGTTCAGCACAACTGAAATGTATTTACCTCAACAATCAAGTAACTGATTTGAGAAAGAAGGTATTCAAGACCTGACACCTGATATGCTTTCTGGTTACTCAATAAATTCATGCTGATCCATTACTAACTGGTAGACTTTCTGGTGGGTTTTGACCTTTATTTATAATGTCTTAACAAGATATAAGTCAGATATAACCACTTTGGGGTTGTATATGCTTTAATTCTGGATAACTCTCAAGAAGGAACACTCATGAAGTCTTCTCTGTGTCAAGCACTGGATTGGCCAAACAGTTCGTTTGGGTTTTTCTGTAAGATGTTACAGAAAAACCCGAGCGAACTGTTTGGCCAACCCAATACATCTACACATCTTATCCCATTTAATTTACATTGACAATGAAAGTTAGTTAATATCATTATCCCAATTTTATAAATGAGGAGGCTGTGGTAGAATAAGCAGTGGACCTAGAAGTTACACCCAGGTCTTCAGATTCTAATTCTAAAGTTCTTTCCACTAATAAACTAATACCTCTCAGGTGAAAGGTGGCATAACCTTTCAGTTTGAATGGCCAATTCCTGGATTCCCAGGACATCCCACTATATCGCATTAGTATTTCACCAACTTCCTTCCTCTTTATGTCTCTAATAATGTCTTCAGTAGCAATCATACTGAAATGCTACCAATATATAAGTTGGTCATTCTTTCCTCCTATGTTTGCATATGACATTTCTCTCACCTAAAAATGTATTCTGCCTTCTCTCATAACTCTTTATAAATCCCTTACTGGCAAGATCATTTCAATAATCTTGTCATCTCAAGAAAGGCACCTGGCAAATGCCCACAAAACATGAGTTACGAAGGACTACTGGATGAACACACATTTCCTTTGAACTTATTTATAAAGCTGTTATTATATCACTAATTAGTTTTCATGGCCCAGGTCTTCTAATGCGTGCATCTTGTGTATCTTTAATTGTGTTTCCCTTTGTTATCTTCCATTGTTGGTTCTTCTTTCCTACAGTATAATCACATTTTTGACCCAGAGAACGTCCAGGGTTTGAATTTAGGATGAGAGATTAAGTTGTCTAAACAAGTTGGTTCTTTTAAAATTTGAAGTCTAAAGCTTTTTTTTTTTCCTAACCACCCATCTATTTTAGTGCCCTAGCACAGTTATAAATTCAAATTCATACTACTTATTATATTCAGTATCTCTTTCTTCAATAACCATAATGACTCGACCATTAAGAGACACACCAAGCCAACCACTTGGATGTATACACTACATCAACTACACTCTATTTCCATCATATGAATTATTATCAGAGGCAGAGAGTAAGTTGGGGAGCACTAAAAATAAATTGTCATCATTATAAGCCATAATAGGTTATTCAATTTGATGAATAATCTTACTTTGACCTCACATCACATGTATCTTTCAAGGAGCTGACAGACTTCATGGTATTTATTAAATACCTGAAATTCACTAACACCCAGTATATGGAGACCATGACATCTTCACAGAATGATACATTTGGGCTGAGCATAATCAATAGTAATACGTGAAGAGTGTCCTGAAGGGTAAAGAGGAATCTATTTTGAATAAATGAATCTTGAGAAATTGAAGGTTATCCTTTTAAGTCATGAGATCTTTTTTTTTTTTTTAATACAATGCCAAAATATCTGACACGCTTCTTTGCCTAAGAAAATAGGGTGGCATGTTAGACAAAGTTTACTTTGTCTTCATGAGTTAGGGTAACTGTTATGAACATCAAGTAATGCCCACACAGGCAAAGTATGTATAACCATACAGAGCATGGATTTGGATTCAAAGAGACCTGGATTTAAATCTTTGCTTCATCATTCAGCATGATTTTGGGTGCAAGTAACTTAAAACCCCAACTCATGTGCCTTACAGAGTAAAGAAATAATTTCCCATCAAGAAGTTGGGAGGTATGGTGGTTTCAGAGTCAGTTAAATTTTCACTTTAGGAAGTCATCACAGAACCAGATTCTTTCTTTTTTCTTAGTCATACTTAGTATTTTGGATTTGTCCTCAGGCTACAGCTGGACATTATGACAGTTGCACCTGTCACAGTCAGCCACAGTAGCATCCAGGAAAAGGAGAGATTGTTGGTTCTTTAGGTCTTCTTTTAAAAGGGACAAAACCTTTCCCAGAAGCTTCAGAGCAGCCTTCTCCTGATGACTTCTTAATTAGAATTGGGTCACATGGATATCCCTTAGCCAAACACTGGCAGGGGGATGGGATTATCAGGATTGGTTTAGAACAATCAGGATTTATCCCCTGGACTGAAGCACATGGAGGGGGGTAAGCAAAATTGGGGCTCTGTGAAAAGAAGGAAGGATGGAGTGAAAGAAATAAAACCTAATCACTAGCTGTGAGGTCTTGGGCACATTACTTAACATCTTTAAGTCTTAATTTCTAAATCTGAAAAATGGAAATAATATCTGCATCTCACAGAAGTCTAAGAATTAGAAAAGGTAACCTTTTCCCATCGCCTGGCACATAAAAACACTAGCAGTTTATTTTGTATAATTGCAGTCTGTACTATATTTCCCTGTTCATTCTTTTTCTGCCTGCTTCTTTGTGAAATGTGCTATTCCCAGTCACATGGTTTTTGGTACTTCCCATGAACTTGCATCTTGCTATTTATCACTGCTTTTTGATTTGGGTTTTCTGTCACTCATTTTCCTCCTCTACCTTGTCAATTTCTTTTTTTTTTTGTTTCTTTCTCTTTGTCCAGACTCTAACTTTACTGTACCTTTCTATTTCTAAGTATTATAATTTGTGTGCATGCGTCTATTTAAGATATATTCATGGCTCATAAGATAGAGAATTTCTTCTGCTTAGCCAACAATTTCAGACCCTGGGAGAACCTCACATTTATTTGATGGCTGTATAATTATGTCTTTAATACTACATTTGAAATCAGAATTGGTTGATAAACAATCAATGGAGATAAAACAGAAAGTGGAGAAAAACAGAAAGAACATTCAACACACATTCCAGGTTCACTATGCTAAATTCCAGGTAGAGGCAAATGTGAAGCATAGAAAAAGCAAAAGAAATGCTGAGGAATGGTGAGTTTGTACAAAGAAATAGTGAGCGATATGATAGAAAATGCATTGTGAGGACACATTTGGAGAATTTTGAGAACCATGCTAAAAAGTTGGGGCTTTATATTTTGACATGAGGCAGAAGACAGAGTGGGACCATTACATATTTTAATTAGAGGTGAACTATGCAGAAAATATGATTACAGAACTTAATATGGCAGTAGTATAAAAGAATAACTGGAAGGAATATAAAATACTCCAACCGAGCCAGTAGGAGGCTAACAGGCAGGTTAGGCTAGGTTATGCTAAAGAGACAACTCCAAAACTCTCATGACTTAAAACAAAGATACACACACACACACAAACATTTGTTACACACACAAACATTTGTTTCTCACTCATATGACCTGTTCATTACCAGGAAGCAGGGAACTCTGCTCTTCGTATTCACACAGGGATCCAGCTGAATCCAGCTGATAGTGAAGCTGAATCCGGCCTTTGTACCCGGACACCAGATTAAATCTCAGAGAATTTTGAGTGAAGTAGAAAGGAAAAGCTTTATTGCTTTGCCAGGCAAAGGGAGCCACAGCGTACTAATGCCCTCAAAACTGTGTGTCCCAAGCTGGAGGGGGTAGTGAGAAGTTTTATAGTGATTGTTCAAAGAAGGCGTGATCAGCTTGTGGACATTCTTCTGGTTGGTTGGTGGTCAGGTAAGTGGGAGTGAGCATCATCAACCTTCTGCTTCCAACAGGTCTGGAGTCTGTATGCTTGTGGTCAGCACACAGTTAACTTCTCCCACCTGGTGGGGGTTTCAGGATCTGCAGAACAGAACAAAGATATTGTTGTGTGTATCCCTTGAGGGGGAACCAGGACCCTGCCCCAAGGCTGCACTATTGTTTCTTTTGACTGTTTCTCCCTTGTGTCTGCATCCCCTTCCTTCCCTAATTAGCAACTGTTTGAACCTGCCCCTTGGAACTCAGGGAAGGTCATGGAGGCTGAATGAAGCCTATTTCCTGTAATCAAGAAATGGGGGACACAGAAAGGCTTTTGTACCCAGGAGCCCCACAGGTTCCTGCTAGGTTTCAATAGTGATGGTGGTACTACTATCTTAAACTTTGACAATTACCATGACAAAGCCAAAGAAAGCTCTGGAGGCTCACACACCAACAATTAAGTCTTTGGCCCTGAAGTGACTCACACAGTGGTGTGCTGGAGTCAGCTTATATGGGCTCACAAGAGCCCAATGTGTACACCTCTTCCCAAATCCATATTCGGCGACGTCAAGTTGGTAGCTTGAAATCAGCCATGGCAGCAGTATTTGCACCAGAGAAATAAGCTAGTGCTACAAATCACACTCCCCCTCCACCCACCACCAAAAAAACCAGTTGTTAAATGGTCACCAATACATTTCTTGATTCACTTCACTTTCACTCGCAATTCATTGGCAAAACTATTCGTATGGCTCAACCCAAATACAAAGGGATTGAGAAGCCAATCCTACCATTTGCCTTGTAGGCAGAGAGCCAGAAATATTTGGTGAACAGCAGCAATAATAACCAGAGAATAATGCAAACATCCAAATATTCATTCATTTATATATTCATTCAATAAAGGAATATTTCAGACTTTAACCTAAGAACAATAAAAATGAGAAGCAGAAGACATTTAAGCATGGGTGGCATGGTAGTTATCAATTTATTGCCTCTCAGCTCCTAATCTACCCTTTATTTCCCTCCTTGGGATGCTAGAGATGGATCTTGTAAACCATTTCTCCTTTGTTAGTAGAGATTGCAGACAGATACTGCATAAGGAAAGGGCTTCTTCCTGAGTCTGGTATGATTTCTCTATCTCTTTATCCTGCAGTGCTCATCTGACATGAGAGCTACCAGTGGAGCTCATGCCCAGAAAGTTTCAGAGGCACCCCCAAGGGTAGCTTTCTAGCAAGTTCCAAGAATGCCTCAGCCAATTTCCCAACATGTATAGCAGCATCCTCTGCAGGTGTCTTCCTGGTGGCTTTCTAGTATACTGATGACCTAGCCAGATCCCCAGTGAGTTCAACAGCATCCTCCAGAGCAGCTTCCCACTAAGTTTTTCTAACACACCAGTAGATGGCTTCCTGCCTGCCAGCCTTAATCTGGCAGTACGTCAACAGAAGACTAGCTTGCCAGTTCCACCCCACAGTTCTCTGCCTGCCAACCTCAACCAACCAACAGTGGACCAGCTCTAGTCAAGGCAACCCAGTGAGTTTATTTGCCATCTGGTGAGCTGCAACCATATCCTTAATCTCCCCACTAAAATTGAACTCTTGGCCTTGGGGAGAACTCTCTACCAAGTTTGGGAACTCCCCTGCAGCCTTAGGGTGTTCTTTAATATTTATCCTCTTTTAATAGCTAATTACCTGTACATGGTTAACAGTTCTTTATTTTAATCCTTCCCAGTTCAAATCACCGTGTGGCTTTTGCCTTCTGACTGGACCCTAATAAAGGTGGGAAAACTAAACTTAAAAAAGATAATTTAGGCTGTTGTGCAGAGAACAGCCTGGAGTTGGCCAAGGGTAGAGACAGAGAGGCTGGTTAAGTGACAGATTACGGTTAGTCAGATGGGCTCAAATGATGGCAATGCCAATCAAGAGATATGGACATATTATAGATGTTCTTAACAGATAAAATAAGTAAGTCTTTGTAGTGAGTTTGAGTGGATGAAGGAAAGAGAAGAATTGTGCTGTCATCCACCAAGTTAGAGGACTCTGAGAGAAGAATAGATTTGGAGAATCACCAAAATGAGTGGTTTTGGACTTGTTGAATTGGAGATAACTTTGAGTCACCTAAGTGGAGGTGTCAAGCCAGCAGTTGGATTGATGAGTCTGTAGCTCAAGGGAGAGTTATGGACTGAAGATATAAATGTGTGTCATCTGGAAATAATAGTATAGGTGTATAGGTTAGGGTAGATGATTTTGCTTGTCCAGCATTCCTTCCTCCATAGTATTCACCCACAAAATTTTTCTTTGCAGAACCACTCCTTTCTTTAAAATTAAAGTATAGTTGATTTACAATGTCGTGTTAGTTTCAGGTGTACAGCACAGTGATTCAGTTATGTGTGTGTATATATATATATTAATTACATATACTATATATATATTCTTTTTCAGAATCTTTTCCCTTATAAGTTATTATAAAATATTGAGTATAGTTCCCTGTGCTATACAGTAGGTCCTTGTTGTTTATCTATTTTATATATAGTAGTGTGCATATGTTAACCCTTAACCTCCTAATTTATCCCTGCCCTCCCCTTTCCCCTTTGGTAACCATAATTTTGTTTTCTATGTCTGTGAGTCTATTTCTGTTTTGTAAATAAGTTCATTTGCATCTTTTTTTTAGATTCCACATATAAGTGATATCATATGATATTTTACTTTCTCTGTCTGGCTTACTTCACTTTTCATGAGAATCTCTAGGCCCATCCATGTTGTTGAACATGACCTTATTTCATTCTTTTTTATGACTGAGTAATATTCCATTGTGTGTGTGTGTGTGTGTGTGTGTGTGTGTGTGTATGCATTTTCTTTATTCATTCATCTGTCGATGGACATTTAGTTTGCTTCCATGTCTTGGCTATTGCAAATAGTGCTGCAATGAACATTGGGGTGCATGTATCTTTTCGAATTATAGTTTTGTTCAGATATATGCCTAGGAGTAGGATTGCAGGATCATATGGTAACTCTATTTTTAGTTTTTTAAGGCACCTCTGTACTGTTCTCCATAGTGGCTGCACCAATCTACATTCCCACCAGCACTGTTGGAGGAGAACCACTCCTTTGTTAAATGGACATTTCTGGTGCTGCATCACAAAGCAATAAATATTATATTCCAAAGGAGTTGTTAGACTGCATGCAAATATGTGAAGGAAGTAGTCAAAAACTAGTCATACAATGAAACCCCTCACCTATTTCAAAGGTGTACAAGTGTATTCTGCAGGGAGGTACTATCTCTTAGACCCAAGCTTGGTGATAAGGGATCCAAATAGAAGAGTCACAGAAGATATTTAAAGATAATTTTGGAATGTTGGGAATCTCAAATAGATGAGTGATGCCTCCTCTTCATCATAAGTCAAGAGAGAGCTTAATATGTGTCCCCTCAATGTAGGTGGAGAGTTAAACAGTTGCCTGAGATCTGACTCATGCCTTATAAATCTAAAGGTTGAGAGGCTGGTGGAAGTAGCCTGTGAGAGCAATATGGAAGCAAAAGGAAGGGGGCTACTACAAAGGAGAGCTGGAGTGGAATCACCTTAGGGCCTGTCTGTGAGCCATTTGCATGCGTGAATAGATCTTTGCAGAAAGTTGTGGAAAGTATCATCAGATGTCTGGGTGCTGAGGAAAGAGGAAACGACCAGAAGAGATGGAAATGAACCTGTCCTGAAAGTTAGAGATCCCCAGTAATAAGAGGAAATAATGAGGAAAATAGTATAGGTGAAAATGGAGTGAGGGTTGTAAGCATAATAGTCGGACATTTAGGGCATTCCTATCTACTGGCACCTATTTCTTCTAGAAGGTAGGGGATAGACCATATGCTGTGAAGAGTTTGTGAGTGTTGGTTAAGAGGACAGGGGATATTAGGAGAGTGGTGGTGTGTTCAATAAAAATAAGGACTTTGCAGGAGATCAGTCATGTTTGAATGTGAAGGAAGTGGCCATACTGAGATGGTTTTTCACAGTTCAGTGCTGGTGAGGCATCCATGAGATGACAGAGATCCCTGAGGGCCAAGGCAGAGCAGGTGAGGGAAGTCTCAGTGGGAAATGATCCATTCTGAAGACCCCACACTCTGCTCCCCAGCCTGCTAGGAGCAGGTCCAGGCTCCATTAACATCTGGCTTCTAAAGGCTCCCTGATTTATTCCTCCTTGCACCTGCACCCAGTATGAAAACTCCCTTTCCTTCATATTTTGCCCCAAAAGAATTTAGGCATTTTCTAAAAGCAATTTTTACTGGAGAGAATGAACAACAATAACGAAAATTCCAAAAGTCTAACAATAGATGGTTTCCGAGTATAATCTGCTTATTGAAATTAAAATGTAACTAGAGTTCTGAATGCAAATAAGAGCAGTCTGAAGTCATGGCCCACAGAGGCTCTGCTTCATCTTCCTTAACATACATACTCTTATTTCTCTGGTCTGCTTGCTTCGTCTTAATCATATCCTTTAATAGATTGGTAAGGCTGTTTCTACTGGTTGGTGAAGTGATGATTCCTCTCCAGTTGTTCTAAAATAGAATTAAGGTCTCACTGGGGGCACACGAAGAGACATATTATGAAAGGAAATTAACAATCCTCTATCAAATCACTAAAAACCTTGGTTAAATGTTTCAGAAATCTACAAAAGAAAGTATTCATATATGCATTTTCCCCTGGTGTGTATTTTTTGTGTGTTTTCCACAATGAGCATATATTACATTTTCCATAGGTAAAAATAAATTGCATTTCAAAGTAATTAGAAAAAAACATGGTGCTTAAAGATTCATCTAACACAAAACAGAATAATCAGGTTATCCTGTGCAGAAAATTGTATTCTTGATTCTGGAGATTTGTGCAGTTTCCATAGGTCGTTCAGGATATATGTCAGAGCAGTCTATTATTTCTTGTATTATTTGGGACATACACCATTAGAAAGACTTGCAAAAAGCTTTTACTGATTAAATATTTACCAGTTAACACTTGACAGCTCAACTACCTCTTAAGCATTCAAATAAATGGTGAAAGTGTCCCAGAGGGGAGAAACACAGGGAAATTATAAGAGAAAGCATTTCTAGCAACTCCCTTCCTGCATCCTTTATGACCCTTGGAAAACTAAAGAATATCTGGTCTGCAATATATTTCACACCTTTGTCTTCAAAGCTCAACCTTCATCAACACAGAGCAACAAATTTGCTATTTTTGGAAAACTAAGATAAAGAGTTGCTCCAAAATACAAAAGAAAAAAAAAAAAAAATTCAGGAGTTCTATGAAGATCCCATGAAGAAACCCTTCATCCATCCACTCAACATGCATAAATTGGGTACCTACATTCTATTAAGCAATATACTTGCTACTAGGAGACTGAGAAAATAAACATCACCCTGAAAGTGACTTACATTTTAGTAGGAAAGATAACATATGCTTACAAACAATTAAAACAACACAAGGGAGCCTGTAACCACTGTCTTAGGAGATCTTCAAAGAAGGTGTCAGGAGTAGGACGTAATCGTGTCCTACTGGGAGGGGCCAGAGAAAGTTTCAATTCAGAAATGATGTAAGAATTGAATTTGGGGATATTGTTTCCCAAAGCGGGCTGTTACGGCAGGCAGATGAGGCATTCAAGTATGAGCAGGAAGATAAGCAGGAATCAAATTCATGTTTTGGGAGGACCTGAAGCTTATGCAGTTATCACAACCCTATTTGAGAAAAGAGATACCAAACTTTGTTTTTTTAAATACTAGGAACCTTCCAGGTACATGATGGTCCCTGAAGCTTAAGCTTCCTTAGCCTCATGGGTACGTGAGGCCAAGTTTGTTGGGTCAAGCAGACCGAGGGCTAGTTGGTCTCTGTCACTTATTACCTATATGATTTTAGGCAAATCACTTCATTTTCCTAAACATCAGTTTCTTCAAATAATACCTACTTTATCTACTTGTAGAGTTGGAAATAGCAACACAATTTTCCTTTTGGGGAACCCGACTCTCAGCCAACTTGTCAGGGTCAACCTTGCACTTCATGGGTTGATTATATAGCTTGGCCCCTGAAATAAACAGACCCCATTGGGCATGTGGCCCAAGCCAGGCCAATCTGGACTGACATCTCCCTCCACCCTGCCCCCAGGATATTGCTGTAACCAATAGGAATTCTTTTTCCACTGGGGCTGCTAAACTAATAGAACATAAGCCTAGAGCATCCAGTGGCCAATTGGCTTCCACAGAGGGAGAGTTTGAAGCCAACACAATGGATGGCAGAGCTCACAGACAGAGATAATATCTAATGGCACAGCTGAACTGTGTTGGCCTCAGTTTGAAAAGATTTCTGCCATCTTCAGCCACTAGTGTCCTGACCAGTACACTACAATTATGGCAATCCTGTGATTTTTGGATTACCCAGCAAACCTGCCTCAATTCAATATTTAAACATTTGTTGATCACCTACTATGTGCAAGGATGTGCAAGATGAGGAAACTATTGAGAACTTTCAGGTGCTACATAACCACATGGGCTCACTGGCTTCAACTCTGTCCATCCATAATTCTCTCTATTCTATCTTAAAATGCCTATGTCCCCTCATATCTATTATAGTTATGCCTAAGACAAATCAAACCACCATTGTGACTGAAGAAGCTGAATTTACTGATAAAATTGGTCAAACAACAGATGTAACTGGATCTTCCACAGATAATTTAAGATTGTATGGATCATCTTGTGTGGGTTAGGAACAATTCTTGGCCCTAACTCTGTCTCTAATTCTCATCAAAAGCTAGAATTGAAGTAAGCGAGTGACATTACTTTGGGGATAGCTATAAATGCACCACAATTTATTTATCTAGAGTAAATTCTTTGCAAACTTTGGTAATTTAGCTATGGTGATAACACATTACTTATGGCACACTAACAACTGATTAATCTCACAAAAAGAGAGAACCATCAATGTGTAAACAACACAAAACCACAGATCACATTGTGTGCATGATTCCTGCCATAAAGAGGGAGCCGAACACAAAGACTTCTGTTTGACACTATGTCTACCACCCAGCAGAGTGCTTGATGCGGGAAGCTCAATCAATGTTTGTTGGACTGAACTGAACCTCATCTACTGTAAACGGATGAAACATTGCTCTCTGCTTTACCAAAGCAAACTGCATACCAGTTTTAAGCTAAAGCCCACCCGCACGTTCCTCTGTTTGGAAAACTCACCTGGAGCAAATCATATTCCTTATCACCTTCAAAAAATACTTAGTACTCACAGCCTCGATGATCAATTATTAGCCTAGTCCTTCTCAAACTTAGCTGCATGCTAGAATCACCTGGGGAGCTTTTAAAGTTCCTGAAGCCACAGATTGTGCCACAGATCAATTGAATCAGAGTTGCTGGGGGATAAGACCCAGGTGTCAGTGTTTTTTAAAAACCTCCCCAGATGATTCAGGTGATTCCAATATGCAGTGAAAGTTGAGAAACACTTTACATTGTTTAGTAGAACAATCTTTATGCACTTCCTGCCTTATCTCTGTAACTATATCAAGTTTTTATTTGTAATCTATGCTGCCCTAGTCCAGACCAACACTGGAGTATAATGGTCTCATAAAAGCAGTAATATAATATTAATTTTTGATATGGTCCCCTCCAGTGGAATTGTTAGAATCTCAGATACCTCTCTTAAGATTCAGGAGGGGAGGAATAATAAGCAGTTTCTGGGGTTTCTTCCCATCCTGATTTCTTTTTTAAAGAACTATATAAGCCCTACCCATTCACAGAAATGGACCACTAAAGTCATGGGTATGGTCTATAACCCTGCTTCCCACACTCCTATAATCACCTCCCTGCTTCCTCTTACCATAGCTCAAAGAATTTTAAATTTGAGGGTACATCAGAATCACCAGGAGGACTTGTGATAACAGATTCCTGGGCCCCACCGCTAGAACTTCTGATTCAGTAAGACTTGGATAGGGCTTGGAATCTGCATTTCTAACAATTTCCCAGGTGTTGCTAATGCTGCTGATCTGGAAACCACACTTGGAGAACCACTGCCATTGCTGGTTAGATCTGACCCAGACTTGGCTAATAAAATTCCCTTGTTCTTGACTCAGAGGTAAACTCTGAAGACTGCCGTATTAGTTTCCTAGGGCTGTTGTAAAAAAGGACCACAAATTTGTCCTGGTGCAATTCACACCCTCAGTTTCCATGACTTGAATACAGTTCCTTATATTTGAAAAGTCTCCCTTTTTGAATTACTCTATTCAGATTGGACTACTGTTATTTGCAACCAAAAGAGTAGTGTCTAGGGCTTCCCTGGTGGCGCAGTGGTTGGGAGTCTGCCTGCCAGTGCAGGGGACACGGGTTCGAGCCCTGGTCTGGGAGGATCCCACATGCCACGGAGCAATTAGGCCCATGAGCCACAACTACTGAGCCTGCGCGTCTGGAGCTTGTGCTCTGCAACAAGAGAGGCCGCAACAGTGAGAGGCCCGCGCACCGCGATGAAGAGTGGCCCCCGCTCGCCGCAACTAGAGAAAGCCCTCGCACAGAAACGAAGACCCAAGACAGCCAAAATAAATAAATAAATAAATAGCGTTCCCTTAAAAAAAAAAAAAAAGAGGACAAATACTTTAAAAAAAAAAAAAAAAAAAAAAAAAAAAGAGTAGTGTCTAAGGGTTGTGTCTATGTCTCACCTGTGCTCCAACAGACCATGACTGACTCCTTCCCCTCCTGGCACTACCACTTCTCCAGTTATGGCTGATGTCCAGTCCTTGAGGCCCGGCTGTTATTTCTGCTCCTGCTGCATTTTTCTGAAATAGAGAAATGGCTTTCCTTTGGCCATTTTAGATTCTGAGGAGTCCACACAGCAAAACTGCTTGGCATGCTACCTTTTGAAGGACGTCTAGTGATGTATTTCATGTTTTCAACTGTCTTTTTAAAATTACAGCCTTTTTCTCTAGCATAGACTCCCTGGAGCAGGGCTTCTGGGACATCTGAGCATGAACACACCAGGTTACTTTCTAAATATTCTCTATTAAAACTACCATGCAGTGTTTGGAGAATTATTATGCATACTCAACTTTCTCTCCATTTGAGTACGTTCAGGACACCAGGCCCTTCCTGGAGTGCGAAGGTATGGCCATTGTTCCTGACTTTGGAGACCCTAAGTTCTGGTTGTTGGAAAGGATCTGTACTGGATATTTTCCATTTGACCCTCAGGTCTGATCTACCTCGGCCTCGGCCTGCAGCGGCTTGAGGGAGGATTTCGGCTCCCTGGCCAGAGACTGAAGTGAGGTGGCAGCAGTGAGAGCGCCAAATCCTAGCCACTAGACCACCAAGGACCAGTGACAAGGCCCTGGCCCATCAGCTTTGTAGAAATAAATTTCCACAAAGAGATGAAAGTAGTGAAACAGGTACTGTTTATTAGCAAGAAAAACGGTATGTGTGAATAGACTCACACGGGCGGACTCAGAGAGTTGCACCCTCATGGTAGTTTGAATCACTTATATGGGGCATTTCTTCAGGGTTCCCTTTGGCCAAGCAGCTTGCTTTGCCTGGTTCTGAGTCCATATTTGATATATCTCAGGGTCTTCCCCTGTGTGCATGCGCATCTCTTAACCAAGATGGATTCTAGCGAAGAGGTCTATGGGTACGTTGACATCACTCCCTTTTTGACTTCAAGGAGTCTTTCTGCACATGTGTAGTTGGGAAGGTCTCCCTGACTTCGAGAATGAGGAATATGTGGTCTCTTTATCTCTTATCTGGGCAAGGCTCAGCTTCTCCTCCACTTCATCTTGGATTATCTGTCCACAGGGGCCAGACTCCAGCTGTTCAGCCTGGGGCCCATCTATCTCCTGCCTCAGGTCCACCCTCCACAGTCTCGGCACTGCACTGATCCCCAGGAGGTTGCCCCACATGGACTGCATAAATGAGCTTCCTTCCCCTCTGGCTTCTGAATAGGTTTGGCTGAGAAACATGGACAGGAGGTTGGATGAAGGGAGGTGGGGAGAGCAGGACCAGGGTATTTGTTTCCCCAGCTCCCTCCTTAGGGTCACGCTGACTGGCTGCTTCCCTCAGCTGAAGGCAACAGCTCCTGTCAGGAGGTCCTCTCCACAAAGTCCTCTCTGTCTCAGTAACTGCTCTCTCTCCCTGCACCTTCAAGTCTAAGAATGGTAAGAAGACTCAAGCATCCCTAGCCTCAGATACTACACCATCTCTTGAAGTCTCCCCAATCCCTGCCCACACCTTTAACTCTTATAAGCTTATATATTTGGAATGTGTATCTCTTTCCTGCTGGGACTCTGACTGATACTGAGATTTGGCCTTACATAATGAGCCACTGACCAACTAAAGGCTCATCTACCCCAGGGAAATTCCTGACTCTTGCTTCACCAAGTCTCAGTGAGGCAGGAGATAGATGGGTCCCAGAAGGAGCAACTAGAATCTGTCCCCTGTGGACAGATACTCCAAGACAAAGATAATAGCAGGAGGGAGGAGAAGCTGAGCCCTGCCCGGATAAGAGATAAAAGATCACCACATATTTCTCATTCTTGAGGTCAAGGAGACCTTCCTGAATACACATGCCCAGAAAGGCTCCTTGGGTGTCAAAAGGGAGGGGGCGCCACCCTATAGTAGGTGATGTCAACCTACCCATAGACCTCTTCACTAGAATCCATCTTGGCTAAGCGATACGCACACGTGGGAGGACCCTGAGATAAACCAAATACGGACTCAGAACCAGACAAAGCAAGATGATTGGCCAGAGGAAACCCGGAAGAAATGCCCCATATAAGTGATTCAAACTACCGCAAGGGTGAGACTCTCTCTGAGCCCGCCTGTGTGTCTTTTCACACATACTCTTTTTCCTCCTAATAAACACTACCTGTTTCACTACTTTCCACCTCTTTGTGGAAATTCATTTCTACAAAGCCAGTGGGCCAGGGCCTTGTCACTGGTCCTTGGTGGTCTAGTGGCTAGGATTCGGCACTCTCACTGCTGCAACCTGACTTCAATCTCTGGCTAGGGAACCAAAATCCTGCTTCAAGCCGCTTCAGGCCGAGGCCACCCGAGATCATCAGGAAATGTCAGGGTTGACTACATTTTTCAATATTTTCTTAGATTCACACCTGGTACCCTTGCTTGCTACATGTTGTTCACAGTTTTCTATTCCTTCTCTCTTTTGTGTAGCCCAGTGTTTCTCAACCTTGGATGCAGACTAGATAACCTGGGGGGGGAGCTTCTAGAAATTCTAATGCCCAGGTTGCTGAGGGTGAGACTGTAGGATAAGAAAACAGTACAGTAATTCCCCTACATACGAACTTTCAAGTTGCAAACTTTAAAAGATGCAAACCTGTGTTCCATCAATGTCATGTGTGAGTAAACTTGCAGCTTGCCCTTCATCTCCTATTGCTGACAATCCTTCAGCTCTACCATCTCCCACCTCCTCTCCCTCCTCCAGTCAGTAACCCTTCTTGCCTGTTCATTCGATGCTAGCCCCTGGATGCCAGCTGTTGTACTGTACTACTGTACTTTTCAAGGTACTGTACTGTAAGATTAAAAATGTTGTCTTTATTTTTTGTGTTTGCTTTTTATGTATTATTTGTGTGAAAAGTATTATAAACCTATTACAGTACAGTACTATATAGCTGATTGTGTTAGTTGGGTACCTAGGCTAACTTTCTTGGGCTTATGAACAAATTGGACTTACGAATGTGCTCTCGGAACAGAACTCGTTTGTATGTAGGGGAATTACTGTATATAGTTTATAGATGAGGAAACCAAGAGCCAGAAATTCAATGTTTTTCTAAAGGTAACAGAAACTGAGACTAAATTCAGTCTTGCTGATTCATACCCCAGTACCCTTGCCAGCTTGAATAGTGTGGTTTTTCCTCTTTATTTGAGCCAATCCTGTCTAGATTACTGCAATATAATTCCACCAGATCAAAAACAATCCCTTCTCTTTTGATTCGTTCCTTCTCACAATGCTTAGAAAAGGTTCAAGTACATAGTGAACATTTAAGAAAGCATATTAACTTCCCGAATGTATACTCTACATGAGGCTCAAAGGAAGATAACAAATTCCCTTTGTGATGCAAAAGGAACAATTAATAAACATTTCTATTGCAGAGAGGTATATATTAAGATGTTTTAGGAAAAAGCAGATGGCTAAAATTGATGTTGATATAATCAGTTTTTTAAATGCCATTCATTATATTTGTCTAAAAGTGCCATGAATTTCATCCCGTGTCCACGTGAAAAACTTCTGATGCGGGTACACACAGATGATACACATGTAGACAAAATGAAACACTATGTGATAGATTAGAAACACAATGATACTTTTAAATACTTGTTCTGTTGAAATACTCAATATATGAGACAGTATTTTCCTTAACCCATTCTCCCAATCTCAAATCCAGATTTACTATATTATATATGCTTATAAGATCTGTGGATTGGATCTGTCATTCATTATTTCTCTTTACAACAGAGGGTGTGCATTGGTAATTTGATAGGGATTGCATTGAATGTGTAGATTGCTTTGGGTAATATAGTCATTTTCACAATATTGATTCTTCCAATCCAAGAACATGGTAAATCTCTCCATCTGTTGGTATCATCTTTAATTTCTCTCATCAATGTCTTATAGTTTTCTGCATACAGGTCTTTTGTCTCTCAAGGTAGGTTTATTCCTAGGTATTTTATTCTTTTTGTTGCAAGTGTAAATGGGAGTGTTTCCTTAATTTCCCTTTCAGATTTTTCATCATTAGTGTATAAGAATGCAAGAGATTTCTGTGCATTAATTTTGTATCCTGCAACTTTACCAAATTCATTGATTAGCTCTAGTAGTTTTCTCGTGCCATCTTTAGGATTCTCTATTTATAGTATCATGTCAAGTGCAAACAGTGACAGTTTTACTTCTTCTTTTTCAATTTTTATTCCTTTTATTTCTTTTTCTTCTTTGATTGCCATGGCTAGGTCTTCCAAAACTATGTTGAATAATAGTAGGAAGAGGGGACATCCTTATATTGTTCCTGATCTTAGAGGAAAGGCTTTCAGTTTTTCACCATTGAGAATGATGTTTGCTGTGGGTTTGTCGTATATGGCCTTTATTATATTGAGGTAGGTTCCCTCTATGCCCACTTTCTGTAGCGTTTTTATCGTAAATGGGTATTGAGTTTTGTCAAAAGCTTTTTCTGCATCTATTGAGATGATCATATGGTTTTTCTTCTTCAATTTGTTAATATGGTGTATCACATTGATCGATTTGTGTATATTGAAGAATCCTTGCATCCCTGGGATAAATCCCCCTTGATCATGGTGTATGATCCTTTTAATGTGTTGTTGGATTCTGTTTGCCAATATTTTGTTGAAGACTTTTGCATCTATATTCTTCAGTGATATTGGTCTGTAATTTTCTTTTTTTGTAGTATTTTTGTCTGGTTTTGGTATCAGGGTGATGGTGGTCTCGTAGAATGAGTTGGGGAGTGTTCCTTCCTCTGCAATTTTTTGGAAGAGTTTGAGAAGGATGGGTGTTAGCTCTTCTCTAAAAGTTTGATAGAATTCACCTGTGAAGCCATCTGGTCCTGGACTTCTGTTGGTTGGAAGATTTTTAATCACAGTTTCAATTTCCTTACTTGTGATTGGTCTGTTCATATTTTCTATTTCTTCCTGGTTCATCTTGGAAGGTTATACCTTTCTAAGAATTTGTCCATTTCTTCCAGGTTGTCCATTTCATTGGTATAGATTTGCTTGTAGTAGTCTCTTAGGATGTTTTGTATTTCTGCAGTGTCTGTTGTAATTTCTCCTTTTTCATTTCTAATTTTAATGATTTGTGTCCTCTCCCTCTTTTTCTTGATGAGTCTGGCTAATGGTTTATCAATTTTGTTTATCTTCTCATAGAACCAGCTTTTAGTTTTATAGATCTTTGTTATTGTTTTCTTTGTTTCTATTTCATTTATTTCTGCTGTGGTCTTTATTATTTCTTTCCTTCTGCTAACTTTAGGGGTTTTTTGTTCTTCTTTCTCTAATTGCTTTAGGTGTGAGGTTAGGTTGTTTATTTGAGATGTTTCTTTTTTCCTGAGGTAGGAATGTATTGTTATAATCTTCCCTCTTAGAACTGCTTTTGCTGTATCCCATAGGTTTTTGGGTCATCGTGTTTTCATTGTCATTTGTTTCTAGGTATTTTTTGATTTCCTCTTCGATTTCTTCGGTGATGTCTTGGTTATTAAGTAGTGTATTGTTTAGCCTCCGTGTGTTTGTATTTTTTACAGATTTTTTCCTCTAATTTATATCTAGTCTCATAGCGTTGTGGTTGCAAAAGATACTTGATACAATTTCAATTTTCTTATATTTACTGAGGGTTGATTTGTTACCCAAAATATGATCTATCCTGGCAAATGTTCCATGAACACTTGAGAAGAAAGTGTATTCTGTTCTTTCTGGAAGGAAAGTCCTATAATATCAATTAAGTCCATCTTGTTTAATGTGTCATTTTAAGCTTGTGTTTCCTTATTTATTTTCATTTTGGATGATCTGTCCATTGGTGAAAGTGGGGTGTTAGAGTTCCCTACTATGATTGTGTTACTGTCTGTTTCCCTTTTTACGGCTTTTAGCATTTGCCTTATGTATTGTGGTGCTCCTATGTTGGGTGCATAAATATTTACAACTGTTATATCTTCTTCTTGGGTTGATCCATTGATCATTAGATAGTGTCCTTCTTTGTCTCTTGGAATAGTCTTTATTTTAAAGTCTTTTTTGTCTGATATGAGAATTGCTTCTGCACCTTTCTTTTGATTTCCATTTGCATGGAATATCTTTTTCCATCCCCTCACTTTCAGTCTGTATGTGTCCCTATGTCTGAAGTGGGCCTCTTGTAGACAGCATATTTATGGGTCTTGTTTTTGTATCCATTCAGCAAGTCTATATCTTTTGGTTGAGCATTTAATCCAGGTACATTTAAGGTCATTATCAATATGTATGTTCCTATTACCATTTTCCTAATTGTTTTGGTTTGTTTTTGTAGGTGTTTTCCTTCTCCTCTGTTTCTTGCCTACAGAAGTTCCTTTAGAATTTGTTGTAAATCTGGTTTGGTGTTGCTGAATTGTCTTAACTTTTGCTTGTCTGTAAAGATTTTAATTTCTCCATCAAATCTGAATGAGATCCTTGCTGGGTAGAGTAATCTTGGTTGTAGGTTTTTCCCTTTCATCACTTTAAATATGTCCTGCCACTCCCTTCTGGCTTGCAGAGTTTCTGCTGAAAGATCAGCTGTTAACCTTATGGGGATTCCCTTGTATGTTATTTGTTGCCTTTCCTTTGCTGCTTTTAATATTTTTTCTTTGTATTTAATGTTTGATAGTTTGATTAAAATGTGTCTTGGTGTGTTTCTCCTTGGATTTTTCCTGTATGGGACTCTCTGCACTTCCTGGACTTGATTGACTATTTCCTTTCCCACATTAGGGAAGTTTTCAACTCTAATCTCTTCAAATATTTTCTCAGTCCCTTTTTTTTCTCTTCTTCTTCTGGGACCCCTATAATTCTAATGTTGGTGCATTTAATGTTGTCCCAGAGGTCTCTGAGACTGTCCTCACTTCTTTTCATTCTTTTTCTTTATTCTGCTCTGCAGTAGTATTTCCACTATTTTATCTTCCAGGTCACTTATCCATTCTTCTACCTCAGTTATTCTGTTATTTATTCCTTCTAGAGAATTTTTAATTTCATTTATTGTGTTGTTCATCATTGTTTGTTTGCTCTTTGGTTCTTCTAGGTCCTTGTTAAACGTTTCTTGTGTTTTCTCCATTCTATTTCCAAGATTTTAGATCATGTTTACTCTCATTACTCTGAATTCTTCTTCTGGTAGACTATTTCCTCTTCATTTTTTTGGTCTGGTGGGGTTTTACCTTGCTTCTTCATCTGCTGCCTATTTCTCTGTCTTCTCATTTTGTTTAACTTACGGTGGTTGAGGTCTCCTCTTTGCAGGCTGCAGGTTGGTAGTTCCCATTGTTTTTGGTGTCTCCCCCAGTGGGTGAGGTTGTTTCATTCACCTGTGTAGGCTTCCTGGTGGAGGGGACTGACACCTGTGTTCTGGTGGGTTGGGCTGGATCTGATTTTTCTATTGGGCAGAGCCTCATCTGGTAGTGTGTTTTGGGGTATCTGTGAACCTAGTATGATTTTAGGCTGCCTCTCTGCTAATGGGTGGGTTTGTTTTCCTGTGTTGCTAGTTGTTTGGCATGGAGCATCCAGCACTGGAGTTTGCTTGCCATTGGGTAGAGCTGGGTCTTAGCGTTGAGACAGAGATCTCTGGGAGAGCTCTCGCCATTTGATATTACGTGAGGTCAGGAGGTCTCGTGGTACACTGTCTTGAACTCGGCTCTCCCACCTCAGAGGCTCAGGCCTGACACCAGGCCAGAGCACCAAGACCCTGTCAGCCACACGGCTCAGAAGAAAAGGGAGAAAAAAAGGAAAAAATAAATAAAAATTAAAAAAATTTTTTTAATTAAAAAAATTATTACAATAAAAAAATGGTAATAAAAAAAGAGAGCAACAAAACCAATAAGCAAATCCACCAATGATAACAAGCATTAAACACTAAACTAAGATAAACATAAAAATCAGAAACAAATCAGTCAGAGACAGCAAACCTCAAGTCTACTCTTGCTCTGAAAGTTCACAGTCTCAATTTTGGGACAATTCGTTGTGTATTCAGGTATTCCACAGATGCAGGGTACATCAAGTTGATTGTGGGGATTTCATCTGCTGCTCCTGAGGCTGCATGGAGAAATTCCCCTTTCTCTTCTTTGTTTACACAGCTCCTGGGGTTCAGCTTTCGTTTGGGCCCCACCTCTTCATGTAGGTCACCCTCAGGCATCTGTTACCGCCCAGACAGGACAGGGTTAAAGCAGCAGCCGATTAGGGGGCTCTTGCACATTCATGCCAGGGGTAGGGAGGGGTACGGTAGTTATAATTGGAAAGTGGTCAAGCCTGTGGCAGCAGAGGCCAGCATAACATTGCAACAGCCTGAGGCACACTGTGTGTTCTCCTGGGGAAGTTGTCTCTGGATCACAGAACCCTGGAAGTGGCGGGCTGCACACTTTCCCAGAGGTGGCAGGGTGTGGATAGTGACCTGAGCTTGCACACAGGATTCTTGGTGGCTGCAGCAGCAGCATTAGCGTTTCATGCCTGTTTCTGGGGTCCGAGCTGATAGCCATGGCTCACGCTCATCTCTGAAACTCATTTAGGCTGTACTCTGCCTCTTGTGGGCAGAGGGGGAATGAATCCCCTCTCCTGGCACACCCTGAAACAATGGTCTCTTGCCTCTTAGGCAGGTCCAGACTTTTTCCCAGACTCCCTCCCGGCTAGCTGTGGCACAGTAGCTCCCTTCAGGCTGTGTTCATGCAGCCAACCCCAGTCCTCTCCCCGGGATCTTACCTCTGAGGCCTGAGTCTCAGCTCCCAGCCCCCACCCGCCCTGGTGGGTGAACAGACAAGCCTCTCAGGCTGGTGAGTGCTGATCGGCACTCATCCTCTGAGCGGGAATCTCTCCACTTTGCCCTCTGCACCCCTATTGTTGTGATCTCCTCCATGGCTCTGAAGATTCCCCCTGCCCACCCCCCATTTCTGCCAGTGAAGGGGCTTCCTAGTGTTTGGAAACTTTTCCTCCTTCACAGCTCCCTCCCAGAGGTGTAGGTTCTGTCCCTATTCTTTTGTCTCTGGTTTTTTTTTTTTCTTTTTCACTACCCAGGTACGTGGGTATTTTCTTGCCTTTGGGGAAGTCTGAGGTCTTCTGCCAGCGTTCAATAGGTGTTCTGTAGGAGTTGTTCCACATGTAGATGTATTTTTGATGTATTTGTGGGGAGGAAGGTGATCTCTGCATCTTACTCCTCCACCATCTTGAAGGTCCCCTACCCCATGTATCTTTTTGAATTATGGTTACCAGGGGGGAAAGAGAGAGAGGGATAAATTGGGAGATTGGAATTGACATATACATGTTACTATATATAAAATAGATAACTAATAAGGACCTACTATATAGTACAGGGAACTCTACTCAATACTCTCTAATGACCTATATGGGAAAAGATTCTAAAAAGAGTGGATATATGTATATGTATAACTGATTCACTTTGCTGTACAGCAGAAAGTAACACAACATTATAAATCAACTATACTCCAATAAAAATTTAAAAATAAACCTCCCCTTTTAGCTATTCATCTAACCTTACAATCTATGTTTTTATTCCAGCTATCTGTGTCATTATTGAAAACTCAAAATTTACCAGGCACTATGCTAAGAGCACAGTATATATTATCTCAATCATTCACATAACAAACTTACAGAAAGGGGTATTTTAATCCCCATTGTATAGACGAGGAAACCAAGACTTAGAACCTATACACACCCCAAATTATAGAGCTAGGGAATAGAATTCACACAAATTCAGGTGTGTGTTGTGTATCATCTCCCTAGTCAGAAGGCAGACTCCAGAAGGGCAGGAGTCATGGCCTTATTTCTTTATCTTCATGGTGTTGTGCTTATAACAAGCACTCTGCAATAATATTTATTGAGTACCAACTATTGCACAACAATCCAATGAATTATTATCTTGCATTTTCAAATGAGGAAACTGAGGCACAGAGAGTTTGAGAAACTTGCCTTGTAGGTGCTAAGAGATGGGCCAGGGTTTAAACCCAGGCAGTGCTTCTCAACATTAGGCTACAAGATAGTCACCTGGAGGGTCTGTTAAAATGCAGAAGGCTGCACCCCAACCCCAGGTCTGGGTGGGGCCTGAGATTGCACATTTCTAACGAGGTCAAGGGATGCTGACTCTGCTGGTCTGAGGCTCACTTTGAATAAAGAGGGTCTAGACTGATAATCTATGCTCTTAACCACTAAACCACACTGTTTCTCCAATACAGTAAGTCCCCTACATACAAACCTTCAAGTTGCGAACTTTCAAAGAGGCAAACGTTCCCCTGTATGCCAGCTGTTGTACTGTACTACTGTACTTTTCAAGGTACTGTACTGTAAGATTAAAAATGTTTTCTTTATTTTTGTGTTTTTTTTGTGTGTGTGTATTATTTGTGTGAAAGTATTATAAACCTATTACAGTACAGTACTATATAGCCGATTGTGTTAGTTGGGTATCTAGGCTAACTTTGTTAGACTGACAAACAAATTAGACTTATGAACACATTCTCAGAATGGAACTCATTCTTATGTAGGGGACTTACTGTAGATTAATACTTGCTGATTGTGTGAAAGGCAATATATTTGTATAATAATAAAGCAGCAATCAGCATAATGCATACCCATTGATCATGTTAATCAGGAATTTGCATTTCTATTTTAGTGCTCACTCAGCTTTTACCCTAGTTATTCATTTGAATATAGGGGATGTGCCAACCTCTTTGGAAGAAAACTATGGTAATTCATGCAGGAAATCATGCCTTGCTTCTCTTCCTTCAACTCTTCCATGGCTTCCCATTGAATTGGAATAAAACTAAACTCCTTATCATGACCCAGGAAGGCCAGGTGATCTGCACCACCTCCGCACCTCCCAGCCAGACCTCTTCCCTCTCTCTGCCCCTAGATTATCACATCCAGGCACACTAGCCTTCCAACAGTTTCTAGAACAAGACAAGCTTTTTTCCCAGACTCAGGAACTTTATACTTGCTGTTTTCCCTTCCTCTTCTCTCTTATTGTTATTTCTGCTGTCAAAAAAGAATAAAAGACAGACTCAGACAGAAGTTAAAGCAGTAAAGGAACTATTGCTGTAGGGGAAGACCTCAGTAGAGAACCAGGCTCCATTTTGAATACAACAAGGCCAAGTGGGGATTTATATCCAAGAAGCAGGGTGGAAGTCAGTGGATGGAAAATTACTAGATTAAACATCAAAGATTAGGGGACTCCTGGAACTGACTTGATAGGATAAACTCTGAGACATATTTTACATTCCATGCCTTCCCTACAAGGTGAGGCTGAAGCTTCTCTCCTAGGACTTTGCCTTAAATCGCAACCTTTTAGATTTCTCCCCCATCTTGGTCCAGCTGCCCTTTAAGGAGTCCTCCTGAATGCATGCCCTTAATATATCGTTTGTACAGAAATCCTCATCTCCGGATCTGCTTCTAGGAATCCTGACATAACTTACACAGGAACACAATTCTGTTGGGCATATCTGGGTGTAGTATTGCTGGATCAGAGACTATACCTGTGCTCAGTTTTCCAAAGTGGTTGCACCAATTAACCCTCCTAGCAGCTGTTTATGAGAGTTCCAGTTACTTCAGATCCTTGTCAACACTTGCAAAAAGTCTTTTCTTCAATTCCTCATTTTTTCAATGGGTTATCTATCTTTTTCTTATTGATTTTTAAATGTTCTTCTTTATATTTATTCTTAATATGAGTTCTTTCTAGATATATATGTATAAATATACATATATATCATTAAATATCTAGTCCCATTCTTAATTTTGACACACACAATCATCTGTGAACAATTATCATTTTATTTTACTTTTCTAATTAATTGTTATTTTTCTCTTGCCTTCTGAGCTACCTAGGTCCTCCAGTATGATGTTAAGTAGAAATAATTATAGAGAACATCCTTGTCATAGACCCAAATTTGACTTTCATTACTTTGACATTATATGGGATGTTTGTGGATAACTTTCTGTAGATATGCTTCATCAAATTAAGGAAGTTTCCTTCTATTCCTAATTTGTTAAATTTTGTTTTGTTTTGTTTTCATGATCAAGGATTAAATTTAATCAAATAATTTTTATGCATCTCTTAAGAGGACCATATGATTTTTTACCTTCTTTCTGTTAGTGTTAAAACTAACCTTGTGTTCCTGGATTCCAACTTGGTTGTGGTATATTATATATTGTTGGATTCAGTTTATTTTCTTTTTTAAGTTTTTTGCATCTATGTTCATGAGAGATATTGGCAAATAATTTTCCTCTCATAATATCTCTATCAGGTTTGGTATCAAAGTTATGCTGTTTTCATAAATATGTCATGAAACCCTCCCTCTTTCTCTGGAAAATTTTGTGTGATATTGGGTCCTCGATTCCCTGAATGTTTGGAATAACTTATCTCTGCATTTCTCTTTTTTCTTGGATTTTGACCACTAAATATCCTGGCTGTCTTGGCTACTTTGTGATGCTTTCACACAGTTCTTTTCAAAATTTTAACCAGATTTTTTCATTATTCTCAGTAAGATGGTGGTTTGATAGATTACAAGGTCCTATTTTTAGGGCCACATATAAATGAAGCATAGATTTTGAACAATGAATGGTTGGAAACATATGCACTCTGGTATTTAATCATGAAGGACCTTGGATTCCAGAGAATACTAAACAATGGGGATCCCTGACAGTTTTTGAGTAGAGAGATAATAGATCAGATCTAGAATTAGGAAAGTAAATGTGGCAATGATGTATGACATGAAAGGAAAGAAGAACAGGTAGGAGTTCACCGAAAACAAATACGAGTCTGCTTGGGAGAACGCCAACAAAAATGTAAAAGACTTCCTTTCAACCAGTGATTCTCAAAGTGGATCATGCAGCAGCAGCAGCTCACCTGGGAACTTTTTATAATGCAAGTTCTCAGCCCTGCCCCAGACCTCCTGAATCAGACTGTCTAGGGGAGATGTCCAACAATCTGCGTTCTAACAAACCCACCACATAATTCTGATGCTCATTTAATTTGGGAAGCACTACTTCAGACCAAATCTAACCTCCCTCGCAGCTAAGGATGACTGTATGATGCCAGTGCTGGCCAACGAAACAAAAGAGGAAGTCCACTCAGGGTAATTGTAGGAAAAGTTTTCTTTCCTGATAAAAAGGACAGATGAAGCTGGGGCTGCCCATTTTCCTTCTTCCTATCATGAATGTTGATTGACATTGTGACCAAGAGGCAAAAGGTCTGAGGACTGAGAAATCCAACAGGTTGAAGATGGCAGGGCAGAAATATCCAAGAGCTGGGGTTCTTGATAACATTAATTTGCCTCCCACCAGCCCCAGACTGTCTACCTTTACCTAATTAAATGCATTGATCATTCAATTCGCTAGTAACTGGGCATTCTACTGCTCATAGCGAATGGATTCCTAACTGATACCTGTGTCAAGTTTATAGCTGGCATCTAGTAGGAGATCATAAGTGATAGTTCCACTTGACAAAATCAGGAAGAAAATTGTAATCTGTTTATTTAACCCACTTCTGCAGAAGACATATCTGCTAAGCATTTTTTTCTCCCATGGAGAACACAGTTTTGAGTAACATTCTACTGTTGCTTAATACCTTGGACAGAGAAGGCAGTTTTGAATGTTATAAAGACATTTCTTTACTGGATGAAGTCACTTCTGTATGTGAGCCCAGAAAGCAAGGTATCATAGTGCCATCTCCTTGGAATTACCATTTGCCTTGTTCTCATTCAGAAAGGGGAAATCCACTGGGAATAAAAGTCCCACCAAGTAATTCTCACCAGAGACAAGTCTGTTCATCCCTAACTCCTATTGTCAGGGTACATCACTGAATACTAATTCTTGCTTTCCCAAGACTTTGTGGAACAAGAGAATGGCGATTTCTGGCAGAGAAGACAATTCCACAGCACAGTGGGCTGTGCATGGCAGCTTCCTCCCAAAGCAGGACTGGCTCAATTACTCGGAGCTCTATCTCCAAGTGTGTTCCAGATGGCAGCAGGGACCTCTCCAAGTCTCAAACATGCTTGGGTGGCATTTATGTCTTGTGTGTGACAATCCTGTTCTAGAGGGACTGTCTCACATTGCACAACAAAAAACTCTAGTGGGAAACATCAGCTGAGTTGCTTACAGGGAGACTGCCTGGGGGGCATCACCCATGTATCCAACTCCTTGCTCCAAATTTCTGCTTTGAGGTGTAGGTACCATTTTGGGTCTCAAGCAGCTTCTTCTGTGAATGGGTACAAATTCTAAATCACCTCCACAGGGAGTTTTTTGGCACTGACCACCCTGTTTAAAATTACAAACCCTCCTCCAAACTCTCACATGCATACTCCCGCATCTTTGCTTTATTTTTCACTTAGTACTTATCACCATATGGCATACTATCTGCTTTACTTATTCAAGTTTTTATTGTCTTTCCTCCTCCACTAGATTTTAAGGTTTATGAGAGCAGTAATTTTTGCCTGTTTTGCTCATGGCTATATCCACAATATTTAGGAAAGTACCTGACATGTAGTAAATGCTCAATAAATGTTCAAGGATGGATGCTTCTAAAGTGATTGGCTGACAAGTCCTGGAAAATGGCATACCTTTTTCCTGCCCTTTACCGTTGTTTCTCTAAAGTATAAGCCTCAGAGGATATTAGGCTTCAGATTCTGCTACAGTTTACTCCATGTCAATAGAGACTGGTTGAATAATAATAATGATTAATAATAACTATTCTTTTAGGGCTCACTATGTAACAGGTGAATGCTGAGTGCTGAGATACATTATCTTATTTAATTCTCAGACAATGCTAGCAGCTTTAGCCCCATTTTATCAATGAGAACAAAGAGGCTCAGTCATCTCAGATGACTCATTGAAGCTCTCCCAGCTCATCAGTGGCAGAGCTGTGATGTGAATTTGGGACTATCTAACTCCAAAGCCCAGGCTTTTACCTGTCACCTCATTGGAGAACAGCTTCAGCATTAGTTGACACATTTATGTTACCCTGATTTCTCCTCCTCTCTTACTAAAATATAGGTATTTTTTGGTGTGAGTCCTGGAATCAAATGACGGAATAGAGATGCTTTTTCCAGAGCTCCCTCCTGCCTGGAAAGAGCGAGAGCAAGAGAGAGAGAGAGAGAGAACTACTTGGCAGAAATGAAGTTCTGACTAAATGTTGACTCTTTAGGTGTTGATGTACCTTCCAAAAGAAGAACGTAAAAGCATTTTATGTAGAATGAACGTATTTCAGCAAAGTTTATTTTTAAAAAAATAGTATCAAGGCAGACTGTCTTAGAGGTCCTATTTCCTGAAAACATCCTAATTGTAATTAGACATTAGCACGAATCTTAGAATTAGTAATAATAATAGTGGCAAATGCTTAAATAGTGCTTATTTATATGTAGGCTTAAAATCTGCAACAACCCTATGAGCAGGCAGAGAGGTGCACTCAGGTTTAACCAGCTGCCTTTAAGGAAATGGCCAACGCTATTCATCCCCCCCCCCAACATTGTTTCCTTTGTAGTTTGTGCTCCAGCAGCACCTAGATGGCACACAGGTCCTCAATTACCCTCTGTCATTTCATGCTTTTACACCTCCACTCATACAGTTCTCGCTTGGAAATGCTGTTCCCGTCTTGTTGGCACTGGGAACTCCTATTTGTCCTTTAGGGTTCTTTCCTCTTGGGTGTTGTGTTACTTCCCCTAAGAAGCCATCCTAGACCCTCTTCGTCTTAGTTATCTTTTTCTCCACTGTGCACTCAAACACACTGTCCTTACTTGTGTAATACACATAGAGCAGTCAATTTCCTTCCTTAGAGTGTAAGCCTCATGAGAGAAGCAATGATGCCACTTCCATCTTTGCAACGAACAACACCTGGTGTACTGCCTGGAACAAGAATGTTACAGAACTGAGCTGAAATCAAAGGGGCTACAATGAAATACATTGTAGCATGACCAGTCATGGAATCAAGGAAGCCTACTAACTAATATTATACCCAAAGTGTTAGACATCCATAATTCCTCCCCCCGGATGCTCTCAGATACTATCTTTGCAAACTTTTTTGAGTCTGTAATTTTTGAGCACTTGCAATGGCTATAACAGTGTTGTGTAGGAAAAAAACAGTCTTCCTTCTGTGTTTCTCCTTTGCTCTCACACTACTATCACACTCACACTTCTGACACCAGATGTGTGTGGGTTTTCCCCAACCAAGCAATTCTCTGTGACTCCAGCTGAGTGTCTTACAATTTAACTCAATTTTGATACTATTTACCTGGAGATAGCATCAGATCCCACAGGATAAGAACTCAGTCCCACAAGGCTGCTCCCATCCCACTTCAGGCCACAGACTCAAGTCACAAGTTGTTACCTGTGCTTCTGACTGATTGGCTATAATTCTGAGGTTGTTCCCACGACCTCCTCCTTGGGTTTGATTAGTTTCTAGAGCAGCTCACAAAATTCAGGGAAACAATTAGGTTACCAGTTTATTAAAAGATATGATAAAGGATAGAGATGAAGAGATACATAGGGTGAGGTGTAGTAGGGTTCCAAGTGCAGGAGCTTCTGTCCTTGTGGAGTTGGGGTGTGTTACCCTCCTGGTATGTGGATGTGTTCATCAACCTGGAAGCTCTCCAAACCCCATACCACTGGGATTTTACAGAAGCTTCCTTACATTGGCATGATCAATTATTAACTCCATCTCCACTCTGTCTCCCCTCTCTAGAGAGTAGAGATTAAAATTCTAAGGTTCTAATCATGTCTTGGTCTTTCTGATGATGAACCCTGATCCAGGAGCCCACCCAGAGTCACCTCATTAGAACAAAAGATGTTCCTACAGCTCTTATCAATTAGGAAGTTCCAAGGGTTTTAGGAGCTCTGTGTCAGCAACAGTGATGAAGACCAAATATATATTTCTTATTATAAATTGCAATATCACAAATGTGTTAAGCATAATCAGGGTAAAAGTGAGGAATAAACATGGTCCTTGAACTACTCTGCATCAAAGGAAAAATGAACAAATAGAAGGGCCCAGGGGGCTGCAATCTGTTTATTCCCTGGCCTAAGTCTCTAGCAGATGGTGCTGAAACACTGCATATAGGAAAGAAATTCCTTTGACTCTCCCACAGGAAACACTTCAAACCCAATGCTTTAATTATTTTAGGTGTAGACTAAAGAATTCCTTCCCTGGATCTCAGACACACCACATTGGAACATTTCCGCCAAGAGACAAGCTGACTGGCATTTTAATGGATTTCTCTGCAACAGGTTTGCCAAAGTGCACCTATCCACAGCCAACCAGGGATGCAAAAGGCTTGGCCTGGGTACCAAAACCTTTCCAGCATTTTTCTAGAAACCATCTCTGTGAAGATGATGATACAATACCGGCTAAGTGTCTGAAGCTCCAAAGGTTCTACTCAAGACAGAGACAGTGTGTTTATTAAACAGAGGAAAGTTTAGTTTAGGATTATTGGAAGACAGCCAAGTACCCAGGATCTTTAAGGCTTGACTTCTTTGGGAAAAATATTAAAATTAAATGAGCCTTTTGTGTGATGAATGGGTTCACCCACCTTTCCAAATTTCCAACTCTATAATCTGCTGTGAATCTCAAGTCAAGGTCACCTCTCTGCCCTCAACACACGGGAGGGGCTCTTCGTCTTGGACCGGGACCTAACTACCATTGGAAAATGGTGAATTCAACAAAGCTGAGCAGGTTTCTTTATAATGGAACTTCTCAAAGTCTTCACTCTCCATGATGTGTAGAGAGTATGCAGTATTTCCTAAGATGATTTAACCATGGAATCATTGTCTTCCTTTTCCATGGAGTATTTCATGGGGCTACTGAGCCACAAGTGCATATTTTGGGATAATCAGAAATTTGATCTCATGTTTAAAGACCTAATGCTAAGAGCAAGAAACCTGACACAAAAGATTACATACTGTATGATGCCATTGATATGAAATGTCCAGAATAGGCAAATCTAGAGAGAAAGAAAGCAAATTATTATCTACCAACGGATAGGGTGAAAGCAGTGGGGAGTGAGATGTGACTGCTTGCAGGTAAAAGGTTTCTCTTGAGGTGATGAAATATCCTAAAATTAGATTATGGCAATGATGGCATAATTGTATAAATATACTTTATTTTTTTATTTGAATTTAATTTTTTTGAATTTTATTTTATTTATTTTATACAGCAGTTTCTTATTAGTTATCCATTTTATACATATTAGTGTATATATGTCAACCTCAATAGCCCAATTCAACACACCACCACCACCACCCCTGCCACTTTCCCCCCTTGGTGTCCATACGTTTGTTCTCTACATCTGTGTCTCTATTTCTGCCCTGCAAACTGGTTCATCTGTGCCATTTTCTAGGTTCTACATATATGCGTTAATATATGATATTTATTTTTCTCTTTCTGACTTACTTCACTCTATATGACAGTCTCTAGATCCATCCACATCTCTACAAATGACCCAATTTCATTCCTTTTTATGGCTGAGTAATATTCCATTGTACATATGTACCACATCGTCTTCATCCATTCATCTGTCAATGGGCATTTAGGTTGCTTCCATGACCTGGCTATTGTAAATAGTGCTGCAATGAACTTTGGGGTGCATGTGTCTTTTTGAATTATGGTTTTCTCTGGGTATATGCCCAGGAGTGGGATTGCTGGGTCATATGGTAATTCTATTTTTAGTTTTTTAAGGAGCTTCCATACTGTTCTCCATAGTGACTCTATCAATTTACATTCCCACCAACAGTGCAAGAGGGTCCCCTATTCTCCATACCCTCTCCAGCATTTGTTTGTAGATTTTCTGATGATGCCCATTCTAACTGGTGTGAGGTGATACCTCATTGTAGTTTTGATTTGCATTTCTCTAATAATTAGTGATGTTGAGCAGCTTTTCATGTGCTTCTTGGCCATCTGTATGTCTTCTTTGGAGAAATGTCTATTTAGATCTTCTGACCATTTTTTAAATGCCTTGTTTGTTTTTTTAATATTGAGCTGCATGAGCTTTTTATATATTTTGGAGATTAATCCTTTTCCATTGAGTCATTTGCAAATATGTTCTCCCGTTCTGAGGGTTATCTTTTCATCTTGTTTATAGTTTCCTTTGCTGTGCAAAAGCTTTTAAGTTTCATTAGATCCCATTTGTTTATTTTTGTTTTTCTTTCCATTACTCTAGGAGGTGGGTCAAAAAAGATCTTGCTGTGACTTATGTCAAAGAGAGTTCTCCCTATGTTTTCCTCTAAGAGTTTTATAGTGTCCGGTCTTACATTTAGGTCTTTAATCCATTTTGAGTTTATTTTTGTGTATGGTGTTAGGGAATGTTCTAATTTCATTCTTTTACATGTAGCTGTCCAGTTTTCCAGCACCACTTATTGAAGAGACTGTCTTTTCTCCATTGTATATCCTTGCCTCCTTTGTCATAGATTACTTGACCGTATGTGCTTGGTTTTATCTCTGGGCTTCTATCCTGTTCCATTGATCTAAATTTCTGTTTTTGTGCCAGTATCATATTGCCTTGATTACTGTAGCTTTGTAGTATAGTCTGAAATCAGGGAGTCTGATTCCTCCAGCTCCGTTTTTTTCCCTCAAGACTGCTTTGGCTATTCGGGGTCTTTTTTGTCTCCATACAAATTTTAAGATTTTTTGTTCCAGTTCCATAAAAATTGCATCGGTAATTTGATAGGGATTGCATTGAATCTGTAGATTGCTTTGAGTAGTATAGTCATTTTCACAATATTGATTCTCCCAATCCAAGAACATGGTATATCTCTCCATCTGTTTGTGTCATCTTTGATTTCTTTCATCAGTGTCTTATAGTTTTCTGAGTACAGGTCTTTTACCTCCTTAGGTAATTGTATTCCTATGTATTTCATTCTTTTTGTTGCAATGGTGAATGGGATTGTTTCCTTAATTTCTCTTTCTGATCTTTCGTTGTTAGTATATAGGAATGCAAGAGATTTCTGTGCATTAATTTTGTATCCTGAAACTTTACCAAATTCATTGATTAGCTCTTGCTGTCTTCTCGTGGCATCTTTAGGGTTATCTAAGTGTAGTATCATGTAGTATCATTCCAATTTGGATTCCTTTTATTTCTTTTTCTTCTCAGATTGCCATGGCTAGGACTTCTAAAACTATGTTGAATAATAATGGCAAGAGTGGACATCCTTGTCTTCTTCCTGATCTTAGAGGAAATGCTTTCAGTTTTTCACCATTGAGAATGATGTTTGCTGTGGGTTTGTCATATATGGCTTTTATTATGTTGAGGTAGGTTCCCTCAGTGCCCACTTTCTGGAGACTTTTTATCATAAATGGGTGTTGAATCTTGTCAAAAGCCTTTTCTGCATCTATTGAGATGATCATATGGTTTTTATTCTTCCATTTGCTAATATGGTGTATCACATTGATTGATTTTAGTATATTTGAGAATGCTTGCATCCCTGGGATAAATCCCACTTGATCATGGTGTAATCCTTTTAATATGTTGTTGGATTCTGTTTGATAGTATTTTGTTGAGGATTTTTGCATCTATATTCATCAGTAATATTGGTCTGTAATTTTCTTTGTTTGTAGTATCTTTTTCTGGTTTTGGTATCAGGGTGATGATGGCCTCATAGAATGAATTTGGGAGTGTTCCTTCCTCTCGAATTTTTTGGAAGAGTTTGAGAAGGGTGAGTGTTAGCTTTTCTCTAAATGTTCAATAGAATTCGCCTGTGAAGCCATTTCATCCTGGGTTTTTGTTTGTTGGAAGATTTTTAATCACAGTTTCAATTTCATTACTTGTGATTGGTCTGTTCATATTTTCTATTTCTTCCTGGTTCAGTCTTGGAAGGTTTTACTTTTCTAAGAATTTGTCAATTTCTTCCAGGTTGTCCATTTTATTGGCATAGAGTTGCTTGTATTTGTCTCTTATGATGCTTTGTATTTCTGTGGTGTCCATTGTAACTTCTCCTTTTCATTTCTAATTTTATATATTTGAGTCCTCTCCCTCTTTTTTTGATGAGTTGGCTAAAAGTTTATCAATTTTGTTTATCTTCTCAAGGAACAAGCTTTTAGTTTTATTGATCTTTGCTATTGTTTTCTCTATTTCTATTTCATTTATTTCTGCTCTGATCTTTATGATTTCTTTCCTTCTGCTAAACATGGGTTTTGTTTCTTCTTCATTCTCTAGTTCTTTTAGGTGTAAGGTTAGATTGTTTATTTGAGATTTCTCTTCTTTCTTGAGGTAGGCTGGTATTACTACAAACTTCCCTCTTAGAACTGCTTTTGTTGCATTCCATACGTTTTGGATCATCATGTTTTCATTGTCATTTGTCTCTAGGTATTTTTTTTATTTCCTCTTTGATTTATTCAGTGCTCTTTTAGTTATTTAATAATGTATTGTTTAACCTCCATGTGTTTGTGTTTTTTACATTTTTTTCCCTGTAATTTATTTCTAATCTCACAGCGTTGTGGTCAGAAAAGACACTTGATATGATTTCAATTTTCCTAAATTTACTGAGGCTTGATTTGTGACCCAAGATGTGATCTATCCTGGAAAATGTTCCATGTGCACTTGAGAAGAAAGTGTAATCTGCTGTTTTTGGATGGAATGTCCTATAAATATTGATTAAATCTATCTGGTCTATTGTGTCATTTAAAGCTTTTGTTTCCTTATTAATTTTCTGTCTGGATGATCTGTCCATTGGTGTAAGTGAGGTGTTAAAATCCCCCACTATTATTGTATTACTGTTGATTTCCTCTTTTATAGCTGTTAGCATTTGCCTTATGTATTGAAGTGCTCCTATGTGGGGTGCATGTATATTTATAATTGTTATATCTTCTTCTTGGATTGATTCCTTGATCATTATGTAGTGTCCTTCATTTTCTCCTGTAACATTCTTTATTTTAAAGTCTATTTTATCTCATATGAGTGTTGCTATTCCAGCTTACTTTTGATTTCCATTGGCATGGAATATATTTCTCCATCCCCTCACTTTCAGTCTTTATGTGTCCCTAGGTCTGAAGTGGGTCTCTTGTAGACAACATATTTACAGGTCTTGTATTTGTATCCATTCAGCAAGCCTGTGTCTTTTGGTTGGAGCATTTAATCCATTCACATTTAAGGTAATTATCAACGTGTACATTTTTATTACCATTTTCCTAATTGTTTTTGGTTTGTTTTTGTAAGTCCTTTTCTTCTCTTGTGTTTCCCACTTAGAGAAGTTCCTTTAGCATTTGTTATAGAACTGGTTTTGTGGTGCTGAATTCTCTTAGCTTTTGCTTGTCTGTAATGCTTTTAATTTCTCCATCGAATCTGAATGAGATCCTTGCCAGGTAGAGTAATCTTGGTTGTAGGTTCTTCCCTTTAATCCCTTTAAATATAGCATGCCACTCCCTTCTGGCTTGTAGAGTTTCTGCTGTTAACGGCTGTTAACCTTATGGGAATTCCCTTGTATGTTATCTGTCGTTTCTCCCTTGCTGCTTTCAATAATTTTTCTTTGCCTTTAATTTTTGCCAATTTGATTACTATGTGTCTCGGCGTGTTTCTCCCTGGGTTTATCCTGTATGGGACTCTCTGTACTTCCTGGGCTTGGGTGGCTATTTCCTTTCCCATGTTAATGAAGCTTTCGACTGTAATCTCTTCAAAAATTTTCTTGGGTCCTTTCTCTCTCTCTTCGCCTTCTGGGACCCCTATAACGCAAATGTTGTTACGTTTAATGTTGTTTCAGAGGTCTCTCAGGCTGTCTTCATTTGTTTTCATTCTTTTTTCTTTATTCTGTTCCTTGGCAGTGAATTCCACCATTCTGTCTTCCAGGTCACTTATCCGTTCTTCTGCCTCAGTTATTCTGTTATTGATTCCTTCTAGTGTATTTTTCATTTCAGTTATAGTATTGTTCGTCTGTGTTTGTTTGTTCTTTAATTCTTCTAGGTCTTTGTTAAACATTTCTTGCATCTTCTCGATCTTTGCCTCCATCCTTTTTCCGAGGTCCTGGATCATCTCCACTGTCATTATTCTGAATTCTTTTTCTGGAAGGTTGCCTATCTCCACTTCATTTAGTTTTTTTTCTGGGGTTTTATCTTGTTCCTTCATCTGGTACATAGTCCTCTGCCTTTTCATTTAGTCTATCTTTCTGTGAATGTGGTTTTCATTCCACAGGCTGCAGGATTGTAGTTCTTCTTGCTTCTGCTGTCTGCCCTCTTGTCTATAAATATACTTTAAAACCATGGAATTCTACACTTTAAATTGTATGGACTTCATGATATGTAAATTATATGTCAACAAAGCTGTTACATTTTTTTTACAAGATCCTATAAAGATCATTTCACTCTTACCAATTAAAGTAGTTCTTTTTTTCCCTTTCCCCTTCTTTTTTTTAATCTCTTTTCCCTATGCAAACTTTTTTGTTCGCTGCACCAATTCAGTCCCTTTCATTATTTTCTAAGGCTAATTTTACTAATAAGGAATATATGTACTCATTTAAAAATTACAATGAATGCTGAAAAGTGTAAAATTAAAAATAAATCTTCCATTTTTCTCTGAACCTCTGTCTCAGTCTCAGAAGTAATTGCTGTCTCTTTAGAAATTGTTTACACATTTGCAGTCTGTAACCAAATGGTGCCTATATTTTTACACAAATTGGACCGCACTCGATTCTGCATCTTGTTTGTCTCATTTAGTGGTACATTTTGGAGATCTTCTTGTGTTTGTACATATAGACCAATTACATCTTTCCAACAGCCGCACAGTGTTCATTGAATATTTATGCCATATGTATACTGTCAGTTCCCTATTAAGAGATATTGAGATTGTTTCCAGATGTGAGTGGTTTTTATTTTTTATGTTTTACTATTACAAACTATACTGCAATAAATATTTTTGTGGGTTGGTGCATGTAAGATAATTACTAGGAAGTGTTCAGGGGTTAAAACCCATGTGCCTTTGGATGTTGTTAAATGTGACTAGGTTGCCTTGCAAAATCATGACCCCACATACAATCCCCTCCTAAGGGGATGAGATGAGAGAGCTGGCATGGATTTTTAAAACTCTCTTAGCCCTGGACAAGTTCTACCCTTTCTCATCCCTTACCCCCAACCACACCCAAGTAGTGCCCAGGCTAAAGTCTTGTACCAGCACTGTAATGATGTGTTTTATTCTTGGAATGCAACCTTCTTCACTGGAGGATGCTCACCTTACTCTGTTCTCCGTAGTTTTCCTGCTTGACACCAGGCCTTTCACCAGAGACACAATCAATATGCAAATGGGCCATTACTGCCCTGTCCAAGAAAGGATCATGTCAGCTCACGTTCTGATTTTATGATTCTCTGACTGATGGTCTTAGTTCTCTCTTTGCATTCCTGCTTAACTTCTGACAACTTCTGTCACTGCATCAACTTACGTAGCTGGTGGGGATAGGAACAGAAGATGGTGTCAGCCATGTGTGAGGCTTTGAGTATTTGCATGTGTGAAGGGGTACAGAGGGACATGGAGGTGGGCATAATACTAAATGGCTATTTTTGAGTTTTCAGGGAACCAATAAAAATACTAGAATAACATTGTGAACATTTTAGCTCTCTTACAGATGGTTTGATACAACTAAATGGGATGTGGTTTTAGCTGTGATGTAGGGTTGTCACTCTTAAGAAAGAACCCTTGTGGAATAGAAATATCCAAGCCTGTCTAAGGCTAACCACACTTACACTATCAGAATCAGACCCAGTTGTGTTACACTCTTAGATTATTGGAAGTGCCCTGATTCTACCCCCTTTATCATATTACCTTTCTCTGGAGTCAAATTTCCAGCCCCCAGCTAGAATAGAGTTTTGATACTCATTAGCATAAGTGTTCCGGAAGTGAAATCAGATGAAGAGTATAAATACTTCCTCTTCTTAAGCTTTTCATCAAATTAGCTCCATGAAAACACATAATAAGAATTAGTTTATTCACTTCTCAAAACAACACGAAGATATAGAGACTGTAATTATCCCCATTCTACAGAGAAGAAAACACAGACTTAGAGAAATGAAGTAACTGTCCTGACCTGATGTTTCTAGCAAGTGGTGGAACTAGCTATCCATCTCAGGTGAGTCTGACATGCATGCAGCCTCCAAACCACAGGGATGTGTGGTGCCCTAATGTGGCCTTTCCTCAGCCCTGTCTCTGAGAATGTCTTCTTTCCACAGCTGGACCATCTCCACCCTCACCCTGTGTGCCACACCACCCAGCCCCTGATCCCAGTCCTAATAGTTCCAGCCCAGGGCTCAGAAGTCAATATAAATTCCTCCTGGTGGCTGGTACAGCTCACACTGAACCCAGGAATTTTCTCAGCACACATCCTTTTTCATGTCCTTCAGCATCTGCCTGAGCTGCATCCCAGCGATGTGCTGGGCACCTCCACTTCATCCATCTGACGCCTCCCAACTTCTCCCAACCTCCCAGCTCCCCCTGCAGGACTCTGGATATCTGGACTGCAGGCTTTTTTTTTTGGCTGCACCGGGTCTTAGCTGTGGCACGCAGGATCTTCCTTACGGCATGCATACAGGATCTCGTTCCCCAACCAGGGATCGAACCCAGGCCCCCTGCATTGGAGTGTGGAGTCTTACCCACTGGACCACCAGGGAAGTCCCTGGATTGCAGGTTTTTAGATGGTGAGAAACAGTCACTGTCAGAACTCTTCCACCTCCTAGCAGGCACTCCAAACCAGCTCCTGTTCCTGCTGCTGCCTTGTTACTCACCCTGGCTTCTCACTGGACTTTCTCTTGGTGCCTGCAGGGTGGGTCTTCTCCCCAGAACCTGCTTCACCTCAGGAGTGGAACTGGTTTTAAGCCCAGACCTTCTTCATCTGGCTATTTCTGCTGTACTTGAGTGGTCCCCATACATGCAAGTTCTGACATATACTGTCATACTGATTCTTACGTACCCCACACCTCCATTTCATAAGTCAAAGGCAAGAAAGGTCATAGATTCTTTGGTCTTTCCCAGCCCAAAGAATGTGTACCTCCAAGAAGATGGGTGATTCAAGGAAGGAAGGCCAGGCAAGAATAGATAAAATGAGTCAATTTCTGAGGCCTTGTATAAGTGACATCATAAGAAGTTTAAGTCCTCACAGGGGTCCTAATGGGTATTCCTATCAACAGACCAAAGAGATGTGGGCAGTGTGGGGGGAGGGATGGGAAGAATCATGGGAAATGAGGAAAGGCTGCCTGTCTTGGGTGAGCCCCAGGAACACTTCAGACCACAGTTTCTCATCCCCAACAGAAGACTGTGATTCCTGCCCTTCCTTTCACATGAGCTTGTCGTGAAATCCAACAAGTTATCAGTGGTAGTGAAAGTGGTTTGTCAATTCTAAAACAGTGGTCAGTAATGAAGTATTGCTGATTTTCTGAAATTAACTTGATGTTAAATGAATTAGAAGTCCAGGGGTGACAGGCCCAACAAGAAATAAACATCATTTTTTAAATTTTTTATTTTTTATTGAGGTATAGTTGATTTGTAATGTTGGAATATCATTTTCTTAATCAGCATAATTTTGGTTTGGACTTATATGGTACCTAAATGACTCGTATGAGTATGCCTGCCATGGTATGCTTTAGATTCTTTCTTTAGACTAAGCTGAATTTGTCTTTAAAAAACAAAATGGAAAAGCATTTTAAGAACAATTGCTTTGGTCCTACTCTTAGTCTATTCATATTTCTGCTTTAAAAATTAAAGGAGAAAGAACCTGGGGAATAATTAAACTGAATCTGGTGGGATATTTCACCCTGATGGGAGAGTAGATGGAATTGGGGGATTTGAAGCAGCCCTAAGAATATAATACTATGCTACTGAGCTACAAAAATCCTGCCTGATTTGTAAATTTGTGTTTCCATGGCAACACAAGTGTATAGTTAAATAATCCTCAGTTGTCTACGACTGAATTCTAGCAACTCGTCCTAAACCTTCATCCTATTCTAATCCCACAGCTGTTGCCATGGAAATGATCAGATAAGATTCAGTCCTGGAGGCAGATGGTGGTGGAAGCTAAGTCCTGGCCTACATATATTGCTCCCTGAAATACTAGGTTTTGTTTTGATTTGTTTTTTTCCAGTCTTTGAACCACAGAAAGCAGCTGCCTCCAGTGAGAGGTTAATGTAGAACGATGTCACGAAAGTCATTCGTGGGGTCTAGGCATCTGGAACAAATGAGAAAAAACCAATTCCAAAATACATCTGAGGAATGGAGAAATTGGAAATGCGTTTCTTTGACTCATTTTTGAAAACTTGCTCTAAAAGATCATCACACCAGGGGTTTTCTCATGGAAGTCCGCATCCCAGAAGTGATTTCCCCAGGCTGTGTCCCCACCCCAGGAGGAGGGTGGGTCACACCAGGCCACTCCCTGGGCTTTGCCAGTGCAGGAGGGGCAGTTCATTCTTCATTGTGCGTGCGGGCTTTCATTTCTCATGGTTGATGGGAGTTTATCGCGTGCCTCCAGGGTTGAGTTTGGTTGTGTCAGCAATGTCCTGAAGAATTTGTGATGCCTCGAACAGCATCCTTTTATCATGTGCATTCTTGCAAACAGATTGTTTGAGGAGATCTAAAATTTAAATAATTGTTTCTAGGTAATATCCCAATGAAGTTATGTTTTGTTTAAAATAGAAAGAAGTATACCTTGCCTCTTTAGTTTGAACAGTGTCATTTCATATGCCGTGATGTCTTTGCCAGATACTTCACTCAGTGAGGTGAAGCCAGCTCTCAAAGCAATTGTGCCTTTCACTAAGGCAGATTCCCTGCAATGTGTGAGCCCTGATATGTCATATGAGAACAGGACAAACCTCAGAGTAAAATTTACTGAATCCTAGAAGCGGAAGAGAACTTGCAGGGTCTCAGGCAATTCAATTACTGGGAGGAGTTTTCAGATGAAGAAACTGAGGCCAAGGTTTCCAATGCCTCACAGTTTAGGGCTCATACATTTACATCTGGGACCCTTCCCACTCTGTCACTGGTTTAACAAAGGATCCAAGAGTTCTGTCTAGCTTTACTTTCAGTCTCCTTATCCCAGGCAGCTCCAGCTGAATTCCTGTACTGTAGTTTTTATTGCTTATTCCCTTTTAGAAGTTTTACTCATATACGCTATACATAATTTCATAAATTTTCACTTACATATAATTTGTTCAATAAACACCTGTTGAATGAATATCTGTGTTACATGATTGGAGACAGTGCAGAGGATTTGGAATAAGAAGTCACTATTGATCTTGCTCTGTATGACTCCTTTCACCATAGTTACAGAGCCAGAGAGTGACAGCTTTTAGAACCTGCTTAGCACTTTCTGGGCAAGTTGTATATTTTAGGAGGTAAAGGCTATGCTTTTCGATGACACGAAGTAGAATTTCATTCTTGCCCTTCTTCTCTCAGCTTCCATAATTGTAAATGATGTTGAAGAGAGACAAGAGCTGAATCATTTCTCACATGAAAAAAAAGTGAAAAATTTGAACTGAAAGCTTGCCATTCTCCAGCGGACTTCTGTGATTCTCACCAGTGCTAAAAGTTTGCATTCTCTTTCATTGAGCAAAAATGTAGCTACATTACCTACCATTCATGCCTAAACAGAGCACGAACCAATGCAGATAGCCTTCTGGTGCCTGGCGTGCTCTTCTGATTAGCATTCCACTCCTTGTGTTAATTCAAGCTTTGGGGACACCCTGTTCTCCTGACGCTGAGATCTATCTATTTTCAAAGAATACTTTTCATGTGCAAGAATGTGTACTTGTTACTATGGTGAGGAATCATGTCACTTCCACAACTATGAGAAGTTCTGAGTTGGAAGTTCGCAGTGAATTGGAGGAAACATGGTTCCACATGTGGCCATGCCAAGTGTCCCTCTTCAAATTCTCCCTCTCCAGACCCAATCAGGTTCCAAATTCGCATGAATGTACCTCTGAATATCTCTCAACTTGACCCTCTCCCAAGCCACCATCACCTCTAAGACAATTATAGTGGCCTTGATTTGTCTCCCAGATCCCCTCTTAGCCCCATTCAATGCAGGACCAAAGCAATGTTTTAAAAAGCCTAAATCTGACCGTGTTCCTGTCTTGTTTAAAACCCTTCAATGACTCATCTCTGACTTGGATTAAAATCCAAAACCCTAACATGGCTCTGCATGAGTAGCCCTCTTCCCACATCCCCAGTGCAGCCTGGAGCCACCTCCTCTGCAATTCTCACACCCCAGCCACACACCCAGAGGTCCCCCACGTGCACACGATGCCCGGAGCACTCCTCCTGCTGCTCCTTGCTCCAGAATGACTTCTATTCACCCTTCAGCCTTAGCTGAAACAGCACTTCCCAAAACAAGCCTTTGCTGAACTCCCAGATTAGTTTGGGTCTGACTCATAAACTTTCCTTGCACAGTGTACATGTATTTAGAGGAAATTATCACAACCGTAACCACATAGCCTCATGTAAAATACTTTACCTGTAGTCCCTTCTAGAATTAAGTTCCAGGAAGACAAAGGCTATATTTGTCTTGTGCATCTTGGTCTCCCAAGTGCCTGGCACAGATGAGGTGCCTAAAAAGTAGCAGGTAAAATAATGAAGGAATAGCACTGGCTAAATGGAAGGTGAGAATGGTTACTGGCATTGAGAAGGTTTGGGTGGTCAAAGGCAGATTATTTGAAAGGTCACTGATGTTTAAGAATGGATATGAAATAAGGGGCACCGTTGGGTCCAGTTCAAATATTGAGCATCTATATGTGCCAGACCCTGAGCCAGACACATCTCTTCCCTCAAGTTTTTCACAACCTAATGAGGATGACATACACATAAGTGTAAATGTAAATTAGTGATGTTACACCGTATACTCTTCTAAGGTACATGGATTCAATTATATGTGCCTCACCCAACACACAAAAGGACATTCCACATGTCACGTTTTATGCCACAGGATGTAGCATGATAGGGACGATCTAAATATTCTGTGTGCTCAATGAGGCTGAGTTCCTACTAGCATATTCCTTAGGGAAGCTGATTCTAGTACTTGAACATGGGTAGTTTTCTTATGTCATGGACCTTAACTCAAGCCACCTACTTCATCTGGTGTTCAACTAAAGCGAAGATGATCTGCTTCAGTGCTAGAGGGAAAAAAGGCTAGAGGAAGGAGTTGAGCTGTAACAAAGCCTCAACAAAGGCCTCAGCCAATACCATAGGGAGCTCTAGAGCTGGGACGGCCCTCTGGAGTTGTCCTGAAGTCAAGCAACAGGGCTGGGTCTTTGAATCCCCACACAGACCAGCCGTTGGATGTAGGATGCCCTAGTAATGGGGATACCCTTAGATGAAGCAGCTCTATTAGGCTGAGAGCAATTCCTGGGGAGAAATTCAGCTATAAGCAGTATAGGAAGCACTCGGAGAAGCTGGGGAAATGAGTGTCTTCTTCCTGAAGGTGGGCCCTGGGGAGGCGGGGAGTAAAAGATTTTAGGCACGACTTGCTTCACAATAATTCCATCCTTTCCCATTTTCAACAGGTGCTGACTGGTGGGTAAAGGCAAGTGGAAATGTCCTGTCCCTCCAAGAAAGAATTTAAAATATTTCTTAAGGGTATATGGTCACTTTGCCCTTAGGAACAGGAATGGTAAACATCGATGAGTATCAGGGAGTTTCATGGACCTGGGCAGTGCTGGAGGCCACAGCTCCTTGCTCCCTGGTACCCTTCTCATTTTTAGAAGGAGCTGTTTGTCTTCAGCTGAAGTTCAGCAATGACTGACAAGCAAGATCCCCGAGTTTCAAGCACTCACTGAGACTTTCCCTCAAGCCACGCAGAGTTGTAGCTGAGGTTGGCTGCAGGAAGGACACATCTGAGAGACAAGCCTACTACCTGGTCTCTTTCAAGAACCCAGGTGCTCCCTAAATCAGGTGCAAACTACGCATCTAAGAGGCAGTGCTTGTAGCAGTGACAGGCTCTCCATATTTGTCCACCAATTATACGCGCCAGGCAAAGGGCAGTTATTTATAAATACTTTGTTCCTAATAAACTGTCAGTGCAGCCACGGCCCTTCAGCCACACAATACACTCATTTTTACAGGGCCCTGGTTGCCTTCCCTCTGCCCTTTGTCATCTGGTTGCAGTGCTGTCCGTTTATGGCCATGGGAGCACCTCTTTCCATGCAAAGGATGAGAAGGTCAAGGTGTGCCACCTTGCCACCTGCCTCTGCATCATTCTAATGTATCCCTTAACGAGACCAAAAGCAATTAGATGGTCAGATCCTTCCTTTTTAAGCTTATTACAGAATTGCTCAAAGCTCCTACATCTTCCCAAGGAAACTGTAAAACCTTTGTCACATTGCTGGAACTCCTTTCCCGTTGGGACCAGCCTGCAGCTGAAATCTCATTTTTTTAAAAAAGCCTGACAGTGCCATATAGGGGTCTGGATGGAATCCAGAATCACAGAGGCACTTAAAAATTGGGCAAACTTTCTGGGAATAAAGTTAGCTAAGACATTTTTGTTCTTTTTAATCTCACTGTATGAAATCTCTTGTCACTCAGAAGGAGAATCTGGGAGCTTATTTATGCTCACATATCTTCATTGAAAATTGAAGAGAGTCCAGGTTAAAATCATTTCTTTCACCCTCACCACTAACTCATATTTCCAACTGTTCCTTCATTCAAACATGCAGTGAGCACCTGCTGTGTGCCAGGCTCCATCCTGGCTTCCGGAGGCATGGAGATGAGAGACACTGTTGATGCCCTAAGGCTGTCCCAGTATAGGACAGAATAGAGTGAGGGTGTGCCCCCTGGAGTTGTGCAAATAGAAGGACCACCTGCCTTCAAGGACCTTACTGCCTAGACGGGGGCTGCCAGTACTCAGCCACTGGCCACCTGTGGATACTGAGCACTTGAAATGTAACTGAGGGACGGAGTTTGTAATTTTCTTTAATTCCAACGAACTTAAATTTAAAAGTCAGTACTTGATCCCATTACTGGAAAACTTTTAAGTATGCTTGGGACAACTTGGGAAGGTGAGTCTCCTTTTGCAACTCTAAATGTCATGAAATATAAGCACAGATCAAGTATTTCCAATGAAAATCTAGCATCCAAATTGAGATGTGCTGTAAGTGTAAAATACACACTGAATTTCTAAGACTTAGTATGAGAGGAAGAATATAAAATGTCCCATGAATAATGTATATATTTCTTAAATGATAATTCATTGGATATATAAGATTAAATAAAATATATTATTAAAACTAATCACCTAAGGTTTTATTTTTACTTTTAAAAATGTGGCTACTAGAAAATTGAAAATTAGATATGTAACACAGGTAATACTGGATAATGGTTCTCTAGAAGAAGAGATAGATAAAGAGGTAGAAAATTAACGGGGTAAGTGTAAGATAGAGAAATAAGGGACAAATAGGTGAGGTATCCCATACAGGGGATGGGTAGAAGTTCACAGGCCTAAGAAAGCAGAAAAGAGAGAAAAGAGAGTCCCACTCAGATGACTTGACATGGGCAAAGACATGGAAGCATAGACAAACCTCCTACATCAATAATGTATTGATAAATGAATTCAAAAAAATTTTTAAATGGAACAGGTGATAAAGGCAGCATGAGAAACTGAAGAACCTTGTGCACCAAATTAAGGGACCTGAGCCTTAATCTAAAGACAATGAGGAGCCACTGAGATACTTTAAGGAAAGAAATGGCATCTTCAGAGCTGCCTTCTAAAACTATCTCCCTCGTGGTCATTTGAAGAATGGAGTGAATTGGGTGACCCAGAAGACCCTCCTCTACATCCAAAGAGAGCAAGGCCAAAATCCAGGGGTCCTGCAGGAAGAGACGTCGAGTGAAGAGGGAGAGGAAAGGAAGGAACAATCCGTTTGCTGCTACGCTGTAGGGATAATGAAGTTATTTAGAAATGAAAAAGAAGGAAATTGATATTTATGTTCACGTTACTTCCTTTTCTAAAAAAAGATCTAGTCCTTCTTAGAAAGTACAGACCAAACCTGTGAAAACAAACACATATATTTAGGAAGGCAAGTTACAACTTGAAAACCCTGAAAACATGAGCTTCTGACAAACCAAATCAATTAATTTATACCCTGTGGCATGAAAAATGCAATTACAAAAAGAAGAAAAAAACTGGCCATGTTGTGAAGACAGATTTTCCAGGATTATGTCCAACCTTGACATTACTCGGATGCTGTTTATTCAACTGCTCTGTGAGGTCAGGTCTCCCTTTCATGTTTTTGGCCTTGGGACCCTTCAGGCAAACGCCTTTGAATACAAATATTTCAGCTCTTCCTTGGAACTCTCATTAGGTTCTGGCTTCATTATTAGCTCAAACCTCAATTCATTACTAATTTACATTTACTTCCCTACCAGGAGGTCAGAGGGTATTTTTTATAAGGAAATGTAAATTGCTGTATTTCTGTTTTTCCATTAAACACCTACCACTTGGGAATTATGTGTTTTTCTGTATCTTCCAAGAAAGATTGAATGAATCAGAATTTAAGATGTGTAAAATGCCTCAGCCTTCTTAGAAAAATAATGCTCTAGAAGTATAACATAGAAATGTAGATTTATAAGTATCACAGAAAATGCTCTGGCTTTAATCAACACAATTGGTAACCAGTTTTCAGGCAGCTTCTTGGACAGATTTGGGGGCAGGAGTCAGATGGCTGGGTCTCCGGTCCTACTGTGCATCTGACCTCTGTGCCAAATAGGCCACTCACTTCATCACCCTGGGCTTGCGCTTCCTGGTGTGTGAAAGTAAAATAATAATATCTGCCCTCTATACCCCGGGGGCCATTGGGAGAATCAAATAAAATATCTTCTGTAAAACCAATTGGAAAGTAGACACTTTCCATTGTGTATGACTAGAACTGGCAAATGTTTGGGAACAATGATTAGGATTATGGTGGTTGATGCTATTGTTTTTCTGTCTCTCCAACTTCAGCACATACCTCAGCATATGGCCCTTCACAGGTTCTCAATCAATATTGTTGAATGGAACCATTCTTTCTCAGGGAGTTTTTTTCATGACATTGTTTTGAGAGATCCTCCTCCCCACCATACACTTCTTTTCATGAATTCTTAAAGACATCTTCCTTCATCTCCAATATATGTACCTTAGTCTTTGACTTTTCAAAGCTGGCTTTCTATGATAATTTTTCTCCCAGCCCCTCTCTTTTAAACCTCATTTCTGGTTGAATGCTGCCTCCAATTTGGTCTCATCTAGGGCTTTCTCTGTTCACTTGAACTTTGTTTCCTGCTCCCCCCTATTTGAGTTCTAGGAAATCCATGGCCTCCCTCTTCTTTTACAGACCCACAAATGACTTTGAAAATGTCATTTCTCACTTAAACAATTCTGCTGCTTTTTCCTGCTTCTTCTTTTTTTTTTTCCATATCAGCAAATCCTTTGCCTCATTGTCAGTGAAATTCTTTTTCTCTCTTTTTCCTTTTTTATACAGTTCAGTTTAGTCACCACTATAATCTTTCTCATCACGTGGTTTCCCTTTTGGTTAAACCCATTATTTTGACACAGTTTATAGCCTCCTTCCTTCCCTTACCTTCACTAGCTCGGCTCTTATTTAAGACTAGGTTTCACATTGATTGTTTCCTTCTGAGTTGGAGCCATTTTTGATGCCATAATATTTTATGATCCCAGAGTATTTGGTCTCGAAGAACTTCTTTAAGTACAATGCATTTTGGAAAGAGTAAAAGAGATAAGGCAGACCACCATTTTTAAAGCACAATTGGTGCTTACAGGAAACTTGAATGGCATCACAATCTATTCTCTGAAGGGTTAATCAACCCTTTGTCTCACCAGACAGACTGTATTTCAGGACTGCAGGGGTGTATATTCTTTCATATGTTTATTTTGGTTACTCACTGCGTTGTTCAGTGTTATCCCATTGTTCTAGGCCAGCCAGAGGACAAAAAGAGATGACGAAGAAGCTAGTTATAATAGTAATAACTAATATTACTAGATGCTTCTGCAGATAAGCCAGGCACTCTTCTAAGCACTTTATATTTATATTTATATTATATTAACTCATTTTTATCCTCCAACAATTCTATGATGTGGGCACAGTAAGTATCTCAAGATTATAAATAAAGTTGAAACACTGGGCTTAAATAACTTACCCAAGTTACACCGCTAGTAAGAGATGGAAAATAAAAAGGACATAAAAGCCAAATTTAATTCACAGTTGTGTCTGCAAGAGGTTGGTCTGCTCGTCCCAGTGGGCTCACACCATCTCCTAGCATGTTTCGGTGAAGGCGGTCCCTGGCAGTGTGGTGATTGTGTCCAGTGTGAAGGGTAGTTGTAAGGGCCAGTGGAAAATGCATCCGTGAACAAAATTTGCTAAATGAAAGAGAGAAAACTTGTTTTGTGACCAGTTGTAAGAAGACCAAAGTTTAGGATTTCCTGACAGAAAGGATGTGCCATCATACTGGGAGAGTAGTAGTTTATGATGGAAGTACCACTATCCTAAATCTGTGGGCCACACAGGTCAAAGGGTAGCTGCCGGTTCACACTGGTGACTAAAGGGACAACCGATTGGGACTCCCTATTATGGTTCTACAATCCACAGTAACTGGACCTGTGATACTGACTCTATTGCAATTTCACTGCCTGACATTTCTTTCTGTTTCCATGGGACACTTCAGATTGGTAAATAGGAAACAGAGGGGAAAAGGAATTGATTGGCCCAATGGAATGTAGAAACCATGCATATTAAATCATCCTAAATATTCTTCAAAAACATTGAAAGTCATGAATTGAATAAGGTCTTCTATAAGGAAACTCACTGCCATTACTCAGACCTTTCTACACAACTCAGTAGTGGTTTCCCATCTACAAATGTAATATCAATCATTTCTGAAGATTTTCCCAGTCTTGTCCAATTGGGAAACCACCATTCATCCTTTAAGTTCCTGCTCACTAATACCTCTTAGGAAAATCTTTCTTCAGTTTCCCCAAGCAATAGGAGATGCACCTTTCTCTACATCCCAGTGGTATTTTGTGCTTCCTTATTATAGCAGTTACCATATTGCATTATAATCCTTTATTTATTGCACTGTTGTCAGTAGATTGTGAATATCTCCAGGACAGCAACCCTATTGTATAGAATCTATATTATAGACTTTTAATACTCAGAGCAAGAGGATTACCATGCAGCAAATATTCAACAAATATATGGATAGATGAATGAAAACATGAATAAACAAATACCCAGGCTAACCTTCACTCTACCTTTCAACTATTTTAAAATACCTATTCTAACCATAGGTGCGTCAGGGTTTGATCAGAAAAACAGAACCACAATGAGTGAACTAGGATAAAAGATTTATTATAAGAATTGGAACTTACACAATTGTGAAAGCTGATTAAGCAGTCTATGTAAAGCCATTGCTTCTTCATCTGAGGTGAAGGTGGAAGTCAGCAGTGCAGGCAGTTAGGAAGGAAAAGTGGACATGAAGTGGGTGAAACAAGGACAAACTGGGATCCATGAGAACGGATTGGAACGCACATCTGTCTCCAACCTCAATAATGCAGGTGATAGTGGTGCCTTTCTATAGCTGTCATGCAGTTGTACGTGTACCTTGGCCAAGATTCAGAGCAGCTGACAGAGGAGATCCAACACACGCTGAAGGACAGGACTGTTACTCCCTGCCAACGAGGCAAGCCAACAGATCATGGGTTACAACCCTGCCTGATGATCCTACACTGACCTTCCAAATCTGGCACTAAATTCTCTCATGGCCAACCCTAACCAGGAACCATGAATAGGGACAGGATTCTGGGAGATGCAGTTCCAGCTTAGCCAAGTTGACAATGTACAAAGCCACCACAATAGGTATACTATCATAGCCCACCCAAAGTGAGACCCAAACCCCACTGTGAAATTTGAGTTTCCAACGCAGTTAGGGCCCATGCAAATGAGAAGGAGAGAATTGGAAGAAGAGCCAGAGAATGCAATCACCTGGCAGCTATGGTAGATTGCATTATGGGCTCCAATTTCTCACCCCTCCCTGCATCTCCACCTTTGCTTGCCTCACAGTGGGCAAGTTGTACTTTCCTGAGCCTTGACTTTGGGTGTGGCCACGAAATTGACTTTGGTCAATAACATATGGGTGGAAGAGATAATGAGGTAGATTTGAGCCTAGATATTAAGGGGCCACCCATGTTTCCACTTGCTTTCTTGCTCTTTTCCATCTCTGTGAGAAGATCCTGAGAGGGGAATCTGAAACACACGGAGCAGAGCCATCCAGCCCCATTGCAGATGCCTGAATAAGGACCATTCGTGGTTGTTTTAAGCTCTGTGCTTTGGAGTTGTTCGTTACACAACAATAGTTAATCAATACAACTCAAAGCAGAAGGAAGAGGGGGCCAGTTGGAGGCCTCTCTCTGAGAGCCAAAGCCTAGTGTTTGTCTGAGTACTACTGCCACCACAGTTCTCCACATATCAGCAATCCTTGTGCTTTTGTGCAGCCTTTGCCACTGTTTTGTGCAATGAGCTATGTGGAGTAGGGAGTGTGTGGTGTGCGGGAAAGAAGATATCTCTGATGTGGGCCACCTCTGGCCAGCCATGGCACAAAAGGGATGCCCAGTGATCAGTAGCCAGAGCCTGCAAATTAGGTGAAGCTGAAGCTAAGGTGTGCAGAGAGGAGGTTAGGACTTGGCAGGAATCAGAGTTCTTCTAAAGGGATTTTATTTTCAGGTGCAGTTTGGCTGATGGACAGCCGAGGACTGGCAACTGCAGAGCTGCTGCATAAACAGCTTCTGATGGTTCCCCATCACCTGCAGGATAAATGTCAAATGCCTCAATAGGACAAGTAAGGTGCTTTTCTGGCCTGGCCTCCTCGTGCCTTTGGAGACCTCTCTCCAGCCCCTCCTTGTTACTCCTGTTCTCACACACCCGTGAATTCTCTTTGCTTAGAATGCTCTTCTGTATCCTCTACTTAGCAAGCTCCTGCTTGTTCTTCAGAGGCTATCACAAATGTTCAGTTTTCTCTGCGGATGTCCCACTCTTTAACTACTTGCAGCCTCCTAACCACCCCCTAGGCAGAATCATCGCTCCTCCAGGTCCTGTCTTGCTGCCCTCCTCCATTAATTGATGACCTTTTGTGGGCAGGGACCAGGTCTCCCTCACCACTACATCCTTCTTCAGCATTTAACCCAGAATCTGGCACAAGAAATGTGAGCCACAGATTGTAGCTACTGAGATTCAGTTGCTAAGATACATTTCAAGAGGACGAAAGTTTTTCTCTCCTGAAGCCGTTATTGCTATCTGAAAAGGTGACCTCCTAGGGTCTTGTTAATTATCAGTGGATGCCACGGCAAAGATGTGAATTTTTCAATTCTTTTTAGAAAGGAGGTCAGCTGGGAATAAAAGAAGAGCCCGAACCTTAAAATATACTTAAAAATCTCAGACACATAAAATGACTGTTTCCATCTAATGCAAAATAGCTTAATAGAAACCCACTTTAAATGGGACACTTAAATAAATGCTGACCGGACCTGTGTTTATCAAGGCTTTCACTTGGTTTCAGAGCCTTCTGTCTAAAACATCTAGTTTTTTTTTTTCTTTTTCCAGAATCCCGTCTCATTTTCCAAACACCACTCAATCTTTCAACCTGTGAAAAAGCTGAAGTGATGTTTTCTCCTTCCTAAACTGACAAAAGAGGAGCCAAAGCAGTACTTGGGCAAGGTAGCACTCCTCTCCTTTCAGTGTCAGATTTAGCAGAAATGAAATGCAGTCTCTCATTGACCTTCATGCTCTCTGCCCACAGCTAGACTAATCATCACCCATGTCTAGGGGTAGCCTTACACACATCCAGGGGTGCCAGTTCTCTGAGCTCTCTGCACATCACATTTCAACTTGGCCAGCTGTGTACCATTAGGCACTGTCAACAGGGGGCGCTAGAGAACGCCTGCGAGACCACAGGAGGGATCAGGAACTTGTTCCTTTCTCTTGTACCTTTCAGGCTCACTGTAGCTTCTTCACCTCGCTCCTTCCTGTGGCAGCAGATTAAGTCCTGTTCTCAACATTTGCAGAAAATGGCTTATTGCACATTGCACCCCTATCCCCATAGATGCCAGATGCAGCCAAGAAACATTCCCCCTAAAGAGTCTGAGTTTCAATTCCAGGAATCCTCCTCTGAGTTTCTAAGTTTAAAAAAAATTCCAATCTTTTTACTTTGTCCCTCCAGCCCTAGAGGTGTTTGCTACTTCTGCAGTTGTGACACCTTGAAACCTTAGAACTGTCTTATTTTTCTTCTCATTTAACTAGGTAACAACTTTCTACTTTGCTAATAATTCTTGATATTAAATTCTTTATGTTTAAATAACTGGTGTGATTTCTGTCTTGTGAGTGGACCCTGGCTGATACTGGCTGGTGTCAGAAAATATTTTAGCTACCTGTTCCCTCCTCGGAACCCACTGCGAGGCTTCATACGGTGCCGATGTCCCTGTTAAGATGTCCTGACTGGCAGGCCCCATGCATACCCCTGGATTCCCCTGCTGGGTTCTGCATCACTCTCCCTGTGGTTTTCATGCTCACCACAAGCTCCAGTCACCACTTCAGCCCTCATTCTGATCTTGGGGATCCCATGCTCAAGTCCTCAACACTCACCCTTGTACCATAGTTCACAGCCTTCCGCTCTGGGCTTCTTCAAGACTTTCTAAACCCCCAAACCTATGCTAAGTACCCTGATTGCTAACAACTGACTCTATAGGGGGAAAAAGTCCTGTTTTATAGCTTTTTCTGATTTCTGCGATGTGTAAATACTCCCACCAAGGCCAATTTCACTGAACATGGAGTTGGGGGAAGATACACAGTACTACTCCATTATATAGTAGTTTCATCATAAAGGTAAAATAGACATAAATAATCTCAAGAGTATAAATAATAGAAATATGTAGTAAAATAATTAAAAACTATGAGTTTTGAGTATATCCTTTCTTTTTATCAATAATACAATTTAGTTGGTTGTTATTTCAGTTAACTCTCATTTTTTAATGGCTCTATTTGACAACTGGGTCACAGAATTTCTGAAAATTTAACAATTAGCTCCCACCAGCCAATAAGAACTAGCTCTAGTATAGCATGGGTCAGAGCTGCACCCACAAAGTATCCCCACTTTATCAATGGAACCCTGGGCCTATGCAGAGCAAGCACAATGTGAAAACCACCTCCCTGGGGATCAGTAAACCCAGGCCATCATTCTAATTCATCCCATCACCCCAGCCACACATCTCAAATACAAGTCAGTGATTTGGGGGAGCATCCTGCAAGGCATTCAAACACAGACACCCCAGAACTCCAGGGTATCAGCCTCCTATCATTAGAAAAGGATTCCTCTGCCTTAACCCAGAACTGCTGTGAGAGTTCTCCTTTTGTGAGAAGTCTTCAGCTAATTTGAGAAAGAAACCACAGAAGAGGACCAATCAGAAGAAAGGCAGATGCAGGGGGCAATTTGGAGCAGTGGAATTTTCTACTCTTGGCACTGGATCCTAGACCTTGGTCAACAGTGAATAAGACCTCCCAGTTCTCTTACTCCAGAGCCGCAAATTCCCCACAGGTCTCATGAAGGCCAACTATTCTTTTCAGCAAACTTGGTCTCTCACATCTTCGCCCCCCCCAAGATCTTTACCCTCCTGGGTACTCAAACCCAGAAAGCTAAGTTCAGGTTCAAGTTCACTTCCCTCTCAGTACCCACTAATATCTCTATTTCTCTCACTTCCTGTTCATCCCCCCATCCCCTCAACTTCTCAATAGCTCAGAAAACCTCCATTTTCCTTAAGGCTGGGAATTTTGGGAATAAATATAGGCCAACTCTTCCTTTTGGCATCCTGCCTGCCTGCCTTGAGTCAATAGGCAGTGAAGATGTAGCTGTTGTAAAGCAAAGGAGGAGAACACAAAGAGAAAAGCCAGTTAATACCTCTGTGATGACTTCCGTGAGTCTCAAACATAATAAATATTAACTATCATGATTGTAATGTGAAACTAACATGATTGTAATGTGGCACTTGTATAATGAAAGCCCTTGTACTGGGCTCCTCATTGCATCAGATGTCTTTCCTGAAATGTTTCTGTATACTGGTTGTGTCTCAGGGACCTCTAGGACCAAATACTTGGCTTTATTAAAATCAAAGGAATAAAACTTTCACCAGACTTAATACTTGAATAATAAGCTATCCAGTCATAAACTTGAAGGAATCCCAGAAACAAATTAGTTGCTGATTTTGCAAGTCAGTTCAGGTCTGTAAAAGCTAATGTTTGCCACATGCTAGGCATTGGACTAAGTGCCAGCTACCCAAAGAGGTAAGCACTATTTTACACCCATTTTACAGATGAGTATATGGAGGCACTGAATTTAACCTTTCTAAGGTCACACAGTTTCTAAGGTCACTCAGCTAGTAACGGCAGAGCCAGGAATTAAAATCCCCCAGTCTTAGTTTACAGCCTCTTCACCATGTGCTACACTGACTTAACCCTTAACCCTTGTCAAAGCCACTTAACCCTTGCTGCTAAGAATTTTCTAGAGTCTGAAGCTGCAATAAAGAATCTTGAGAATTTGCCACCCGCCTCCTTTCTTGCTCCATCTCCGCACATTCTTACTCCTGATTTCACACAGCATATTTGTTTTGAAGATTTAATCTTTGATTCAGCAAACAAAGAAGGTGCCATCTGCCTGACACCCCTCCCAAACTCTTCTGACCTATGATCTCACAATTGAAAGAATCTAAGCTGGATGCTTGGTTTTTCCCAAAATAATACCAAGGGTTAATGTCCACGGGGTGCCTACCACGTGCTGGGATGTGTTAAATTCTCAACATGTGGTGGTCAGCACCATCATTTATTCCATTACCCCCCTTTTACTCTCATAACTGCACTCAGATGTAGGTCTCACTGTCGTCATTTTTACTAATGAGGAGACTGAGGCTCCATAAAGGTAAAGTGCCCTGAAAACGTCCCACAGCTAGACGGTGGCTGAGCGGAGATGAGGGCGGAGATGCCACCTCCAGCCTTGCCCTTCTACTCCTTCTCAACCGCACTTCTCTGCGAGGAAGAGCGATGATGGAGAGAGTCCCCAGGCACACATTATTCGAATTACACTTAACTACTGCAGAGCCTTATTATGCATTTTCATCTTCTTAGTGTTTTCTAATTAAAAAGGAGGGGAATAGTGATCTTTTTGCTCTGTAACTTCTGTTTTCTCTGAGTGGAAAGCAGAGGGCCCCCAATGAGAGCCTTTGCATAATAGAGCTCATTGTATTGCAATCAGCTGTTTTAAGTGCTGAGTTTTCCAAGGTCCCTTTTTACTGGAGAGAGTTAATTAAAAACACAGCCACTAATCACTTACCCGTGCTTAGTCTTGATTACAAAGAATATGTGAATCTACTTAGTCACCTAAAAGTCTAAAGTGTGCCCCTACTGTAGCAGGCTTTCATTAATGGTAATAATAATATTATTATTCCTATTTAACATCAATGGAGTGCTTACTAAGGACCAGGTACTCTGCTAAGTGATTTTTATTTAATCCTCACAAGGACTTTAATTAGAAGCAGACACTATTATTTTTCTCTCCACCTTGCCCATGAAAAGCCCAAAGTGAAGGTTAGGGTGAAAGTGAAAGCTGAGACTTGAACCCAGTTGTATGCAAGCCTTGATGGCCTCCACGTCTCAGGAATGGGGATAATAAATTATTTCCTTTTATATTATACCAAAACACTCCTTTATTCATATAACAGAACTCAGAGTCATGACATCTAAGAGACTGAATACCCTTACAGCAATAAACTGAAGTTACAGACCATTTGACTGTAACTTAGGAAAACTTCCCAAGACCTTTGAGTCTGGGTCAATGGCAGCTAAGCCCAAGGCAAGTAGCAATCAATCCTCTCAGGTGGCACCCCTATGACTGAGATCTGGACAAGGCAGGGTGTTGGTGGCCTCTGAGCAGCTAAGTGGAAACCCAGCTGAGTGGTGCAAGCTATCAACTCCTCTAGCTGAGACTGGTTCTTCACTGTGCAGATCCTTCGGGACCAGTGATTGGGTGGGGTGGTTGGTGGGAGTCGAACAAAGAATTTAGGATTAGAAGACTGACATTTATTAGCACAATCAGGCCCCTGGCTCTCTCCTCAGCCTCTCCCCCGCCCCCGTTTTTTGTCATTACATTCACAACTTCACAAGCTATCTCCTCTGCCTTGAATATTTGTTTATGCCCCCAAATCCCCTTCCCCAGAGGTCTCTCCTGAGACCCTTTAAGTGTCAGCTTTAAAGCCCCTTTTTTCACGTAAATCCCTCCTGAGCCCCAGAAGAGGTCATACCTCAGCTTCCTGTGCCAGGGAACCCTCTTGTGTGTATCACAACCGTGAATATTTATTTGTATAACTGTAGATTCAATATCTGTGGTCAGCTCCTGATTGTAAATTCTGTGCCTTATTCTTTGTTCTATCTCTAGCCTAGTACGGAGCCTGACATATAATGGATACTCATAAATACTGATTGCTCTAACAAAGTACCAAAAACTGGGTGGCTTAAAACAACAGAAATTTATTATCTTGTGGTTCAGGGGCTAGAAGCCTGAAATCAAGTCATCAGCAGAGCCGGGCTCTCTCTGACAGCTGTAGGAAAGAATCCTCCTTGCCTCTTTTAACTTCTGGTGTTTGCTGGTTATCCTTGGTTTGCAGGAACATCCCTCCACTCACATGGCTGTCTTCTCCCTGTGTGTCTTCACATGGTCTTCACTCTGTGCATGTCTCTTTGTGTTCAAATTTCCCCTTTTTATAAGGTTGCCCCACATGTTGGATTAGGACCTATCCTAATGACCTCATTTTAACTTGATTACCTCTGTAAAAAACCTATTTCTTTGTAAGGTCACATACACAGGTACTGGAGGTTAGGACTTCAAAATACCTTTTTTTTTAGGCAACACAACATAACCCATAAGAGTGACTAAATGAATACATAAACTTGCTTGGGCATATCTCTTAACCTTTCTGTGCTACAATTTTCCTCATTTGCAACATGATAATAATAATACCTGTTTTGATCCCACATATATTTTTGAGATGAAAGAAGTTAATGGCAATATGATATAGCATTATTCTTATCACTAGTAAATTTGATTTGACTAGCCAACATGTTTGGGGATATCTTAAGTGTAATTAGACCAAATTTTAGGTGAAATCAGAGTAAGACTATTAAATTTTAGGTTAAATCAGAGTAAGACTATTAGAAGAGCAGAAGTTACACAGTATGCAGAGTGGGAATTTCTAATCCCCCAACCAGCGTATGTGATATAAAGAGTGCAGGGTATGGCTGGGGTGATGGCAGTGACCCTCAGAGGCATAGGGATAAGCAGAAGGGAATTTGGGATGAGACACTCCTGAGCTTGAATCTTGCTCTGTGCCTCATTTTAGCTATGGGATTTAGTCTGAGTCTTAGTTTCTTAATCTGCAAAATGGGTCAATAACCCTTTATTAATCCTACCTAAGGTTATTGGGAGATTGAATGAGATTATGTTTATATGCACTGAGCACAGCATCTAGGATATAAGAACCAATCAGTAAGTGGTACACCATATAAGATACACATTTTATATATATATATATATATATATATATATATATATATATATGTATGTATGTGTATATATATGTATATATATGTTTGTATATATACATATATATGTGTGTGTGTATATATATATGAACTGTGCTAAAAACCCAGGCCATGCAACTGCTATAACTATGTGACAAAATGGGAAAAATGAAAGCTGACCTATGGTGGAATTGACCCAGAACAGGCAGCTCTCTGGTCCTCAGCAGTCTCTCCAGCTCAGCCAGGAGAGGACCATAGAATACCATCCTCTGTGCCTGTGTTCTTTCCCTTTGCCGTCTGACAGCAGACACCGAAGAAAGGGTGCAGAAGTGGTGAAGGTACAAAACTGTGTCAGTGGTCAGTGTCCTGATCTCCCAAGACAGATGTGAATGAATTTTCACTTTTGATGCATTAGGACTTCTTTCCAGGAGGACAGGGACAAGGAGATAAAAACAACTCTTCTGAATGCTTCTGACCAAATCTCAGATTGCACTTTGCCATCAAGGAAAAATAAACTAAAGGCATTGTCTGAGATGCCAGGAATGTTAAGACATACTTCAGCGATGAAGGGCACTGTGGGGCAGAGCTCCAGCTGCCCTGAGACCAGGACAACGGCCCGTGTGGCCTAGCATGTAAGTGCTAAAAGGGCTGGAAATTCTGCACGGGCCATTTGTCAGGCTCTTTGAAGTACTACACTTCTATTTTTAAGACTACGTTGGTGTGATGTTTTAGAGTCCACCAGACCTTGATTCAAATCTTGGCTCTATCACATCCTAGCCCTGTGACTATGGGGAAATTACTTAATCTCTGAGTCTCGGTTACTTCAACTGAGAGGTGAGGATGATTCCTATTTCCTAAGGCAGTCAAAAGTATTTAATGAGATGGGTATGCAAAATGCCTAGCACAGTGCCTGGAACAAAATAAAAGCCCAATAACAAGTAGTCAGTGACACTGAATGTTAGAGTAGAATCGAGTGGGGGAGACATGCCAGACATTGGTTCAAATACCAGGACTCACATCCTGGCTCAATTACTCGCTATGGGATCTGGGGCAAGTCAACTTCTTTGTACCTCAGTTTCTGCACCTATAAAATGAGAATCCTTACGTATGTCCACAACCCATTACCCACAATTTCCAAATCCCAAAACTTCAGAAAATCACAAAGTTTTTTCCTAACTCCATTGGTGACAAAACCTGACTTCCACTGTCAAGAGTCTATTTGCAATCAGTTTCTATCCTGCTTGGTAGAAATAGTCGCATTGATTATGAAGTGCTGACCTAGACCTTGCTGGGGTATTTTATTACATCTAGTACATGAGTTGAACTGCCTTCTGAAAATTTGAAAACTTCTGAATGCTGAAAACCATCTGGCCTCAAAAAGTCTTAGACCAGGCAGGGTAGACCAGAATGTAGAACCCACTTCATGGAGAGGTGGGCTGATGGGACCAACTATGTAGAATAGTGCAGAGCACATAGAAAGGGCTCAGTAAGTGTAAGTAGGGCACAGGGCACAGACTTGGCACCAAACTGCAAGGGTCCAAATCCCATTCCACTTCCCTTCTGCATGACCTTGGGTGAGCTGCATAAACTTTCTCAGGTTCCCCATGTGAAATGAGGACGATGGCCGTGATACCAACTAAATCAGTGAATATATGCAAAGTATTTGGTAATTGCTTGGTACATAATAAATACTAATAAGTGTTAGCTATTATTATAATTATTGCACTCTGACATGTATATTAAAATTACTCTTTTATAAAGGACATGGCATTACAACAAAATTTAGAAAACAATGCAGCTCAACCTGTGTTGGTATTCCAAGAATTTTACAGAGAATAGAAAGGTTACCCAGAGTATTAATCTAAGCTGAACTTTTGTGCCTTCTTTAATCAGATTAAAGTACTTTTTCATTAAAGTAGTTTTATTTTCACATAACGCTCTTAATGGATTTTTTCCCCTAAAAGTTCTAAGACAGAAACAAAAACAAAATGGTTCTTTCTTGTTTTAACCAACACAAGCTATTTCAGAGGGACAGCTGAGGAAGGGAAGATTGGAGGAACCCCATAAGGATGCTGTTCTAAGGATTGTTGGACTCAGCACTTGTTTCTAATCCCTTCCTCCCCTTGTGGGGTGGCCGTGGACGTGTGCCACTCAGATTCCCAAGAGAACTTGCTGCAGGGAGCATGGCTGGTACACAACTCCACATTCCCTCCAACTGCATCCACCACACGTGTGTCAAGACCACTGATCTCCCAAGACAGATGTGAATGAATATTCACTTTTGATGCATTAGGACTTCTTTCCAGGAGGACAGGGATAAGGAGATAAAAGCAACTCTGCTGAATGCCTCTGGCCAAATCTCAGATTGCACTTTGCCATCAAGGAAAAATAAACTAAAGGCATTGTGTGGGGGAAGAGTAGTCTTGACACACATGTGGTGGATGCAGTTGGAGGGAATGTAGAGTGCCAAGCCATTCCTGCCACCAACATGGGATTCTTTTGATAGGCAACTATTGCTGGGGATGCCCCATTGTCCTGCCCGAGACTTTCTTAGAACTGCAGTCTGAGTCCAACCCAATCCTTCCTCCCCTCTCTTCTCATACAGGTACCTGATCTGTGTTGGAGTCTGAAGACTCTCCCTGCCTAGTTGTGATTTCTCCCCCTTTATTACTGAGAGACAATTCCCCCAATAAATATCTTGCACATCTAAGCTCACCTAATTCCATCTTGGTGTTTGCTCCTTGAAGGACCCTAATTGCCACACACAGAGTTTATTTCCCAGAATCCTTCTCCTTGAGGGTCCTGGATGTTATTGAGGTTCTGTCTCTGAGATGTTCTTGCAGACGATTTGGAAAGGAGAAGGAAGGAAGACATTAATCTCTGTGGTAGGGATAGCTGACAATTGGGCTCCAGAAGATATGGGATTTTGTAATAACCAGACTCTACTTTCCACTGTCTAATCACCAGTCTTATGGACTCAGGATGCTCTGACATTGGCAACAGCAGGGAACCTCAGATCACAACTGCTACGGCAGGATTTCAGAGCTGAGCAGCGTCCCTTTAGCCCTTGCCCTTCCAGCTTTGCCAATAATTTCATAAGCACGTGTTTTTTTGAATTGGATTTCTTTCTTTTTAAAACACCGGAGGTGATTTTCATTTCTTGCACTGAATGCTGACTGATACAGCAAATGGATTTGCAGATTGCAAAGTTGACTTGTTTATGCTCAGGGAACATATTTAATAAAGCTGTGAAACTTGGAAGTGAGACCACATGCTTACCAAGCCACTAATTCAACAGGAAGGGGCTATAAAGAACTAGAGGATTCATTTGTGTTGGCTGCCCCTCACAAGGTGTTTCAAGAAAAATTGAGCTCCAGCAAGGGTTTGCCAGAGAGCAAACAAAGATGGAAGGGAAGAGGGAGTCCAGGGATTAAGGTTTTCACTGTGTGGGAAAAGGCGACTGATTCTATACCTGGTTTCTTTGAACCAGTCCTTGTTTACATGCTCAAAGGGCCTCAGTTTGAAAAATAAATTACATGGCCAGCCTATTTATGCCCCAAGTAGCTAGAGAGGAGACTATTGTTCAAAAGGTTTTTCAAAGACCTATTGAATTGAGGCCTTTTAGTTAAACAGTAAGTCAAACAAAAGTAGCCATTGCTAACTGAAGATCAAATTGAAAATGTTGCCTTTCAACTCAACTTATTGTTTTAAAAGGCTTCAGTGTGTGTAGCTATCAAACTGAGGAAGGGGGATGGGTATAACAAAAAGGCAGCTTTAAGGCAATGTCTAGGAGAGAACTTGGGTATGGCTTCTGGCATGTGAAACCCACGAGAAGCAAACGGAGTTGTATTGCCAACAAAATTATAAAACTGGTTTGCAAACCCTGTAACTTCCAGGTCTTTAAGCAACTCTCAGATCCTCCAAATTCTCACAAATAGAATAAGTTGTAAAAGCTCTGTCACAGCCAGGGAGGTCTTACTCTACAGAAACTGCTCCAGATGTGACTGCAGAGAATAAGGTACTGTCAGGAAGAAATTCTCAAGGTCAGGGTCAGGGAATGCAGAGGAAAGTGGATAGGAGAGTTTCTCCAACAGAACAGAGCCAGAGCAAAACCAAGTAGCTAATTGCCCTGCCACTTAATGCTCACAAAACCTTTCGAGGTTGGTGTTAAAATACCCCATTTTATAGATGAAGAAACTGAAATTCAGACAGTTGGAATGATTTCTCTGGGACCCCACATTTGACTGTGGAGATTTAAACCAGGTTGGCCTGACTCTTGAACCGATGTTCTTTCGACCGAGGTTAGCCATGTCTCTATCCAGGAAGCTTCAGTTTTGGGATGCACTTAATAATCCTCCCTCTGGGTAGATGCCTACTTGTCTGACCTGCCCTAAACATTCATGGAACTCATTGCTATGTCCACAAGGAGAGGAGAAGCGCTCCCATTACTTGATTTATTTGCTTTATTTCTGACCAGAATAAAGTACTCACTACCTGCAGGACTGCCCTCTTTATTTCATACCAGATTTGTTCTAAATGACTTCAGCCCATTTCCCAAAAAAGCCGGACTTAAAGGACAAAGATTTACCACCACACAAGTTATTCCAAAGAAACATTTTAGGCTCTGACCACATTTAATCTCTATGTCTGTAAGCTCCTGGGCAATTGAAAGGACAAAGGGACCACTTTCCACTGGGTCTGAAGACCCCATTTTTAGCTATCTGAAAAAAGGGACATTTTAATCTGCATTAACTCTAGGGGACATCTTTTAATGACCAAGAATATCAGTGACAAAGCCAACACTTGTCTCCAAATACTAGATTAATAATTGGACAAAATGTAGCACCCATGCAACTCCTCGTCTAAAAATGAAATGAAACTGATATCAAGACAGATTTTATTTGTGTATCTCCTTGACTTTATAAGAGGGAATGAGGACTGTAGTTGACAACTAGAAAGGGGCAAACTAAGCCTTTCCAAGGTCCCAAACCCAATCTGCCCCACTTCAGATGATGCCCACTTGCCAGTCTCTATCACTTTTGCAAATGATCTTTTTTTTTTAACTTAGAAAAGGATGTTTTGAAGGCAGCTGAGTTTTCAAAACAGGAAATGATAATATAGCCTCAGAGCAAGAAGGTCATAAATTATGTCCAGTGATAGCCTGACCACGGTGCCCCCCTGAGTTCTTACGGAGAAGTCACTGGATAGCAGTAAATAACGGGTAGAACACACAGTGTTTTATTCCAGGGAGTTCATGATGTTCTACCCGTTCTTTACTCACAAAGCACTCATCAAACTAAGTGTGAGAAGGGCACATTAAGGTCAATTTTGCAGGGACAGAGAACAAGACATGAAGCAATTATGCCCCAGATGACACTTGTCATCAAGAAAAAAACACACTTGTGGGTACAGAGTCTAAATCTTCTGCGTGAAGTGCCCACTGTAAACACCAGCCCATTCTATCCCAGTCTATTAGGCATTTTTGCTAAAATCCAATAATGATCAGAGTGACAAATCTAACAAAGATCTTACACAAACCTGATTGGCTATTGAGCTTGCCGATATGCATACAAAATAACCCAGTTCACAAAAAGATAAGAAATTAATCTGGATACATCTTGATTACTGCCACTGCTCCTCAGATCCTTAGCATAGACTGAAAACTGAGAAGATATGTTTTATCCATGTGAAATAGTTAATTTTTTTTCTGGCATCTTAAAAGAGGCTCTCAAGAATAATTGAGAATTTGGGGGAAAAAAAGAGATAAATCTGTCTTTTTTTTTTTTTTAAGAATAAGAATACACTGAAGATATGAATTGCCAGAGGCCCAGAAGAGTTTATTTTGTCACTTCCCTGTGTCACTGGTTCATTGCCTTGGTGTGTGAGGCAATCTCAAGAATGCCAAGTGCCGTTTTGCAAAATCTCCCTCTTAGGGTTGTCCTAGGTAGCATATCTGAGGATGTCTATGATATTGGGCATCCGTGTTCCCTAAACGTACACACTCCCAAGGTGAGATGATGAGAAGAGATGTACCAACACGCCATCTTTTCTTCTTTTTCTTTTCCTGCCTCCTCAGTTCTTACAGCCCCCCATGCTTGGACAACACATCCTCCACCTCCATCTGCATGGTGGTCTGGTGAATCTCCTCCACTCCTTGAGTTGCCCTCAAATTCCTCCTGCAGATGATTTATGTTTGCCCACTCCAGAGGCCATCTTATCAACAATGGAAAAATTGAGCCAGAGCAGCCAAGGGACTCTGGAGGCCTACACACAGTAGTGTCTAAGATGAAATGTCCTCAGAACAACTTGTGGACTCTTCTGGTAGTGGTGACTAGGGACCAATGTCCCTGCCGGCCATTGTGCTATTGAATGCAGCCCCTTTCCCCTCTCTGGAGGTGGAGAGAGTGAGCAGATGGGAAATTCCAGTTCCTTCCTTTTAATCTTCCATTATCTCTTCAACCTGTTTTCCAAACTTCAGGAGGTGGGAGATGGCTGCCATTTGGGTTAAAGAAGGAGGGAGACTCACAACCCCCAAGACATCCTACCACTCAGCACCCAGGGCCACTCCCTTCTCAGCTTTATACCTCCACTCAAGAGCCTTGCCCTTGCGTCTCCAAACCCCCTTCTCTGCTTGAAAAAACAGGAGCTCTTTCAGTTATACCAAGAGTAGATAACCAAGGTTGGGTACCCCACATTAGACTTTGCACTGAGCCTGGTTTTATTGGTTTGCTATTACTCCTGTGCCCTGAGATGGTGAAAATACAAGGTCCCTCAGGGATGAGTATTAGCACTTGCCTATTCTAGCATGTTTCTAAATGACTAGGAGACAACTAAGAGAGAAGGGTCCAAGGTTTCCAATATCTGGACATTCATTAGGGCTCTAAGAAAATAAATGGAAAGAGATGGATCACAGAAAAGACTTATGAAACTGCACACAAGAACAGAGAAGTTTGGGGTGAGTTTTAACAGAGGTAAATGTGAAGTAAATGCTTCGGGACAAGAATAAATCCAGATTGAAAACAAGAATTAAGAGCCAGAGCTATTGGTGAAAAATGGGCTCTGTGAAGACTGCTGAGTTGGGACATTAAGGCTTATTCCTCACATACACACACACAAAACCCTGCAAGCTCAGTACTATTTTTATTATACAGTTGAAGACTCTGAGGCACAGAGAAATTAAGTAATTTTTCCAGGGTCACAGAGCTAGTAAATGACAGAGTTGGATTCAAACCCAGCATTCTGGTGTCTGAGTCTGCTTTTTATTTTTCCAACTTTATACAAAAATGTTAATTGATAACTATGTCCATACTACCTAGCTTCAATAATTTTGACAAATTTGTTTTATCCATATATGTGTATTAGTTACCTTTTTTCCTGAAACATTTTAAGGTAATTTTTATGACACTTTGAAATAGAGCAGGACCCTATGGTCCTCCCCGCATCCCACGTCCTCAGTCTGCCTTTTGTCTGTGGAAAAACTTTAGCCAAACAACAAGTTTAATCAGAGAAGTGAAAAAATACAGAAACAAAGGAAAACAGTCAAACAAGACCAAATAATAAGTCATGAAGCAAAGTCAAGGACCTTTAGTTCCTCCTCAAGGGCTATAGGTAACATTTGAAGCTATACCCTTTGAACTGTCTTACAGATACTGAAACCCTCACCAGGTGGAAGGAGTTAACTACATGATGTATAGTTATGTAGCCATGACATAAGCTGCCACAGTTCTGAGAACTGGCCTCAAAGAAGTGGGAACAAACCGACCCTGGAACTAAAGACTAACTGTACTGAAAACAATCAAGATGACGCTGATCAGACCACCACACAAGTAATTTCAAGATGACTGTCAGAGCTGACTGTACTGTTTCTACATGTAGCCCCCTCCCTTTGTCTATAAAAGCTCTTGCCCCCGCCCCGTTGCCCCACCCCTGCATTGCCGGCCTCTGAAATAAAGAAAACTTTTTTATTCTTTACATTTTTAAAGTTTATTTTTTTAATTTAATTTCTGCTTCACCCCTGTCCTTCACTGGGCCTGGTATCACCAGAGTCCAAACCCTTTATGGTTCAATATCTCTAGAGATGAAACCTCCCAACTCTTGCATTTTTAAACAAATTTTCTTTGGGACAATTTACTCCCAATTGGAGAAGAAAATTTAAATTCTTGAAATCAATGCTGAACAAGCAAGAGGAGAGAAGCTGTGCTGTGGGGGGGGGGGTGGGGGGTGGGTAGGACTTCTCCCTGGGGACTTTTGAAACTGTTGGTAAAAAGCTACGAAAAAAAATCAACAAAGCAAAATGAAACAAGTGGAATAGGCTGAAACGAATGACAATTTTCTAAGTGAAAAATTTGACAAAGCTATTTAAAAGCACAAACTGATTTTAAGATTAGTCTTTAAGTTCTTGAATTTTGACCTATTTGTTTAACCAAAACATCTGCTTCTATGAACTCCTGCTTGTTCTTCAGATAATACGCAGTTCATTGTTCATCACATTTAATGCTTCACTCCCTGGATATCCATTGATTCTCTTCAGAGTCCCTGGCAAAGTGTGAAATAATCCATCTTTGACCTCCATCACCTCTGCTCGCTCATTCATTCATTCAACAAACATTTGTTGAGAGTCTTTCCTTTCCACCCACCTTGCCTCTTTATTGGATTCAGAGCAGCAGGCAGCCAGACCCCCACTTTCAGTAACAGTTTTGTGGTGCCCAATGTGAGGCTGTGTTCTTGCGATATCTGGCTCCCAGTGTATTCCTGAGCAGAGCCACCAATCCTGGCACCGTGCCGGGATGGTTGCAAGGAGACTGCTGTTCATGGCTCGTTGGACTCTAGGGGGGGGATCTGGGGGGACATTCTTAGCAGCTGCCAAAACCATTTGTTTCGGGGATCCTCCCTGTTTCTCCCCTGCTCGGCACTGGCTGCCAACTTACACTTTTCCTTGGTGGAACAGAAACATGAATCTGGAAGAGCTGACAAGCTCCAAGACTGAGTAAGTCCACCAGTGTGCACCTGGGCAAAGTTCTCTTTTGAGCATGAAGTGTTATTGGGCATTTTGCCAATTGGTTCTGTTGTGTGTCTGATGTTGAGGACCCTTGGTAAGCACAAAGTGCTATTTGGGCATTTTGCCAATAGGTTCCAATGTCTCTCCGCCATTGAGGACTGTTTGTGAGCACTGAGTGTCGTTTGGGCATTTTTTCCAGTTGGTTCTGACGTGTGTCTGACATTAAGGACTGTTTGTGAGCACAAAGTGCTATTTGGGCATTTTTGCCAATTGGTACTGTTGTGAGTCTGACTTCGAGGACCATTTGTGTTGGGGAAGTGTTTGTTTGGGATTCTGTATTGGTCATCCTTTCCCAGGATTTGTTCTGCCTGCTGGTGTGTGAATGTATATTCTATTTGTGTGATTGGTATCTTTGCTGTCTTTTGTAAATTGGGACATTCAGGTTCAATTCATTAGAAAAATTTTAGCTATGAAATTATGGCTCAAGAAAAAGAAAGATGATTTTTTTAACAATGTATGGCAACAGTATTCTTCAGACTCCAGAGAAAATTGGTTAAGATGAAACTTTTGAAACTCCAAAACTGGTTCTTTTTGCATAGGCAGTTAGAGAAAGCTAGCTTGATAAAATACTCTTTTCAGAATTCTGACTCTGAGAGAACAAAAAAAATGCCTAAGAGGAAGCTTGAAGTTAACTCTTATCATGTTCTTGAACTATAAATACAGTCCACTTTGCCTGAGACTTCAGGTTTGTGTTAATTAGTAGAAGTTCAAAAGATATTTGTGTTCACCACTCATCTTGTACCACATTAAAGAGAAATCGTGCTATGAGAAAGTGTATTTTTTTAGAGGGTATGGAATATGTTCTTAAGTTTGTCAATCAGAAAATGTTGGTATAACAGTTCAATTACTTGTTTCTTGGTTTTGTTAAGGTCTTTTAAAGGTTAAAAATTGTAATATGTAATTAAAGATACTAAAATGATAAGGGAAACATTTCAGTGTGTAAAACAAGTAGTCTATGTGTTGCTGGTAAGAGAAGGTATAAAGACTGGAGATAGTTTTGTTGAGGAAAAAATGGAGAATAATTTTGTCCTAGAGATGGTTGATAATATATGGGGAAAATATGGGACAAATTAATCTGGATCCAGAAAGTGATAAAAGGTTTGTGACAAAGAAACTTTGAGAAAAGAATTTGGTACATAGTCAGGATCGATTAAGAATAGATTGAATTTAATTAGATAAATGAATTTTGTTTTTAATATAAGCTGGTACAAGACTGGAATTTGGTTTTCTCTCTCTGTTAAGAGAACAAATTTTTCCTGGAATACTGAACTGCTTTTGATAACAGATTGTAAGTTTCTCCTCTAGCTAACTTTGAGTAGTACAGAAGGCCCCTGAAGCATGTCAGAAGAAATATTAAGGGAAGTAGCATTATTTGGTACACTCAATTACATGAAAAACATTGTCAAATGATAATGATAAACATTCTTAGATTATACTGTATGGGTAAATGTCATTAATATAAATGTTCTAAAAGTTATTAAACAAATACAGGTCTTTTGATAACTTGCAGATCATACTCTTAAATTGAGTAAAACATTTAATGAATTCCAATGGAAAGTTATTATTTTGCTTTTAACCATATTTTTGATGCTAATATTTAGGATGAAAAAAATTGTTTAGTGAAGTTGTCACAGAGTATAACTACTCATGATGTGTATCACTGCTGGCTTTAAGTTTACTGCTTGAAGCACATATGCAGTGTTTGTGTGACAATTTGATATAATTGATACAATGTATAACCTGTAAAATGTTTCCCCACCAGCATACCTCTGTACTTGTTTGTTTTGTCTGATTAGTTTTTCCCCAATGTGGATGACTAGGCAAATATATAAACAAAAAAGTAGGCCTAGCACTGAGGGACATGAACGGACCCAGATCAGGCAACTGAGCCACTCTGGCAAAGTTGGAAAAATATATTGATCATCAATGGTTTCTATGGAAAGATTTGCAATTAAAAGGGGAAAATAATGGAAGAAATTTTCACATATTGAGGTATGGGGAAGTCATTCTGACTTATAAAATACATGATTTTATTTGAACTTTAGGCTAACCAAAACAGACTGTTTATGGCCTATTAAACATACGTTGTACATCTGCTTTAACCATTAAGGAAAAAAAATACATTCAGAGAATAATACAAAGATACATTTTGATTATTATCCTCATTATAATATGTCTACTAATTTTCAAATGTTTGTCCAGGAACTGTGACAAAGTAATCAAAGAGGGAGGTAATTTTTCATAATACAAAATACTGATGCTAAGCTTAGAACTCGAGATTATTTCCAAGTTTGTGTCCATTCCCCAAATTAAGCAGGACTGTGCCCCACTACAGTAAAAAGTAGCTAGAGTGGTCATCGCCCCATTCCTTCAAAGAGTTGGGGAAAATTGGAACAGAAATGGAACTAAAACCAAGTTCCTCTGCCAAGTATATGATTAACCTCTCTATCTAAAACTATTCTCTTTCTTGTTCTGTACCTGTCCCTCCTCAAGATTGAGGAGCATCAAAGAAAAGGTGGGATTGAAATGAAGCAGGACCCTATGGTCCTCTCCCCACCCCCCACCCCCTTGTCCTCAGCCTGCCTAAACACTGCAGCACACATCTCCTTACACTAAGGCACTCCTCTCACTACAGCAATATGATTTATCACACCTAAAGTATTAGAAAGTGTCTAGTATCATCCATAATCCAATACCCAGTCTATATTCAAATGTCCCCAGTTGTTTTTAAAAAGCTATAAAGCTCTTTTTAAAAAATCAGAAGCAAAATTTAAATTCACACATTAAATTTTTTTTTTTAATTTTTTTAAGAAAAGCCCCTCCTTCTCATTTTTTCATGACATCAAATTTTGAAAAGTCCAGGCCAGTTGATGTCTGGATTTGTCCGAGTCTGCTCTGAAAAGACTGAACACACTGTCTATCAAGGGAAAAAATTCAAGTCTACCCAGCATTGCCTTCTGCCAAAACACATACCCTGCCCCTACACAGGGTCTTCCCATGGTCCCCTGCAGTCTATGATAATATTTAATATTTGTGTATATCAACACCACCCAGTAAGTTTCTTAATTTGTCTTTATATACTTACTAGGGGTATAAGTTCTAGCATAAGGTTTGGCACAAAGTAGGCCCTCAATGTATGTTTTTAAATAAATATACAACCTAAATTTCTCTTTTTAACCTTTTTTAAAATTTCAGAATATAAACATTCATAACAGTGCAGAAATTTTAAGTGAAGAGATCTAAGATCTTTTACAAATATACACCATGGAACTGCCACCTGATCCAGATAACAGCTTTTTCCAGCCTTGAAGAAGGCATCCTCATACCTCTCCCAGTTACCATCCCCAAAGGTAGCCATTGTCTTGACTCCTGTCATCATAGGTTAACTTTACCTGCTCATAAACATACAGATGATATGGATTTTTTCTGTGTGTGGCTCTTTCACTCAAAATGGTGTCTGCAGATTTATCCATTGTTGTTTCATTGTTCTTCATAATTCAAAATTTGTTACATTGATTCAAAATTTAATACTTTTCACTGTAGTATTTCACTGTGAGAATAAATCTCAATTTATTCACTTATTTCTACTCTTTGGATTATTTCCATTTTGGATCTTTATGAATAATGCTTCTAACAACATTTTTCTATCTACCTCTGTTGCATATATACCTAGTAGTGGTATTTCTGGGTCATAGTGAATGGATATATCCTCCTCTAGTAGATACTACCAAACAGTTTTCAAGGTGTTTGTTCTTCAGTTTACACTCCCAGACATAGTGAATGAGAGCTGATGTCTTCCATGTCTTCTCCAACACTGGATGGTACCAGCCTTTTTAATTTTACTCACTCTGGAGTGTGTGTAATGGCATATCATTTGGCTTTAATTTGCACATTTCTGTTGTCACCTTTCTATATTCTTATTGACCATGCATATATTCTCTTTTGTGAAATGCCTGTCCAAGATTTTTGCCCTTGTTGAACATTAGGTTAAAGTATTTTCCTTAGTTACTAATTTAGAAAAGTTCTATATATTCTGGATGCAAATATTTTCTTCTTCTGTGACTTGCTTATGTACTGTCTCAGTGGTGTCTTAAGGACATTTTAAGTCCTATTTAAGAAAACTTTGCCTAACCCAGGATCATGAAGATATTTTCCTGTTTTATTCTGGAAGCTTTATTGCTTTACCTTAACACGTTTAGATCTGTGATCCACTTGAAATTGATTTTTTCCATATAGATATCCAGTTATTATAGCACCATTTATTGAAAAGACATTCTGAACCACAGTGGCAATTCTGTCATAAATCAGGAGACCACATATATGTAGGCCTGTTCCTGGGCTGTCTCTTCTGTTCTTTTTGTATGTTTATCTATTGTTATATTAACACCACTCTGTCTTGATTACTGTAGCATTATAGTAAGTCTTGAAATGTGGTATTAAAAGTCCTTCAATTTTGCTCTTTTTAAAGCTCATTTTGCACTATATTTGGTCCTTTGCATATTCATATGAATTTTATAATTAGCTTGTTAATTTCTACAAAAATAGCTACTGGGATTTTGACAGAGATTTCATTGAATTTATGGATAAATTGCAGACAATTTGACATCATTACAATCTTTAATATAACCACAAATATTATCTACCACTCCATTTACTTGTGTCTTTTAAAATTTATTTCAGTAACGTTATATGATTTTATAAGTAGAAGTCTTGCAGATTTTTCTTTAGATTTACTTCAAGGTATTATTTTTGATGTTATTGTAAGTGGTATGTTATTAAAATTTCATATTCTAATTATTTGTTCCTAGTATATAGAAATAAAAATTTAACTTGGCATACTTAGATTGTATCCAGCAACCTTGCTAAATTAACTTATTAAGTCTAATATGTTACTTTTTGAGTTGTCTATGTACATTATCTATATATAGCATGTCATCTACAAATAATGCTTTATTTCTTCCTTTCCAATTTATTTTTCCATTATTTTCTTTGCTTTAATGCACTGGATAACCCTTCAGTAAAATGTTGAATAAAAATGGTGATAGCAGAGAGCCATGTCTTATTTCTGATCTCAGGGGGAAAGTTTTCAATACATCATAAAATATGAGATTTGCTATAGGGTTTTTATACATAACCTTTCCTTTGTCAGATTAAGGCTGCTTCCCTCTATTTGTATTTTGCTAAGCATTTCTATCATGAACAAATGTGAATTATATTACATAACTTATGCACTTATTGAGATATCATATGATTTACCCCAGTTTGCCATTTATTCAGTGAATTAACATTTAATTTTCAAATCCTAAACCAACTTTGCATTCCGGAAATGATCCCAACCCAGATGAGATGTTTTATCCTTTTTATATGTCACTAGATTCTAGTTGCTAATACTTTGTTTAGGACTTTCACACCTGAGTTAATGAAAGAGATGGAAAACAATGTTTTTCTTCTAATGTACTTGTTCAGGTGTGTTATCAAGGCTATGCAAATGTCATAAAACAGGTTGGGAATAGGTTGGAAGGTGTACCTTATTTTTCTACTTTTTTATGCATGCTGAAAGTTAAGTTCACTTCTCAAAAGTCCCTTTTTCTCTGGGTTTTTGGTTTTTTAAATCCTCTCTGCCTTAACAGTCCTAAATTCCAATTTTATTTTTTTCCCACTTGTAAACCTTTGATCTCTGTACTCTGTGACACACATCATCAAATGCTCTGAGAGGGAAAGTGGTGAATGTGGAGCTCACATTAATTTGTTCCTCTCCTTTTAGTATCTTGGCCCTTCAAGATACTTGGCTGCCCTGGTTGCTCTATGATGGCTTCAACAGCTTTTTAAAATCCAGATTGTATAGGTATTGCTCCCAGGAGCAAGCTATTTATTGTAACCAAAAGAGGAAGTGCAATTCTCATCGTTAAGGTTGATGTCAGATGGGCTCATCTCTCACTGTTCCTTCTTTGGATGAAAGAATACTAGATGGCAGTACCCACAAGAATGACCTCATGGTATAAGGTATAAGGAGATATGAAATAGTGCTTGCATGACCAGCATCTGCAGTCAAACGTGGGCTTGAGTTACAGCTCCACCATAGCTAACTGTGTGACTTTGTGGAACTTTTCTAAATCTCAATATACTCATTTTAATATAGAATAACAAGAGTACCTACCTCATAGGCTTATTGCAAAAACTTAGTGAAATAATATGTGAGGTGGTTTCCCAGTGCCTAGAGCATGGTAACCATACAAAGTGCTAGCTGACGCTGAGTTAGCATTCATTATTATTTGCACTGATATCTGTGCCCTTTCAATGTTTCTCTTCCATAATCATTTTTTAGTTGCTCTTTTACACAAATGTGGAAAAGACTGAGTTTATGTTTCTTTATGTGCCTTCATATAACAAATGCTCAGTTTCTCAGTTAATATTTGTTAAATAGATTAATCGAAGGGATTTAGTTCAACACATTGCTGGTGATGATTTATTTCATTCCATTTTTTCTAAAATAATGGTGATTTCTATCAGCAGTATTAAATGATGACCTTATCAGCTACTTTTCCTTTAAGCCAGGTATCATCTCAGTCAGTGAAATCATTTTGAGCTGTCATCAGCCATTCTTACCTCCATCCCAAACAAAGCCACGAAGAACCTAATGCTTCTAAGGAAAATGATGGAGTCCCACTATCTCCAAGGGCAGAGCCATAGCCATGCCAAAAAGAGGAATAATTTTCCCCATTGTGATTTCATATTCTATCGTCTTTAAGAAAAATAAATGGTTGTGCTAAGATGATGAGTTTCATAAGTAGTCTGGCAAAAGAACCTACGGACTATTACTGAAATGGACACTCAGGTGGAAGGATCCAGTTTTACCCTTGTCCACCCAGCTGAGCTTATCCTCACCCCAGCACATGTGAAGTGTTATTGCCTATGTGGCCAGAGCCCAAATCATGTCATGGAACCTGGAGTATGAGACCAGAGTATGGAGTAGGAGATGAGATTTCTTTTGTGGAAGGGGTGGGCTTTCCCAAAGCAGGTGATAGGCTTGTCAGACGCAAGGACTTAACAAGGGCTGTGCACTGTGGTCCTGAGGGCAGAAAGATCAGGTTCACCCACAAAGAAGAGTCCTCACAGAGCAGTTCTAGATTTTACAAGGCTTGAAACATACAATTTGAGGGTCCTTGTTAGCAAAAATAATACAGTACTAAAGATATAAAAATTAGTTTCAAAGGTGATCATTTATTTAGAATGTGGAAGGAAATTACAACAAATTACAAATTTTTAAAAACATTACCACAAATGTAGTAAATAACATATTTTGATTATTTGACACACCTCTTGAATAGTGTTTGCCCATAGTTTTTAGCTATCCCCTGGGATTTTGTAATATTTCCTATAGAGAGATTAGGAAAGTAGTTTAGTATTTCCTTTAGCCTGGTAAGTAAAAGTTTGGGGTTTTTTTATTATTGAGAGATTAGGAAATTTCCTCAGCTTCAATAATTATTTTTGGTAAACGTGATATGATTTTTTTGAAATTGTTATCAATTTCTGAAAATCAGTATCTTTTTTACTTTCTTCTATGAGCTGTAGGTTTGGAAGAACTTCCCAGGCTCATAACTGACTGTATATGTTTCATATCTTCATTTCTTTCCCCCACTACCTACATACTTGTGGTTCTGGGCCCCATATGAGATCTTCTCATGACCTTGGGACATGCTCCTTTTGTGTGATGATGCTGGGTGAGTCAGCACATGGGGCACGATGGCTATTCCTAGAAGCCATTCCAATACCGAACAGCTACTAGCAACTACACAGCAGTGTGTGAGAGCAGCCGCATAAATACTTTACATTGAAATACACACGTCTATGGTCCCTCCAGTGGCCCTGAATCAGAGGGGATGTGTGACAGAGAATAAAATGGAATGGCAATAGAGGGTCGTTCTTAATCGCTTGCAATTAATATATCTTACTTCTGCCAATTGTCCAAAAACATATAAGCACTTGAACACATTGCTAGGCCTGTTCCCAGGAACAGGAAGTGAGGAACTGGTGCTAAAGCTTCTTTAGCTTCTTGGCAAATACACCCTTGCCAGGACACACCATCTTTACCTGTATCCAGGTGTATCTTCCCTTGTGTGTGGCTAAGAAGTTCTAAATTAGCTAGAATTTTATCTGTTGCCTTTATTACTTTGTATTTATTCTCCAAAAATGTCCTCCCATATTCAGCAAAGTACTTTACATAGGCCCATGTGTTAGACTTGCGGAGATGGAGAGGACAGAGTAAGAAAGGGCTTGGGGGGACTTTTCCTCCAGGCCCCCAGGGAAGAAGGAGCTCCAGCCCATCAGGAGAACTACACCAAGAAATTGCAGGTAGTGGATGACTCTGGAAGAGCTGCCCATCCAGGAGGGTCCCAGAGAGAGCTCAGGAGGGTCACTCATACCTCTTTGCAAGGCAGGGTTCCCAGGATGAGGTGGATTGGAGAGGCAATAAGTGAACCTTCAAGAAAAGTCCCTTCTTCAACGTATCCCCACACAATTGCCCTGCATTTGCCATTTGGCCCTCACGGTGTAGCCAAGACAAAGAAACTCAGATTCTGAGGCCATTTAACAAGGGGGAAAAATGGAGCTACAGTTGCTGGTCTGTAAAAATTCTACAATTTCTTTGCTTAGGTCACTTTTTGGTTAAAATATAAATTGAAGACTGGCCCCCCCCACAATGGCCCCCAGCCAGTGACACTTTGGCCAGCTCAATCTTGAATACAATGGCTTCTATTGCTAACCAGCATGGAGGGTGGAGGATACCCACTCTTGACTGGACCTCAGTCTGCCCAGCAGACTGAGGCTCCTGTCCCTGTGACACCAACTGGCGTCAAGTGGACATGGGAACTGGGGAGTTAAGACAACCCAGACACAAGGGTCTAACAGAACACTAGGTCCCTGTTCTTGATCTTTGGCTGTGGAATTTACCAATGTTGCATTGGACTGAGACCAGGTCCTTTCCCTGGTTACAAAGGCCCATTCTCACTAGGGCAAAAGGCAGCATGCATGTGCCTTCCTGGAATTCTAGAAAGCAAATGCCATGCTGATGTGTGTGTGTGGTGGCGGGGGGTGGGGTGGGGGGATGGGGGGTGGGCGGGGGGGTTGTGCATATATGGCAAACATTTGACAAATGCTTATGGGCCTCATACTGGGTCATAGTTACTTAGATATGCTGGCTGATTCCAAAGTTCATAGCTATTCTACTCCACAGCTGGCTGTCTCATTAAAAGAGAGAAAATAGACTCAGAAAATAATAGCCTTCTAGCACCACTGAGCTATGCAAACTATGTGATGAGTTGAAATAAAATATACCGTCATAAGAATAGCTAATAGTTATTGAATGCTTACTGACACTGTGAATGATGGAATATTAGAGCTAGAAAAGACCTTACAGTGAATCATGGCTTCAACTAATATTTCTTGAGTACTTAATATATATCATTCATTGTTGCATGCATAGAAGATACAGAAATGAATGAGACAGGCAGATTATTTACCTTCATGGAATTTACATCCTAGTAGAGGAGACAAATAATTAACAAGTAAATAAATAAGAAATTCTGATCATTATAAATGCTGCAATGGAAATAAACTAGGTGTACAATGAAAGTCACTGAGAGGTGTGGGAGAGTTTATTTAGATAGGGTGTTCAGGGGAAGCCTGCATACTGAATATTCTCCATTCTCCCCTTCAGATCCCCTGTCCACCCTTCCCCACAAGCTCTGAATCCCTGGAGGCTGATCCAGCAAGTCCAATGATATCCAAAGTGTCTGGGAAGGGGCAAGGATGCATCATGAAAGCCCTGGTGAACCCCAACAGAAGAATCACTGTGGAGATCTATAGGGTTTGGAGTGGGGCCACCCAAATGGCACCATTCTTTTGGAGGACCAGCCAGTCAACTGGTAGCGAAATGTGAGGATCTTCATATTCCACATAATACCCTCCCAGAGGGTATCCATACTGGAAGAGGCTATAGACAATCAGATAGATGAGATTAACCTGTAAATGTCAGCCCGTCTCTTTTCTGATCCATGCTAGTATTTGCTCAGAGGGCCTATGAACAAAGTGGCCCTGACAGCAGAGACGCAGAAAACACATGAGCTCAAAAGCCTGGACTTTTAGCTAGTGCCTTCCTGAGGGCCCAGCTTCTCAATAAGATTAGCCAACATTGAGTCCCTGATGTGGGACCATTCTCCTGGGGGACCTGCCAGTCACTTGGTAGTAGATTGACTGCACTGTAGTCCTTACATCATGGAAAGAGTAACATTTTTTTCACAGTAATAGATACATATTTCAGAAATGGATTTACCTTCACTTCCTACAATACTTCTGCCAGGGATTCATTCTTTCCCTCTTCTTGGTATCCCTCACATTACCTCTGCCAGCAAAGGAAGTGAGGCAACGAGAACTGATAGTCAAGAGATTGTGTTTGATCCTTTGCCTGGATTAGTCCACATCACAGCCTCATCGTGTAAGCACTATTATCGTCCACATTTTGTGACTATGCAAACTGAGACTTAGGGAGTTTAAGAAACTTGCCCTAGCTGGTCAGCTATCTTACAACATGACTAGGGTTAAATCAGTCTTTCTGGCCAAAAAGTCTGTGTTAAAAAATAAAATCACTGTACCTTGGAGAAATGACTGATTCCAGGGTTGGAGTAGGGAAAATACAAGATGAGTGAGAAACGTCTTATAGTATCAAAAAGAAAGGAAGTGCTCCTCTTCCCCCTCCAAAAAAGCAAAAAGAGGAAGGAAGGAAGGGAGGGAGGGAGGGAAGAAGGGAGGGGAGAAGGAGAGTGAGAGGGAAGGAGGGAAGGAGGGAGGGAGAAAGGAAAGAAGACAGGTGGGGTTTGTCAAAAGGATACAGGAGCCAATCTAAAATCACTCAATGGTCAAATCTGGAACAATTTGAGAAACAAAATAAATAACAATAATATCAGATTGTAACCCAAAGAATAAAACAAATATCCCTGAATCTATACTGATATAAATAATTGACTGAATAAATAGGTACATAGAGGAAAACGGATAAATCTTTCTTACAGAAGAATTCCAAAAAAAATATGTAAATTCTCCCTCTCCCAAGAGATGGAACTTAATTCCTCTTCTCTTGAGTTCAGGCTGGACTTAAAAACTAGCTTATAGAAAGAGGAAAAGAGTAACTTGACAGTGGAGAAATCTGGTAGATACTCTCTTACCCAAGATCACCAGTATAAGTCATATTGATATCATGTGTTCCCTGATATAGTACCATGAGAAGGACACTCACCATGGTATTCTTTCCGAAAACTCTTAACCTTAGTCTGATCATAAGAAAAGATTATACAAACCCAAATTGAGGGACATTCTACAAAATATCTGACTGGCACTCTTCAAAACTACCAAGGTCATGGGAAACAAGGAAGGACTCGGAAATTGTTACAGATTGGAGGAGACTAAGGAGACATAACAATTAAATGAAATGTGGTGTCCTTGATTGGATCCAGGAACATAAACAGGGCACTAGTTCAAAAAACAACTGGCAAAATAAAACCTGTAGTTTAAAGTACTGTACCAATGTGAATTTCTTAGTTTTGGCAAATACAGCATAGCTACATATAATGTTAACATTAGGAAAAGTTGGGTAAAAGGTATGTGGACATTCTCTGCAACTGTTTGCTTTTTTTTAAATAAATCTAAAATTATTGCAAAGAAAAATTTTTTAAAAATTTAAGAAAAGAGATCACTGTACTAGATCACCTCTGAGTCATGGTATTCGATAGAACCTTCCCTGGGTACTTTCCACTTGGGGACATTTAGTCATGGGCCAAAGAAAATTTTCCTCTCTATCCAATTAATAGAGAAAATAAACAAAATGTAAAGGGAGAAACATAGGAGTTGATTAATTCTCCAGCTTCTAAAGAGTACTCCAAAAAGACTGCATTATTAACAACTGTGCACGATTTAATAAATGCAGTGACTCTACCAACAGCTACCGTCTCAGTTGTTGAATTTTCTTGAAGTATTCATAAAAACCACAGGTCCTGCATCTTTTGCTACAATCTCCAACTTCACCAACAAAATTGTGCACCAGCCTTGATGAATAGCCACTGGGATAAATCATTTGAGACAATCAGAAGCTTCTTTGTGCATTTGCTTGAAAAACTGGCCTCTTTGATGAATATATTTAATGTATTTCTCAAGTCCATCTCCACTGCAACATCATGCTGTTGAATCAATATAGACAGTAAATGGACTCCACAAACAAAGGAAATGAAATGTAATTACCGAGAAGCAAAATCAAGGGCCTGCCTTCTCCACAGCAGCTGGATTTCCTCTGCATGGGTCACAATTGCAGTAGGACCCATGTCTCTTCAGTGCAGTTGGCATTCAATTACCACGTATTTATTGAACATCTAGCTCTGAAATTCATAAAAATAACCACCACTGTGTGTCAAGACTTACGATCATTATTTTACTACCAACCCTGCAAAATAGGCATTATTAGCCCCGCTGCTGGAGATGAGGAGGTTAAGAGTCTGAAGCATTAAGCCATCTTGTTAGTTGGGCATCAAATCTAGATTTCCCTGGCTTTAAACCTCAAGAATTTCCCCAGACACAGCATAGAGCGTATCTTTGCTAACATGGCTCACACAGCACAAACCCTATACTCCTGGCAAACTAAATTAGAAAAAGTCATTTTTTGAACGTCATTTGAGCCTTTCTTTGAAAGTCATTATTGAAATCAATCCCTTTTCAAAAAACGTGAAAGATCAGTTAAACAACATTTGGTTATTAGTTAACTCAGATTGTCCCTCTTTTTTCCTTCAAAAGGTATGTGGTAAGTTCCATGTAAACACTGAGAGAAAGTGAGAGTGCTCAACGGCAGACACACCTGTTCAAGGTATAATCCAGGGAAATATCTTTTTAACTTTTTTCTCCCCTCAAGTCACAAGAAACTGTTTTTTCTTTTCAAAAACAGGAAAAAATGTATGTATGTAATGTGGGAAAACAGTCTCTTGGGCAAAAGCACAAACAGCAGGTTCAGTGCAAACCTTTACAGCAGCTTCTCCAGAAAGAAACATTAAACACACTTACAGAGTTATAGGGAGAGGCTTGGTAAACAGAAGGCAGCACGGCAGAAAGCATCAGAGTCACAAGCCTATAAAGCACACTCCAGAACTGAGAGCAAAACTCAGACAGGCAAGGGGGAACAGGATGACCAAAACTCAGCTCTATTTTATAAATGTATATAAATATTTTGGGGCTTCCCTGGTCGCGCAGTGGTTGAGAGTCTGCCTGTCGATGCAGGGGACACGGGTTCGAGCCCTGGTCTGGGAGGATCCCACATGCCGCAGAGCGACTGGGCCCGTGGGCCACAATTGCTGAGCCTGCGCGTCTGGAGCCTGTGCTCCACAACAAGAGAGGCCGTGATAGTGAGAGGCCCGCGCACCGCGGTGAAGAGTGGCCCCCGCTCGCCGCAACTAGAGAAAGCCCTCACACAGAAACGAAGACCCAACACAGCCATAAATAAATAAATTAATTAAATTTAAAAAAATGTATATAAATATTTTGGATTTATATATGCCTTTTACATTCTGGATTTGTATATTTTTATCTTTTTCTTTATATACATAAATATATATAACATGATTATATGGAGAGGTGTAAAATATGAAAGTATATTTATTTACAAATGTAAAAATTATATATATAATATATGAACCCAAAATAAGGCATATTGTTTTATTTTTCATTTTTTTCATTTTTTAAAATTTTTATTTATTTATTTTTTAATTCTATAGTGCTTTACAATTTTCAAAAGTTTCACACACATGATTTCATATAATCCCATAATAACCCTTTTTTTCCCCTACCCCTATATTTCCCCTCCCACCTTCCCTCTCCCCACTGGTAACCACTAGTTTGTTCTCTATATCTGTGAGGCAGCTTCTTTTTTTTTGTTTTATTAGCTAGTTTGTTGTATTTTTTAGATTCTACATATAAGTGAGATCATACAGTATCTGTCTTTCTCTGTCTGACTTATTTCACTTAGCATAATGCCCTCCAAGTCCATCTATGTTGCTGCAAATGGCAAAATTTCATTCTTTTTTATGGCTGAGTAGTATTTCATTGTGTGTATATGTGTGTGTGTGTGTGTGTGTGTGTGTACACACACACAACATCTTCTTTATCCATTCATCTGTTGATGGACACTTAGGTAGGCATATGGATTTACATAATAATTTTTATTTTAAAATGAATCAATAGTCTCACTTTTCTGTTTTGACTGGAAGTTCAGGACTAGTTAATCAGATGTGGAGGCATCCCCTGACTGGGCAAGAAAAACGCTTCAGAACAATAGTGTATAATTGGGAGGTTTCCAACTCCTTTGAGAATGTGACTAAAGCTATAGAATTTCTTCCATGAAAATGGATATACACTCATTCACGTGTGTTTTCTTTCTGGGACATCCATGAATGCCTGGCAACCATCCTTATGGAGAGCCCAGGAGCCCCCCAAACCTTCTGCCATGTTTGTCTCTAAAACATAGAGAAAGAGATTGACAAGCCATGAGGATTTCTAAAAATCAGTTTACAAATCCTTTGTTAAAGGAGTTTTGAGTTTTATCTAATTGCACACATGGGGTTGTTTTCTGTGCCTTCTAATTTCTAGATAGTGTTCCAGGAGTACATGCCCCCAAATAATGCAAGTCAAACAGATAATAAACGACCAGAGCAGGAGATCAAGCACTCTTAAGTTTGGTGCATTAGCAAGAGGCCTTCAAAGCTTAGAATCTGATAAACAGCAGTCAAACCTGGAAGGCCAAAGAGTCTGGTCCTCTAAAGCATGTCCAGGGGAGCCAGAATGTTACCCTGGCTGTCTCTAGTTTGTGTGGGGGGCAGAATGGAAATGGGTTGAATATGGTGTTGGAGCAGAGATAACAAAATCCATATGCAGAGCACATGAGCTGATCCTGAATAATGGAATGGAGTACTTCATATGCACATTTCACTTTCATTAATTCAATTGTACACACAAGGAAATTAAAAGGAAAAGCATAAGTAAGAACAAGATAAAGCATGAATAATTTAAATAATTTAGATTATGAGGCCATTCCATTCAATGAACACATGCCAAAAGGCAGTGGATGCAAAGCTGTTTGCAAAACCTAGGAGAAGAGGAAGAACATGTGAAGAATTTTAAGGATTTCTTGGCCACTGACAAGGAAGCAAGCCCATTGTTCACTTGGAAAAAATAAGTGACTGTTCAAGGAAGTCCAAGAGGAGTTAGGACCCGGGCCACAAAGAAACTTTAGCCAATAAAGAAAGAGACAAACCAGTGAAATCAATTGCAAAAGATAGGAAAGCCTAGATAATATCTTCTTTAGGAATTGGGAGTGGACGGGGGGATCTCTCTCTCTCTCTCTCTCTCTCTCCCTCTCATAGAAATGAGCTGTACAGCATTCATTCTTGGCAGAAAAACAAAAACAAAAATATTTCTTAGCAAACCAATACAGCCAGAGCCCAAGAGTCACTAGCTACTGTATTCCTGCCTCAGTCTGGTACATTGCTGGATTGCACATTTATTGGATGCTCCTAGGTTTTGTCACTAAGAGATATTTAAAGCACAGACTAAATTGGATTTTACATCACACCTGACCTTAAGCAAGAAAAATCAAACAGGGAAGGCACTAGACTCAGCCCCACAGTTGTCTCATGAGTGTATGAAAAGCACTTGGTCCAGACTAGAGACTGTCCGTCACCATTGCTGATTGAGCCACTGTGAGGAAAGACTGCGTTCACAGCCCATGGTGGGGAAATTTAGGCATGAACTAACATTTCAGCTCTCAACCCTAGCTAGACAAAGAGTCTTCCAAGGGGTTCTACATTTGTCATCAACCTCAGTAGTCACTTCATTGACTTCAAAAGTGAAAGAAAATTATTGTATCAAATATCAGATGTAAATCAGAGGCAGAAGGTGATGATGAGGGATAAAAAAAGAATTCCCCCTTATCATTGGGACCTACCTTAGAACTGGCAGAAACAAATCATACTTGCAGATACATTTGTCTATAAAATTCTGTTATCATACCTGCAAAAATTGCTGGAAAAAGTTATCACTGTCATCCATATAGTTCTTTACATTTTATAATATACTTTAACACATATTATTTCATGCCATAATTATGATGCAGAGTGCCACCATGAGGAGACTGAGGCTCAGGATGTTTAGTGACTTGTCAAGGTTCAGAACTGGAATGGAGGTGGCTATTTGGTCACAATGGTGAGGAACCAAATTTCGCCACTAATAACATCCTATACTGAGCTACAAAAGAAAAGGAACAAGTGTTTTGTTGTCTACTTTCTTGGGGTAGCAACTTGCAAGGATCTGACAGAACGACTAGGCTATCCAGGCATTGGTTCCTTGAATTCCATCACTAATCCAGGATGAATGGATGCCCAATTTTACAGGCTTCCTTGGAAATAATACTGGCTTGCTCTTTCCTACATGTCCCAGTTCAGTGCTGTTGTTTTGTTGTTTTTAATTCCTTTCCCTCCTTTTATTTGCTATAAAGCCCTGCCATTTCTAACATTCTAAACTATATGTCAATACAAATGCAGGAGGCATTTGTCATGTATATAACATGTTGTGTTACTACATCCACCTCTGGAAGATACGGCAAATGTGTGTTAGTCTCTAGTTTGTGAAATTTTGTTTGTGAAATTTTCTTATTACAGAAAACCAAATATGACAGAAGATGACTTATTTTGTCTGTAATTTAGGCAACCTTCCCTTTATTCTTGTATAATTATAGTAATGTCTCTAGAACTCAATATTATATTCAAACCCTCAACTCCCTTATGCAGTTGACAGGTTTTGAAAATAGAAGAGAAGGAACAACTTTGATTTTAAAGAGGAAAACAAGTGCTGATCTCATATAAAGTAATTTTAACTTCATGGACATCTCAAGATGTTGCATGCACAAATGTTTCTCAAAATGGGCTCATGCCTCCCTTCCAAATCAAACCTGAATCCAGTGTGCTTTCCTATACCCAGAATAAGGACAAATTTCTACCTATGAATTGTGCTGTCAGGATAAAATTTTTAAAGTATTCCTTTAGGCACACATTTAAATGACATTTTCAAATCATTTGTAACATCATGAGAAGCAAATAAAAAAGACACTAAACAAGATATATGTTCTATAATCTCATTGACATAAAAATATGTAATATAAAATATATTTTAAATGGTTGGAAAGAAGTACATAAAATGTTCATAATAATGATCTATGGGTTATACAGTGATGATTGACTTGTGCTCTTTTTTTTTATCTCCTAAGTTTCTACCATAGTCATGTATGGGTTGTTTTCAAAAATATTATTTTTTCTTAAAGCAGCCCCTCCCATATTATAGCAATAACGTGTCAATTTGCACTCCTGCAACTAAGTACTTCCACACTGAGCTCAGTCTACCTGCAGGACTTATTCTGTGTGCTCTGCCCCAGCTCTCTTCCTTTCCCACTCTTTACCTGGGAATGTTTGTCTATTCCTATTGCTACAATTATAATCTGTACATTAATAATTCCCAAACATATATTCCATATCCCAGAACTCTCCTTTGAACTTTAAAGCTATGTATCCTGTTGCCCATTTAGCATGCCCACCATGATCAGTCAATGGCAACCCAAACTCAGTATGATCAAGTCAGAATTAGGACCCCTGTTCCAGAGAAAGAAAAATATTAAGTAAAATGATGACTTAGGGTTACAGAGTTATTACTCTGATGGGGATCAAGGAGGATGATGCTGGTACAAAAGAGGAAGTAATCAGAGAGCAAGAGTCCATCAAGGAGGCTTTAAGATGGCACTGAGACTGGGGGCAATTTTCTTTCTCATTAAATAATCATAAGGGTTATCAAAAAGAATTGCCTCATTGATGCGGTGATTTCACCAAGAAGTGCAAAAGCTCTGTCATTAGGGAACATGTAAATATTTCAGTAAATTAATAATGAAGCAACCATGAGGATGCACAGAAGCCCTTCCTCCAAAAGAAGAGTTTCTCCTACTCACTCTCTATTGGTTGCCCTTTTCACTATCAACAAGTGCTTGAAAACACTCTTGAACATTTTGAGATTAGGATTTGGTTAGATTTTTTAGCCTTGAAATGTATTCTTTAAATTTTGTGTTTGCAATATATTTTTCTCTGTTAGTTAAACCCCCTTAAGAGTATCTTTAAGGGGCTAAAACATGAGAAGGGTGAATATCTTAGTCATGCAGACCTGCTGAAAGCTGGTGCTGAAATGAGGATTCTTCCAAGAATAGCACTTCTATTATTTTCCTTATTTTTACCAAGTCAAGTAAGGTTCAAATGCCATTCTGCATCCTTGGATAAGTTACTTAACTTCTCTGAGCCTCTGTTTCCTCCTTTGTAAATTAAGGATAATAATGGTGTTTACCTCCAAAGACAGCTATGAGGATTAAGTATTACACATGCAGTATTTTTCACTGGGCTTAGCACACACTAATACATAATAAATAGTGGCAGTGGCAGCGGTGATACCAATGGTGGCTGTAGTGGTGGTGATGGCAGAGATGATGGTGGTGGTGGTAATAGTGACAGTGGTGGTAGTGGAGATGAAACCTTAGTGGTGGTGCAGGGGTGATAGTGGCAGTGGAGGTGGTAGCAGCAGTGGCAGCCATGGTGGTGGCAATAATCATGGTGGTGGTGGTGGTGGTGGAGGTGGAGGTAGAGGTGACGAAAGTGGAGGTGGTGATGGTGGAGGTAGAGGTGGAGGCAGCAGGGGTGGTGGCTGCACTGTGTTTAATTCCTAAAGCCAGGGTGGTTCCCTCAGAAGGATTACAACCCTGACTAGATGGTCATCAGAGTTGATCAGGTCTTTTCAAAGGCATTCATGAGAGATGTGGAAAACCACATCTTCGTGTTGGACTTCGCAAGCTTCCTAGCTATGCTCGTGTCTCAGCTCATGACACTTCCTGTGGCTGTAGAAAACCCAGAAGGAAATTAAAATAACTGATGATAAAGCCTATGTATTGAATGAACTTAACTTGATAGAGGGTTAGAAGATCAATTTAACTTTTTCCCTTCTGTCTCTTCAAACCCAACTTTTTCTCCCATTCCTGGATAAAATCTTAGACAGGACTTTCTGTTTGTTTAATTGTTTTTTAGATACTGAACAAATAAGCCCTCAGTTTTGGCATCAAAATGTTAAGTCCAATCTAGTAATTACCCATTTCCAGGGGAGTAAAATACAATAATCAAAACATTGTGAATTTCTCACCCAGCACAAGCTTGCTTCAGGTTGGATGCCTGGTCTCTGCCATTCCTGGGATGCTGTTTCTGAATATCCCAGGCAAGGCTAAGAGGGTGAGTGGATTAGGGGAAGAGGAAATTGTCTTACATGCTGATGGGTTGTCATTTGGGCTGGTCCCTCTAGATGGAAGGCGGAAGGTACCCATTTGCTGGGTTTTGCCCTCATCGACACTTTTGCAAGGTCCTCACCCTACACACACACACACACACATATACACACACACACACACACACACACACACACATACCATCCCCACCACACCTCTGAGAGCAGCTTCCTCAGCACAGGCAAGACCTCGCTTCTCAGGCTCTGGACTTCAGATGGCCCAGCCCTCTCTTGGGGATCACATTGTCCCTCCAGGCTGTCTTCTTTGGTCCATTTCACCACGTCCACATCTGGTCCCTGGGGAACACTCACCTTTGCTCTCTATGATCAGATGGGTGCAATGCCAGCCACAGCCACTCCTCTTTGGATTCTCTTGATGATGATGATACATGTTTCCATGTGCCCCAGATGCCAGTAGTCACGTGCTGGACTCTCTGGGTGGTTCCATCAAAACCCTCTCGCTTGACTTAAAGTAAGGCAGAAGCCCCTCCCAGCGACAAAGGGAGGAGCCCAGAACCCTAACAACCCTGTCAAAGAAACCCTCCTTCTACTGCTCCCTCTCCCCTCCCTTAAGCTTGGACTTGGATGAACTGGCTACTGCTTGCAGAACTGGTTTTCCAGTCTCTCAGCGTGCCCTGCTGAAGATGTAAGGGTACTTGGCACCTATTGTGCTGTTCCACAGCTTCAGCGACCTGTTGGAAGCCCCAGACAGACAGAGTGACATTTTAACATTCTCTTACAATAAGGTTGAAGTGCTGGCAAATAAGAAATGAACAACAACAACAACAAAAATTATGAACATTCTTGGTCTAGGAAAACAAACACAAAAAGAAGACAATAATAATGAGAAAATACCCTGAATTTGTTGAGTAAAACTTTTGTACATATTGTTATATGAGTTTCAAGGACTAGGAAATGGGTATGGGGATCACAATAATAACATAACATTTGGATAATGTGGCAGAGTTACAAAGAGCTTTCTTACAAATTGTCTCATTTGATTCTCATGAGAAGCCTGTGAGGTTGGTGCCGTGCATCTCATTTTACAGAAGAAGAACCAGGGTCAGGAGTGGCGAAGGAGGTTAATCTCACAAGCTAACCCACATCAGTTGAGGCCCGCTGCCTAGAGCAGTGCTATTCAAGGTATAGTCCAAGTGTAGAAATAGAAAATAAGCATTGAGGAACTCTCGTAGCAATTTCATGTTGCCATAACATCCAAGCGTGTGATCAGTAGACTTGTTCCATTGAGCAGGGTATGGACCACTACAGGTGTTATCGAACTCACAAGGTGTCTCGTGCAGCATGAGCTGTATACCAGTCACGTGCAGTAGGACCTGCATTCTGGTCTGCAATCGTATAGAAATTAAAAGAGAGAAAAAAACTTGTCCTTCACCATAAGTAATTTTAAAAAATGTGCTCTGCACAGAGCAATGCGTTCAGAAGGATCAAAAGCAGTGCTGTGGTTGATTAATGATGTCTGCCATGAGGAGGGTAGGAGGCAGTGATGTGCAGGCTATACTATGCTCTCTCTGTTATGTTGTGAGGTCCTGTTAGTGGAACCCACTTAGGCCTTGAAAAGAGACATATATGGGGAAAGAAACCTAGGTATTCCACTGATAAACCTATGTCAACTGAAAAAAATGCACAACTTAAATTTGAGAATTATGTTTTATTTGGTGAAGTTTCTGAGGACTCAAGCCCAGGAGGCATTCTCTCGGATAGTTCTGAGGGACTGCTCCAAAAAGGTAAGGGAGGATCCAGGATATATAGGACTTTTACAACAAAATCCAGGTAGTCAGAACATCAAAAGATTGCTGTTAATCAAAGAAAATCAGACATCTCAAGTTAATGAACTTAGCACTTTTCTATGTATGGAAAGATGCAAGAGTCTGGGCTCCTTGAAGTCATTCATTTGATATGCACCTTAACTCTCTAGGGCCAGTATACTGTTTTTCACCATCCTGAATCCCATCATGGTGCACGGCACGGGGAGGCTGCAGTGGCTGAGGGCTTGATGAGCACAACATCCTTTGTTTACTGATATGGCAGGCCACATTTTTCATTCACACCTGATTACAAAAACACCTTCTGTTTTCAAAATGCTTTACAAATTTCGAGGATATTTAACATGTCCTACCTCATTTGATACTTGGGACAATACTGTTAAGACAAAGAAAGGAGCATTAGTTCCATGTTACAGAAAGGAAAACTGTGAGCCAGAACATTTAAGGCCCTACCCATATGCAAAGGGCTAGACAGTGGCAGTGCTGGAACTGTCAGGTCTCCAGTTTTCAGTCCAAATGTTGTCATCACCACCCCAGGTTGCCACCCTGTTCATGGCTGATGGCGAAAAAAAGGGATGTATAGGAAAGCTTCAAGTAAAATTAAAATGTCATATGAGGTCAGTTTTGTTATAGAAAAGTTTAGATAATTTCATGGATGACATTCCTAGATAGTTTTTAGATTGATATCACAGAAAAGCAATTGCCACTTTCAGACAAATCTCTGGGCTGGAGAGGAACATGGATCCAAACCCGAGGTGACAATTTCTCCCTTCACTTGATGTCTTAGGCCTAGTTCCAGATGGATCACTTGAGTGTTATTATAAATCGGTTAGTAAAACTTTCCTTACATGCTACACACATCTATAGAGCACTTGCTGTTTTGTCAGAGACTAGACCAGGCCTGAGAGACACAGACAAAAACAGGAGCAAAATATGCATGGAGAAATATTTGCAATGAACTGTCCTATATGCAATAATAATAGATATGTAAGAGGCCCAGAGTTGCTTCGGAGGAGGGAGAGATTGACTCTGCGGGTAGAAAGGGTGAAGAAAGCAGGAAAGGAAAAGGATTCACCAAGGAGATGACCCCGCTTATGGTGTGTTTTGTAGGGTGAATAACAGACAAAGCGAGAAAGGGCATTCAGACAAAAGGAATAGTATATGCAAAGGCACAGAATATGTTGAATCACATGATGGGTTTGGGGAAATACAGAGTATGCTACCCATCGTGTGTGTGTGTGTGTGTGTGTGTGTGTGTGTTATTGTGGTAAAATATATATCATACGACTTACCATTTTAGGTGTATAGTTCAGTGGCATTAAATGTATTCACACCGTTTTACAACCCTCTGAAGATAGATGGTTGTGCACATCCACTTTTTTCAAAGGTAAGTAATATGGGAAACAAATCAGGATTTGACCTATACCATGCAGTTTTTAAAAGAAACTCATCTATTGTTCACATGAGAGGCACACGTTTTTCCTTATTGAAACTAGCCACGTGCTTAACCTGGCTAAGGCTTGGTATCTTCTTCGATGATATAAGGATACTAACAGAACCTGCTGTGAAAATTAACCATGTAGAGTGATTAGAACAGTGTTACCAATGCTTAATGTTTTATTGTGGATGGTGATGATGATACTAGTGGTGGTGTTGATGATGATGTTAGTGATGGTGGTGATGATGATGGTAATGATGCTAGTGGTGGTGGTAGTGAGGATGGTGAGGATGGTGATGGTGATGACGCTAATGGTGGTGGTAGTGAGGACGGTGAGAATGGTGATGGTGATGATGCTAATGGTGGTGGTAGTGATGATGGTGATGAAGATGATGGTGATGGTTTCCACTTTACTTGGTCTCTTACCTCCCACTGCCACATCTTGGCTTCCAGGACCAAATATGGAATGAATGTGGGATAATTTGATTATGATTTGATGGTATGGAGTATTGCTTAGCCCACAGAAGTTTTACTAAAGACTCTTATGCTTGGTATCTCATGGGCAAGTGTTGACGAACTGTTGGCTAGAGTTCATTGGCATACTGATCTAAGTCTCTTCTTCTAGAAACCTCACAGACTGCTAACCACTTTCTGTAAATACAGTTGGTCCTCTTTATTCACTGATTCCATATTTGTGAATTCACCTACTGCTAACAGTTATTTGTAACTCAAAGTCAATACTCATGAACCTTTGGTGGTCTATTGCAGACATGCAGAAAGCAGCAAAAATTTGAGTTCCCCAATGCACGCATTCCCAGCAGAGGTCAAAGAAGGTGGCACTCTGCTTCTTGTTTCAGCTCTCAGACTGTAAACAAGTATTCTTTTCATGGTCTATTTAGAGCCATGTTTTTCACATTTCCGTGCTTTCTGTTGGTGATTTTGCTGTTTGGAATGGTCTCCAAGTGTAGTGCTGAAGTGCTGTCCAGTGCCCCTAAGTGCAAGAAGGCTGTGATGTCACGGAGAAAATAAGGGTGTAAGGTAAGTTTCATTCAGCCATGAGTCATAGTGCTGTTGGCCATGAGCTCAACATTAATGAACCAACATTTCTATTAAATAAGGTGTCTTTAAACAGAAACATGCCTAAAACAAGATTATATATTTATAGATTGATGAAAACATGACCAGAGACTCTCAGGAACCCAGCCCTGTATTTCCCCTAGAAACAGTGGTTCAGAATTCAGTGTCTGCGGTGACTTTGTAAACAGTCACTACCTCAAATAGCGGGAATCAGCTGAACAAGGAAGGAAATGGCCCATGGGGACCCACAGTGTGTGAGCACATTGGTGGAGAGAGGTGCACAGGGACAAAAATGACTCCTCTCAGGTGCCAGGCTCTGGTGGAAGAAGGAAGGTCTCCTGCTCTGACATCTGCTGACTCAAGGAAGACAGGAAATGTTCCCACAGTGGTTTGGGCACAAGAAGTCTCCATAACTAGTCAAATAATTGTTTCTGGGACCAGACTTTTGGGTGTGGGGTGGTGGAACATGAGCTTTCCTTTTCAGAAAGTTGCCTACATAGACTCAAATTGGCTTAAACGCCAAATTCCCTTTTCCCTGGAACTTTTGTGAAGCTTCTGGGAAACAACTTCACTCCTTTCCTGATCAGACCTTCCAGTGTCTTTCCTTCTAAGTAGTACACAGAGATACCACAATGTCCCCAGAGTGACTACTTTGCATCTGTCCTGGAAGATGATGGCACCCACATCTGGGGCCAGTTCTAAGCACTGCCCACGCACAGAATGATGCAATCCTGGGTTTGCACAGTTAAAAAACATATTGCTCCTCTTGCCCCCAAGAGTCATGTCTTGACCTGAGTAGGAGGCCCCTTGTGGCATTCTAAAGGGGATACTGTGAGCTGAAATGCCTGAAGGGGCTGTGTCTAATCTGTGAGGGAGCTGGGGACAGACACCTCATTGCTCATCATCATTTCAGGACATTATGCACCCAGCAGCTGGGCAGGCACCACATGGGAGTAACAATACCCCCTCGTGCACTAGAGGAGAGAACATTTGCAAGCTCCCTGTGCAGTACCTCCCTAGATGCTCACTTTCTCCTCCTCTTTCCTTCTCTCCCTTCTTTCCCTCTTCCTTCCTTCTTTCTTTGTTTTCTTCTTCCCTGTCATCTCTCCATCTTAATCGGCTCAAACACTCTTTAATACTAATCAGTGTCACATCCTTACTAGTTGATGAATGAAATATAGAGATAGGAGTTTGGGGTTTGAGTCTCCTCTGTCCCTAAATGCATGAGTTTGGTCAGTTTGTTCATTGAATATTGAGTATTTTTTTCAGGCACCATTCTGGGTCCTCAGGCTAGTACAGGGAATAAGCAGAATAGATGGCTGTCCTTGCGAAGCTCAGATTCTAGCAGGCATAGATGGACAATAAACAGTAAACATAGCAGTTATGTAAGTTAGAAAATGATAAGTGCTATGGAAGAAAGAAAACTTGGAGCAGGATTAAGAGGATGCACACAAGAGTATGAGGGAAAACCACAAGGGGTTACCCTCTCCGAGACCCCACATGCTCATATATAAAATGTGGATGACACCCACCAGCTCTCCTTGCCAGGATGGAATGAGACACGTGAAAGGGCCATATAAATCATAAGCCATGAGATGAATGTTTACTGTTTGAGGAAGGATCTTCTCATCTATATGACCCCAAGTTTAAAATAAACTCCTCATTTGGACCAGAAAATGATGAGGGATGGAAATTGGCATTTGCTGAGTGCCTACCCTGTGCCTCTTACTGTGTAAGCCCCTCACCCCAGGGACCTCCCCTCATCTCCAAGGTGGGCATCATTATCCCAGTTTTGTGGCTGAGAAAAGCAAGGCTGAGAAGTGAACTAACCCACCCAAGGTCAGGTAACAGAGTTGAGAGATGATGGTGCTGGGTTGAGGCTCCATCTCCGTCTTTCTGGGACTCTTTCTTCAGGGGATCCAATGTGTTAACCTGGCTGGATGACCTCTAAAATTCCTTCAATTCCAAGAGTGCACGGAGTCTCAGTGATTACTCTGTTGGGTGAGGGTAATTGGATGACCCAGAGAAAAACATGTCTCAAAAACATGAGTTGCATGGTTTCTAACAAGAAGGCTATTTCTCAGCTCTCCTGGCAACAGATCTCAGGGGAAACAGACATCAGCAGGCTAGAGGGTCAAGATGAATGGGAGAACAGTGGAAGCTTGACTCAAGGCGCTTCCTCTACCTTGTGAGGTCCTGGAACTCAAGAAGAAGATAAAAGCCTGAGGGATTTTGCTGCCACTTCCAAGCCTCTGAATAGCAAAATTATAAGGATGGACCGCAGTTGAAGAAGCACCTTCTGACAGTGAGGTAATTATCGGAAGTGGTCACCCAACATGCACAGTTGAAAGCACAAGGTGGCTTAGGAAAGGCAAAAATATATCTATCATTTCAAGTTCCAAGCTTGTGCACAGGAAGAATTGACAGGCATGTTAAATATTGCTGCCAAGAAGTTGACCAGGAAAAAATAGTTTTTTTCATGTTATTTTCCCAGTGTTTGAGGTTTTGAGATATTAAATAACTTAATATTATTGATAACATAGTGTTTTTTGGCTGTTATCTCATGTCTGATCCCTGCCAGGTTATACATAAAGATAGTCTGATTTACATATTTATTAGCTACATTTTACAAGAAAATAGCATCCCCGCATCTCCCATGGTCCACAATCTGCACTGACTGGCAAGGACATTTAAAATAAGCCGCTGTCACAAATTCTCATTTTATACTGGTCATAGTGATAGCTGTGCATGAAATTATAGTAGAGAGATGCTCCCAAGTCTGTGCTGAATATCGAGTTTAAGAGCGATGAGGTCATTTGGTGAGTCTGTGACCCTTCTAATTAGCTAAGGGAGTTACTGATACCCCTGAATCCCCACCTTGGGACACAGTGGCCCAGATCAGCTCACAGAACAAAAGTTCAGATTCTAGCATGCTCTGTCTGGAGGCGGTGGCATCAGTGCCCTTTGCAGAAAGGCCTCTCACATTGAGGGGACATTCAGTGGGGTCCCAATATCCATGGTGGTTTGTTTAGAACAACTTGAACCATTTGACCACCACTGCGGAGTTCCAATCATTCTCCTGGGAGTATGGGCTCCTTCAACCAAGAAAGCACTGCACATGATTAGTTTCCTAGTTCAGTTTCCTTTGTCTTATAGAAAAATATGTGTCTATAAAATTTCAACAAGCATTTCTCTTCACAGACATAGAGATACCTGCAAGTGGAAACTATTTGGCAAGGAAATACAGGCATCTTGACTGAGGAGGGTCTGTGAAGGTAGAGCTGCCCCCACTCCTCCAGGAGGAGACTCCTGGTATCTGTTTATTTCCTAGAACTGGGATGCTCACCTGTGTTGGGGGACCATACTGCAGGTAGGCACAAGAGAATGAAACTCTGAATGAATCCAAATTTTCATTTTCTAACTACATCTTTGGGTTTTATTTCTAACTACTGACATAACTGAATGATGATTCAAGTGTTATGTGAGTGGCATGGCCAACATTGGACCCACATGATTACTATGAAAAAGAAAATCTCTTTAACACTCTACTGCTTAACTGTTAATCCAACAATTCACTGGCCTCCTGCCTACTTTCCTGGTCATGGGAAGGACTTGAAAACAATATGGACATTTGGTGCACATCTTCTTTGAAAGAGGTATTCATTATCTCTTTTCTCAAGAGCCTGGAAACAACTTTATACCCACTCCAAAATGAGGCATCTTCTGAGAAGTCACGCCAAAGGTAATTTGCATCCTTATCTAAGGAGAGCATCACAGCCTGCTTCAAAGATTTGCTGGAGGCTTAAGGATCCTGTTTCTGGGCCATCAGGCCTCTCTAAGCTGTTTTAGTCCAAGATTTATTCATTTACTCAGAGGTTCATTCATTCACTCAGAGATTTATGCCAATGAACACAGATTAAATGATGAGATACATAATATAAATCTAAGGATTTCTGGGTGATTTTTCAGAGGGAAAACTGATAGGTATTTTAATGTCCCTTGTTACAGACAAGTATTTGGTTTTTCTTTGCTTCTATTAGTTAAAACTGGAATCTTCCAAACTGAGCTTGACCATATAAGGTCAGGGACATCACTCAGATGTATGGCTCTTCTGGAAAACTAGATTGATTCTTAGATCATCTTTTCTAGGCCTCCTGTGAGCTGGCACCCAATTTCAACCACCTTTCTCCTTGAGTGGTTCAAGCAGGTTGAAACTCTTTAAACAAGGTTTTCTCTCCAACATTTAACCTCCTGATCAGAATCAAGACGTTTTCAGGAGGGACCCCACACTGCACTGGGCCCATCAGGAAGATGTTCAGTTATAGCCTTAGAGGGGCACAAGGGACAGAGACCTTGCAAAGCATGGGGAGATCAAGTGAGGAACAGGAAACACTGCAGGAAAAGATGCAGGTGAGCTGCGGGAGAAGATAACCCTGTCCTGAGAACAGGAGAGTCTGACGGCCTCACCTCCCCAGTACTCTCTCCTCTCCATCTATCACAGACAGCATTCTGTCTGTGCCAGTTCTCTCTGTTATCCCCTCAAAATTGCCATTAAATAGAAAATTTGGATATTGTGTATAAAATTTGGAAATTGCATGTGTATGTGAGAGGGAGAGGAAATAATAAAGAAATGAAGGTTATCAAGAGGACAGGAGATAACAAGTGTTGGCGAGATTGTGGAGAAAAGGGAATCCTTGTACATTGTTGGTGGGAATGTAAATTGGTTCAGCCACTATGGAAAACAGTATGGAGGTTCTTCACAAAATTAAAAATAGATTTAATTTTCAATTAAATTAAAAATTACCATTTTAATTAACTTTAAAATTTATTTATTTATTTTAGAATAATTAAATTAAAAATTGCTACCACATGATCCAGCAATCCCACTTCTGGCTATATGTCCAAAGGAAACGGAAACAGTACCTGGAAGAGATATCTGCAGTCCTGTGGTCATTGCAACATTATTCGCCATAGCCAAGACATGGAAACAACCTGTGTCCATCAATGGATGAATGGATAAAGAGAATGTGATATATATGTAAAATGGAATAACATTGAGCCTTTTAAAAAAGAGAGAGAGAAAATACTGCCACTTGCAACATGGATGAACCTGGAGGATATTATGCTAAATTAGATAAGCCAGACATAGAAAGACAAATACCTTATGATCTTACTCATATGTGAAATCTGATAGTCAAACTCATAGTAGAGAGTAGAATGGTGGTTGCTAAGGTCTGGGGGGTAGGGGGAAATGGGGAGATATTGGTCAATAGGTACAAAGTTTCAGTTATGCAGGATGAGTACTTCTAGAGAGCTCATGTACAGCATGGTAACTATAGTTAACAATACTGTATTGCATACTTGAAATTTGCTAAGAAGGTAGATCTTAAATGTTCTCACCAGAAGAAGAAAAAAGGTAACTATGTGAGGTGATGGGTCTGTTAATTAGCTTGTGGTGATCATTTCACAATGTATATAGATATCAAAACTTCATGTTGTTCACCTTAAATATATACAATTTTTATTTGTCTACTATACCTCAGTAAAGCTTAAAAAAATGAAAGTAAACATAACTTCTCAAGTACTTGCTGAGCCTCTGGACCAGCCTTCCTTGAACTTGACTTGTCCCTCTTTGGGGATTTGATGGTGATCACCATACTCATGTGGGTAGGTAGCTCACCTCCAGCTAACAAAAGCCAGATTCTTCAGGAATAAGGAAATTCCAGAACTACTGGCAACAGACACCCAGAGAGTTGTTCCACAAAGACAATTTCTAGGCTAAAAGCTCTATAGATCAGCCAATTAGAAAAGAAGAATGATCTAAACAAGAGTAAGGATGTTACTTAACCTCTCCACACCTAAGTTTCCTCAGCTTAAGGTAGAGCCACCAATAAAATCGAACCCAAAGTGTTGTCATGAAGATTGAATTAATTAATTTGTAAAAAGGTTTCAGAACATAAGTGCCCAATAAGTGCTAACATTCATATTACGACAATACCATATGGAAAAGATAAAATAAGATCCTGTCTCCAGAAGTTTGCCTTCTAGTGGGAAGGCAGGGGATAAAAATAAACAAATGGAACAAATAGGATAATCCCTATAGTGGAGATGAGTGAATTTGGAAACTCTAGAAGAGTTTTCCCAAGTCTTCTGGAGAATAAGGAAAGACTCCCAGAGAAGATGGCACGTGAGCTAGAATATCAAGGATGCATAGCAGAGGTGTCTTCCACATGGACATATCATAGGATATTTATTTTTTTTGCATACTGGAATATGCAAAGGCATATAGGTGCAAGAGAACAGTGGATGTGGGGAAGTGCAAATACTTCAGATCTTGACCTCTAAGGTGCACATTATGGGTCAAATGTGAAATAAATCAGCACTGTGTTTTTTTTTAATTGTCAGAAATTTGAAAACTCAGGTAGGCAAAAACTAATTCAGCCTTCTTAACTATAGAGAAGACTTGATAACATCAGGTTTCTTGTTTAAAGGAAAGTGTCAGATGTTTCCTCTCCTTAGGTATTAGTTAATTCCAGAGCAATGGATTAACACTGAATATATTCTCTGGAAATTATCCTAATTAAGTAAATAATATACAGGATCTGAAACAAACCTCAAGGCAGTCACTCTCAGTGTTACCTAGATCCAATGCAAAGTTGAAGGTATTTTTTAAGTGTCCTCTCTTCCAGTTATTGAAAACCATCCTGACCTTCAATCTGACTTGGTGTCATTTCCTCCTGTATCAGCCAGAGTTCTCTGGAGAAACAGAACAGTAGGACTGATATATCTCCATATATCTGAATCTACCTATCAATCTATCTGTCTGTCTTTCTATCTATCTATCTATCTACCTACCTATCTAGGTATTTATTATAAGGTATTATAATAAATCTGTCTAGGTATTTATTATAAGGAATTGGCAAATTCCTTATAATTGTGTTTAAAATGAAACTTGTGATTATAAAGGCTAAGCCCCCAAATCTGCAGTTGGCAAGCTGGAGAACCAAGAGAGCTGATGATTTAATTTCAGTACAAGTCCAAAGGCCTGAGAACTAAGAAAGCAGATGATGTAGTTCCAGGCCAAGGTCTACAGCCTAGAGACCCAGGAAGAGCCACTATTTCAGTTCAAGTCTGAAGGCAGGAAAACACTGGTGTCCCAGCTTGAAGGTAGTCAGGCAGAAGAAATTTTCTTACTTGTAGAAGTCAGCCTTTTTGTTCTATCAGATCTTCAGCTGATTGAACGAGGCCCACCCACAACAGGGAGGCAATCTACTTTACTCAGTCTAATGATTCAAATGCTACTCTCATTCAAAACACTCTCAAAGACATACCCAGAATAATATTTGACCAAATATCTGGGTGCTTTCTGGCCCAGCTAAGTTGGCACATAAAATCAGCCACACCAAGAGACCTTCAAGACAGCAGAGGAGTAAGACATGGAGATCACCTTCCTCCCCACAAATACATCAGAAATACATCTACATGTGGAACAACTCCTACAGAACACCTACTGAACGCTGGCAGAAGACCTCAGACTTCCCAAAAGGCAAGAAACTCCCCACCTACCTGGGTAGGGCAAAAGAAAAGAGAAAAAACAGAGGCAAAAGAATAAGGATGGGACCTGCACCTCTGGGAGGGAGCTGTGAAGGAGGAAAAGTTTCCACACACTAGGAAACCCCTTCACTGGGAGAGATGGGTGGTGGGCAGGGGGGAAGGTTCAGAGACAAGGAAAAGAGTGCAGCAACAGGGGTGCAGAGGGCAAAGCGGAGAGATTCCCACACAGAGGGTGGCTGCCGACCAGCACTCACCAGCCTGAGAGGCTTGTCTGCTCACCCACCGGGGCGGGTGGGGGCTGGGAGCTGAGGCTCCGGGTTCAGAGGTCAGATCTCAGGGAGCAGACTGGGGTTGGCTGCGTGAACACAGCCTGAAGGGGGCTAGTGCGCCACAGCTAGCAGGGAGGGAGTCTAGGAAAAAGTCTTGACCTGCCTAAGAGGCAAGAGACCATTGTTTCGGAGTGCTCAAGGAGAGGGGATTCAGAGCACCACCTAAACGAGCTCCAGAGATGGGCGTGAGCTGCGGCTATCATTGTGGACACCAGAGACGGGCACGAAACACTAAGGCTGCTGCTGCAGCCACCAAAAAGCCTGTGTGCGAGCACAGATCACTATCCACTATCAGGGATCACGTGATCCAGGGACAACTTCACCAGGAGAACACATGGCATGCCCCAGGCTGTTGCAACGTCATGTTGGCCTCTGCCGCCGCAGGCTCGCCACGCATTCCATACCCCTCCCTCCCCGTAGACTGGGTGAACCTGAGCCCCCTAATCAGCTGCTACTTTAACCCTGTCCTCTCTGGGTGGGGAGCAGGTGCCCTCAGGTGACCTACATTTGGAGGCAGGGCCAAATCCAAAGGTGAACCCCAGGAACTTTGGGAACAAAGAAGAGAAAGGGGAATCTCTCCCAGCAGCCTCAGGAGCAGCAATCACCTTGATGTACCTTGCATCTGTGGAATACCTCAATAGACAATGAATCATCCCAAAATTGAGGCAGTTGACTTCGGGAGCAACAGTAGACTTGGGGTTTGCTTTTTGCATATAATTTTTTTCTGGATTTATGTCTATTTTCCTTTAGTATTTAGAGCTTATTATCATTGGTAGATTTGTTTATTGATTTTGTTGCTCTCTTCCTTTTTTTTAAATATATGTATTTTTTCCTTTTTCTCTTTTTATGAGTGTGTATGTATATGCTTCTTTGTGTGATTTTGTCCGTATAGCTTTGCTTTTACCATTTGTCCTAGGGTTCTGTCTGTCCATTTTTTGTTTTTGTTTTTTCTATAGTTTTTAGTGCTTGTTATCATTGGTGGATTTGTTTTTTAGTTTGGTTGTTCTCTTCTTTCTTTCTTTTTTTATTACGTTTTTATTTTTTATTTTAATAACTTAAGTTTATTTTATTTTTTTCTTTCTTTCTTTTTTTTTCTCCCTTTTCTTCTGAGCCGAGTGGCTGATAGAGTCATGGTGCTCCAGCTGGGTGTCAGGCCTGAGCATCTGAGGAGGGAGAGCCAAGTTCAGGACATTGGTCCACCACAGACGTCCCAGCCACACATAATATCAAATGGTGAAAGCTCTCAAAGAGATCTCCATCTCAACACTAAGACCCAGCTCGACTCAACAACCAGCAAGCTACAGTGTTAGAAACCCTATGCCAAACAACTAGCAAGACAGGAACACAACCCCACCCATTAGCAGAGAGGCAACCTAAAATCAAAGTGAGTTCACAGACACCCCAAAACGCACCACTGGATGCGATCCTGCTCACCAGAAAGACAAGATCCAGGCTCATTCACCAGAACACAGGCACCAGTCCCCTCCACCAGGAAGCCTACACAACCCACTGAACCAACCTTAGCCACTGGGGGCAGACACCAAAAACAATGGGAACTACGAACCTGCAGGCTGCAAAAAGGAGACCCCAAACCAGTAAGTTAAGCAAAATGAGAAGACAGAGAAACACACAGCAGATGAAGGAGCAAGGTAAAAAACCCACCAGAACAAACAAATGAAAAGGAAATAAGCAGCCTACCTGAAAAACAATTCAGAGTAATGAGAGTAAAGATGATCCAAAGTCTTGGAAATAGAATGGAGAAAATACAAGAAACGTTTAACAAAGACTTAGAAGAACTAAAGAGCAAACAAACAATGATGAATAACACAATAAATGAAATTAAAAATTCTCTAGAAGGAATAAATAGCAGAATAACTGAGGAAGAAGAACGGATAAGTGACCTGGAAGATAAAATAGTGGAAATAACTACCACAGAGCAGAATAAAGATAAAAGAATGAAAAGAAGTGAGGACAGTCTCAGAGACCTCTGGGACAACATTAAACGCACCAACATTTGAATTATAGGGAACGCAGAAGAAGAAGAGAAAAAAGAAAGGGACTGAGAAAATATTTGAAGAGATTAGAGTTCAAAACTGCCCTAATATGGGAAAGGAAATAGTCAATCAAGTCCAGGAAGCACAGAGAGTCCCATACAGGATATATCCAAGGAGAAACATGCCAAGACACATATTATTCAAACTATCAAAAATTAAATACAAAGGAAAAATATTAAAAGCAGCAAGGGAAAAGCAACAAATAGCATACAAGGGAATCCCCATAAGGTTAACAGCTGATCTTTCAACAGAAACTCTGTAAGCCAGAAGGGAGTGGAAGGACATATTTAAAGTGATGAAAGGGAAAAACCTACAACCAAGATTACTCTACCCAGCAAGGATCTCATTCAGATTCGATGGAGAAATTAAAATTTTACAGCCAAGCAAAAGCTAAGAGAATTCAGCACCACCAAACCAGCTTTACAACAAATGCTAAAGGAACTTCTCTAGGCAGGAAACACAACAGAAGCAAAAAACCTGTTATAACAAACCCAAAACAATTAAGAAAATGGTAATAGGAACATACATATGGATAACTACCTTAAATGTAAATGGATTATATGCTCCAAACAAAAGACATAGACTGGCTGAATGGATATAAAAACAAGACCCATATATATGCTGTCTACAAGAGACCCACTTCAGACCTAGGGACACATACAGACTGAAAGTGAGGAGATGGAAAAAGATATGCCATGCAAATGGAAATCAAAAGAAAGCTCAAGAAGCAATTCTCATATCAGACAAAATAGACTTTAAAATAAAGACTATTACAAGAGAAGAGACAAAGAAGGACACTACCTAATGATCAAGGGATCAATCCAAGAAGATGATATAACAACTGTAAATATTTATGCACCCAGCATAGGAGCACCTCAATACATAAGGCAAATGCTAACAGCCATAAAAGGGGAAATCAGCAGTAACAAAACTCAGGTAGGGGACTTTAACACCCCACTTTCACCAATGGACAGATCATCCAAAATGAAAATAATTAAGGAAACATAAGCTTTAAATGATACATTAAACAAGATGGATTTAATTGATATTTATAGTACTTTCCATCCAAAAACAACACAATACATTTTCTTCTCAAGTGTGCATGGAACATTCTCCAGGATAGATCATATCTTGGGCCACAAATCAAGCCTTAGTAAATTGAATAAAATTGAAATCGTATCAAGTATCTTTTCTGACCACAATGCTATGAGACTACATATCAATTAGAGGAAAAAATCTGTAAAAAATACAAACACATGGAGGCTAAACAATACACTACTAAATAACCAAGAGATCACTGAATAAATCAAAGAGGAAATCAAAAAATAGCTAGAAACAAAGGACAATGAAAACACAATGACCCAAAACCTATGGGATGCAGCAAAAGCAGTTCTAAGAGGGAAGTTTATAGCAATACAATCCTACCTTAAGAAAAAAGAAACATCTCAAATAAACAACCTAACCTTACACTTAAAGCAATTAGAGAAAGAAAAACAAAAAAACCCAAAGTTAGTAGGAGGAAACAAATCATAAAGATCAGACCACAAATAAAGGAAAAAGAAATGGAGGAAATGATAACAAAGATCAATAAAACTAAAAGCTGGTTCTTTGAGAAGATAAAAAAAATTGATAAACCGTTAGCCAGACTCAGCAAGAAAAAAAGAGAGAAGACTCCAATCAATAGAATTAGAAATGAAAAAGGAGAAGTAACAACTGACACTGCAGAAATACAAAGGATCATGAGCGATTACTACAAGCAACTATATGCCAATAAAATGGACAATCTGGAAGAAATGGACAAATTCTTATAAAAGCACAACCTTCCAAGACTGAACCAGGAAGAAATAGAAAATATAAACAGACCAATCACAAGCACTGAAATTGAAACTATGATTAAAAATCTTCCAAAAAACAAAAGTCCAGGACCAGATGGCTTCACAGGTGAATTCTATCAAACATTTAGAGAAGAGCTAACACCTATCCTTCTCAAACTCTTCCAAATTATAACATAGGAAGGAACACTCCCAAACTCATTGTACGAGGCCACCATCACCCTGAAACCAAAACCAGACAAAGATGTCACAAAAAAAGAAAACTACAGTCCAATATCACTGATGAACATAGATGCAAAAATCCTCAACAAAATACTAGCAAACTGAATCCAACAGCACATTAAAGGGTTCATACACCATGATCAAGTGGGGTTTATCCCAGGAATGCAAGGATTCTTCAATATATGCAAATCAATCAATGTGATACACCATACTAACAAACTGAAGGATAAACACCATATGATCATCTCAGTAGATGCAGAAAAAGCTTTTCACAAAATTCAACCCCTGTTATGAAAAAATCCCTCCAGAAAGTAGGCATAGAGGGAACTTACCTCAGCATAATAAAGGCCATATATGACAAGCACACACCTGGCATCGTTCTCAATGGTGAAAAACTGAAACCATTTCCACTAAGATCAGGAACAAGACAAGGTTGTCCACTCTCACCACTATTATTCAACATAGTTTTGGAAGTTTTAGCCACAGCAATCAGAGAAGAAAAAGAAATAAAAGGAATCCAAATCAGAAGAGAAGAAGTAAAACTGCCACTGTTGGCAGATGACATGATACTATACATAGAGAATCCTAAAGGTGCTACCAGGAAACTACTAGAGCTAATCAATGAATTTGGTAAAGTAACAGGATACAAAATTAATGCACAGAAATCTCTTGCATTCCTATACACAAATGATGAAAAATCTGAAAGAGAAATTAAGGAAACACTCCCATTTACCATTGCAACAAAAAGAATGAAATACCTAGGAATAAACCTACCTAGGGAGACAAAAGATCTGTATGCAGAAAACTATAAGACACTGATGAAAGAAATTAAAGATGATACAGATGGAGAGGTATACCATGTTCTTGGATTGAAAGAATCAACATTGTGAAAATGACTATACTACCCAAAGCAATCTACTGATTCAATGCAATCCCTATCAAACTACCAATGGCATTTTTCACAGAACTAGAACAAAACATTGCGCAACATTTATGGAAACACAAAAGACCCTGAATAGCCAAAGCAATCTTGAGAAAGAAAAACAGAGCTGGAGGAATCAGGCTCCCTGACTTCGGAGTATATTACAAAGCTACAGCAATCAAGACAGTAAGGTACTGGCACGAAAACAGAAATATAGATCAATGGAACAAGATAGAAAGCCCAGAGATAAACCCACACAAGTATGGTCACCTTATCTTTGACAAAGGAGGCAAGAATATACAATGGAGAAAAGACAGCCTCTTCAATAATTGGTGCTGGGAAAACTGGATGGCTACATGTAAAAGAATGAAATTAGAATGCTCCCTAACCCCATACAGAAAAATAAACTCAAAATGGATTAAAGGCCTAAACACAAGGCCAGACACTATAAAACTCTTAGAGGAAAACATAGGCAGAACACTCTATGACATAAATCACGGCAAGATCCTTTTTGACCCACTTCCTAGAGATGGAAATAAAAACAAAAATAAACAAATGAGACCAAATGAAACTTACAAGCTTTTGCACAGCAAAGGAAACTATAACCAAGATGAAAAGACAGCCCTCAGAATGGGAGAAAATATTTGCAAATGAAGCAACTGACAAAGGATTAATCTCCAAAATATACAAGCAGCTCATGCAGCTCAATACCAAAAAATCAAACAACCCAATCCAAAAATGCGCAGAAGACTTAAATAGACATTTCTCCAAAGAAGATATATAGATTGGCAACAAACACATGAAAGGATGCTCAACATCACTAATCATTAGAGAAATGCAAATCAAAACTACAATGAGATATCACCTAACACTGGTTAGAATGGCCATCATCAAAAAATCTACAAACAATAAATGCTGGAGATGTTGTGGAGAAAAGGGAACTCACTTGCATTGCTGGTGGGAATGTAAACTGATACAGCCTCTATGGAGAACATTATGGAGGTTCCTTAAAAAGTTAAAAATACAACTACCATGTGACCCAACATTCCCACTACTGGGCATATACCCTGAGAAAACCATAATTCAAAAAGTGTCATGTACCACAATGTTCATTTCAGATCTATTTACAATAGCCAGGACATGGAAACAATTCAAGTGTCCACCAACAGATGAATGGATAAAGAATATGTGGCACATATATACAATGGAATATTACTCAGTCATAAAAAGAAATGAAATTGAGTTATTTGCCATGAAGTGGATGGACCTAGAGACTGTCATACAGAGTGAAGTAAGTCAGAAAGAGAAAAACAAATACTGTATAGCTAACACATATATATGGAATCTAAAAAAAAAAAAAAAAGGTTCAGAAGAACCTAGGCGCATGACAGGAAGAAAGATGCAGACGTAGAGAATGGACTTGAGGACATGGGAAGGGGGAAGGGTAAGCTGGGACGAAGTGAGAGAGTAACATTGACATATATACACTACCAAATATAAAATAGATAGCTAGTGGGAAGCAGCTGCATAACACAGGGAGATCAGCTTGGTGCTTTGTGTCCCCTTAGAAGGGTGGGATAGGGAGGGTGGGAGGGAGATGCAAGAGGGAGGGGATATGGGGATATATGTATACATACAGCTGATTTGCTTTGTTGTACAGCAGAAACTAACACACCATTGTGAAGCAATTATACTCCAATAGAGATGTTAAAAAAATAAATAAATAAAATAAAATTAGCCACACCTACGTAGTTGGTGTGATATATTGTTTGGCATTGTCACTGCACATGGTGGAATTTTTTCAGACACTTTGTTAATTGCAATACCAAAGTTAATTGTTGTATCCTAAACTGGGTATATAAGATTTAAAATCAGGAAAGACATTTTCAGAGTTCGGAAGATCTGATTTGCATTTCCTTAACCTCCTAAATTTCTTTTGATTCTGCAACAAATATAATGTGACAGAGCATTATCAGAAGGGCTCCAAATATTTGTAATTTATAACAAGCCTCTCTGAGGATTTCAATAATGGGAGATATACTTTATCATCACAGGTCTTGACTCTGCTAAGTTTCCAAGGCAGCATGTGGCTGTTCTTTATAAAATATATATCATTAAAATCCTGCTCCTGGATAGAGCAGGCCTTTACAGCTGCCCACACAGCACAAACTAAAACAAAGTTCTAGCAACCACTTCTCTGATTGATGTAAATAGCCAGCCCTGTTAATTCAGGGCTGGGTGACTTTTCTCTTGGTTTTCTTTACCAGTCTGCTCTGCACATCTATCACATTAATTGATTAATTGTGAGCTTTCCATCGGGCAGCCTGCTATTTGAAAGCCCCAGGGAGTTTAACTTAAGGTTAAAAAAAAAAAAATCATAACTATCCCCCACAAAACCCTTTTCCTAAAATAGGAAGAAAGTCAAGATTTAATTAAGATTTTTTTCCCTTGAAGTGTCCACTTGACCACTCCTTTTTTGCACCTCACTTAATGCCTTAAGGATGTAGGGTTCATTCTGGCATACTTCCTCCTACTCTTGGCCAATGGTGTAACCTTGAGTCCAGCAGCCAAGTAATCCCTGATTAACTAGCCCTACTTTATGTCTCTACTCTATGAAGCTATCTTTCAAAATTTGCACACTGACCCCAACTTGATCAAAATATGTATAAAATTCTTTTTGGAGGAGACAGTTTATAAATAGGAAAGAAGATTTGTTATATTACAAGTTGTAAGAATAGCCTTGGGTGTTTAAATTTTTTTTTTTTCTAATAGGGAAGAGTCAGTCATCACTGGGCTATTTTAGAATCCCAAGGACAAACCAAGTTTCAGTTGTCTGATCCATTTAACAATAATATATCTTCAAAATTTTTGCTTCAACATCTAGAAAGGATTCGCTTTCTTATTTCAAACCAATTAAATATTCTGGGTGAAACAAGTCACTCATTTTCCTCTGAACTTTTAGAAATGTCCTCATTAAAAAAAAACTTTGTACCTATTATTAACCTGAATTCACGCTGACTGTGTTTTAGGGTATTTATAAATGGTGAGCTCAATTTCTGAAATTAAACGTTTTATTTGCAATTTTCTAAAAAGAAAAAATAAATCTGTTGGGACAATTACCCTACTTTGAACAGTCACCTTCTAAATTGGATTGATGTCTTTGAGCGCAATACTCCTACCAGTCTACAAATGCTAACTGTGTATTTTCAGGCCAGTGGTTCCAAACCATCATCTTAGGGGGTTATGAAGAGGCTCCTCCAGGGCTGCCATGTGAGGGAGGAAGGCCCTTCAAGGCAGCTCTGCTTCTGTTTTATATATAGGGATGCCAAGAAAGAGTGCTGAACAGACGGTCCATGACTATAAAAGTTTCTAGGCAATTATTTAGGAGTCTTTCTCACTAATTCCTCATGACCTTTGTTGGAATTAACTCCTTGATTATTATGTATTAATAAACTAGACTAGACAAGACCAAAATAACAAACCAACCACAGAATCTCAGTGGTTTACCACAACTGTGGCTTTTTGCTTACTCATGACAACTTATATGACCAACACAGGTTGGCAGAGAGTCCTTCTTCACTAGACACTGAGGGATCTAGCTTGACTGGTATTCCAACATCTCCATCCAGGACCTCCATGTCACCAAGGCAGGGCAGGAGAGAGACTGAAGATCGTGCCCTGGAAATTCAAAATCTACAACCCGGAAATGATGAACACTACTTTCACTTTCACCATTGACCAGAACACTCCCACAGCCCCACCTAACTGAAAGGAGCTGGGGAGCACAGAATTTCAAGTGCCCAGGAAGTAGAGAAGAATGGGATATTTGCAATATCTGGTAATGTCCATCAGAGCTTCTCTCTTGTTCCCTTCATCCCATACTCCTGACTTCCAACTCCCTCCCAAGCTTTCTCTGATTTTAGGACATCTTGGACCCTTTTCTGAAATTCCAGTTGTGTCTCTGTCCTTGCCCTCTCCATACATGTCAGCCACACACACGCACACATACACACACACACACACACAACAATAGGAAATGAGGGTCTGACAGTTAGTTGAAAATACTCATACACATATAGTAGAAACAAAAGTAAATAAGAAGCATAGGGGCTTCCCTGGTGGCGCAGTGGTTGAGAATCTACCTGCCAATGCAGGGGACACGGGTTCGAGCCCTGGTCTGGGAAGATCCCACATGCTGCGGAGCAACTAGGCCCGTGAGCCACAACTACTGAGCCTGCGCGTCTGGAGCCTGTGCTCTGCAACAAGAGAGGCCGCGATAATGAGAGGCCCGCACACCGCGATGAAGAGTGGCCCCCACTTGCCGCAACTGGAGAAAGACCTCACACAGAAACGAAGACCCAACACAGCCAAAAATAAAGAAAGAAAGAAAGAAAGAAAGAAAGAAAGAAGCATGAGCATTCAGAATGCCTAGAACTTGTTAAGATGACTCATAAGAATTGGTATTGATGGTCTCCAGGCCCTGCCATTTTGTGCCCTCATATATTTGAAAATGGTTCATAATAAATCCTCTGCTCATATTTAGTACCACTGCCCTTGAAAATATTGTAGCTCACTGATGACACTGGTCCTGTCTCAGTTAAACATGCCTCTGTGTGTGTGTGTGTGTGTGTGTGTGTGTGTGTGTTGGGGGGAGGGGATTGGCAGGATCATCCCCATCCAAATGCAGAAACAGAAAATTCAACTGAAATGATCTGGCAGAATTTTCAAAATTATAATACTCAATGCTGGCAGAGGTACAAGGAGGCAGGCATGCTCATACATTACAGGTGAGAGTGAACTCTAATACGACATTTCTGAAGGACAATTTGGAAATATCTCTCAAAAGATTTTAAACTGTGTATATACTTTGTTCCAGCACTTCCATTTCTAAAATTTGTTCCTGGGGGTAAGCACAAAAATTTAGTTGTAAAGATGTTCAGTATAACATTATTTATTATAGGCTTGAAACATCCTAGATGCCCAACAATAGGGAATCAAATAAATCGTTTCATATTATTGGACACTACCCAACAATTAAAATTACATTGTGGAAATATATTTATTGACATGAAAAGCTGTTCATAAATTATTATTACATGTTTCCATTTTTGAAACCACTACACACACACACACACACACACACACACATACACTTTTTATCTTTGCATAAGGTAATTTGGCTTGGCTGATTTTTATCTTCTTATTTTAATTTATCTGAAACTACTTTGCAGCTGAGATATTTGTGTAAAAACATTATTTTGAAAACATTTGAATTGTGGCATTTTTAAAGAGGCCTTCTGGGGTTGACCCATCCACGCACCATCCCTACTCACCCCAAGACCCCCACTGGACAGATATCATAACCCTTGGCTAAATCTCTCTCCTCTTTGATACTGTATTCACCTAGCAAACAGCCTCGCAAGTGATCATTTACCTCCACGACTTTTTGCTTTCATTCATTTTATTCTCTAATTATTTGGGCATGAATACCTATAAAACCTCTCACAACTCTTCTCCCCAGTACCTTGAGTTTAGACCCCTTCTCTCTTGCACATGGTTCTATACTAGCTTCATGGTTTCAAGCATCATGAACTATGTGTAAGAGGCTTCTTCCGCCCACCTGTCCCATCCTTCAGAATCCATATCTCAATAAATGATATTTGTTATTAACCTTGTACACTCCCACCACTCCAATCATGGGAATGGGATAAGATACTAAAGCAAAGTTGTTTATATTTATATAAACATAAAACTCATGAAAACCTGGGAAAATGATGAAACTCACACTGATGACTTGGTATTGAAGAGTTATAATGAGAGAAGAACACTATTAAACAAATCTCCCGGTAAGGGCTTGTTTACCCTAACATCTGGACTGTGACAATTGTAAAGTTTTTGAATAACCTTATATGTTTTCCCAATATTCGTCATGGGTATTCAGCTAATAAGCAGCTAGATAAAATTCTAGGCAAACAAGCCTTCTGTTTCACTATCGAAGTACATGAATGTCCTCACAAAAATTTCCTCTTGTTAAAATTGTGCTGAGTACACCAATGAACATTATTTATGTGGCAGGAGAAAATAGAGGCTATTCTATTTTATTAGAAACAAATGCCCACCTTTCTTTCAGATCAGCCTTTGTTTATATGACGTGTGCTATTCAAACTCTTATTTCATGTGGTAATGGCATTACACTTCTGCATGTTGGGGCAATTTGTCCTCCACCGTGTCAGAATCAATGAGCATTCTTACTGGTCTAAAAGCACTAAGTGAAAAGCATTGCCCTGGAAAAAAGAAAAATAGGACTGTGCTAAGAATTTTTCAGTACTTCTCCCCAATTCTGCACTCTGGTGGGGCTACATTCCTAAGGAAGTCATCTGTGCAAATACACATGGAGCCTTCCAGGGCCGGGCACACACCAGCTACTTCAGGACCGTGTGGGTGCGAGTGACAAATTCTCCTGCTGGATATGTTATCACACATCATGGTAACACTGAGGAGCCATCCATCTGGATCGACTTTATGCTCTGAAATGTAAGGTTTCAGAATTGGATGAAATGTACATTTATTTGTTGAGGCAGCTTGTTAGGAAGAAGAATTGGCTGCAGTGGAGGTCAGAGCCAAAGTGACATTGAGATGTTCAATACCTAAGGAGATAATAAGTGACATAAAAGGATTTGTTTCATTAACTTGTGTCTCAAAGCTTCCTCTAGAAGAGTTCTTTATTTATAGATGCATATGCCTCACCCAAGTTAAAAATATAGAATTTAGATGGGAGGAAGAAGTTAAACCTGTAAGGATAATATTACGAAACGAAATACGACCCGCACTATAAACTCAATACCTTTTGGGCTGACCGAGGACCCCATTTAAATATAACATTACTATTTGTTGTACATAATTTTGGTGGAGGCATCACTAAATTTACTATGACTCTTTTCAACAAGATGGCTAAACCCTATTGAAATAAGATCTCTTGATTAAATCAGTAATAAATCAAATACACTTAAAGCTCCGTAATGCACTTGGTGAGAGAGCCAACACTTGAGAAAGAGGGACTACCGCATCAGCTGTTCTGCTCTCAACAGTCGTCACTGAGTTAAAGACTTGTCTTATTTCATCAGCTAGAGGGACTGAAGAAGAGGAATATAGGAAGAAATGGATGAGGCTGACAGTTATGGATGGTGATGTCCTCCACAGTGTACAGCCAACCAAGAGCCATGGGCTCTTTCTACACCTTCTGAGAGACTAGAAATCAATAGGGAAGGACAGAGACCCATCAGGTCAGGGTTGTTCTCCTATAGCAGGAAGACTGTAGCGGGAAGTAGAGAAGTAGAATGATGAGGCAGAGAGAAAACTGCAATGGAACCAGATCTAAGTTTGCTGTTGGGGCTTTGACAAATATCATGACATCTCTGAGCCTAGATTTTCCTACCTGAGCAATATTGATCATTACATATGGAGTGTATTATTTTGCTGAGGCTGCCATAACAAAATACCACAGAATGGATAGCTTAAACAACAGAAATTTATTTCCTCGTAGTTCTGTAGGCTAGAGTCCAAAATCCCAGGTTGGTTTCTCCTGAGGCCTCTCTCCTTGGCTTGCAGATGGCCACTTTCTCATTGCAGATATGTCCTCACGTCATTGTTCCTCGGTGTTCTCACATGCCTGGGGTGTCTCTGTGTGTCCTAATTACTTCTTCTTGTAAGGATACCAGTCTTATCAGATGAGGATCCACACTAACGGCCTCATTTTAACTTAATCACCTCTTTAAAAGCCTGATCTCATATATATGTGTTAGCATACGGTATTTGTTTTTCTCTTTCTGACTTACTTCACTCTGTATGACAGACTCTAGGTCCATCCACCTCACTACAAATAACTCAATTTCGTTTCTTTTTATGGCCGTATGCTAACACATATATATGGAATCTAAGGAAAAAAAAAAAAAGGCCATGGAGAACCTAGGGGTAAGACGGGAATAAAGACACAGACCTACTAGAGAATGGACTTGAGGATATGGGGAGGGGGAAAGGTAAGCTGTGACAAAGTGAGAGAGTGGCATGGACATATATACACTACCAAATGTAAAATAGATAGCCAGTGGGAAGCAGCCGCATGGCACAGGGAGATCAGCTCCGTGCTTTGTGACCACCTAGAGGGGTGGGATAGGGAGGGTGGGAGGGAGATGCAAGAGGGAGGAGATATGGGGATATATGTATATGTATAACTGATTCACTTTGTTATAAAGCAGAAACTAACACACCATTGTAAAGCAATTTTACTCCAATAAAGATGTTAAAAAAAAAAAAAAAAAGCCTGATCTCTAAATAGAGTCACAGTCAGATGTAAAGGGTAGGGCTTCAACATATGAATTTGGGGTTGGGGGACACAATTCAGCCCACAGCACAAAGCAAATGTAAGTATGCAAAGAGATAATGGGTATTCAAACACATGAGAGATTGCAGGGTGCTTTAGGGCATAATTCATTATCACTTGGAAGGAAATGTCAGAACACACTGCCCCAGACTTTCACCAGGAGCAACTGGCTCATGGAAGCTACCTTCAAGTCTTTTTGTTGTGAGGAAAGTGGAAAAGGGGGATGGAAGGGGGGAAGACATACAGAATAATTTTTACTAATATTTTGGTCACTGGGCATCCATTCTCTTTTATACTTTGATTTCCTTTGGGAACTTACCTCCTGGGCCCCATACACTGGGTGCTGTGGAAATGCCCTACATTCCCAGCATAGGAGCTGAGAGGTCCCTGTGAAGACTTTCTGCACATCCAAGGTGGTAAAGCACACAACCTTAGTTGGCTAACTGACTACAGTCTGCTGGAACATTGTGTCCTATTAAAGTGATGTAAGGACGAAGAAAATTTGTTGAGTTTTATTCACTTCTTCTGAAGAGCTCTGATAGCCCAATGTGTCATAATGTCCTGCTCCTAAGTCTGGTTTTCTGCCCTATTGCTGATTCTTAATGCTTCCCAATATTCTTTCCCCAAGTTCTCTTTTGCTTAAAGTAGCTAGAGTTTGGGTCTATTGCTTACAACCAAAAAAGCCATAACTGGTAAAAGAGAGTGGAAGGATGAACAGAAAGAAGTTTGCAACAGAAGGGGAAAGATGGAAGGAGGGAAAATTGAAAGAATAGAAAGATAGAAAATTGAAAGGAAAGAGGGAAGAAGAGATGGAAGAAGGAAACAGGTGGAAGGGCTGGAAAAGAAGAGGAAAGATGAAAGAATGAGAAGGTCACAAGGCATAGCAACTCAGACTTCCCTTGAGTGAAATCAGCTCTATACCCAGAGAAGAGAATGTGGTTTCCCTCTAATGCTTAACATACAGAGTTTCAACTCAGCAAGACTATCTTTCTGTTCAAGAAAATTAGTGCTGCCCTGGTCCACCCGGGTCATTTAATAGCAAAAGTTTTCACCTCTTGGGGCAGCCTAAGGTTATGAAACTTTATACGGAGCTGAAATTTGCTCCCAGTAATGTATACTTTCTGGAGCAGCTCCAAACAAGTCTCCTGACAGACTTGCAAATATTTTAAGACTGATTGAGAGAGAAAGGGTGGAGATATAGAAGCTACACTCAATGAGGTCACTATATCCCAGATTCTGGTCCTCTGCTTTGCACATCCAGAAACTCAATTTATCCGGGGGACCCAGAATGGACTGGTCAATTCAAACAAATTTATAACGTGATTGACAGGTAGAACGGGATTCCAATTTCTCAGTACAAAAGTACTAAGTTAGAATCAGATCTGGCTCCAAACTTGGCCCCTGTATTTCTTATCTTGTAATTTTTGTACAAGTTTATTAACCTCTCTGAGCCAGAGTAACGCCTGTGGTTAGTGTGAGGGTTGCATTAGATATTCCCTGTGAAGTGCCTGAGTGTTATGGGGACCCAGCACAAGTCACTTGTCATTCCTCACCTTCTGTACCTGACTCCTCTCCTGAATCTCTTCAGATGTTCTCAGCCTCATCTGTTCTTGCTTCAGCTACTACAATAGCAACCAGCTCTGCGTTACCTCTGACTAACTTCAAGCAGGGGTAACCTGGCAGTGCCTTCCTCCTGCCTGTTTCTGCTCCTCTCCATCATGGCCATCCCTGCTGACTGGGAGGTGTGGAGGCTGCAGGACACTCCTTGGCACCCACATGTGCATGACCTTGAAAGGTAGGGGAGTTACCACCATAGAGTGAATCTTTGACCAAGGAGAGACAGGACCCAGGATAAATCCTTCCATCTTTCTCCATTCCACTGTCCTGTGACCATTTATAAGGTCTGTCCCTTCATCCTCAGGACCCCTTGGCCCCTTAGAATTTGCAATCTAGTGGCACTTGGCAGTGGCTGACCTCAGTAAGTCATCCTTATGTTGGTTTTTCCTCCTTCTCTCCCTCACTCCCTGAGATACTTACTTCCTACCTAGTAATGACCAAGAAGCCTTTTCCTTAGGAAACCCAGGCTGAAATGCACTTCCTAGGGAACCCAGGCTAAAATGAACTCCGACTCCCTTTCCCTTTCCAATAACCAGAATACCCACATTGGTCTGTCCATTGTCTGGATCAGGCAAATTTCATGGTACCCAGGAGATCATGCTAAAAGTTTGCAGTTTGCTGGTATATATTTAGAATGAAATATTATGTAGCCTTAAAAAGTAAAAAAAAAAAAATCCCGTCATATACTACAACATGGATGAACCTTGAGAACATTATGGTCAGTAAAATAAGCCAGTCATAAAATGACAAAAACTGTACAGTTCCACTTAAATGAAATACCTAGAATAATCAAATTCATAGAGACAGAAAATAGAATGGTGGTTACCAGGGACTGGGGGAGAGGGAGAAATGGGGAGTATTGTTTAATGGATACGGAGTTTCTTTTCTGCAAGACGAAGAGTTTTAGAGATTGGTTGCACAACAATGTGAATGTACTTTAAACAAGTCCAGTGGGACCATTCCTACTGGAATTTGTAAACCATATTTTAATAAATATAGTCAAGGATTGTGCTAGACTTAATCTTTTATAATTAGACTATAAATATCACCTAAACTACAATTTAGGTCTTGAAAGCCCCCTATTACGGATTTGATTGTGCCCCCCCCCCCAAAATTCATATGTTGAAATCTTAACCCCTAGGACTTTGGAATGTGACCTTATTTGGGAACAGTGTCATTGCAAATGTAATAGTCAAGATGTGGTCATTAGGGTGGGCCCCAATCCAATGTGAATAGTGTCTTTATAAAAATGGGAAATTTGAGACACACGCACACAGGGAAAATGCCATGTGATGGTGAAGGCAGAGATTCTACAAGACAAGACATGTCAAAGGTTGGCAGCAAACCACCTGAACCTAGGAGGAAGGCATGGAACAGATTCTTCTTCGCAGCCCTGGGAAGGAACCAACTCTAGTGACACCCTGATCTCAGACTCCTAGCCTCCAGAACTGAGACAATATATTTCAATGTTGTTCAAGCCGCTTAGGTTATGGCACCTTGGCATAGGGAACCTTAGCAGCCCTAGCAAATTAATATGCCCCCTCTATGAGTCAGGACTCCCCTATCCTCTTCTGTGTAATTTTTTTTTATACCCAATGACAAGACTTCATATATATTTTATATAATTTTGGTTCAGAATATATGCCATCAAAATCACTGAAACTCTTGATTCTGTCATATATTGCATTTGCTCTGCTTCCAGGTTTATATTATCTGCAAACCAAATATTTAGCTCATTTGAGGTAAAGACTGAATCTTCCTTCTCCTGGGATTCAGACCGTGACTCAACGGTGCTTAGAAGGACATTGGCCTCACAGGAAGATAGATACACATTCTGCCTAGCCAAATGAATAATAGTGATTTTATTACTGACATGTTTACATGATTGGCAGATTTCCCATAGGCCAACTAAAGTCAGTAAGATGGAAAATCATATCTCTTTCCATTAAAATGGTTTGGTGGTAATATAACAAAAGGTTCACAATTTTATTACAATTTTATTTAAAAAAAAATCAGAAGCCACTGAAAAATCAACAATTTAGCCTGTGACTCTACCTGCCTTGTTTCTTTCTTTTTGGTTCTTGTTGTGCCCACACCCCTTGTATAGATAGATAGATATCACGAGAGAGAGAGACAGAGAGGTCATATATATTGTGCATCACACTCGTGCAGAGAATGACTTGGCTGAATTCAATATAGAGGAAGAGCAGAGTGTGTCTTTTTTGTGTTTGTTGTTTTGAAATAATAGACCTCAAATTCTCCCTTTGACTTGCTTGACACAGTTTTCATTAGGAGTAAATCTTGTTGTTTGATATTGTGGCACATCAGGGAAACAGCTTTGACTTCATTTTTCCTCTCTCCAACCCATCACACCAGGAGTCATAGCATCTGTTGATACCATCTTGCTCCTCAGTTACCAATAACTCTGAGTAATCCTAGACTCATCACTTCACCTCTCTGGACACCTGGAAAATGAGGGCCTTGCGGTAGCCAACCTCTGAGGTCCCTTTTTCAGTGCTGATTCTGGGATGCTTTGGGGTCATTGGGGGCAGGGAATTCCTCATCATCAATATATGTTTTCAAAATGGCAATTCTCTTTCTAAGTAAAACAATCCTTGCTAGGAGTTTCAGACCTGACAGAGACAGAATTGGAACAGGTTTAGTAATCATAATTTAAATCTCTCTCCAGACATTTTTTTCTAATGTTTCTAAATGAAGGGTGTCAAAAGCATTCCATTCACTGGCATGAATTTTTATTGAATAGCAAGAGTAAATAATATATGACTTGGGAGGAAATTTCTATTAAATCTATTTGGAGCCTTATGTAGGTAAAGCTATTCAATTTGTGCTTTGCTTGAAAATGGATGCAGCATTAATATTTATCCACAAATAATCCATGGCTATTATTTTTACAGGTGCCTGAAACAATATATGCCTTTGAAAGACATGTGGGGAATCAGGAGCTTCCCCAAACCCCCAGAGAGGACCTTGATGATAATTCTTCCATGATATGACCTGACCAGGCAGTGCCAAGCATTCTTTTGTGATCATCAGAGGCAGCTGCAGCCCTGGTGAGGAGAGAAGGCAAGGATCCTGGGGAGATGTCAAGGGGCCAGTGGTAAAAAGGAACAGCAGCTTCTCATTAGTACAGAAATAGAATGTTAAGCAAATGTAGAAAATAAATAAAATTAAATTTTGGATTTCTCTCCAAAACATAGCCTCCAAAAAAAATGGTCTTTGAGGAAATTAACATGTGTAGATGGCCAACTCTGCATAGCAAACGTTGCCAATGCAATCTCATCAAAACCCACAATAGCCCAGGGAAATACTAACGTCAGCCTCTGTTCATAGATCTGCTGGGTGACATTCAGAGGGCTAAGGGAGGGTGGGGAAAAACAGTATTTATTCAATATTTATTACATTCTTTCCAAACATTGTGGTTAACCTTCACAGGAATCCTTTGAGATATGAGTCCATTTGACAGGTGAGGAAACTGAGGCTAGTAGAGGTTATGTGTCTACCCAGACAAGAAGTGTTGCGTTGAACTTGGCTCTGTGGACTCCTGGGTCTAAACTCTTTCCATTCTACCCTGCTGCATTAAGGAATATAGTTGAAATGTGATATTAAAACATTAACCCTAAAAACATTTTAAGTTTCATTAAAAGTCCTACAAATCTTTAGGGCATTGGGGCATTTTTTCAATAGTCCAAAGTTTAGACGTATTTCAGTAGGCAAACTGTTCCCAAATCCTTCTTCCTGAATCCCTCCACACAGCAATGCAGTGGTCAGTGAACCTTCTGGAATTGTATGTAAAACTGAGTGTGTGTGTGTGTCTACAGCTTTCAAAGGTCTCAATTCCAAAGAAAGTTAGGAATTAGTGGCATAGAGTCATAGAACTATTATTAGCCTCCAGGCCACTGGTGCTTTAATAGACTGTAAGAGGATGGACAATATCAGCCACAGAGGAAGTGGTTGCTTAACATGAATTAATGGGTCCTTCGAAGAAATTCACTAATAGGCTTAAGGGAGGAGAGAGTCCCACCAAGCTTTGCATGGATAGAGTCATATCCAATTGTATCTCATTCAGTCCTGAGTGCCATAGTTAGGAAGGCCCTTGGCCAACCAGGGAGTAGCCAGAGGGAAACTACAGTGGATGTTGCATCAGGAAACCACTTAACGCAAAGAAGAGGTGGAGGGACAGAGTGTGAAAGGAACTCTCAGACGTTGAAAGTAGGAGTGTAAATGGTACAACTTTGAAAAGCACTATGGCAATATGTAATAATCTAAAAACGTGGATATTCTATAGCTTGGCAATCCTACCTGCCCACAGAGAAACTCTTACTCATGTACAAGGAGCCAAGTAGGAGAATATTATTATAGAATTGTGTATAATAGCAGAAATAAAAAGAACCAAAAAATAAAGAAAAATCTTAAAGCCTATATATTTATTGACAGGAGAATATGTTCCAAAAATGTAGAACATTCACAGAATGGGAAGCGAATAGCAGCTAGAGTGAGTGAACCGTGTACCAATGTGGACAAACCTCAACACAAATTCTCAACACAAAATTTTTAAAAGGTTATATACAATGTGGAATTCTCCACATAAACTTTAAAATCATGTGAAAATAAATAATAAATTGTGCATGTATACATGTGTATATGGTAAAGTAGAAAAATGTACATGGGAATGATTGCACCAACTTCCAGAAGGTTATTTCAGGGGTAGGATAAGGAATGGCTTTAGAGCAATTACAAAGGGAGTTTTGGCTTGAACTGAATTTTTTTTTTTTTTAACTGAAGCAAATATGGAAAAATAGTGCAGTTTAACAAAGGTGGGTAGTGGATACATACTTTTAATTATTTCTATTATTATATTATTATTATTATCAATATATTACATATCTCTGCACTTGAAAAATTTTGTAATATTGAACACAGAAAGACATTGTGAGCCGCCTTTACTGAAAGGGTTCAGGTTGAGGCTGCATGTCTATTAGAGTCAATTCCTGCAACAGCTTAAGACTAAATTAACTGGTGAGTCCTTTCCAGCTAGAAGCAGAGTCTAGTGCCCCCGACAGCACCCTAGCACTCGGATAACCAGCCTGCATTTGTTTTGCACCTGCTTTGTTTCACCTGGTACACTAGGATCAATGCAGAATGCAAGGAAATGAAAATCCCCATTGGAATGATAGCTCTGTTTGCGGGCAGGGTCCCTTTCCACACTTAGAGCCTGTGTGTGATTCCTACACAATTTATGACTCAGTCTGTCCTTAAGACTTGATAATAGCATTACAGGGAAAACTTTCAAAACTTACAGTTTTCAGAGTTCCAGCCAGAGGTTAAATCATGTTAGAGTCTGTCTTTTTCCATGATCCCCTTCACCTACCTTCTCACTTCTCTGGGCAAGAAACCAACCACACCACCCAGTCTGCCCTTGTGCCCAGTACTTTCAAAACAGCTCTGGCTCACATGAGGTACCACTTACCTCACCCTGTCACCCCACCTGTGCCTCCCTCTGAATCAGTGTCCCACATGGTATGTGCTATCTTCTCACCCTTCCCCTGTTCAGAGCTTCATGCTTACCGTCTCCTACCAAGGTGAAAACGAGGTGATGGATTTGCATAGAATCAAATTCCATGGTCTGTATGGTGCCAGTTTGAGGGCAAGACTTTAACCCAAAGTGACTCATGGGATTGACAGCATGAAAAAGAAGCAGGAGAGATATTTGGGGGCATGCAGGCCTTAGACTCATGTCTAAGGGCATCCTTGATTCCCCCAGACAACCTTTGATTTGGGAGAATGCTTTCCTTTTGACTTGGCATCAGAGACTTGGCATACACACTGGGAGCCTATCAGTCCTGGTTTGAATCTTGGTTTGCTACTTTCTGGCTGAGGAATCTTTGGCAAGTTTCTTAAATATTGTGTGTTCTTAAACGTACAGCATTCTTAGAAGTTAGAGAACAAAGTAAGATAAGCTATGTAAGATATTACTCAATGAATGTTAGTTCCTTTATTAGTTATCTATGCTGCATGACAGATTACCCCCAAACCTAGCAGCTTATAAAAGTAATATATTTTAAAGATTTTTTTTTTTGATGTGGACCATTTTTAAAGTCTTTATTGAATTTGTTACAATAGTGTTTCTGTTTTATGTTTTGGTTTTTTGGACACAAGGCATGTGGAATCTTATCTCCCCAACCAGGGATGGAACCCACACCCCCTACATTGGAAGGCGAAGTCTTAACCACTGGACTGCAAGGGAACTTCCTACAGTAATACATTTTAATCTCACCATTTCTGTGGGTCAGGAATCTGGGTGTGACCTGGCTGGGTCCTCTGGTTCAAGGTCTCTTACCGTCTGCAATCAAGGTATCAGACAGGGCTGAAGTCATCTAATGACCTGACTAAGGCAGTTACTGCGGCTGTTGGACTGAGGACCTCAGTTTCCCCACTGGTGTTAGCAGGAGGCCATCCTGTGTTCCTTGCCACATGGGCATCTCAACATGGTAGTCGATTTCAGAGACAGAGAGACAGAGAGAGACAGAAGTCACATTCTTTTATAACCTAGCTTCAGAATTAACATCTCCTCAGTTTTCCCATATTCTACTCATTAGAAGGAAGCTACTAGGTCCAGGCCACACTCATGGGGAGAAGATTACACAAAGGTGTGAATACCAGGAGGCAGGGCTCACTAGGGTCCATTGTTCAAGGCTGCCTACCACAGTTCCTTTCTTTTCCCCACTTTTGGGTCAATCCTGACCAAAAGAATACTCACACATTGCCCTTTGTTAAACTTATTTTATTTGCAGCTATTTGTAATGCATATGCAGAAAACCTCTTAATGTTTTTAAGACTTTCCATTCAGATAATATTTATATAGAAATTATATAGTATTCCCATATATATATATAGCTTCTTTCCTTTGAGAATTTCTGATACTTTTAAGATCAGTAAGGTAATAATTCTGCTAGAACCTCCCTTCTTCTCAGATGAGATCAAGATCATGAGCCATTGGGGGGCTAAGCCTCAAGATTCCTCATGTGTCCACTCCTCTGTGGCCCAATGGCCCCTCACACAGCATGTCTTTGGGCCTGAAGGAAGTTCCATCTACCCACAGATCCAAGGGAAGCCACAGTCTGAAACCCCTCCCTCGTTACTCACAGTCCCATTCTCCCTTTAATTCCTAGGAAGACAAGCCACACAGAGTCTCCCCTAGCCAGCTGGGAAGACCAAAGACAGGCTCCCAGCCCTGGCACTTTGCCTAAGACCAGGAAGGTACAGTCTGCATTTCCCTCTTATCTTCTTGTCCCTGCCTGGTCCATGCATCTCTGTTCAGACATCAACTATGGCCCCATTTTTGCCAACTTCTAATAAATTAAGGAATAAATTAATGATCATACAGGGCCTTGTAAACACAGCTCTACATTGAAAAATTCAAGAAAACCGAAGCCTCCTTCTTCTTGTCTTTATGATGCAGCTTCGCTCTCTATCAAAACCTCTGAGCCTTGAAAGTGTTAAACGAGCAAATGTTTAGTACCCTAGATTGTTGTTGCTTTGTCACTTTGTCCTGCTTACCTGGCCCCGCTCTGCCCCTCTATTCGCTCCCCTCCCACCACTCTTCTTTGTTGTCAGCATCACAGCACCCAGGAGAACTGTAGGCCAGCTCCACTGGTCATCTCCTTGCATCCCCTGTGCTGCTTTGTGCCTCTGGCTCTTGCCTGAGTTATCCCTGCATCTATGATGCCTTTTTCATCTGACTATCTCTTCTTCCTCCTTTGGAACACAACTCAGGTGCTGGGTCCAGGCAACTGAGCATTAATTCCTAAGCCCCACAGTGGTCCTTGTGTGACAGAGTATAGCATTACCATGGGATTTACTGTGTTATATTGGAATGTCTTGTTTGCATACTCACCTCCACCATAGGGGCTTCCTCCAAGATGGACCCAGTGACAATGTTATCTCAGCAAAATAAAGGCCATATATTATTGGGACAAGCCCACAACTAACATCATACTCAATGATGAAAGGTTGAAAGCTTTTCCTCTAAGTTCAGGAACAAGACAAGAGTGCCCACTCTCACCACTCCTCTTTAACATGATACAGAAGTCTTAGCTAGAGCAATCAGGCAAGAAAAAGAAATAAAATGTATCAGAATTGGAAAAGAAAAAGTAAAATTGCCTCTATGTGCAGATGACATGATTTTATATATAGAAAATCCAAAAGATTGCAACCAAAAAACTGTTAGATCTAATCTAGACATTAGTTTTATTCCCACTTTGCAAATACAGTAAGTCCCCTACATACAAACCTTCAAGTTGCAAACTTTCAAAGATGTGAAAGTGCCCAGAGAAAGGACTAAGAGAGACAAGAGGAAGAAGAAGTAACAGAAGAACTGAAGAGATTCATGACGTAGGAAACGGCAAGGGGATTTTCTTTATTTGAGGAGGCACTGTTAGTTTTTGAGGCACAGGATCCGAATGTAGAATAGTACACAAAGGTTGCAGCAGCCGTTCAGAATGCAATCCAGTGTTACCGTGTCATCTATGATGAGAGAAAAAGAGCTACTACCTAGACATCACTAGATCATTTTTTTCAGGAGGGTAGATAGAATTGAATCCAGCAAGGAACCAGAACCTGTGCCATTAACATCAGGTGTGAGTGAAATTGCAGCTTGCCCTCCGTCTCCTATTGCTGATGATCCTTCAGCCCTACCATCTCCCACCTCCTCTCCCTCCTCCAGTCAGAAACTCTTCTTGCCTGTTCACTCGATGCCGGCCCCTGTATGCCAGCTGTTGTACTGTACTACTGTACTTTCCAAGGTACTGTACTGTAAGGTTACAAATGCTTTCTTTATTTTTTGTGTTTGTTTTTTATGTATTATTTGTGTGAAAAGTATTACTATAAACCTATTACAGTACAGTACTATATAGCCGATTGTGTTAGTTGGGTACCTAGGCTAACTTCGTTGGACTTAAGAACAAATTGGGGACTTCCCTGGTGGTGCAGGGGCTAAGAATCCACCTGCCAATACAGGGGACACAGGTTCAAGCCCTGGTCTGGGAAGATCCCACATGCTGTGGAGGAACTAAGCCCATGCACCACAACTACTGAGCCTGCACTCTAGAGCCCGAGAGCCACAACTACTGAGCCTACTTACCACAGCTACTGAAGCCCACACACCTAGAGCCTGTTCTCCACAACAAGAGAAGCCACCGCAATGAGAAGCCCGCACCCCGCAACAAAGAGTAGCCCCGGTTCAGTGCAACTAGACCAAGTCCATATGCAGCAACGAAGACCTAACACAGCCAAAAATAAATAAGTAAATTTATCTTTTAAAAAAAGAACAAATTGGACTTATGGATGTTCTCTCAGAATGGAACTTGTTCATATGTAGGGGAGTTACTTTAAGGAGAACAAGGTTTAGAAAGGTTAAGTAGCTGGCTCAAGGTCACGAGGTCAGAAAGGTGCAGAGGGAAGTTTCAAATTCAATCTGTCAGTCCTGAAAGTCCATGCACTTAACTATTCAGCTAGACGGCCTCCTGCATCTTCCCACCAAGCCCCCAGTCCTCCACCCTCCACTCTCAGCAGGGGGCCAGCATGGGGTTGGTGCTCAATCTATGTCTGTCTAGTACAACTGAATTGGACCCAGTTGTTTATAGAGAAGGAAATTACATTACTACTACCTTCATCAGAGCCAGGAGAAAGGAACAGGTCTTTTTATATGTACGGGATTTAAATACTCTCATCTCATTTTTTCCTAAGTGACAGGATGATCATCTTTCTCATCAATACATGCAGGCTCAATAAAAACTACAGATAAGATGTATAACTGATTCACTTTGTTATAAACAGAAACTAACACACCATTGTAAAGCAATTATACTCCAATAAAGATGTTAAAAAAAAAAATTGAAATGGATGAAGGCAGTCAAAAAGTACTACAAACTTCCACCTATAAGTACTAGGGATATAATGTACAACATGATAAATATAATCAGTACTGTTATATATTATGTACGAAAGCTCTTGAGTAAATCTTAAGAGTTCTTATCACAAAAATTTTTTTCTTACTTTAATTTTGTATCTGTATGAGATGACGGATGTTCACTAAACGTATGGTGATGATCATTTCATGATGTACGTAAGTCAAATCACGCTGTACACCTTAAACTTACACAGTGCTGTATGTCAGTTATCTCAATAAAACTGGAAGGAAAAATTTTTCAGTGGAAAAAAAAAACTGCAGATAAAATGAGAATGTAATTTGTTGTTGACATATAACCATCTTATACTCATATCAACTAGGTTTAAGTGCATTAGAAAAAATTACAGAGAAAGAGCTTTAACTACATTTGCAAAATGTACAGTCATTAATAAGGGGGCTCTCAACTGTTGCTGAGTCAAGGCTGTTCATGTACCGTGTCTCCCTGTCCCTTTAAACACCACGTTCTTGCTCTTTGGGGAAAGGAGAATGATGTAATGATGTATACTTCTAATTATAACCGACCAAGCTCTTCAACACTCAGTTTGATTCCCTGCAGGTTTCACTATTTGCCAATATCTATTTAACTGTAGCGGTAACAGGAAAAATGTCCAAGTCTAATCAGCTAGAAATTCTTTGGCTCTCTCCCACTTTAGTGGAATCATATTTTTGCACTTGAGGTCATCGTTATATATGAGAGGGGAGAAAGGCTGGGAGAAAATTGGTGTTAAAAATAGAGCAAAGTTCCAGACTCTCACTCTCTAGAGCTCATGGAAGATTCTGGCCTTTTATTATTCATGATTAATGCTGACACCACCACCCCTGCCTCGAGAGCATGCCAAGGATCTTCACAGTGCCCTGGCTTCATCTTGGCAGCGGCCATGGTTGGCATCTTTCAGGAGGTTTCCTTTTCCTTCTTCCCATCACATCCAGACACCATGATGGCAGGGTGAGTCGAGGTAAATGGCATGTCTGTTCACCCGCAGGCTAGCCTCCAGCTCTGAAACCTTGACCACCTCTCCCACTGCTACCTACCTCATCTCCATGCCCAAGGCTGCCTCAGTCCTGAACAGCGCCGGCCCCAAAGTTCACAGTTTAGGGATGGAGGTTACCAATCAGCTTAATCACTAAACTAAATACTGAAAATATGCTGCCTACAAGAGAATTCCTTCTAGTCAGAAAACTTAACTTTTATAGATAATGCCCCTGCTTGTGAATCTAATGCAAAAGTCACTCTAGTGGTAGCATTCTGGAATAGTTAAGAATATATTTTTAGGCAGGTGAAGGGTTTTTAGGAAATCTTGGGTTTGAGTACATTATAACTGGTGATGGGAGAAATAATTGGATGAGCAAGCAAAGGAGAAGGGAGCATTGGTTGAGTCCTTTCCAGGCTAAGCACTGTGCTTAATTCTGAATTCAGAATATCTCATTTAATTAATGTCTCAAGGGTGTTACCATCACCCTATGGGTAAATCTAAAAATCCACATTCTTGCAGTTGAGGATACTGAGGTTCAAGGAAGTCAAATAACTCTTCCAATAGGGAGGGTGGGAGGGAGACGCAAGAGGGAGGGGATATGGGGATATGTGTATATGTATGGCTGATTCACTTTGTTATACAGCAGAAGCTAATGCACCATTGTAGAGCAATTATACTCCAATAAAGATGCTGAAAAAAAAAAAAAACTCTTCCAAGATCACACACCCAAATGGAAACATAAAGTCTGGTCAGGTGATCTCCAAAGTGCTGATTTTCCTTCCACCTCACACTAGGGGGACCAGGGGTCAAGTGTTGGTCCAGCCAACCAGATGAAGGTGCAGAATCTGGACATGGAGTCAGGACAAGCGTTGCTCTTCTAGAAAAGGATGTTTGGCCCTATGGTCCAAATCCAATGGCTAGGTTAGGAGCTGTACCCGAGTAAGGGCAAGGCGACTAACAGAAAAAAGACAGTGGCCAATGATGTAGCAGATGCATTCAGAGAAGCCCAAGGAAGCAGGAGAGAGGTTCCAGGGAGGTCCAAAGCAGGCCCAAGGAGAGTGGTGTTCAGGGCCAGGGCCTCCATCTATTTGCAAACTGGAGGTCAGGGCAGAGAACGAGGCAGATGACTGAACACTCAGTTGCTGGACCAGAGATTCAAGATTGGGGAGGGACCGACCCCAAGCCTGGCCTGTTGCTGCGGTGCTAAGCATAGAGCCCTGGACCTCTGTGTGCCCAAATAGGGGATGAGGTTGATCCCTCAGGAGGGTCTCTGTTATCTTAGGTTGCTAGGTTGAGAAACCTGCAAGGTTGTGAAGATGTAAGGGTCATTGACCCTGTGAAAGTCTGGGGCAAAGCCTGAATATTATCCCATTTTACAGAAGCCAACAGGATTACCAACTCCCTCCATGGTCAGTGGGTCAGCACACTCACTCAGTCACCAAATGCTCTTTTGGGTCCCTATGATTGTTTCATTCCTGTAAGAATCGGTGCCACGACATGGCTGTATTCTGCTCTAGGTATAAAAAGACAAAAGCCAGCTTCTGTGCTGGGTGTCATGGGAAATGACTTGGTGAGGAAGACCCAGACTCTCCCTCCTGAAGTTTATAATCTAGTAGAGGAGATAGGACACAAACTGGAATAGTTACAATATCAGGTCACATATGCTAAGGACCCCCTGGAGGAGCAAAGTAGTAGTTCTGCATAAGAGAGAAAGGAGAGTGCTTCTGGTGGTAGGAAGAACACAAGACGGTAACTGAGATGATTTGGTGAGATTCCCAGGAACACATGAACTTTGCTGTGAGGAGCACAAGGAGAGGTGTGGGGTTAGGAGGTGTAGGCTGCAGGTCTGCAGTGACCCTCATCTACGTGACATGAACCCTGTTTGTTCCTCTCAGGCTGGTCCTTTCCAGTCATGGAGGCAAAGCTCTGTGGTCATCTTTCATGCCTACTTCTGACCTCAAAATGCCACACCCTACTCTCTTGTCTTTCCAGGGACACATGCTCTCCTCCTGAAGATCGCTGACAAACAATCTCTCCACCATCAAGTGGTCCAAGGTCAGATTCCTCCCTTGACTTTTGGTTGAATCCCCTTTCCCTTGAGAGTGCAAAGCTGTGTGGCTAGAGTTAGCAGGGCTCTCTTGATCAAAGTGCACCTTACCTACCAAATGACAATACTCCTGAAAGAGAGCAGAGAAAGCCAAGCTGCTCTCCAGGTCATATTTGAAAAGTACTAGAGGAGCTTGCTATTATCCTGTAGGAAATCCTTGTTAAGCAAAATGATCATCTGGAACACAAATAACCCCACCCTATGTGTCTATTTTCTAAATGTGAATTCTGCAGAAGACAAGTTTTCTTCTTCCTTATGTATCTGTGCATTCTTGGATATGTATTTTCATGGAAGCTTGACTTGACTTAAAATTGTCCTTCTCTGCAAATTATAAGTAGACTTCAGAGCAGAGAAGTCATTTTTTTAAATAAATTTATTTATTTATTTATTTTTGGCTGCATTCGGTCTTCGTTGCTGCATGCGGGCTTTCTTTAGTTGCGGCAAGCGGGGGCCATTCTTCGTTGTGGTGCACGGGCTTCTCATTGTGGTGGCTTCTCTCGTTGCAGAGCACGGGCTCTAGGCATGCAGGCTTCAGTAGTTGTGGCACGCAGGCTCAGTAGTTGTGGCTCGCGGGCTCTAGAGCGCAGGCTCAGTAGTCGCGGCCCACCGGCTTAGTTGCTCCATGGCATGTGGGACCTTCCCGGACCAGGGATCGAACCTGTGTCCCCTGCATTGGCAGGTGGATTCTTCACCACTGCGCCACCCAGGGAAGTCCCAGAGAACTCATTTTGAAAACTCATTGTCTCAAAGGGTCTTGTACAGCAACACTCCATGAGGCTCGACTGCTGGACGGGCTGGCTCTATGCTGGTCTCACCTGACTCAGTGACAACCTGGGGGTGGACAAGTGGCTTACTCTTTGTGGATGCTGTTCTCTGGCTGCACATGAGGATGCTTCATGGAAGTCAGCCCTTCTGTGGGGGCCACTTTGTTCAGGTCTGTTCTTCAAGGCCTCCAAGGTCTACCCATTTCAGGTATCAGAATCCTAAAGGCCTAGGGAGTTAACATCCTTTGGCTGAAGTGATTTCTCCCCAGTAGGATGAAGCAGCATAATATGACAGAAAGAGAAATGACCCCCAAATCAGGCAAGCTGAGCTCAAAGAGCTCCTTTGGTATTTACTAGCTATGTGGGCAAAGTACTAAATGTAACAGTACTTATTTCAGAAAGTTGTAAATATAAATGAGTCTGCATTATAGTAGTCCTTTAGTGAATGATAGCTTTATACAATCTTCCTTTTTTTTTTTCTCTTTAAAATACATCATGTTGAATATTTTTCTGATGTGCTATCTGTGCAATTTTTTTTAACATCTTTATTGGAGTATAATTGCTTTACAATGGTGTGTTAGTTTCTGCTTTATAACAAAGTGAAAGTGAGAGAGTGGCATGGACTTATATATACTACTAAATGTAAAGTAGATAGCTAGTGGGAAGCAGCCGCATAGCACAGGGAGATCAGCTCGGTGCTTTGTGACCACCTAGAGGGGTGGGATAGGGAGGGTGGGAGGGAGACGCAAGAAGGAGGAGATATGGGGATATATGTATATGTATAGCTGATTCACAATCTTCCTTCTTTGAATTTCAAAATCTTAATGAAAATAATTTTTAAGAAAAAGTGAACCCATGCTCTCTTTAAAAAATTATTACAAGGGTACACAATTATATTTGGTTTGCTAATGGGTTGACATAAGCTTAGACAAATCGTCATAAAATATGTTTACGCACATATATTTATATACCCAGACACTAGGTACCTGAGGGTGCATATGAACACACACACACACACTCAGACATACATGCACACACCACACCTCAAATTAATTGTAGATGTGATGAGTATTTAGTTCCAGCATTAACGTTCAGTTCCTCCTCACTAAGGAATTATCATTGCTAAACTGAATTAACATCACTGTGTCTTGTTATTGCAAACACACCTGCTGGAAAGAGTTTTCCCAGGGCTCCAAAGTTAGCAGTTCCTAAACTCAGGTGCCAGCTGGGCTGGACCAGCAGCCCCAGTTCGCCTAGTTGCCATGAGAAAGAAACAGAGCACAATCCTTTGACAGAACTAACAAGCCCCTTTGGGATTTCCTCCAATCTTCAAACAAGAGAAGGAATGCCATGCACAGCTCTGTGCCTTCAGAGGGGGTAAGAAACATCTGCCACACTGGGGGATAACACCTACAGCTCTTTTGACGCATTTGGTTGTTAACTCCATCATATCACTAATCGAGTTTCAGTGTAATTATTCATGCATCTGTCTTTCTCCCATGCAAGACTATGAGTTTTTGTGTATGTGGAGCGTGGAGTATTCATTTCTGTGTCTCCAGTGTCTAGCCTGCCTTGTATGGCTCCTGGCACATATTTGATTAAGATGGATGCATGGATGCGTGGATGGACAAGTGGGTGGGTGGCACATTTCCTGTTTCGGCTATCTATATCAACCTTGATCCAGAGTCATAGGGGAATTTTTTAAAATAAGTATTTACCCTTAAAGGTTTTCAAGTATTATCTTCTCCATGACCAGAAGCTGAGTCTTTTGACATCAATAGCAGGTGGTTATGCTGACCTGTACCCCATTCTTTTATATATCAGTTTCTACCTCAAGACTATGATCTTCTGTCCACTCTAATACTGCTACCACCCCCAGATATTTCTCCTAGAAGGGGATCAGAATATGCCACCCCAACATGTGCCACTTTGACATAAGGATTATTTTGAGCTGAAGACAACTGAGAAATAGCAGACACAGGAAAAGCTTCCTAACCTCTGTCTGAAACAAGGGCATAATTTTCCCTTTGTGAAGGTGCCCCCCTCTCACACATGAGGAAGAAAAGAACAATCTTTATGACCAGAGACGGTGATAGCTCTGAGATGAGTCGGCACAAACAAAAGATTACAAAATAACCCTTACCTTCCATTAGTTCCTCCCAAATATTTACCTTCTCACAATTTACCCGTCCTAGAAGCCCAAACCCCTTTTCTTTGTCGAGTCTTATCTTCACAATTTATCACCCTTTGTTAAAATGATATATAAGCCCCCTGGGTCTCATTGCCTCTTTAGATCTTCATTTCTTCTCTATGAACTCCTTGTTGTACATGTAAACATTAACATCAAATAAAATGCACATGCCTTTTCTCCTGTTAATCTGTTTTTCAGTTTAATTTGCAGATGCTAGTTGCAGAATCTAAGAGGGTAGAGGAAATTTTTTCCTCTCCCACACCCTTCGTTATCTCTCTCCTGGCCTTATTTTGGACTGTTGGAGCTCAAAATAAACTGTAACATAGGTGTTCCCAGAAGGCACTGGAAGGCTTGTAAATGAGCACCTTATCTAATTAATATACAAATACCTGAGAGATTTAGCTACTTTAAAACTTCTCAGACACTGAAACAGTACTTTGTTCCTGGTTCATGAGAGAAATGATTATCTCTCTCTTGCATCTCCTCTTCCTTCCCTGCCCTCCTCTCTGATGGTGGTTACAGCTCAGTACCTTTCCTTCACCTCTCCCCCGCCCTTCTCCCTAACTCCTGGGGTTTCTGTTAGAGACCTCAGATCAGGCTCTAGTATGTGCTAATACAGTGGTTAGAAAAACCCCTGGCCCACGTGGATTTCCTCCTCAAGAAGTCATCAACCCTGACTTAGCTTACTTAATGGCCCAGTCCTTCAAAACCAGTGACCACTCAAAGTCACAGCTTTTGATTGGCCATTTCCTGACTACCTTCTGGTTTATAGTAGTTATCAGAAACTAGGTAAGGAAGCTTCAGCATCTAAAATCAATGCCTGGAGGATTGGGCCTCCCTGTTATTAAGCAGTAACCACCCCCCAGGACTGGAAGGATTTTCAGAAATTGTCCTCAGCTCTGTCTGTTGAGGGGACATGGGGGTAACTCCTACCATCCTTGCCATCTCACAGCCACTGTCCCTGCCTGGGCAGAGCCTCAGAATTCAGGGCTCATGGAATATCCCTGCGTTCCTGACATCGTTCAGATGCCTTGCTGAAGGTGGGTCCTGGTGCTGAAAGTGGAGTTGGTGTTTTTAGTTCTCACTCCCCTCCTTATTTCTGCTGATTTACAGGAAGAAGGGGGCAGGGGAAGAATGTCAACTTTACACCATCTTTACACATCTTCCCTTGAGTATCAAAGTGACACCAGGAAGAGTTTAACCCTCCCACCCATTTTCCCAAAGCTGGAGGAGGACCTTTGTCCCCATGCTGTTAGTCTTTCATCTTATTTGTCTGACCGTCTTCAGCAAATGTTAGAATTCCCTCCTGTCCTTGGTGCATTTCATCTTTTGTGATCAAGTCCAGACACTTACAGCCCAGAGGAGAGTCAAGCGAAACATGCACTGATCCTGAAGTAGGCGTCACCCAGGTCCCACTTTCCTATTTGGGTAGGTATACTGCACAACCTGGAAGGAGAGGGCCTCAAGAGCTTTTGCACTCCCTTCATTCAAAAAGGGACAGTGCCCACAGTGATTAAAAACATGGGCTCAGGAGTCAAATCACTGAAGTTTGAGGCCCAGTTCTGCCACTGCCCCCTGTGAGGCTTAGCACAGGCCACCAGCTATTCTCAGACCTCATTGTCACATAGAGCTGTGCGAGCTGAACTGACCTCATCCAGGTAAAAGCTTCCAGTGTAGTGAGAGCCCTCAATGTGAGGAGCTAGACCTGGAGTTCACTTCTGCCTCCCGATGCTCTTCCCCAAGTTCTCTTAGCTCTCCAGGCAAGGTCAAAGCAGAAGGCATTTTCCAGCGCCAAAAATGAACCTCCCAAATGATGCTGCCCAGCTCCCAATGCCTTAAGAGCCCTTGGCCCTTCCATGTCTGACATTTTATTTTATTTTAGACTTTTTTTTAATTGGAGTATAATTGCTTTACAATGTTGTGTTAGTTTCTGTTGTACAGCAAAGTGAATCAGTTATATGTATATATATATCCCCTCTCTTGGGGATTTCCTTCCATTTAGGTCATCACAGAGCATTGAGTAGAGTTCCCTGTGCTATCCAGTCAGTTCTCATTAGTTATCTATTTTATGCATAGTAGTTGTATATATGTCAATCCCAATCCATCCCACCCCCCTCTTCCCCCCTTGGTATCCATACATTTGTCCTCTACATCAGTGTCTCTATTTCTGCTTTGCAAATAAGTTCATCTATACCATTTTTCTAGATTCTACATATATGTGTTAATATATGATATTTGACATTGTAAAATTAATTTCCCCCACCCCTGGAAAGGGGGGGGGGCAGAAGCAAAGTGGTGTCTGGGTGGGGCATTGTCACTCCACTTTCCCAGTTTTGCCATGTAGTAGAAGATCCTTATCTTCGTAAGTCCTCCACAGAGGGGGGTGAGAAATACTGTGAGGCTACCACATCCTGGCCTTCCAGAGAGTTATAGGGGTGGTTTTGGCAAGAGGCATCTCTAGAGCATTTTATCCCAAAGCTATCAGCATAAAAGACAATATAAAGAAGATAATCTTGAAAATCTTAAAACCTTTTTAGAGGAATTATCAGGCAGAAAAGAGTTTCTTAGACTCTAGAAAGACAGTCCATGGTGGGAAAAGCCCTGGTTAGTGAGTCAGAAGAAAGGGGTTTCAAAACAAACTTCAACCTTAAGAACTGTGACCTTGACCAAGACAGCTAAACTCTGGGGACCATAGTTTTTTTTTCTCAGCTCTACATGAAGGGTAATAGTTCCTTTTTCACAAGTTTAGTGTAAAAATTTATGGGGATCTGTGTGAAAGACATTTAAAAATGATGATGTGCCACACACTATTATCATTAAAAATTATGAATAATAATGATAGTAAAAGGGGGAGTTTGAAAGTTAGAGGTCCACAGTGCCTCTCAAAGTTGTCTAAGAAAAGAGAACATTTTTTAGGTGAGTGTTTCTGAAACTTTATTTAACATGATCCTCAATAAGAAAAATCATTTTACATTGTGAGCCAGGATCCATATGTATATGTCTGTGTGTGTACATATGTATTAATTCTCTAGAGAATCAGGACCAATAGGAGGTATACAGAGAAATTTATTAAGAGTATTGGCTCATGGGGACTTCCCTGGCTGTCCAGTGGTTAAGACTCCGTGCTTCCACTGCAGAGGGCACGGGTTTGATCCCTGGTCAGGGAACTAAGATCCCTCATGCCGTGTGGTGCGGCCATAAATAAATAAATAAATAATAAATAATGACTGTTCACCAGCCCAGGGCTGCAAATATTCATTTATTTTAAAAAAGTATTGGCTCATGTAATTATGGAGGCTGAGAAGTCTTATGATCTGCCATCTATAAACTAGAGTCCCAGGAAGCGAGGGGTGTAGATTATAGTCTGAGTGAAGGCCTGAGAAACAGGAACACCAAGGGCAGAAGATCAGTGTCCCAGCTCAATCAGTCAGAGACTTAATTCAACCTTCTTCTAACTTTTTGCTCTATCCAGACTTCCAACAGGTTGAATGATGCTCACCCACTTTGGAGGAGAGCAATCTGCTTTACAAAGTTCACCAATTCAAATACTAATGTCTTCCAGAAACACTCTCAAAGACATCTGAGCATCCCTTGGACGAGTCAGGTTGACACCTGAAATTAACCATTACAGCATTCAAAAACAAACATTTCATAAAATAATACTTACCTTGAAAATAAAATGGACTCTGATGTGTTCCATTCTTTTATGTTCCACTTGAAATAAAATGCTGACCATAATTCTTTAAATAGATTTTTAAAAACACTGATAGGTCACAGCTACAGCTTGAAAAACACTAGTGTAGATTAGGGGTCAGTAGACCCCCTCTAAAGGGCCAGATAATAGATATTTTAGGCTCTACAGGCCGTAGAGCTTCTGTTGCAGAAAGCAGCCACAGACAGTGCATGAATGAATGAGCATGGCTATGTTTCAATAAACCTCATTTACAAAAACAGGTGGTCTGCTGACCCTTGGTCTAGATGAACTCAAGTTTTTTTAGGCAAAAATGTGCTAAAGGACTATGAGACTATAATGTAAATAGCCTTAAAAACCATCTGGCTCTCTAAGTCCATTGCAGAGCTTGCTAACAACCTCAATTTGGCCTCCTGTATCAATTCACCCTCGCGGGGGGAGAGAGAGTTTTTCCAACAGCAGAAATAGCCAGTCCTATCTCTCCTGACAAGTCCTCCTCCCAGTGCAAATCAACAACCTGGCATCTGGTCGCGAGTTGAATTAGTGTGAGTCATTGCCCAAGAGCCTGATCAGACTTGAGTGAAAAAAGGAGTCATGTTCCAGAGCCTACAAAACCAAAGACTGGATTCCAAAATATCTCATCTGACAAAGCACTGCCTTCTCCCGTTCCACTCCTGTCCCAGCCTGGAAAAGCGAGATTGTCAGAGTATTAACTATGGAAACCAAAATGATTGTGCACTGCAATGGGCAGTTCCATTTTCAGTTAGGTCTTTGACATTGTGTGACTGTGAGAGAAGAAACTGCAATGATGACTCTGGTGAAGGACACATTTTTACCGGAAACTTTTTCATCGGCAATCTAAAGTGATCTTTTTTCATAGGCAATCTAAGTGATTTTTTAGTTTGACTCTTCCAGAAAATCATCTTGTCATTATTTCAAAGTGAGCAGAGCACAGCCTGGTGACCCTTGACACAAACAACCTATGGTTCTGCAACCGCACTCAGAGAACCAGTGATTTTAACCTCCTTTGGCACCTTAGTGCCTCAAAGGCAGAGGATTCATTATGAACTCACCAAAGTGTCAGAAAACTCTTTCATAAAGGACCAGATAATAAATGGTTTAGGTCTGCAGGCCCAGAGGCAAAAGCAAAGACTTACAGAACCATTTAAAATGTAATCATTAAAAAATGTGAAAATCACTCCTAGTTCACAGACCCTACAAAAACAAGAGGAGAGCTACATTTGGCCCATAGGCAGTAGTTTGCCAAGCCCTGGTTTAGAGGGATGGAGGGCAGGACAGTAGCACAGTAACATTATTCAACTGGAAAAAAAATGACAGATTTGTCTTTTGGAATATATTCTTTCAATGTCATTGCCCCTTTTGATGGATAGCATTAACTGAAGGGAATTTATTGTACTGGAATAAGGATATTTACTAGGCTAAAAATTAAGTACATAATTTACGGTTAGAAGGTTTTAAAGATAAAATTATATGGTTAATTTTTATTATAAATATTCTTTATGATGTAGTGTAGAAATATGATATTTTAATCTTGTGGATTTAGAAGAACAAGTATTAATCAATAAGTTGAAGACATGGATATAGTGTTATAGAGTAAAATTTCATGAAAATTTTATATTCTTGAGATCCATACAATGAAGTGAGAAGAAAAAGTGTTTAGAATCTGGCCAGTAGAGCAGAAGTCACCATGAAGACTGGACCTGGTTGTCCTGTTATGGGCCCTTGAGCACATGTTAATGACATATAAGAAGCAAAACCACATACAGATAAGGTAGAAAGATAATCTGGGATGAGCTTCAAATGGTCTTTTGAGTCCCATTTGCAGGAAGTACTACAGTGGGGTTGGGGAGAGAACAAAGAGTGAAACAGTGAAGAACTTGGATGGAAAATATACGAAAGAAGCTGGGTCCTTGTGAATGAGAATGTTTAGGATGCTGAATATGTCCAGCATTCCTGCCAAACCATCCATCTTCATGATTCTACGTTGTGCCATCTGTTCTGCTCATCACCATTGCTGGTGGCTTGAGACAGTGTAACAAGGAAGAGAATCAAATAGAAATTTTTGTCAAGAAGTGGAGCATGGTCTTGGCTGGGAAAACAGACACAAACCCCAGGGCTGAAGAGTGAGGTGGGGCTCAAAGGGGCAGAATGAGTGCAAAGATCTGAAGCCAACAGGAGTAGTAATGAGTACACATACAGGATCAGTTGTTCAGGACAAAGGCATGAGCAAGTTGAAAGCATGAACACCCAAATGGTTGCAATTCAAAAAAAAGTTCCATTTGAAGGCATTGGAAAGCTATCAAAGCAGCAGAAAAGAACAGTTTGGTAGCTGCCAGAGGCAGAAAGTGGGCAAAATGGGTGAGGGTGGTCAAAAGGTACAAACTTCTAGTTATAAAATAAGTCATGGGGATATAATGTACAGCATATAACTATAGTTAATAATACTGTATTGTTGTTTGAATGTTGCTAAGAGAGTAGATCCTAACGGTTCTGATCGCAAGAAAAAAATGTGACTATATATGGTGACAGATGTTAACTAGGCTTCTTGTGATCATTTCACAATATATATAAATATTGAATCATTCAGGTTGTACACCTGAAACTAATATAATGTTATATGTCAATTATATCTCTATAAAGAAATAATCAAAAAATAAAAGATCACTGTGAGAAATAAATAGATACTGGTCTTTAAACAAACAGCAGAGAAGAGAAGCACATTAATGTGAGTCTGACATTCTAGACATGTTTTCCCCTTGAGGCATTTACTAATACTAAAACAGCTCAGAGCTAAGAGACTAAGTAAGAAGCAGAGTATAAAGTGGTGTCTAAGAGGCTGAGAGGCTAAGCAGAGATTTTGGTAATCTCATAGAGCTGGGGAGACAGATATTGAAGGTCAGAGCTCACCAAATAGATGGAGCCCTGGTAAACACAACAGACTTCCAGTTAGAACCATAGAAATGATAAACCCTAGGAGCAACTTTAAATAGAAATAGACCACCCCTCATAAAAATTGAAACTAGTGTTCAAACTACTCAATCACCAACTGGATTAAAGAGATCTGACTCAATTCTGCCTGCCAGAAAGAAAAAAATAAACTCTCTGTGGAAGAATATGTCAGCCAGAGTCTCATATGATCTTGAAATTTTCCATACACAATATTTGACTCTCAATAAAGAAATTACCATGCATTCCAGGAGTTAGGAAAAATGACTAAAGACTAAAACTCAAGAGAGAAAACAGAAAAAAGTGACAAGCTTGAGAATTTCATTTTAAAAAAAGACTAATGGGAATTCTAGAACCGAAAATATGAGAACTAAGGATTCATTAGATGAGTTAATTAATAGATGAGTAGATTAGACACAGTAGAAAAGAGGATTGGTGAACCACAAGATAGGTCAGTAGAAAATATTCAGACTAAATAATGTAGAGAAAAAAGCATGAAAGTGTGTAAAAGTTTAGACACCTGAGATACATTAAGAAGATCTAATATTTGCAATATTTGGATAATTTGTACACCAGAAGGAAAAGAATTAAAAAATGGAACAGAAGCAATGTTGGAAGAGATAACTGAGAAAAACATCAGAAAACTGAAGAAAGGCATCAAATCAAAGATTCAAAAAGTTATTTGGGCTTCCCTGGTGACGCAGTGGTTGAGAATCTGCCTGCTAATGCAGGGGACACGGGTTCGAGCCCTGGTCTGGGAAGATCCCACATGCCGCGGAGCAACTAGGCCCGTGAGCCATAACTACTGAGCCTGCGCGTCTGGAGCCTGTGTTCCGCAACAAGAGAGGCCACGATAGTGAGAGGCCCACGCATCGCAATGAAGAGTGGCCCCCACTTGCCGCAACTAGAGGAAGCCCTTGCACAGAAACGAAGACCCAACACAGCCAAAATAAATAAATAAATAAATAAATAAATAAATAAATAAGTAAAGGTGCTAATAATTTAAAAAAAAAAAAGAAGTTATTTGAACTCTATACAGAGTTAAAAAAGAAACTTCCCACAGAGAGAATTCCAAGACCAGATGACTTCCAGAAGACTGACTACATTATCTTCAATGATAATCATACTCCTAAAATTCTGGCTATAAATGATGAATGCATTTTTTCTCATGCATCACAGAACAGACAAAAGCTCTTTCGCCTGCATCTTGCCTGAATTCTTGACCAACAAAATTAGGGTAATAAAATAGTTGTTGTTTTACACACACATGCACACACACACACACAACCTTCCAAAGAGAACCCCAAGACCAGATGTCTCCACTGATGAATAGTTAAAGGAAAGACCACAACAATCTTACATAAGATCTTTCAGAGAATAGAGTGAACACTTTCTAATTAATACTATGAGGCCAATATAATTTTACTTCTCAAAAGTGGCAAGACATTATAAGAAATGAAAATTATAGGTAAATTTTTCTCAAAAAAATATTGTTTCACACAGAGATCAAGAATATAGGTAAAAAATACTACATTAGGACCAATTTTCAGCTTATTCTAGGATTAAAGGTTGGTTTAAAATTCAGAAATCAATTGATGTAATTCATCCTATTAATAGAATAAAGGAGAAAAACCAAATAATTTTCTCAATAGATGAAGAAAAAGTATTTAACAAAATTCAACCCTGATTGATTCGTGATTTAAAAAACAATCTCTTAGCAAACAAGCTAAAAAAGGAGCCTCCTTATCTGATGAAGAGTATCTACAAAACACCAAAGGCAAACATCATACTTAATGATCAATTAATACAATTTTTATTGGAGATCAGGATTAAGGCAATGACTCTGCCCCCTCCATTCCCATTTAACATTGTATTAGAGGCTGTGACCACTGTAATATATTACTAAATAAAATACATACAGGCACACATTCTACCTAAAATAAACACAACTGGATTAAAAAGGAAGAAAGTAAAGTTGTCATTCACAGACAACATGATTTTATGCATAGAAATTTTTTTTTTAAAAACTACACACTATTAGACTTAGTAAATAAATTTAGCAAGGTGGTTGGATACAAGATCAGTATAAAAAAATAAATTTTATTCCATAGACCAGCATCAAACATTTTTTTTAAATGAATTAAACAAATACCATGTAGGATAGTATCCAAAAAGTTCAAATACCTAAAAATAAACCAAAGTGCAAGACTTCTAATACAATACAGAAGGACAATATTGAAAGAACAGAAATAAAACCTAGATAAGTGGAAGACTATATTGTGTTTCATGGATTAGAAGAGTCAGTGTTGTAAATGTGTTGATTTTTTCTGGGTTGATCTTAATTCCAGGAGGTTTATTTTTGAAACTTGAGAATCTGAATTTTGAAATTCATATGGAAATGCCAAGAACCGAAGGTAGCCAGAATAAACTTGAAATACTTCCACAATCCAATGTCAAAACTGATTATAAAGGCATTGTAATTAAGATATTAATTAGTGCAAGAATAGACAATAGGCCAATTTAACAGAATAAGAGTCCATAGAGTTATACATAAAAGGCACTTGATTTATGACAGAGTGAAAAGAGGACGTTGTTGACAATAATGATGCTGCATCAACTTAATATTTACATGAAAAAATAAAACATGGTAAACCAAAACATGAGCCTTACCTCAACCCACATACACAGCTCAATTTTAAATAGACTATTGAAGATACAGAAGAATATCTTTAGGACTATTTAGTTTGGCAAAGATATCTCAAACAGGAAAATATAGGCACTACTTGTAAAGGAAAACATAGATACATTGGACACTACTGAGAGAATGGAATTACAAGCCACGGATTTGAAGAATATATTTTAATCTATATTACCAACGAAAGAGTCATAGCCAGAATATACGAGTAAGGAAAAGATCGATAGAAATAATAGAAAATAGAAAAAAATCTATTGAAAATCAGACAAAAATTTTGAATAGTGACTTTTAAAAACATATAATAATCACTAGGAAAATACAAATTAAAGCCGCAGTAGGATACCACTACATATTCAGAAGAATAGGTAAAATTAAAAGGACTGACCCTACCAAATATTGGTCAATTGTAGAGAAACTGGAATCTTCATACATTCCCGGTGGAATGCACATACATTAGTACAACTTCTTCAGAAAGTTGTACTAATGATTTGCAGTTCCATTCTTAGGAATAGATATACCCAACAGAAATGCATACACAGGTTCACCACTAGGCATGATCAAGAATATTCACAACAGTTTTGTTGATAATAGCCAAAACCTAGAAATATCCAAACGTCCATCCATAGCAGGAGGAATAAATAAATGGAATATTTTATAGCAATGAGATGAATGAGTTCCTTCTACATGCAAAATATGAATTAATCTTATAAAAATAATGAGCAAAAAACCTGCTTGATTTCATTTATATGAAGTTCAAAAATAGACGAGGTGGGCTTCCCTGGTGGCGCAGTGGTTGAGAATCCGCCTGCCAATGCAGGGGACACGGGTTCGAGTCCTGGTCTGGGAAGATCCCACATGCCGCGGAGTAAATGGGCCCGTGAGCCACAATTACTGAGCCTGCGCGTCTGGAGCCTGTGCTCCGCAACAAGAGAGGCCGCGATAGTGAGAAGCCCGCGCACCGTGATGAAGAGTGGCCCCCGCTTGCCGCAACTAGAGAAAGCCCTCGCACAGAAACGAAGATCCAACACAGCCATTAATAAATAAATAAAGCACACCTAGTATAGTGCAATTTAAAAAAAAAAAAAAATAGACGAGGCTAATATGGTGTTAGAAATCAAGAGGGACTTCTCTGGTGGTCCAGTGGCTAAGACTCCACGCTTCCATTGCACGGGATGCGGGTTCGATCCCTGGTCAGGGAACTAAGATCCCACATTCCGCACAGTGTGGCCAAAAAATAGAAAAATAAAAAAGAAATCAGGAGAGAGGAGACTTTGGTAGAACAGTGTGGGTGGGAGCTGGAAATAAAGTGGCCAACTGTCCTGATTTACCTTGGACTGAGAAGTTAACCAGGACACAGGACATTCAATGTTAAAACTGGGTTAATCCCAAACAAACTTGAATGGTTGGTCACTATAATTGGCCTGATCCCGAGAGGTGCCTCTGTTGAGTTGTGATGTTCTCTTTCTACATCTGGGTGGTGGTTACACTTTGTGATAAGCCATCTGGCTATACATGTATGACTTGTCTTCCTTTTTTTCATATATGCTTCACTAATAAATTTACTAAGCAACCTAACTAGCATTTATTGATCATTGTAGATTAATGTAGAGCTATATGGAAAACTAATTATCCCCAAATCATGTATTGATTAATGTGTGCTTTCTCTGCTGATTGGAAAGGCTCTTCCTCACCAAGCTAATACTTATTCACTTACTGTATATTCGATCCATATCTACCCCCACCCAGGTAAGCACTGTTCCAGGGACTGGGAATAATACAAAAGTGAACAATGCTTCTATTCTCAGGGAGCTTTCATTCAAGGGGCAGAGACAGGCAGCAAACAAACAAACAAACAAAAAAACACATTACATAACATACTATTATATAACATATTATTAGATAGATAAGTGTAATCAAAAAATAAAAAATAAAGAGGGTCAATGTAGAGGATGATGGGCACTGATCTTTAGGAAGGCTTCTCTATGGAGGTGACATTCGATAAAGATCTGAATGAAATGAGGGACTAGCCATGCCATTATCTTAGGGAAAGAGAGAAGGAGAATTCCAAATGGAGAGAGCAATCACTATAAAGTTCCTAAGATGAGAACATAAAATCCATCCCTTTTGAGCACTTATTACAAATAAAACTATCCATTTAAAGTCTGCTTTCCACGACCCACTGGCAGCTTCATTAGGGCAAGGACCATATCTAGCTCAGTCACCAATGTTTCCCACTGTCATGCATGGTGCATGCACTTGCCCAATAAGTATGTGTGAAATGAACAAATTACAGCACTACACTTTTACGTATCCTTCAGTTTGTTTCTGGGCTACCTCTTCTGTCCCAGGAATCTATCTGTTTATTTGTGCAACAGTTTCACACTGGTTTAATTACCATGGCTTTAGAGTTTGTGTTAACGTCTGGTGGTACAGTCACAGGAGGCATGATTCAGACAGTAGGCTACATACTGCAGATACAAGCATAAGTAAAAATAGACAGATGTTGTCATTGTCCTCATGACGGTCAACTCCTAGTAGGATGGTGGAGGGGGAAAAGCTTAATTTCAAAGGAGAGGTTGGCAGTGTTGTCTAGGTCTGAGGAGTATATGCATAAAATCGAGAAATAAGGCACCTTATCTGGATGGATAAGCAGATTGGGGATCTGACACTGGAAAATCTTCCACATGGGGCTCAGGGTTTTTATTTGAGGTGAGCTTCTTGGGAGCCATTTATAGGTTCTAAAAAGGGCATGTGCTATTTCCAGTCCCAAAACCAAGTGGTGAGTTTTAGTATCCATGAAACAGAGCCGAGAATAAATTCCTGCTGAGAGGGTATGACCGGTGTGGGGCATGCTGTGATCTGTTCATCTGATCCTCACGAAGTAGCAGCAACACAGACAGCTAAGATGGTTCCTCTGTGCCCTTGCTTTGAACCAGTGCCGGCCTGGGGCCCAAGGGTTAAGTGTGGATTTTAAAAAATTAAGCAGCTATCCGAGACTTCCTGAGGTTATAACCCAGTTGTGCCCTTTGGATGGGGCTTGCTTCTCCCCAGCTCTAGAGTAGATAGTGTTGCTAGCTGCCCCAGATTTTAGAAGGTGAGATGGCAAGGGGTGAAAATATCACTGTTCTTGGCCAGGAAAGGATGCCAAGGCAGATTTAGAAACCAACCCCATATGCAGGAGAGCAATTAGACATGTATTTTAGTCTTTGCACCTTGGTTGCAAATATTTCCAAAATCTTGTGTTTATGTCACGCTCTCTCACCACCAGCTTCCAATTCAGTGGGTAAGATTGGGCCTATCTATTATTTTATATTCTATGTTTTGGTCTCAAATTTGTGTCTGACTGAATTTCCATAATCCAAATCATGCCTTATGTGATCTTCATAGACTATTTAAGTAAGCAGAATAGTTTTATAAAGCAAATAACTACCCAGTTTTGTATGTTTGAGTTTTCATAAAGCAAGATGTAACTGTCATGAAGTCTCACTGCCTCGTTGTTGCAGGCAAGAATGGATGCCCCACCTGCGGAAAATCGAGCATGTGAAAAGTCTTAGCTGGAGTCTTAGGGAGGTAGGAGAAGATCATGGTGGTTTCTAATATTTGCCAACATGCTGTGAGCCCCCATGTAGACTCATTATGGGTGCCTCATTATCATCTTCATCCATATGTGTTCAGATCCTCTTTTGGCAGGGAGAAGGGATTTCCAAGGAAGAAAAGCATCCTTGGCCCTTCCTGGATTCTCTCCCAGGAAAAATTATACGTCATGGGAAAGTGCTTTGTGTGCCGCCACCTATCAGGGCCAGAAGACAGCACCCCCAGAGCACTGGGCGGTCCCAATCCCCCACCAGAGACTGTTGGCTGACCTGTTCCCGTGAGACACCAGGCTGTGACCTTCTGGGGGGCAAGGAATCTGTAGTGGTTGATTGAATGGATCAAAGATGTTGTCTAAGGGTACAAACTTACAACTAGTAGACAAATAAGTTCTGGAGACTGAATGCAAAGTATACTGAATATAGACAATGATATTGTAGTATAATCACCACATTTGCTAAGAGACTAGATCTTAATCATTGCCACCAAAAAAAAAGAAATGATAATTATGTGATGTGACAGAGGTGCTAAGTAAAGATACAGTGGCAATCATATTATAGGATATAAATGTATCAAATCAACATGTTGTACACCTTAAACTTACACAATGTTATATTTTAATGTATTTCTATTAAAAAAAAGATGAATGAGAAAACCCCAGGAAGTAGGGGTATCAGTTGAAGGGTATGGTGTGAGGCTTCTGGCCTTAGAGATGGCAGAGCTCCTTCAAGTCCAGCCTCTGCACGCACAAGCCCTTTGACCTTGCAAGTTACTTTGCCCTCTCTGCTTCAGTTTCTTCCCCTGTTTGGAGAAGGAAGACACCTACTTCACAGGAGGGTCGTGAAAATTACACATGGCAACATATATAAAGTGCATGGCATAGTACCTAGGTCCCCAGGCAATAAACGAGCAAATTCATTTCTGAGAACTAGTTGTGCTACCAGCCATGGTGCCTGGCCTGTTGTTTGCTGTGAAGATTGTCAGGACCCTTGCCTTTATCTTTCTATTTGGGCTCAAATTAGTAATTAAGAAAAATTTGTCTTTTGTATATCTTAAAAAAAAAAAACCTTTGGCATGCATCTAATCACTGAGTTTCTTCCTTTACCTCTGTATGCCTCAGTCTCCACCCTTCCCGGTGAGTAGCTCAGTCCTATTTGCAACCGTCTGTTCCCGACCTTAAAAACAAACTAGGAAGAAATGTTAGTGATTGAAGTAAAAAGGAAAATAAAGTAGCACAAACTATAAGCATACAGCTTAATGAATATGATCCTTCACACCTTACCAATCCCATTATCTCAAGCATTTCTTCCTATTCTTATGGGGCAGGAATAATTGATTATTTATCTATAGATTCCACGTAGACTTCCATCGTTGTGATTGTAGCATACAGGGAAAGAATGGTTAAAATAAGTAGTAAGATGTGCAACAGAAAGAAATGATCAGGAGATTTGGACTTAGGTACAGGAAGAGACAAGAGGCAGATGGACTAATGCAAGTTAATTAGTGTCCACCAAGTCTCCCCGGTTCCAGGGCATTCAGTACAGTAGAGGACAAAGATGTTGGAAGAGACTGGAAGTCAAGCTGCAAGACAAAGGGTAGAAGGAAGCTCTCCAGGTCCTCATCCTGACTACGTGTTTGATGTAGGAATGAGATCGTCATCTGGGACCATCATAATTGTCCTCATTCTGAGAGTTTAATGAAAGTCAAAACGTTATGCAAGATTGTGAGTCAGAGTTAGATCCCACTAGAATTTAGCTCATCTTTGGAATCTGATCAAGAAAGCAAAACAATTAGGCTGATGGTAACAGGACTCAAACTCTCATAGCCTCTGTTGAGGAGACGCAGACATAGAAGGGGAGAGTTGGAGAAAATATTAATTTATCGGCTATATGCTGGAGGTCCCAGGAGATTCTTATCAGGAGTTCAAGATGGGCCATGGGCATTCTCAAACCACACTTGGCAATGGAGAGAGCAGTGATTTGTAACTTCCTTACCTATCACCTGAGTTTTTTAACTTAGATTCCAGGAGATGTCCTCGAGCCCTTGGTACCCTATTTTCAATAAATCCCCACCTCAAAAACACAGAGACAAACAGACATGGGAAACCATCACTTTCCTAGACCTGAAAGGAAAATCTAAGAGAGCTCAACTCTCTTGTCCCATGCCACCTGGTGAGAGAGAGAACTTTAACCATATTTTGGTCCTGCTTTTCAATTTTATTAGGATCTGAAGGGATTAATAAATTCTGTCCCTTCTTATCCTTCAAACTTAGAACCAACTGAAAAAGAGACAAAATGCAGCCAAACAAATGAATGGATCAATATCAAGTCTTCCCCCAAGAACAAAGCCATGACTGCTAAGCTGACCATTTGGCAAAGAACAAAGCAGAGCACAAGTTCCTCTCAGCAGCCATCTCCTAAGAGAAGAAGAGGAAGGAAGGGTTCTTTCTCCCAAATGTACCACTCAGAAAAGCCACTCTCTTCTCCCAGTGATAAATAAGCTAGAGGGAAGAGAAAGGCTAGGAAATTTCTCCCTAATGGAGGTCCCTCCTCACAGGAGGAAATATCAGTAGTGGGATGTAATGTTCCCAATAATGGACTTTTATTTATTTATTGTCATTTGCCATTTCTCTCTAAAACAATCTCTTTTCTTTCTTCAGTATCATGGTCCTTGGAATTGTACATTGGATGAGAATATTCTTTGTCACATGTAGTTTGACACCTAAGAGATTTCCGTATGTTCATGGCAATGCAAATGGACTGCTAAATGGCTAGAGCACCATGCACAGGATTTGGCAGGTTTACCAGCAGTTGATCTCGGGTCTTTCACAAAATGGCAGAGGAACTCTTTTGGAGGACTCCTTTCTCGTGGGGAACACTGAATCATCTGAAATGTGTCCGTGGGAGTCTGATGGTATCATGTCAGAATGAAGGATTCCCAGGGAAAGAACAAGTAAGAGAGTAGATGTGTTTCTAAGTCCATACATAGATTTGAGGATCTAAGTGGGACATACATTTTTTTTTTTTACTTGATGTATAGTTGCTTTACTATGTTGTGTTAGTTTCTGTTGTACAGCAAAGTCATTCAGTTATACATATGTGTACATTCTTTTTTTTAATATTCTTTTCCATTATGGTTTGGGGCATTCATTAGTCAATCATTCAGCAAATATTCACCAGTTTCTAAGAGGGCCAGCCCCTGCTCTGGGGATTCAGCAGGGAATAGGACCCAGTCCCTGGCCTCATGGAGCTTTCATTCTGATCTGGATGACAGAAAATACAATGTAACAAATAAAGAAATGATATGCTATTACCACATGTAGAGACACACTGCTATTAAGGAAGATACCACTGGGTGAGGGGATGGAGAACGACATAGTTGTCAGGGTGTGCATTTTTTTTGGTAACAGGTGTCTAGATGGAATAACTGCCAGCAGCTGGAGACAGTTACATGCCTTGGAGTCTTGCCTTCCACTCAGTGAGGAAATCTCAGTACCAGATTCTCTGAAACTCTTTTGCCAGCCTCAGTGTGAACATATCAAGGGACAGGGAGTTTTCCGAGCTTTGGAGAAAACTGTTTCACTGCTAGACAGCTCTAAAATGTAATAAGAATTTTCCTTGAGCTGATAATTTCCATGTGCTGGAACAACCTAGAATAAGGCCTCTTCCTCATTCATGTGCTAATAATGGGCTGTTGTTTATTGAAGGCCTACTCTCTACGTAGAACCACATTTACAAAGATGGGCAAGTTCCTTAACCTCTGTAAGCATCGGTTTCTTCATTTGTAAATCAGAAAGAACAATGCTTGCTTACTGGGTTTTAATGAAAATTAAATTAGATAATGCATCTGTACCCAGGTACTGAATTAGATCAGAGCTGATCTAGCACAAAGCTGATTTCCTTTGATACCCAAGATAACCCTGAAATGAAAGGTTTTCTTTCTTCAATTTATAATAAGGGGATGGATTCTTAACAGAGGTTAACTCACTGAACCAAATTTCTAGAGTTCATAAGTGATAAGTAAGCTTAAAACTTAGTTCACTGGCACTTCAAAGTCTAAATTGTTTCCAAAGTTGCCTGCTTACTCCTCAAATACTAGAAAAAGCTTATCCTGGACTGTTAAGTCAGATGGTTTCTAACACCGTATCATCTCTTTCTTCAACTTTTCATTATACGGCATTATTCCTGGACTTTTCATCCTGTCTATTTCCATTTGGATGCATGCCTGTTGAAATGAACACTTTAGCCAGGTTAGCACTGGCTGGTGGAGAATTAAATGGACTCAGTTTACTCCCATTTCCTTTATGTGGGCACTGAACTTCTATTAACAACATGACATTTATATCAATTTTTTAAAAAATACCACATCACATGAATTGCAAATATTGCACAAAAGATTACTTCAACCTTCATTTTCAAGTGAAATGCTGTGAGAAGAGTTCTCCCATCCTTTCTGCCCTCCATTTATCTTTTTAAAAATCAAGAGTTTCTAATTTATGTGGGTATATATATTTTTGTTTGGTCTCCTTTCATTCTCAAGACCCCACTAAAATAAGAAAGTATAAAAAAGACAAAAACCACTAAGAGTAAAGAAAATGGTTAGGGGAGGGAAGGATGAAGGGCAATAAGATTATCAGCCAATGAGAAATTTTTCTGTTGCTTTCTGGATGGCAAACACCGATGGGAGCCTTTGATGAATAGAATGGTGTGGAGAAAGCAGGAGTTAGAATTAAATCGTACCAGTCACAGATTTATGGTGGATGTGAGAGAGGGAATCTGGGACCCTGTCCTCATCTGAAGAGCAGCTTGGAGACCTAGATCTTTATCTTGACAAGCAGAACCCTGGGCAAACTCTATTTAGCATTGATTTCCTATCAGGTCCTTTCCTTATATCCAATACTTAATGAGCCCTGATAAGTGTCAGGCAATGTTTCAGATGCAGAGGCTCCAAACATAAATAAGATATAGTATGTATGTTTGAGGAATGGCAGGGTCTAACGGGAGAGACAGATGTATAAACATATAAATACAGTTGCAGTATGGGGAACACTTTAATGAAATGTAACAGAATTGCAGAGCAGGAAGACACACCAGCTCTGCCAGGGAAAAAAATGGAACACGGAAGGTTTTGTAGAGGATGTAATGTTTTATCTGAGTCCTGAAAGAGGCTAGGATTTCTCAGGCAGATAATGGGAGATTATACTAGAAAGAGACATAGCACGTACTACAGAAGCATCCTCTTCAAAAAAATTTTTTTAATTGTGCCTCTCAAGAGTCTTCCTATTCTTTTTTTTTCTGACGCCAATGATATTATAATGGAATGCCAACTATTTTTTTTTTTTAAGTTCAAATTCCTTTTTTTAAAAAATTTATTTATTTATTTTTGCCTGTGTTGGGTCTTCGTTTCCGTGCAAGGGCTTTCTCTAGCTGCGGCGAGCAGGGGCCACTCTTCATCGCGGTGCGCGGGCCTCTCACTGTCGTGGCCTCTCTTGTTGCGGAGCATAAGTTCCAGACGCGCAGGCTCAGTAGTTGTGGCTCACGGGCCTACTTGCTCCGCGGCATGTGGGATCTTCCCAGACAAGGGCTCGAACCCGTGTCTCCTGCATTGGCAGGCAGATTCTCAACCACTGCACCACCAGGGAAGCCCCCAACTATTTTTATCATTAGTACTGCCAAAAGTTTCACCAAAAAGAAAAAATGAATTATTAAAAGAATTCCAGGTCGGTGCATTAAAAGAAAACGGTCTCATCTAATCTGACTACCACAAATCGGAATAAAATTTAATATATTTTAATGATTTTAAAATGCAGTTATTTAACGACCTTGAATTTGATACACAAAAATATGGTAATGCCATGTTGGTGTGTTGGCTTGGTTTCTGTGAGACTGAGAGTCCAAATAGTACAATGCAAAGGCACTCTATTCCATGGGAAGATCAAGTTCAAAGACCTGAAGAAAAACATTCCCACCACATGGTTTGCTCCAAGAACAGCTTTGTTAACTTAAATGAAGTGTAGAATATCTCATCAAGTGCTGTATTACCTACCATTCAGTAAAACTATTATATCAGTGCCTTTAAAAAATTGTCCTTATCTAAGCACACTAGAATAGTCTTATAACCTAGCTAAGAACAATCTTTAGAGAAAAGATAAGACAATTTAGTAAGACTTGCTATCCTATAATGGTCATAAGGTGATCCAGTAGAAATAACAGAAGAATATAGAAGTAAATATCAATCAAGACTTCTTAAGTTTCTTTTCAGTTCAGTGATGAATAATATTCCACCCAAATCATCTATTCATCACCTAACTGACCATAAAAGGTTTTTTTTCTCCTAAAGGTTTTATCTGTCATTTCCTATACACAGTAACCTCCACGAGGACAGGGACCATGACTGTCACTTTTACAGTTTATCTCCAGAACCTAGCATAGTGCCGCTCATCCACATAGTAGTAGCCTAATAAATACTTCCTGAATGAATATACGATGCCGTCAGTTTATATAGGCATTAAAAAAGGGGGTTGGGGGGAAGCAAGCTCCACGTAAGTAACTGAGGACCAGTGCAGTCATAGCTTTCAGAATAAACCAGAAATATCCAAGAACCCACAGTTCAACAGATGTACCATCAATATAATTTATCAAATGGAGATCCACTTGGGTCAAGAGCTCTTGCTGAAATTTAAAAACACTCTTGGAGGCACAGGTATATGGGTTACACTCTAGTGACGTTTGCTTTAATCTACAATCAACATTAACTACTCAGACTTATATCTGAAATAAAAATTTTTCATGTGTGCATGGAGAAAGTTTATCTTCATAGAAGACTTAAGCTTTCCTGGAGTAGGGAATTTGAGATAACAGTAGCTATCATATTTAAGTGCATACCTTGAGCTAGGCAACCTCCTATGTGTTTATCTCATTTTCTTCTCCCTCAACTCTATCAAAAAAAGTATTATTATCCAAGTTTTACATATGAGGAAACTGAAGATAAGAGGGGTTAAAAGACGTGTCCGAGGTCAACTCAGCTAGTCAGCGATAGGGCCAGGATTTAAACCAAATCTGCTGCTTTTATCTACTACAGGGGTTGGCAATTTTTTTTCAGTAAAGGGCCAGAGAGTAAATATTTTAGGTTTTTCAGGCCATACAGTCTCTGGCCCAACTTCTCAACTCTGCTGATGGAATGTGAAAATGGCCAGCAGATAAGTAAACAAATGAGCATGACTGTATGCCAGTAAAACTTCATTTATGGACTCCAGAATACCAATTTCACATAATTTTCATGTGTCACTAAATAGCCTTCTTCTTTTTATCTTTTTTTTAACCATTTAAAAATGTACAGGACTGTTCTTAGCTGCAGGCTATACAGAAACAGGTGGTGGGCTGGATTTGATTAGTGAGCTATACTTTGCCAACTGCTGACCTACTACACTCTACTTCCCCCCACTTTGGAGGCAGGAGGAGTGCTATTGGTGTCTGGGAAGTAGGTGTGAGGAAAGGTAGAGGAAATCTAGGAAAAATGTCTGTGTTCCTTAAAGTTTAGCCAAGGAATGAGGTGGCCCTGATACGTCAGGAGAAGTTCATCTTTCTGTTAAATTTGATGGTCTTTTAGTACCACATGCTGTTACAATGCAAATTGAGATACCAGGAATAACCAATAAGTCTGCAAACTCCATCTGGTTCAACCCTTTACTCTCCAGGTCAATCCAAGGTTTCCCACCATGTTTTCATTCCCTTACTCTTTGAGAAGGAAGAAAGCAAGAGAAACCAAGAAAAGAGAATATGACAATTATGGGTCTGAAAACAGTGTAGTCCTGACTCTTGCTGTCATTCTTTCCTTCCTCTCCACCTGTATTACTTAGTATTGACTACAGACAACTGAAAACCCAAAATAACAGGGGCACGAAAGAAATGTATTTCCTTCCCATAAAAATTTAGGCAGCCCAGAGCTGGATCGTTCCACCTTATATTACTGCTGTCAGTGGAACCTTTCAATGTGTGGTCCAAGATGGATGCTCCATTCTGGCCATCACGTCACCATTCCAAAGGGAACATTGTAGGAGAAGAGCAAGACTTCACCTTTCCAGGCACTAACATTTCTGCTCACATCCTGATAGAACACAGTCACAGTCGCACCTTACCACAAGGGAGTCTGGGTAATGTAGTCTTTGATTCTTGGCATTCAAGTACTCAGCTAATGTTTGAGAGATTTTTACTTAGCAAGAAGGGGAGAAGAGAGGTTGGTGCCTAATTGACAGTTTCTGTCACACAATGCATTTGGTGGAGAGGGACTTTTACCACCTTCTGCTCTTGACATCCACCTCAGCAACACTGATATCAAGAGTTTCAACCATTACTTCTCTCTTGGACAAAGTTCATAGTTGCCCATCCTGGCTGCACCTCACGCTCACCCTGTATATCTCTGCCTCTCCTGGCCACCAATCTCAATAGTCAGCCCCCCTTCCCTGTTCATCTTACTTGCTTACATTTCCCCATTACTACTCTGGCTCCTTTCAACTGGCTTCACAGCACTATATTCTGGCAACATACTCCAGGGCTAACGTGGGACCTTTCAGGCTTACCTGACCCCCACAAGCCTCAACCCAGATGATCTTCCCGGGTAGGTGTTCCATCCATCTATCTCACTGAATGTGTATCACAGAACCCATCACCTATTCATCTTCAAGCTAACATTGAATGTCTGAAGCACAGACATGAATCCATTTTTATCACAAGGATACATTTAAAAATGATGAAGAGCAAACCATAGAGACAGAAAAGAATGCCTACTTAGCCATTGTTTCTTTAAAAATCAAGTTTAAATTAAATTTAAAGAGCTACAACATGGTCTCATCATCAGGCATTATTGTCAGTGGTAATAAGTGTATTTGCTTAAACTGATGTGTAAATCTAAACTTTGAAAACATATATTAGCTGAATGACAATCATTTGCAAAGCCTCTTTGAGGTAAGCAGTGTTTCAGTACTGAAGAGAGCAAAATGAGACTTGCCTTTTTGTTCTTTTTTTTTCCTATGTAGAAGTACAATTTAATGGCATTGGAAGAGATGTTTTTAAAAATCTATTATAGAGTCATTTCTTTAGTGAGAAGAGGGGGACAGTAACATGGAAAGGGCTTTTTTCCCTGAAAGCTATCCTTTCCCAAGCTAAAGTCCCCTATTATAAAGTCACAATGACACTAATATGAAAGGTGCTCGTTGGACATCCTGCATCGTACAGGGTAGCAAACAGACTGCTCTGGAAATGCCAGTCTGGTGTGGTATGCAGTCACCCAAGAACCCTGAAGCCAGCATCACTCCTTAAACTTGTCTCTCTCTCTTGTTCGTTAGATATTTGTTTCCAATTTGGATATACAGCTTTGTGCTTAAGGAATTGGAAACAATGCATGCATTTGGAGGAAATCATTTTACTAATGGGTTGAATTTAGTGGATCAACATTTTGAGGTTTAAGAATATTATGATTCAGTGTATTTTGTAATCTTTTTCCTCATCTCTGCCTCCTCAGAAGAACTCCAAATACTTACATTACTTTTCAAGGCTCTTTTGAGTCCGATTTATGTCTTTTGGATGTTACGCTGTGCAAAGATCAGCCTCAAGGCTACCCAGGATGGCTGTGTTTATATTTATCTGATTTAGTTTTATACTTTCTGCAGATATGGAAGAGTGCTCCCAGAATGGCCTCTGGAAATGTGTTCATCACTCAGTTTCTAAGTGTGGGACATAACTGCTCCTCCAGTTGCTAGAAGCCAAGGTCAGGGCTGTAGAAGCAGCTATGGGCAGTATGATATATATACTAGCATGTGTTAGAAACCAAGTGGGCATGGAACTAGGGAGTTTAGAATACAATGGTTAAAAAACATTACCTCCATCCCCATTAGATTTCTCAATGCATTTGCCCCAAATCTCTTGACACAAAGAACTAAGGTTCTTTTCTTATTTATTAAAACCCTACATGCCATGGTGGCCATAACACTCTCTGTATGGTAGCCCATATACTCTTTCAATATTAAGCTTTATTGGGTCCACATTTATGTATGCCAGACATTTTAAAGAGATTTAGAACTTCACAAAGAAGGTGGTGTCTGAATTTTTTTTTAATATTTAAAAGTCAAATATTCATTGAACTCTTACTTATGTAGCAAGTATAAATGAAAAGACAGCTGAGAAGTTAGTTGAGAATTTTTCCTCCTGTGGTTTTTACCTCTTGTTGAAACTGAGAGTTACCTTTGTCGCCACCACTGCCCTCTTTGAGCTTAATTGGGCTTTGAAGGACCATTAGGCGCCTACCCTGTGAAACAGTTCATGGGGAAAGCCGGGAGAGAATTGAGAAAATGTGTCCAGATTCATAAAATGGGAAAAAGGTATAATACAGAAGAGACATAATAAAACAATCCAGCGTTGCCAGTGAATGAAAGGTGAGGGTAAGTAGGAAATGAGGCTGGAGAACTGCGAGTCGAGAATATGTATTTTTTTAAAAAAAAGGTTCTGAAGAACCTAGGGGCAAGATAGGAATAAAGATGCAGACGTAGAGAATGGGGAGGACTTGAGGATATGGGGAGGGAGAAGGGTAAGCTGAGACGAAGTGAGAGAGTGGCATGGACATATATACACTACCAAATGTAAAATAGATAGCTAGTGGGAAGCAGCCACATAGCACAGGGAGATCAGCTCGGTGCTTTGTGACCACCTAGAGGGGTGGGATAGGGAGGGTGGGAGGGTGATGCAAGAGGGAGGAGATATGGGGATATATGTACATGTATAGCTGTTTCACTTTGTTATAAAGCAGAAACTAACACACCATTGTAAAGCAATTATACTCCAATAAAGATGTGTAAAAAAAAAAAGAATATTTTTTAAAGTTTTAAGAAAAGAATATATAACTCAGATAAATAATAAAAAAGACAAGATATTAACTTCAGAGAAAGCAGGTTTATGGAATTTTTTTTTAGTCATTATTAAATAAAAGTCAAGGACTACATGATGAAATCCATCCAAACAGGGATTGCTTGCACGACTTTGTTCTTATTATGGAAAAGAAATAAAGTTAACAAGCAACGGAAAGACCACATCTGAGCAATGACTCTGGCTTTTGCTATTGGTACGAGCCTCATGTCACTAAAAGCCTATCGGAAAGCAGCAATTATACCGGCAATCTAATGTTCCATCACCTTCAGAATCACTTCCTCCACATGTTGCTAATTCAGACCAGACACAACATGGGCTTCTTTATGGCCAGAGGGGAACTTAGGTTATCTCAGGCCTTGTCCAGGTCAAGAGAGGTTTCCATTTCCTAACACATTTTCCATAAATGTACTGCAGTGGTCTAAATTGACTTCAAAGTGGTCAAGGGCATTTTGGATATTAGATAATCAGAATAGGATCCATGTAGACTGGATCAAAATGTCCATTGCTCTTGTCTGCCTTAGTTTGTCAGGATGCTCCTAGGGAGCAGTGGGTCAACTTTGAGGTGTCCTTGCTACATGCCCTATCCATGTAATCAGGCCAAGACAAAGAGATCATCTTGGTCTCCTTTCTGTCAGAGGAAGACATTGTCTAAGATGAAAGCAGCCAATATTTGTGTGTGTGTGTGAGATTGGGAGTGGCTCACGGCTTGGAAAAGATGTGGTTGTTCTCCATATGGAGGCATTAAAAGACAACAGCTATTTTGAGGCCACCGTTTGACTATGCTTGGTGAAAATGGCCCAGAGCTAATGATCCTGAAATCTAACATTATCTTTGAAATTTGCATGTGATTTATTGCTTTAAGTGCCATCACCAAAGGTCTCCAATGCCTTGGTCAGTCCATTCCGTAGAGGCATTAAAATAACCACACACTTTTTAGTCTTTGTCTCTCTTCCAGTGGTCTGGCTCCTTTGCTAGTATTCAGGCCTTCTGGGACCAGTCAGTTATGAAATAAGACTATACATTCTCAGGGCTAGGAATGCCCAAGGGCCTTGCGAGGGTGGGGTAGAAGAGGGACGATGATTATATATATGCACCCTTGGATGAGGCCCCATTGTAAAAAGGTCCCACAGTTTAATGGGTTATTGTGCCATTAAAAAAAAAAAAAAAAAAACCTTTGACTGGCTACTGAACACTGTTTTGTCTCCCTATCTTTCCCATGCCCCACAGTCCTGCTATATCACTTTCCTAACCAGCTCCTTCCTCCTACATCTTACTATATTCTCCCATTTGCCCATAATCAGCAGGTCTGGAAGAACTTAGACTAAATAGTGAGACAATATTATCAATGTCTGGCAGAACTGAAGAAATTTCTATAATTGTGTTTTACTAGGGACTGGGATGGTCCCAATGAGGGCAATATCTAGTGTTTGGCTTCTGAGAGTAGGAGCTAAAGGGAAATACTTTCTCAAGGAAACCAAGAAGTAGAGAAACAATACGATCTGGTAGAAAGGGCAAAGTTTAAGTGTCAGGAAGGCCTGAGAACAAATTTCAACTCAGCCGCTTATAAATTGTATGGCCTTGAGAAAGTCATTTCATAACTATGACCTTTAGTTTCCTTGTCTGTAAACTGAGTATCATGAAGGATTATTATAAAGATTGAAAATAATATAATTGTGTCTGGCACATGGTAGGTATGTGATAAATATGAATTATTATTTTATCATCATCATCTTCAGAGCTGAGAACCAAGCTGAGGATACCAAACTCAGTTAGTGAGTCCAAAGTGTAGGACTGGTTTCAGAAAACAGACAAAACTAAGACTCTGAATGGGAGTGAGATGATCCCTAGGCAATGTGACATCAAAGCTGGAATGCCTGTAGCCTGTCTACACTGGCCTCAAGTTATGTGGTGTGTGAATGGGTGAGGCTGGTTTAAATGGATAGGGTGAGTCAACACTCTCTACTGGTGGGTGGGCTTTGGAGATCCTCTCATGTCCCCAGACCCAGCATACAGCTTGTCTGATGACAGCTTCTGGACACCATCCATCCATGGAGACACCATCTTTTCCTCCTCTCTGCTAGGGCTGGGCTTGTGTGAACATGAGACGAAAAACAAACAACGGAATCCCATCCTCTCAGCCACAGATCCAAATTCAGTTCTTTGGAAGGAGTGTTCATATTACTTCATTTGTTCAGGCACAAATATGAGAGAAGAGAGGACCTCAGGAAAAAATGAGAGAGGATTGGAAGTAAAAGACATCAAAGACTAAAAAAAACCAAAAAAAGAGGTTACTGGCTTCTACATTTAGTACTTATAAGTGAATTTTGGGCTTAAAAAAGTAAGATCTTCATTGCCAAAATTGAGTGGACTTTCAGTAACCACTGACCTTGGGCAAGAAACTAAATGCTTCTCTTTCTCCATTTCCTCATCTGTAAAATGGAAAAGCATGAGTTTAGACTGTATTAAAAATCAAGTTAACTTTTCTTTGGTCTTATACCTTGATGTTATGGAATCATTAAGAGCTGCAACTGGTTATATAAGAAACAGATCAAGGCATATCCCAAACTACCTCCCAGAAGTCCCCACCCAGAAGTGCTCAGCCAAATTAATTCCAAATTAAGGAGATTTTGTATTACATGTATTTATAAAATAGAAGAAATACTTTGCCTCCTTTGTTTACCTTTCTCCCAGGACTAAGTTAAATAAAGAAGAAATAAGACGCAAGAGGGAGGAGATATGAGTATATATGTATATATATAGCTGATTCACTTTGTTATAAAGCAGAAACTAACACACCATTGTAAAGCAATTATACTCCAATAAAGATGTTAAAAAAAAAGAGAGAAGAAATAAAAATAAGTTATGGAAAACTCCCTTTTGCTGTGCTTGTTTTTCTCAACATTTCATGTTATTTCATAACACTGATAACACAATATGATGACCAAAAACAAGCTAGGCTTCTATAGTTACACTTAATTCTTGGCTTCTAAACAATAGTGGGAGCAAAGCCCATAGGAAAATTTGGCCTGCCAGACACATTGCTTTTAGGGAATCTGATAGAATTGATGGCAGCCCTCTTGATCTTTTTTTTTTTCTTCAGTTTATTTAAAGTAAACACACACACACCAGTTCACCCTCTTCTCCCACTTCCACCCCACACACACCCACTGCCTCTGACAACCAATAATCAGTCTTCTGTATCTATGGGCTTGGTTGTTTTATTTTTGTTTTTGTTTTTGTTCTTTTTTTTTAAATTTTGCATATGAGAGATTGTACATTGTTTGTCTTCCTCTGATTTATTTCATTAGCATATTGCCCTCGAGGTCCATCCATTTTGTTGCAAATGGCAAGCTTTCATTCGTTTTTATGACTGGATAACATTCCATTGTATATATATACCACTTCTTCTTTATCCATTCATCCATCAATGGACATCTAGGTTGTTTCCACATCTTTTCTATTCTAAATAATGTGCCAATGAATATGGGGGTGCATATATCTTCTCAAATTAGTGTTTTGGGGTTTTTTTGGATAAATACTCAGAAGTGGAATTGCTGGATCATATGGTAGTTCTACTTTTAATTTTTTTAGGAACATCCATACTATTTTCCATAGTGGCTACACCAATTTACATTCCCACCAACAGATCACAAGGGTTCCCTTTTTCCCACATCTTTGCCAACACTTGTCATTTCTTCTCCTTTTGATAATAGCCATTTTAACAGGTGTGAGGTGGTATCTCTGTGGTTTCTATTGCATTTCCCTGATGATTAATGATGTTGAGCATCTTTGCTTGTACCTGTTGGCTATCTATATGTCTTCCTTGGAAAAACATCAATTCAGATCTTCTGTCCATTTTTTAACTAGATTGTTTGGTTTGTTTATTTTTTTGTTTGTTTGTTTTTGCTATTGACTTTTATGAGTTCTTATATATTTTGGATATTAGCCCTTTATAAGATATATGATTTGCAAATATTTTCTCCCAATCAGTAGGTTGCCTTTTCATTTTGATTATGGTTTCCTTTGCTGTGCAGAAGATTTTAGTTTGATGGAGTTCCACTTGCTTATTTTTGCTTTTGTTGCTTTTGTTTTTGGTGTTGGATTAAAAAAATTATCACCAAGATCTTCATCAAGGAACTTACCGCTATGTTTCCTTCTAGGAGTTTTACTGTTTCAGGACTTATGTTCAAGTCTTTAATCCACTCTGAGTTAATTTTTGCTTATGGTGTAAGATAATGATCTTTTTTTTTGCTTATAGCTATCCAATTCTCTCAACAACATTGATTGAAGAGACAGTCCTTTCCTCATTGTATATTTTTTCTTTCTTGGTCATAAATTAGTTGGCCATATATGCATGGGTTTATTTCTGGGCTCTCTATTTTGTTCCATTGATCTATGCGTCTGTTTGTTTGCCAGTCTATAGCTTTATAATGTAGTTTGAAATCAGGGAGCATGATGCCTTCAACATTGTTCTTCTTTCTCGAGATTGCTTTGGCTACTTGCAGTCTTTTGTGGTTCCATACAAATTTTAGGATGGTTTGTTCTATTCCCATGAAAAGTGTCATTGGAATTTTGATAGGGATTACATTGAATATGTGTATTGCTTTGGAAAGTATGGACATTTTAACAGTGTTAATTCTTCCAGTCTATGAACACAGACTATCTTTCCATTTATTTGTATCTTCTTCAACTTATTTCATTAATGTCTTATAGTTTTCAATAGGCATGTCTTTCACTTCCTTGGTTAAATTTATTTTTAGGTGTTTTATTCTTTCTGATGCAATTGTAAATCAGATTGTTTTCTTAATTTTTCATTTTGATAGTTTGTTATTAGTATAGAGAAACACAACAGATTTTTATGTATTGATCTTGTATTCTGCAATTTTATTGTGTGTTTATTAGTTTTCATAGTTTTCTGATGAATTCTTTAGGACTTTCATATAATATATATAATATATATTATATATAATATAATGTTTTTGCAAATACTGAAAGTTTCACTTCTTCCTTTTCCATTTGGATGTCTTTTTTTTTTTTTTTTTTTGCTTGCCTAATTGTTATGGCTAGGACTTCCAATACTATGTTGAATAAAAGTGGTGAGGGGGCCTCCTTGTCTTGTTCCTGATCTTACAGGAAAAGCTTTCAGCTTTTCACCACTGAGTATGATGTTGCATGTGGGCTTGTCATATATGGACTTTATCATATTGAAGTTCATTCCTTCTAACATGCTTTGTTGAGAGTTGTTACCATAAATTGATATTAAATTTTGCCAAATTCTTTTTCTGCATATATTGAGATGATCATATGACTTTTATGTTTTATTTTCTTAATGTAGTGTATCACATTGACTGATTTGCAGGTATTGAACCATCTTTGCATCCCTGGAATACATCCCATTTAATCATGGTGTATAAGCCTTTTAATGTATTGTTGGATTTGGTTTGCTAATATTTTGTTGAGGATTTTTGCATCATTGTTGAGGGATATTGGCCTGTAATTTTTTTTTTTCTTGTGGCATCTTTGTCTGGTTTTAGTGTGAGAGTAATGTTGGCCTCATTAAATGAGTTTCGAATAGTTCCTACCTTTTCTCTTTGAAGAGTTTGAGTTTTGGAGAGTTTCTAGTTTGAGAAGAATTGGTATTAATTCTTCTTTGAATGTTCAGTAGAATTCACCAGTGAAGCAATCTTGTCCTGGACTTTTGTTGGTTGGGAGGTTTTTGATTACTGATTCAATCTCCTTACTAGTAGTTGGTTTGTTCAGATTTTCTATTTCATCATTATTCAGTCCTGGTATGTTGTATGTATCTAGGAATTTATCCATTTCTTTTAAGTTGTCCAACTTGTTTACATATAATTGTTCACAGTAGTGTCATCTTTTGTATTTCTGTGGTATCAACTGTAATATCTTCTCTTTCATTTTTATTTTATTTGTTTTAATTCTCTTTTTTTTTTGGTGTGTCTAAAGATTCATCAATTTTGTTTATCGTTTCAAAGAATCAGCTCTTAGTTTCATTGATCATTCTGGGTTTTTGTTGCTGTTGTTTTTTGTTTGTTTGTTTGTCTCTCATTTATTTTTACTCTACTCGTGCTATTTCCTTCCATCTACTAACTTTGGGCTTCATTTGTTCTTATTTTTCTAGTTCCTTGAAGTGTAAGCTTAGTTAGGTTGTTTATTTGAGAATGTTTTTGTTTCTTGAGGTAGGCATTTATCACTATAAACTTCCCTCTCAGAAAATTTTGCTGCATTACATAAATTTTGGTATGTTACATTTCCATTTTCATTTGTCTCAAGGTATTTTTAAAATTTCTTTTGATTTCTTCTTTGCCTCATTAGTTGTTCAGTAACATGTTGTTTAATGTCCACATATTTGTGAATTTTCCAGTTATCTTCAAATACTTAATTTCTAGTTTCGTATTATTATGATTGGAAAAGATGTATGATGTGATTTCAATCCTCTCAAATTTATTAACACTTGTTTTGTGGCCTAAAAAATGATCTTTCTTGGAAAATGTGCACTTGAGAAGAATGTAAATTCTGTTGCTTTTGGAAGGAATGTTCTGCAAATATCTGTTAAGTTCATCTGATCTAATGTGTTGTTTAAAGCCTGAGTTTCCTTATTGATTTTCTGTCTGGATGATCTATATAGTGATGTAAATGGGGTATTAAAGTCCCCTAATATTATTCTATTTCTCCTTTATGTCTGTTATTTTTTGCTTTATATATTTAGGTGCTCCTATGTTGGGTTCATAAATGTTTACAAATGGTATATCCTCTTATTGAATTGACCCCTTTATCATTATATAACACCCTTCTTTGTCTCTTATTAAAGTCTTTATTTTAAAGTCTTTATTTTGTCTGATATAAGTATAGCTACTCCAGCTTTCTTTTGATTTCCATTGCATGGTATATTTTTTCCATTCCTTCACTTTCAGTCTGTGTGTGTCCTTAAATCCAAAGTGAGTCTACTATAGACAGCATATAGATGAGTCTTTTAAAAAAAATTTATTCAGCTACTCTATGTCTTTTGATTGGAGAATTTAGCCCATTTACATTTAAAGTAAATATTGATATGTATGTGCTTATTTCTATTTTGTTAACTATTTTCTGTCTGTTTTTGTAGTTCCTCTCTGTTCCTTTCTTTTCTTGCTCTCTTCCTTTGTGGTTTGATGACTTTATTTAGTGGTATGTTTATATTCCTTTCTTTTTATCTTTTGTGTATTTACTATAGATTTTTGTTTTGTGGTTACCATGAGCCTTCAATATAACAACTTATATCTATGACAGTCTATTTTAAGTTGAACAACTTAAGTTTGATCCAATTTTAAAGCTCAACATATTTACTCCCTGCCACACCATGTTTTATGTTTCTGATGTCATATTTTACATCATTTTATCTTGTGTGTCCCTTAACTAATTGTTGTAATCATAGTTATTTTTACTACTTTTGTCTTTTAAACTTCATACTAGTTTTATAAGTAACTAATCCACTGCCTTTACTAATATTTACCTTTACAGTGAGATTTATAGTTTCAGATGTGTTCTTGTTACTAATTAGTGACCTTTCTTTCCAGCTTAAAGAAATTCCTTTAACATTCTTGTAAGGCTGGTTTAATGATGATGAACTCCTTTAGTTTTTTTGTGTCTGAAAAACTCTCTCTCTCCTTCATTTCTGAGTGATAACTTTGCCAGGTAGAGTATTCTTGGTTGGGAGGTTTTTTCTTTCAGCACTTTGAACATATTGTTCTGGCCTGAAAAGCTTCTGCTAAAAAATCTGCTGATTGTCTTATGGGGGTTCCCTAGTACAGAGCAAGTTGTTTTTCTTTTGCTGCTTTTAAAATTTCCTCCTTGTCTTTAACTTTTGACATTTGACAATGTGTCTTCCTGTGGGTTTCTTTGAATTCATATTTTTTGGAACTCTCTGGGATCCATGGATCTAAATGTTTGTTTCCTTTCTCAGGTTAGGGAAGTTTTCAGCCATTATTTCTTCAAATAAGATTTCTGCCTCTTTCTCTCTCTTTTCTCCTTCTTGGAGCTATATAATGCGAATGTTAGTTTGTTTGATGTTGTCTCATAAGTCCCTTAAGCTATCTTCACTTGTTTTCATTCTTCCTTCTTTTTGCTGCTCTGATTGGGTGAGTTCCACTGCCTTGTCTTCAAGTGACAAGTGATCCTTTTGGCTGCTTCATCTAGTCTGTTGTTGAAACTCTCTAGCATATTTTTCAGTTCAGTTATTGTATTACTCAGCTCTGTGATTTCTATTTGGTACTTCCTTATATTTTCCATCTCTCTGTTGAATTTCTCACTGTGTTCATTCATTCTTCTCTGCAGTTCAGTGAGCATCTTTATGACCATTACTTAAATTCTTTGTCAGGTAAATTAGTTATCTCCTTTTCTTATTCTTTCATTTGGAACATATTTCTCTGTTTCTTCATTTTGCTTGACTCTCTGTGCTGGTTTCTATACATTATATGAAACAACCACCTCTCCTAGTCTTGGTGAACTGATCTTGTACAGGAGATGAACCTTATCATTCCAGTTCTTGGTTGTTTCTCAAACCTTTGTGCTTGTCCAAGCAACCTATTATACTTTTAGTAGTTCCTAGTAGTTGAAAATGTGCCAAAACCTTTCACTGTCCCAAAGGGGTGGATCTCAGCATCTAGATTCAAGTTAACTAGAAGCCAGACCCTCAGGCAGCAGTTTTTAAAAGTATGCAATTATATACAGATCTGTGAGACCACAAGCATAAGTCCCACAGGCCGCCAGAGCCTGGCAATCTGGAGCTGTCCGCTGGGCAGCAGTCACAAAATCAGGGCTCCAGACTAGTATATAAGTTCTTTACTGGAAGATACTTGTGAGCTGGATCAAGACAGAGGGAGACACCAAGATGGTGTCCACAGCCTACATTCCTTGAGAGCAGCTCCATAGTCCACTAGATGTGTGCCAAACCTGAAGCCTGCCCCTCAGGCCAAAGCTCCAGGACAAGCAAAGAGGCCTCCTTCACAGAAAGACCAGTGGGGGAGGGGGTTGTGCCTCAGTGCACTGCCTGTGAAGTGCCCTGGGGGTGGTAGCCTGTCATGAACCATTTCTCCAATTGCCACAGTCGCATGCGACCCAGGAATGCAAGCACCCCTGGCCACCAGAGCCAGGTGATCAAGGGGTATCCCCAGGGCAGCAGCTACAAAAACCAGGGCACTAGACATAAAAACCACAGCACCAGACACAGGTAAAGCTCCCCTCCAGGAGACACTGATGCTCTGGAGAGTGGCAGAGGGTGAGCATGAACATAGTACCCATCCTCCAAGGTCTCTGGAAAGGATTACACTCAGCCCCTAGATGTGTGTTTAATTAGAAGCCTGCCCCTCAGGCCACAGTCATAATGATTAGTTAATAAACCTCCTTCACAGAAAGACCAAGCTCTTGGGTCTGTTGCTTCTTGCTGTGCCCTGGGCGTGGTAGATATTTAAGAAGTCTTTCTCAGGACTTCCCTGGTGGTGCAGTGGTTAAGTATCTGCCTGCCAATGCAGGGGACACAGGTTTGAGCCCTGGTCTGGGAAGATCCTACATGCCATGGAGCAACTAAACCCGTGCGCCACAACTACTGAGCCTACAATCTAGAGCCCACAAGCCACAACTATTGAGCCCGTGTGCCACAACTACTGAAGCCCATGTGCCTAGAGCCTGTGCTCTGCACCACAGCGAGAAGCCCACTCACCGCAACAAAGAGTAGCCCCTGCTCGCTGCAACTAGAGAAAAGCCCACGCGCAACAATGAAAACCCAACGCAGCCAAAAATTAATTAATTAATTAATCAATTTTTTAAAAAGTCTTTCTCCATTGCTTAATGTCCTATGGGACCCATGAATATAAGCCCCACTGGTCACAAGAGCAAGGTGACGTAGAGGTGTCCCTGACAGCAGTCACAAAACTTGGGATACCAGACAGGGGTATGAGCTTCTTTCTGGGTGACACTAAATATTACAGTCCCACAGGACCAGGAACACAAACTCCCCTGACCTCCAGAGCCAGGCGATCAAGAGTTGTCCCTTGGGTGCAGCCACAAAAATCAGGGTGCTAGGTGCATGTGAAAGCTCCAGATTTAAAGTGAAAAAGGCTCATTTGCTTATACTAAAGTGTTGGCCTGAGGGGCAGGCATCTAATTTAACATGCACATCAAGGAGCCTGCTGGAACCCTCTTCGGCAATGGAGACAGGCAGGCTATCTTCACTCTCTTCCTTCACTGTGCTCAATATTGACTTTTAAGAAATCAATTTTTTTTTTCTTTTGAGGGTTTATGTGATGAATACAAATATTCCACCATTTATCTTCTGCTACGTACCTGACATGTGTTAAGTATTGTGTTAATTATTTTTATATTAATTACCTGATTTAATCTTCATGACAAACACATGAGGTCAGTATATGTTATCAACTCCATTTGAAGAGGACAAACTTATAGCTAGAAAATTTAAATAACATGTCCAAATTCACAGAGTTAGAAAATGGCAGTAGTAGAGGTCAAACCCTGGTGCCTTCAGTAAATATTGATTAAGCCCCTGTGATGTCTCAGACACTGTGCTAAGTACCTAGGTGCTGGGGTGATTAAAAACAGATACAGTCTAACCTTCTGTATGGTCAGCCCACTCAAGATGGCTGTTCTCTTGCTCTCTGTACATCCCCTGCCTAACCGGTGCCTGCTTCACCTACACCCTACTCACCTGACTGACCTTCCTACGTACTTGCCCCAGGCCCAGCTGGTGATTGTTCTTATCAAAGGGGCACTGAGGGGCATGCCTCTCTGCTGGTTTCCCTGGTAACTAATGAGCCCGCCTGATGTGAATTCCCCTATAACTGGTAATCTCCCCTTCCCCTGGAAGCGAAGACTGCCACCATGTCCTGCCTGCCGTCCACCACATATGGTGGGGTGTCGCTCCAGGACCTTGCTTCAGATGTGTAAGCTCCCTCATCCATTAAACCATTGATGTCTCTGTTGCTGTCTTTGGTCTTGAAGCTGGGCAAGCACAGCCCTTGTAGGACTGTGGGGTGCAGCCCAACACCTTCATCTAACAAGGAAGATGAATAGAAATTCATTGTACAAACCAACACGTGTTAGAATAGCAGCAAACCCAAGACCAGAAAGAAAAGTTACATGGCACTTGCAGAGCCTTTAATAGAGGGATTTGACCTAGTCAGGGAGCTTGGGAAATGCTTCCTTGATGTGCCTGGAGAACATCAAATCTTGGCAGAAGGATGGTAGGAACCATGAGGGACTAAGAGAAAGCTAATGTGACTGTGGCAGAGAGAGCAAGGGTAAGAATGTTATGTAATACAGCTGGAGAGGGAGACAGGGCCAGGACATGCAGAGCCCTGTGAACCAAAGTGAGGAATTTTGTCTTTCTCCTAAGACCAATGGAAACTCATTGAGCTACTAAATTAGGTATAAGTTCCCTTCCTCATTCAGCCCGTGGAAATGAGGTCAAGTAAACACTCACCTTATGGAGAGGGGAAGAAACAGAAGAAAGAAAGGGACAGTGTTTATGCTTTTTCTTCTTTAGGGTATTGGCCTAACCACAGCTCGTTAGCGACAAGGTGAAGGGTCTTTGGTGACAAATATTCCATGAAAACCCACAGAGAGCCCAACCTGGCTTCTAAAACTCTTTGCCACTGGAAATCTTGCACCGGTTCTCATTTTCAAAACACAGTTACATGATAAACAGATGAGTTTTACTTGCTTTGTCTACAAAGCAACAGATTTTAAAGTGCCTACTTACCCAGGGTGGTGGTTAGTAAGACTAAACATGCTTATAAATCAAACACAGCAATGAATAACGACTGATTTCCTGCCTTTTGAGTTATTGCTGGTGTTTTGAATGATGTGTGGGGAGTTTTCTCTCTTTGTTAAAGGATCCCAGGCCCTTTGAGATATACAAGGTTCTTAGAAGAAATAAAAATGAGGCAAGTCAAAGGTTGGTTTCATTCCTTTTATTGAAGTGAGCAGATGTTCATCACCTCTGAGACAAAACTGTAAAATGAGAGAAAGGACTTGAGCATCTAAGGTTTTCAACCATTTCTAGTACAATCAGAAATTTTGTGCTTACTTATGGTGACTGAACATACTATTCTGGCTTTATGAATATTAATGAGTTTTCGAACTTGAAGAAGTTTCTTTACAGATTAAAAAGTAAAAGAATCTCAAGCTCAGTTCCGCATACTTCAAGAAGGACAAGGCTCTTCTAACAGGTCTTAAAAGAAGTGGAAATGAAAGGAAAACCAAGAACATTCTAGAAAACAGGTCTCTTCATTTGTTTTGGACTTTGGACAGCAGAGGGAACTCAGATAAGGCCATTCCATGATCTCAATGTGCTCTGTTCACAGATTTGATACTCACATATTTCCTACAAAAATAGCAAGATAGTCTCTGTTGCTTCCAGCTGAAAAAAGCTATTTTTGACTCTTCTGAGCTGGCCTCTCCCAAATCTCCACACTCTTCTCTGATGTCTCTCCTGTACTTTATGTGGTGGTTTTAAAATACATCCACAGGTTCTTCCAAATTCCTCCTTCCAAGAGGTGGGACTTAATTTTGAGGGTGGGCTAAACTTCTTGACTCGCTTTTAACAAATGGAATATGGTGGCAGTCTGTGACTCCTGAAAAATAGGTCATAAAAGATATGACAGCTTCCTCCTTCCTCTCTTTCTTGCAACACTCACTCTGGGGGAAGCCAGCTGCCACGTTGTGAGGACCCCTGGGGCCCTGTGAAAAGGCCCACATGTGGGGAATGGAGGCTTCCAGCCAACAGCTACATGAGTGTGCCATCTTGGAATTGAACCCTCCGGTTCTAGTCAAGCTTTCTGACGACTGTAGCCCCAGCCAATATCTTGAGTGGTCCTGAGCTAGAACCACCTAACTAACCTGCCCCCAAATTTTTGGCCCATAGAAACTAAGAAAATAAAGGTTCGCTGTTTTAAGCCTCTGTATTTTGGGATAATTTGTTTTACAGAAATAGATAACTAATACACCATATAATATATAATAGTAACAAAAAAATTACTAACACTTGCTGAGTTTACTAGAACATAATCTCCTCACAAAAAGAAATCATGTCTGTTTGTCTCACCACCGGAACCTCCGTGCACCGGCCCAAAGTCAGTACTCAATACATATTTGTTGATTCAGTGAATGATAAGACCTTAGTTACATGACTGGTATTATGTTATTCACTTTACACATATTTTCTCATTTAATTCTCACAGCTATTCTATAAAGTGTATTTTTTATCCTTGTCTTACAGATAAGTAATCCAAGGCTTAGCAAGATGATGAAAGTAGATTCTGGCATCCTATGACTCTAGGACCTGAGGCTCACAGGGGAGTCTAGAACAGTCCCGTGGACTTAGGGTCCAGCCACACTGACATGTGTTTTTGCACCTGCTGTTCTATCAGCTAGAGACTTGTTCTTCCCATACCTCTCCTTAGAACTCCAACAACTGGGCCAGAATATGCCAAAGCTCCCATGCAGATGCCATCTGCTCCTGTAAGAAAGCATGAGAACAAGTTGAGCTGGTTAGGATGGGAAGACTCAGGTCTGCTTCTAGAGGGGAGAGGATGGACAGGACCTGCAGAGGGAAAATAGGAATCAGCCACTATCTCTCTTAGCAGAGCCTTCCTCTCTCCAGATGGTTCCATACAAGTCAAATCTCCAGTATTGGCGGCGAGGCCTCAGGCTGGTTCAGAACCTCAGAAACCAAATGCCCAGACTTAGGCAAGATCTGCAAGACTCTACGTGAATTCTCCAAACACAGCACACCCTGGGGATTAAATTCTAAGGCTCCAAGTCCCTGTATTGCATTCCTGGCCCCTCACTAAGCCTTGATGGAAAAATGTTGAGTTGTTGAAAACAAGGTTGAAAGAGATTAACCTACTAAATCCAATCAAAAATCAACATGCGGAGAACACCAACCAGAAATGTTCATGTCTAAATACACAGTGTCTTTGTGGTAACCTACTTTTTCCTTTCAAAACATAAAAATCTGCAGTACTATTGTAATTTATGTGGAGACTGAGAGTTTCATTTTGTGCTGTTTTGGAGCTTTTTGCTTCATTTCATAAAATGCTGTGGCTCTGTGATGAGATATTTAGATTTGGAAATAACCTTACCAAACTTTGTTCTTATAACTGTATCTAGTGCTACCTTTAAGATGGCTAATTTTTTGTGAAAATTAAGTTTTGAATAGATTTCTAGAAGCTTGTATAGCCCATAAGAGAATCTCAAGGTAATGCATTTTGATACTTTCCCAATGAGCAGCTTATTTTTCTGGTGGGAAGAGAGGGAAACAGGGAACAGTATTATTTGTTTGAATGTCAAAGTAATTTTTAGAAGACTATATAATGACATAGAAAGAAGCTCACTCTACACTACAAATAAGAAATAGTATGTATATTATGATGCTCTTATGTTAAATATAGAGAAAGATTTATGTTTACATATAGAAAAGACCAGGATAGATGTGAAATATTAATAGTTAGCCCCTCCCTTCCCTCCACCCATCCATTCCTTCCTTTCAATGCCTCTTCAGTGCCTATGTGTCAGGCACTGACTAAGGTTCCAAGTGTCCAAAGATGAGTCAGTTCTGCCCTCAAGTGCCTCAAAGTCCAATGAGAAACTCAGTGAAATAAACAATTGGAAAAAGCCAGATGCATAAAAGGCAGTAGAGCATAGTGGTTCTGAGAAATCACCCTTGTGATCAACATGGATTTGAGTCCAAACCACATTTTTACACTTACTATGTGCACTGAAGCAAATTTTCTCACTTCTCTAAGTTCCAGTGTCCACATGTGCAAGTGGGGATAAAAAATACCTACCTCACAGGACAGTTGTAAGGAATAAACAGGAAGCCTATGAGTGTGAAGGGTTCAGCATAGACCCAGCTATAGTAAGCACTCAATAAATGGCCAGCATTGGCTTTTATCATAGATGGCAGAGCGAGAGCTCAGAGGAAGCTTACAGGTTCCTGAAGATCAAAATCCCTGAACTCATAGTCAAATGACTAACCCTGAACTAGTAATGATAAATCAGTAACCTAGGGTTGGTATGTTTTGCAAACCCAATCATTGGGCAAAAGCTGCCATTGTTACCTTACAAAAATTTCCATAATCTACAACATCATGCAGCTCCTGTTTGAAGAGGACACTTTTTTTTCAAAGCTTTTAGCTTCCCATGTCTGTGGCCTCTTCTGAAAGACCCTGAGGTAGCCCCCTACCACATGGCAAATCTAAAACCAGCTCAAAGGCCACCACCAGAGACCCTTACTTCCAGAGGTAGCATGGTGAGAGAGTGAAAGCCCAGCCCTTGTAGTCAGGCAGCCCCGAATCAGAGCCCGGGAACACTGAGCAAGTGAGCTGTGCCAGCCCCTCTGTTTGGCATGAGAGTGAAAATAACTACCTCGTGGGTTTGTCATGGAAATGAAATGAAGGCCACTAACCCAGTAACCACCACTTGGCACATGCTCTGCAAATGCTGGTTTTCTTTCTTTGTCAATAAAGACGATGTATTGACTGTACACACACAGACTTGTATGACTCTGCCACTCAGTGCCAACATGCCCTCATTCTCTCGTCATGTAGAGCAAACAAACCTTTCAGATGCTTTTAAAATTGAAGCCCAGCTGAACTAACTAACTATGTTTTGAGGGGAAGGTGCACACCTCCCACTCATTTTAGGCATCATCAGACAATACTGACAAGAGGAGACATGAAATTAGTCAAATCGATTGGGTTTCATTCACTACTATTACCCAACAGTCTGAATGAAAAAGTCTGTTCAGCCAAATGGTCCTAGTTTCATTAGAAACTATACTAAAATTTTGCAATTGAAAGGTGAAGATACTCCAATGAAAGCAAAATGACCCAAATATTTCATTCATCCATTTATGTAGATGCCCAGTCACTTGGCAACTAGCAGATACATGTATAACAGTATCCTACAAAAAAATGTACAGCAATAACCTTTGTTCCCACAAAGAGAATTTGGTAGATAAAACATGTCTTTGATCTCTCTTTATGGGGCTGCATACCCTGTCAGCTGCAAATACTCACAGGTGTTCTCTGTTCTCCCTGACACAACTCAGCTCTTTGGTATACACCTGCTCTCCACTGAATCGTTTTCTCAGAGAATACCAATAACTTCTTCATCAACAAGACAATGGGCTTTCTTCACCCCCGCTCTTAGTCGATTTGATTTTTTTCATGGCTTCTAACACAGTTGACTGCTCTTTTCTCCAATTTCTCTCATCCTTTGATTTCTCTCCAAATTCGCTTGTGTTGCTTCTCTTTAATTCATCATCTTCATTGTTGGCAAAGTTATTTATTGAAAATCCAGTTCTGCCCATATTATTCCCCTGTTTAGCATCCTTCAGCGTTTGCCTACGGCCTATGGGATAAAGTACGATTTCCCCGCTACTACATAGAAAGGCCCTTTGAATCTTGCTCCTGTCTGTCCTTGCAGCCTGGTCCCCTATTAGTCCCCTTAGAAACTTTATTGTCCAGTGATGTGAAAGGGCTTCTCTTCAAGTTGGTCACGCTCCTCCAACCCTCCACTCCTCCGCTTACATGGGCTAAGCCAGATGAAGATCTTTGACTTCCTGAAAATTCCTGGGCTCAACATCAACTCTGTCACCTGTTTGCTGTGTGCCTGCTTCCATCTCTAGTTTTGAGTTGCTTTATAAGAAGAACGCATTTTCTCTTGATACCCTAAGGCCTAGCACAATGCCTGGTATGTTATAGGAAAACAAATCAAACTTTGTCGGGTAAACAGGGTTCTGTTGGTTTACCTCTGCAATTTCTCAACCATCTTTATCCTCGTTCCCATTCTCTCTGTTGTCTCCCAAACTAAAGAGTTAAGTCTTTTACTTAGACTGTCACAAAGCCTTTTACTTATTTTCTCCTGTGTTCTACGTTTCCTCACTAATATCCATCTGAAACAGAGAAGCCAGAGTAACGTTCCCAAAGTATTATTTGCACATGGGTGGTTGGTAAATAGCCACTGATCCAGTCCTGCAAGGATGCCCTACCCACCTAGCTAGTCCAGTCCCCCAAGGATGTCCTACCCACCTAGCTGCCACCACCGTCTCCCTCCCCAGACTTCAAGTTGGAGGAACTTGACACATCAGAGGAGTTCTAGTACCTGCCCCACAATAAGACCAGCATTGATTTCACTGAATTCGTGTTCAGTCTACACATCAGTATCTGCTTAGAAGCTGTCAATGCCAGGGGACCTAATTACCGCTCCTTACCATAAAAAGAAATGAAATCGGTTAAAAGTTAAAAAGAAATTATTGTTTCCAGACCTATGTAGTATATGGAGCAGAAAGAACAAATGGAATAGTAACTTTACATATTATTATAAAACCTAAGAATAAAAAGGAAATAGCCCATTCACCACATACTGGATTTAATAAGAAAAGGCAAGAATAAAGCAAGTAATACTTTGACACACCATGAGCTAAATTTTTAAATAATATACACATGTTTTTATAATAAAAGTTTTTTATTAAAAAAAAAAAAAGAAGCTGTCAATGCTTCATATAACCTATCAAATAAAGTCGACATTTCTTGGCAGAGTATCAATGCCCTTCATAATTGGATCCCATTTGCAGCTGTATTTACAAATAATACATGTGAAATTCTATACAAGTACATCTTAAAACTTAATATGCATATGAATCATTTGGAGGATGCTGCTCAAAATGTAGATTGATTCAGGAGGGCTGGAGTGAGGGCCTGAGACTCTGCATTTCTAACAAAGGTCAGGTGATATTGATGGTGTTGCTCCCCAGGCCACAACTTTGAGTAGTGAGGGACTCACCTCAAAGCCACCTCTGTGCCTGTGCTCCTACTATGACTTCTGTCTGGAATGCCCTCTGGGCTCCATTAGTTAATTGGTTAATCCCCCAAAGTCAAGTTCAGATACCACCTCCTCACTAAAATGTTCTCTTATCTCCTGAAGTAAATAGGAGCTCTGTCTTCTTGGGATTCTTGTATGTTTGCTATGGGAAAGCAATCATCCAAAAGGCATAACTAGCAAAGTTGTCACATATATTTCCATCTTAGGACAAGTTTTATTGTTTTCCCGTAAATGGACCCAAACATACCCTAAAATGACCTGCACATTCATGACTAGTTCTACATAGCAATGAAAGTACAATGGAAGGCTCCCATTCATTCACAATAAAATAATCAGAAAAATGTGAACAACCTAGAATGTGAAGAATTGCATGATAATTATTTATGTTCATAGTAATAAACGCAGAGGCATAAGGAGCTTAAAATAGCTTCTGAATCTCAAAGAAAGATTAAAATTATATTCAGCATGTTTTAGTATTAAGTGAATTTGTGTTCTAATTCTCTGAAAACTGACATTATGGTCTGTGCATGTGTACATGTGTGTGTATGTGTGTGTGTATGTATAGGCATGATATGTTCTGATTCCTTGAAAATATATATGGAATATATGATTACCTTTTTTAGTTACAGCCAATATTCAGCACCCTTAGCACCAACTCTATGGCCACCATTCCTATAACACACACACACACACGTACACACACATGCACACACCATTTCTCAGGGGAAAAGATTTAAAAGCTACTGTACTTCCTAAATTCCCCAAATAAACTCCTCAAAGCTTTCATTTTTTTGTCTAACGTTGAGACCCAACCATTATCTGGACTGAGCCTAGACATTGGTTGCTTCTCCATTTTTTGGTTTTCCCATAATGAATGCATATTGTTCTTCATTCCATAGAGATTTGCAGTAGATTACAAACACACACAATAAAATTTCAAAAGCAGATGAAATTAAATATGCAGAAGAAAACACAGTGGTTGAATATGAATGAAGCCAGGAAGAGTGGTTGCCTGAATTTGTGTTTCATAAGGTGCTGCCTATTCTTCAACCTGGAACAAGCATGTGGTACCTACAGGTCTGCCTTCCCACGTCCCCATCCTCTTCCTTTTTGCCTTCCCACAGCCCATCAGGGCAGATGGCAAGTGTTCTCATCTTCCTCCTCTCTGGGGCTTGTCCTACACATGCCTCCCCTCGTCCAGAGGTAGCATAGACCTCTCTGTCTTCCCTGGGATTTTATCAGAAATTGTTGCTTCATTTACTAGGAAGAATAAATCACACAGTTGTTTCATATTAAAAAAAAAAAAAAGTTGCATTCAATACATTCTGCCCCTAATAACCCTCCCCCCACTCTAAGGACATGTCCTTTTGTCTAGGAATCTAACTCCTTCCAAGAAAGTAGGAAGTAGTTATTGTCTTGCACTTGTGTCTTGGTCCATCTTCCAAGCCCCCAGAGACTGGCCAGATGAACCTCGTTATTGGCTGAAAGTCTCATTTCCTATCAATGGGGGTCCTTTCTCATTCTCCAAAGAAGCTTGACTTTCCCAACACTGGCTCCATCTTCGATGGAATCTAGCCACACAATCAGGCCAAGTTTTCCTCTGCATGGACTCCTGCAGACACTGCCTGCCACCTCATCCTGTCTGCTGCCTCCAAAGCCTGGCTCAAGAAAGAGGCAGGAGTTAGCTGAGCACTGCTCCAACCCCGGCTTCCCAGGAGCTCTCATGCTGCCACCCCCAACTCCTGCACTCCACCCCTCACCCAGTTACCTTTGTGGGAGGTCTTCCCCAGGACATTTAATAATTTGTATATCACATGCATCTGTATTTCACAGTGTTGACCTGATAAAAATTGGAGAGTCAGTGAGGCCTGGGTCAAAACCCAGAGAGAAGATGTGCAGGCCCGGATGCAGGACGGCAGGACTGTCAGAGAAAGAGGAAAAGGAGGGTCATAGATCTTTATCTCCAAAGTCCCTTCATGGATTCTTAGTCTTTGAAAGATGAGGTCCCTTCCTAGAAAAGAAAACAAACCCAACTCCATGGCATAACCCTAAGTCAACAGTGAAGAGCCTGGGACAAATCTGGGATGACCATGCTGGAAGGGGAAGACTGGAAGCCATTGCCAGGCAAGAGGGAAGACCCAGAGTGAACCCTCTGAGTATGCAGAGATGCTGGAGGGCAAGTGTTCCACAGTAGAGACCAATGTCAGCAGAAGGCCCAGGGTGTCATGATCAGTAGAAGGAGTGACTATATCTTAGTTCTAAAAAGTAGGAGGGAAGAGCTTCTTTCCTAAGGATCAGGAAACTGGATGGAAGCAGGCCAGACCCGGGCTCTTGCTGAGTGAGGCTCATCCACAGCAGCCATGAGTCTTCCAGCCACTGAGCACTCAGTGCTCACAGGCTATACTGGGTCCCCTCCATGCCTGACCCATTGCCTGTGGACAGTGCACTGTTTTGGCCCTAGATATTGTAAGCACCTGAACAGAGACTTGGACTTTTATGAGAGGAGGGGAGACCTTGCATCCTGACCGAGGTGGGACTAGGCAGAATGGACCAGAAGTTTTCCTGAGCCAGGGCAGCAGTGGACACTCTGCCCCTGATACAGAGGCTCTCCCTTTCATTCTCCTCACTTTGTCTCTGCCCTCAGCTCCTAAGGATCCCTTGGTTCCTGATTGCCGGTAAATTGTCTTCTGCATGGCTCAAAGCTTCAGGGTTTATATTGGCCTATTTCTTATAAATCTACCCTACTTCTCACACACAATTTGCCTTGATCTCAGTAATTTGTCTCTGCCTTCATTCAAAGCCTTGGACTTTCTCTTATCCATGACAAATACCTGATTCTTCCAATCATGTTTTATTTTGCTCAGGCTCTGTCTCTTACACTTTAACCACAATCCACTGCTATTTACATCACTGCATGAAAATATTGGAAACAGTCACTAAAGGGGAAGAGGAAGAGAGAGTCATGGGAGAATTTCATCCATGAGCGAGTTCTCAGCACCACGTCAACTGCCTATCTGATCACCAGGAGAGGTCAGGTGACAATGTGTGTTTCATTATTCTTTTCTTCTTGCAACTGGAGAACATTCTATTATTGATAGAATTGGAAGGGACTGTGGAAATTACAGGATACAAGGCAACCATTTTACAGAGAGGTAAATAGTGGGCCAGAAAGTTTAAAGCCTTTGCCCAAAGTCTAAGGGCTAATTAACAGATAGGCTAAGACCAAAATCTAGGTCTCCCGATTTCCAGGTCCAATGTTCTTTCCACTGCATTAAAAACTGCTTCAACACACATAAGTAAATGGAAATAGAATTGGATTTTTTTTTTTAAAGCCAAGACTTCAGTGGGTGAAGCTCAAGAAGATCTTGTTTCACTCATTCATTTTATTCCTCTTTATCGGATGCCCACTCTGTACCAGCACTACTGGGAAAAGGAGCTAAAGGTGGGAGCAAACAGATGCCAGTGTGATCTATGAACCTCAGACACTAAGCAAATATCCATGCAGTCAAATCATACCATATCTCATTTTCTGTCTTTCTTTCCCTCTTTCTTTCTTTCTTTCTTTCTTTCCTTCATTTTAGAGTAGGGGCTAGATGTGGCCCATGGACCATAGTTTGTTAACCCCTGTTCTTTTATTTATTTACTTATTTATTTATTTTAATTTTTGGCCACACTGCATGGCTTGTGGGATCTTAGTTCCCCCAATCAGGGATCAAACCCGTGCCCCTTGCAGTGGAAGCATGGAGCCCTAACCACTAGATTGCCAGGGAATTCCCAACTCATTTATTTTAAGATGCGACTATTTTCTTTTAAACATATCAGCATATCCAATATAAAGTCTCACTGTACCATTAATGTGTCTTACCATCGACATGGCCTGGAAGGGAGCCAATTTCCTCCAGAGAGTATTTTCCATTTGTTTCTTTCATCCAGAGCTACTCCCAACATGAAACCTCTTTTAAACTACATTCTCTGTTTGAGCTTTTCTGGACCACACTTGCATTTGGACTTCAGACCAGAAACCTGCGTGATGATCACCTCCTGGTTCAAATTACCAGGAGAGAGTTTTCTTCTTTTTCCCACCAGGGCTAGGGTTGAGTTTCCTTGCTGTCCCTTTCTCTGGGCTGGGTTTGTTTCTGATGTGCCCTTATACTGGTGGGCCAGCTTTGCGTGTGGAGTCCCGTGCTAAATTACCTTGAGTTTTTTTTTTTTCCAAGTTCCTCAGAGGTACATACAATAATTGTGCATTTTACCATCAATGGCTTCTTTGGTTCTATAAAATACAGTGGTTATAGACTGTGATAAGAATTTTGAAATAGCAGTCCAAAGTGGCACAAGTAAGCATAAGAGAGTGACCTAATTTATAGTGAAGGCCCTATGAATAAGGGATATGTAAACTGTATGAGTTTGCTAGGGCTGCAATAACAAATAGCACAGACTGGGTGGTTTAAACCACAGAAATTTATTTTCTCACAGTTCTGGAATCTGGAAATCCAAGATCAGGTGTCAGCAAGGTTGATTTCTTCTGAAGTCATTTTTCCTTGTCTTGTAGACGGTCGTCTTCTCCATGCGTCTTCACATTGTCTTCCCTTTGTGTGCATCTGTGTCCTAATCTCCTATTCTTATAAGGGCACCAGTGCTATTGAATTACGGCCCACCCCAATGACCTCATTTAACCTTAATTACCTCTTTAAAGACCCTGTCTCCAAATACAGTCAGATTCTGAGGTCCTGTGGGCTAGGATTTCCACATGTGAATTTTGGGGGCACATAATTCAGCCCAAAACAAAAACTGAGGCCTGGAAAATGGGACAAATGACCCAGGAGCTGAGCATTCCAGACAGAGGATCAGCCTGTGCAAAGTCCTCTTAGATAAGGAGGCCAGAGTTAGTTTTAAATTCCTTTAATGTGGTATCTCCAAAGTGTTTATATCCAAAGGAGAAGAATGTCATTTCAATGAATCAGTTTCTCTTGAAATCTGAAATAGAAATACGATGGATTCTTGATTATAAATTACATTAAAAATCATATTTGTAAAAGTAAATAGGGTTATGCCCTCTGATTATAATTATCACCCACGATTTCCTCAATCTGAAGTTGATTTTGTGCCCCGTTGCTGTGTTAAATGCCCTGTGAATTGACATGTGAATCTCTAACAAGATAAATTAGTGCCATTACATATGCCTTTTGGATGGAGAGGTATTAAAACCATTCCTTCTTACTGCCTTTTTAGAATAGTCTCATCTCCAGGGGCCGAGCATTCCAGATAGGGGGAACAGCCTGTGACACTGGAGAATAAATGATGATTTGTAACAGGATCATGGAAGGATGCTTTCCATCTGGTGTATGGAGGGTGCCCTTCCTCTCAGCCCATATTCTTTAATTTGGTGCAAAAGCCCATACTCATCCCAGTATGCACTCCTCCAAATCACTCCTCCAAAGGTGCTTCCTGGGACTTCATAAAAGTGATGGTAAAAAGCACAATTCATATTTTTTCACATGTGTGACTCTACAGCAAACAGGACCTGAGGATATCTCTGCTTTTACTGGGCTATCTCAAAACTGGATTTGAAATTCCAGTTTGTTGTAAGATTAGACAAAAAGAGCCTACTTGTATTTTCAGAGTTCTGCTATAAGAGCTTCTTGATAGAAGCAAATGATTTACTACATTGGAGAAGTGCCTAGTTACAGTATAGCTCATCAGATGAAAGGCATGATTCTTTTTTCAAGCAAGTGCTCTGCTCTTAAGTGACCAAAACACTCACATGAATGCCTAGGAGGGTGTTCAGCATTTTCCCTCATCTCTATCTGGGTTGTGTGACAAGCAGATATAAATGTCAGCTTACATTTGCTAGGCTAGAATGTAGAGCTCTTGGAAGTTCCTTTGCAGGCAGGTCTTTCCCTGGGAGCAGGGGCACATTCTATTCAAGGAGTTGAGAGAATTGTGGTGAGCTGTTTCTTTGTCACTCATCTGCCATTCTCAAATAGAAATAGGAGAGGTGGTCCCCAGGAATGAGATTTGAGATGGCAGTCCCCCCACATGCAGCCAAATCCTATGTTGAGTGGAAGAGGTGGGGAACTTCTCACCAGCTGCGACCCTAATTTTATCTCATCTGGACCCTAGGTTGATCATACTAGTCCCAAAGAAGAAATCTCCCCACCCTCTCTTCCCCGCTTCGTGCTACTGGGATTGTTTCATTCAGAGAAGAGCTTTGGCTCTGATAAAGAGCAGTGATGAGAGATCAATGGATCATTCACTCAAACAATAATTGTGCATTTTTCTTTCATTTTATTATTTATGCAAGTTAAAGCTTGTTGGTAACAGGAACTCTTGCAACTGTAAAATAAAACTACATAGGTGTAAGAAGTCATGTAAACGGTTAATGAGCTTATTTCCAAAGTTAGCAAAACTTTCATTGTAAATCAGTCTGTACTCAGGAAATAAAAATTATTAGTGTATAAACACAAATTCCATTGTGACCTTCAGGATGTCACCCTACTTCTTTACCTAGCAGTTTGAGTTCTCGTATTTGCAGTGTTACACAAACGGTACTATTTTCTTTTATGTGCAGTTTGCATGAGTAAACCATCAGAGAATAAATTCTATCTTTAAATAAAAAAAAATCCTACTAGGTGCTCAGTGCTGTTCTACATACTAGCATATTCTGTTCCCCAAATCTCTTGTTGAAGCTGTTTGTTGTGTTCTGTATCTGTCTCTTCCTTTTTCACTTCTCTTCCACCCTTCTAATCTTCCTTTTTATTTTAAGGTTTATATTATTGATTATTAGATCAAATAATTGCATTTGGTTTGATAAAAAAAAGGAGGCTTCAAAGTAGTTAAATCCTAACTTCAACTGTTAATTTCAGGCTTAGTGGAACAAAGCAACTGTATTACCACAAAGATCAAAAATAAGGCAAATATTCAGCTGTTGCCTCTCTGAAGCACTCAAAGAGCCAACTAGCTGACACCATTTATTGACTTTATGTTCCAAAACAGTTGATTAAGCTTAAATCTGTCCCTTTCACCTGAAAAACTGTAGGCTTATGTAGAGAAATAAACCATTTATTTCAAAACTAAACTTTGAAGTTTGAAAATAAAAGCTAAAGAGTTGTGGCCCCGTACACAAGGGCTCTTCTAACCTGGAGGGCTCATCTGAATTTCAAAGGGAAATGCTAACAGGTGAGTACTCACTCCTTCATGCATGGGCTGGGCTCCTGGAACCCAGCACTGCAGACAACGCAGAACCCGCCACTAATATACTCACCAGATAACTGATGGACTTCCCTATGGACAAGCTTAAGGCACAGGACCCTTGAAGGAAAATCATCCGATATTGCCCACCTATGATCCTGAGTCAAAGGCAGAAGAAGTAATTCTTTCCTTTTTCCTCTGCCCTCCTCTGGCTGCCTGGAAGTGGCACAGACTCTGGGAAAGGGGCTTAGAAGGTGGAGCCGCAGGAGGTGTAGAGCAGTGGTTCTCAAACTTTGCTGCATTGCTACACATTAGAACCACAAAGGAGTTTATTAAATATCTGACACCTAGGCCATGCTGGGGGTATGGGGGTGGGTGTGTGAGAAGCAGGTGTTAGCATTTGTTGAAGACCCCCAGGTGTCTCTAATGCACAGCAAGTCTGAGACCAGAGGTAGAAGTGGTGTTTCTCAATTAGGCGGAGCCTGAGTGTCTGCATTTCTAGCAACCTCCCAGGTGGTGCCCATGCTGCTGGCCCCCAAAATGCACTTTCAATAACAAGGTGTAGGGTTCGTCTCCCCATTCCACCCCCCAGTGCTGTCCTGGCAAAATAAAAGGAGCCAAGAGAAAAGAAAAGTGAGCCTGGGGCAGAAATTCTTGGTAGTTAGCTTAATGAGGCGAGGAGAGGGTGGAGGTGGGTAGGTGAGGTTATCTGGAGGAGCTCATCTCATTGCCACAGCCTGGAACAAAGGATAAGAAAATCTGTGCGTGACCCAGGAGGACAGAATTGCTTGCTATTTTGAGGTAGGACACCCGCTCCCCCATGACAGCCCTTCCCTCGCCCCGCAGCCCAATACCACGCACGTGGGGAGAATTGGTTTGCCCTGTGCCTCTATCCAGAATGTCCAAATTCCTATGCCTCCCTGTAATTACACAGCCCAACAAGGAAAGGAAGGGCTTAGACCCCCTCCTCAGCATATAAAAACGCTCCAGGTTCTTGCATTTTAAACCAACCCCCAAGCCAACTCACCTGTTTGGACTCTGGGTTCCCTTGGAGCAAAACCTCTCTCCTTTCTTGCACACAGACAGCTTCAGAAAAAGAACCCATTGTATGCACCTACTGTCCACATTTCTCTTCTTTTCTACCCTGTCAGTATTTGAAATACTGCAATTTTGCTCATTGTAAATTTTTTTGCATTAATTTTGAGTATTTTAAAATACTGCCTTAAAATATTATTAACCTTGATTACTTAGTGTTTTGGCACCCCCCTCCCCTTATATTTTGCTCCCAGGGCAAATGCCTCACTTGCCTTACCGTAGTCCCAATCGTATTTTATTTACTCCTCAACCCATTATGATCTGGTCTCTGCTCCCCGAACTGCAATAGAAACTAACACTGAAAGGTTCATTAAAAAATCCTTGACATGTCATTTTTTTAGAGAACATTTTTTCACTCCCTGTATCAGTTGACATTTTTTGAGCATTTCAAACAAGTCAAACAAAATACTATTATTACCAAAAAAGTTACTATACTTATACCGAAACCTATTCCTAGAATGCATCTTGTTTCATTCCCTATTTTGTTTTATTTTATCGAATTATAGTTGATTTACAATATTAGTTTCATGGTTACAACATAGTGATTCCGTATTTTTGTAGATCATACTCTATTTAAAGTTATTATAAAGTATTGGCTATATTCACTGTGCCGTACAATATATCCTTGTAGCTTATTTATTTTATACATAGTAGTTTGTATGTGCAAACTATCTTAATCCTAACCCCTATCTTGCCCCTCCCCTCATCTCTCTCCCCACTGGTAACCACTTGTTTGTTCTCTATATTTCTTTATTATTTTAATAGCACTTGTATACTTCCTAAACTTATAGCAGTTCTTAATTAAAAACCTTCCTAATGTTATAGTATTGTTACCCAAACCAAAGAGGAAATGAGTATCAGTTCAGACAGCCGAGGTTACAGGATCCAGTTAACCAACTGATTCTGGTTATGGCATAAACCCAGGGTTTTTTGCCAAGGCTATTCAAACCAAAGCCATGGACATCAGGCTGAAACTTTCATTTTGAGATAATCTTCTCTTTTTTACATCAATTAAGAAAAAATTTAGGTTCATACTTTTCTTGCAGATTTTAGTTTTCAGTAGCCTGGAATTTTCCCGTTAAATGTTGAAATCTTTCTTGGCCAGCATGACATAGCTCATTGTCCTGTCATTGTGATAACCTAGTCTCTTGGCATTATTTGAAATGTATGGGTGCCGTACTAGTGTCTCATTATAATTCATGGAGCCACCTAGAGGTTTCATCTCCCAGGAAAGGTAGAATTAAGGCTGTGTAATGAGCGCTCCTTTTTAAGACACTTGGCCCTTTCGAGTCATCTTGGAACACAGTTTGCAGCTCCGTTCTGCATAGTTACTGTGTGTGAGCACTGGTGCCAATAAGTCCCTCCTCCTCTGTATATTTTCCCAAGGTCATTTGGTAACTCACAGTTCCCTATATTTCTCTTTCTCTACTTACACAGATAGACATTAATTTCATGTCTCTGTGCTAAAAGCAAAGAGTTAATAGAAGGAATAAAATACCAACTCATGTTAACCTTTCATTAAAATTAATAAAAAATTAAACAGGCCCCTTTATAGTCAAACTTCTATGCTCATCCTAATTTCCTTTAGTATACTTTATATGAACTTTTTTCTTAATATCATTATGAAATTATGGCCTTGCACAAATTCATCATATTTCAAATAATCACAATTATTATACCCTTTTTGATGCTCAAATTTCAATTTGGCCACTGGAAGACCTCTAAGCTAGCTCTTTTGTCTTTTCAGCACTGTCCCTTGCATCTCTGCTTTCTGGTAACATATGGTATTCCAGGTTCATTCTACTGTGTGTGTGTGTGTGTGTGCGCACACCAGGAGTGCTAGTTTCATCCAGTGAAGTATTAGCAATCCAAATCTGGGCATTTAGGAGTTCATGTGAGAATAGGCAGTGAACAAACTGATACTGCTGTTGAGACACTTCTAGCAGGAAAAATGTTGCTTTTTAACATCCTGAGTTCACATTGATTTTTTTCTAATATTATTAACATAATTAAGTCACTGTATTTGACTCACATCATGAGGTTTTATCGACAACCTTTAAGACTTTCTAATATATTGCTGCAACAAATGACCTCAGCTTGAACCTTGTTTCTTTCATAGTTCCAGCCATGTTATTGGCTTTTGTGCTTGTCTTTGTGTCACACTGACATTCGAGGACTCTGAGCTTTTGTTCTTTGTACCTCATGGCCCTTATCACACTGATTTCCAATCTCATCCCAGATGACTTCTCAGCTGCTGGGAAATGTACCTAAGTGTTTCTTGCCCCTGAGGAGTAATTGTTCTGGATGGTGGCATGTTGATTTTCTGCTATGCGAAGAAAGGCTTGGCTTCAGTCATCTCGAAGACTCTTCTCTGTTTGAAATTCAGTTTTGGAGGACACCACATTTCCCTTTGTCCATACTTCCTCTGCCACCAGTTCTGTATCTGTCCCTGCAATTTACAGCCATTGACTTCCAACACATTTTAGTACAGGAAGAAACATTTGGTCTCCGGATAGTCTCCTTAATGACAACATTGAAAGGACAGAAGCACCTTTTTCTCTGTCTCAATCTGGTTAATATATTTCCTTCTAGAAATTCAGGTTTTATTACATTTTTCACGAAGAGGTCCTCCTTGACTGGTGAACCCAGATGTGCTGATCCCTTTGTTCAAGTGATGTGGAACTCTACAAGAGTTTGCTCTGGCTACATCCACGGGTTGGGTGGGGAGTGAGGGCCACACCACCTTGTGGGCTGTGCCAAAGACATCCTCTCCCCTTTACACTTAGGAAGGGGGCTCTGGACAAGGGAATGAGAGAACACTTGCTTAGAGAGATAAGAGCTAGAAAGTAGAGAACATAAAGGGACTTATATATGATCTCTTATTCAAAATAACCTTAGCAGGATGGAGTCTGGTTTTGGCAGCAGGCTAAGTTTCATTTCACGCCTTTGAGCTGGAACAGAGTGCATAAGAAATGTCAATTTGCAGGAGGTTTCCCATTAAACGAGGCAATTTGGGTCCAGAATTAATACTGTATACATTTAAAAAATATCAGTGAATAAAGCAGAAACTAACACACCATTGTAAAGCAATTATACTCCAATAAATATGTTAAAAATAAATAAATAAAAATATCAGTGAAAAAAATTTTTAATTGTAATCCTAATGCACTTTATCTTTTTAAATGGTAACTCAGAATGTATATGAATGTAAAATCTGCCATTTATGAGCCAGGCTCAATGCTAGGCACTTGACATTGATAACTCTTCCAGTATTCCTAACAACATGCTGGGACAGGTACTATGGTTATAGTACTTTGTTATATTGTCTTAAAGATGGGTAAATGGAGGCTTAGAAAGGTTAAGTAAATTACCCTTGGTCATAAACTAGTAGGTGGTAAGTTGCGATTCAAATTCAGGTAGTCTAACTCTGACTCCAGAACATGGTCCTGAATATGTGTATTATATGTATCATATGTGTGTGTTTGTGTATGTGTGTGTGTATAACAAAAATTGGGTCATATCACACCTATAATTTGGAATACTTTTTCTCACTTATTAACTTATTAAGAGCATTTCCCCCTTCTTATAATGTTTTATAAAGGATCATTTTTAAATGGCTGAATACTGTCTTTTCTTGAAATTGTAAAGTTATTTTGCCAGTCACCTATTAATGAACATATAAATAAAGCATTGTACTTCTATTTTTGTGTCTCTATTTTCTTAGGATACATCCATTGGAAGGGGATTACTGAGCCAATGGAAGGGGCCAGTTTGAGTACCCAGGTAAATATCACCAAATCACTATCCACAGAGTTTGTACAAATTCTTACCTCTGCCAGCAATGTTTTAGGGAAAACTTCTATCAAACTTTTACCACCACAGAAAATTTTCTTTAAAAAATGTTTTGCCATTTTAGTGGGTGAATAAAATATATATCTTGTTTTAATTAGCATCTGTTTGATTAGTTATGAGTGTGAATATTTAAAAATATTTATTAGATTTTGTATTGCTTTAAAATTTCTGTGTGGATCCTCTGCCCACATTTCTTTTGGGGTATTAGAGTTTTACTTATTGATTTGTAAGAGTGCTTCATGTTTTAATGATATTATCCTTCTGCCCGGTTGCTAAATTACTTTTCCCAAGTTGTGATTTTATTGTTGTGAATGATGTTCCTTGATTTAGAGGAGTTCTAATTGTGTAATAGTAAAGTCTATTTAGCTTTTCCTTTGTAATTACTTCTATTGCTTTTATGCTTCAAATGTCTTTCCCTCTCCAGAAATCTGATAATTATTCACTTATATTTTTGTCTATGTATGGTTCTTTAATCCATCTGTTTTAATTGTTGTTTTTGTTTTGGGCTGCTGCATAGTGAGGCTATAATTTCAATTAATCAATTTTCTCAACTATTTGATGAATAAACTCTCTCATTTTTGTTGTGCTTATTTATTAAGCTGGAATATATACCAGAGTCTATCTCAAGGCTGAATGTTCTATTCTATCAATCTATCTGTCAGTTCTTGAACTAGTACCATACTGCTTTGTTTGATGTTGCTTGCAATATGTTTTAATTCCTTGTAAGACATGCCTCCTTAATCTAATTGCCTAGTTTTCCTATTTTAATATGTTCTTCTTTTTTTTTTTTTTTTACTTGTTATTCCTCTGAATGAACTTTAGAATCACTTATGTCATTAAGAAAGATAACATTGCCTATTTTTTGGTTTTCATCATGTCACTGAATATTTAACATGTCATTGCAAAATCATAATAGTATTTATTGTTCTTTTGTTGTGCCATCTTTGTCAGTTTTATATTAGTGCTACACTGACTTCATAAAATGAATCTATATATTTTCAGCTTTTGTTTTTATATTGGAAATATTATATAATATGAAATTATCTGTCTTTGTGAAAGTCTGAAAGTTATCACTAGTGAAATTTTCAGACAATGAGACATCTTTAGCGGTCTGAGAGTCAGGTACAATTTTCCCTACAAATAATCATTTAGTTCAGTTTATCAAATTTATTAACATAGTATTTTAAAATAATATTTCCATATTTATTAAAATTTTCCTGTTTCTTTTCTTTTTTTTTTTAATTAACTTATTTATATTTATTTTTGTCTGTGTTGGGTCTTCGTATCTGTGTGAGGGCTTCCTCCAGTTGTGACGAGCGGGGGCCACTCTTCATCGCGGTGCGTGGGCCCCTCACCGTCACAGCCTCTCCCGTTGTGGAGCACAGGCTCCAGACGCGCAGGCTCAGTAGTTGTGGCTCATGGGCCTAGTTGCTCCGCGGCATGTGGGATCTTCCCGGACCAGGGCTCGAACCCGTGTCCCCTGCATTGGCAGGCGGACTCCCAACCACTGCGCCACCAGGGAAGCCTCCCTCTTTTCTACTTTTAAATCTTGTTTTTTCTCTTTTCATGTGTTCTTGAGTTGTGTTAAAAAAACAAAAAAAACAGTTCTTGAATTTGTGTATCAACTTTACTATTTCTATTTAAAAAAAATTTGTTCAATTTTCTATGCTTATCTTTAGAAAATCTTTTCTTCTGTTTTCCTTGGTTTTGTTTTAAATACATTTTAATTATTTATAGTACACATCCTTTGAAATATATCTACTTTGTCTACTTTCTATAAAAGGCTCTCATGAAATAATTGTATTCTGTCCATTTCTTCTTATATATCTTTGCTTTATATATCTGCATAATATATATATATTCCTTTGATATCATCATTGACGACTGCACATTTTTATGCACTCATTGACTCATTTGATATTTTTTGGCCTTGTATCCATTCTTGTATGAATTTTATAATAATACCTTTATTTTTACTTCATTTCTGTTTTTCTAGTAAATTTTTATTCATTCTTTTATTTTTAACCTAGTTGTGTCTTTTCTTTTGGATACGTTTCTTATCATTAGGTCACAGTTGGATTTTTTCTTAACCCAATCCTGAAGTCTTAGTATTTTAATACACGAGGTTAAATCATCTAAATTTATTGTTATAACTGTCCATCTACTCATTCTGGATAATCATGTGGGATATCTGGGGGTTTTGCTCAGGTAGGGTTCAGAGGACCTGAGTTTGAACACTGACATGAGAAACAGCCGCAGGCATGAAAACAGACAAACTCACACTTGGTCACTTAGGCAAGTTCATCTTACAAAGAAAGGAACATTCTAAATGTCAAGTTTGTGCAATTGATCAGAAATCTAGAACAGGAGCCAAATCAAAAAACTTTTAAAAGATCAGACACAACTGAGGAGTGGGTTCAGGAAACAGGGCTAGGAGAGCTTCCCAGAGGCGGGGCACCAGGGAGATTCAAGCGTTCTCAATCCTTTACTGTAAGTGATAACAAAGACAAAAAGCACGGCAACACCAATCAACATGTCGATTTTTTTTTTTTTTTTAAACTTCGAGGTCCATCCCTAGAGCGTGGGCTGTTCCAGAGGCAGATGGAAGGAGGCAGCACCATCAGATAACAGAGGGGCCTGGTGGGGGGGGGGGTCAGTTTAATTAATCATCCTTCTTAAACTTGCCCTTGATGTAGGTCACCCAGTCCAGAATCAGCTGCCAGTCGGTGGACCACAGCAGCCCCACAGTGCCCACCGCACCCCACGTGCCCATGGTGGAAATCCAGTTTCCGGCCAGTTCCCAGGAGCGCAGGGCAAGGAACCTGCTCAGCATCTCGGCACCATCCCAGCTCAGGGTGACCCAGTCCCCACTGGCTCGGGTGCCAACAACTCATTTTTTTTTTTTGATTTATGCTTAGGCTAAGCACTGGACTAATTTCTTTAGACAAAGATTTCCTATAATCCCCACAACTACCCTGTGAAGTACATGTTATTCAAGTTTTACAGACAGGAAAAGAGAGGCTCTGAGCAGGTGAGTAAATTTTCCAGACCAACATTAGTAAATGCTAGAACCACTTTCAAAAACCAGATTTCCCTGACTCAAAAGACCTTGATTTGAACCACTGTGTTATTCCATTTTCTTCCCAAGTACAATTTTTCTTGGTTTTTATTTTCCCCATTTTTACAAGCATACATTCTATTATGAATTCTTCTAATTAGGTTTTTCAAAATCACACTTGAATGCATAGGTTCTCTAATTATCAAATTCATGAATAATATAATAATTTGATTCCTTCTTCTATAAGATGAGGAATTTAGTACACTTCTAATTCCCCACATACCCGTCTTTCCTCCATTCTTTGCCAATATCGTTTGGAATTATAAACCTATTTATTATTAGTTTTATTTTTAGTTATTTTAAGAAGTAACAACAACAACAAAAACTTTCCATCTGTACCAATATTCTATTTACAGAATTTTTTAAAACGTAATTCTATACATTTAGCTCAGACTGTCACAATGTTTTTGAACCCACTTTTGCTATTCTTGAGTTTTTGTCTTTAATTAATATGTTGTTCCATTCGAACCTGTCTTTCCATAAATTTTTCAAGAAAAGTGCATGGGTGGTATCTTTTTTGAGTTCCTGATTAGAAAAACTAAGAATGTCTTTTTTCTTTTCTTTGCAAATTAATTAACATTTCAGCTTGAGTCATAAGCATTTTCTCTTAGTACCATTTAGACTTTGCTCCATTTTCATCTGGCATTCAGTCATGTGATACATTCTCAAATCAGCCTGTTTTCATTTGATGATAAGTGACTTTAATGTTTTGTCTGCATATTTATAGAATTTTTTTAAAAAATCCTTTATGTTCAAACAAATTTGCTAGATTATATCAAATTGTGCATCTTTCTTCAGGCAAATTTTGCCTGGAAATGGTATGCTATTTTAAATTGTGCATTCTACCTCTTTTTTCAGCTTGAAAATTTTTCTTCCATTAGTTTTCTTCAATATTGCAGCAACATCATTTATTCTGGTTATATCTTCCTTGAGGGAGTCCTTCTTATCCATATATTAAGTCTTTACTTTTGATCTACCAGATCACCCATCTTTTCTCTCATCTTTTTTGTAATCTTTGTTTCTTTTCTCTACATTGAGAGAAAACTTCTCTAGCTTGATTCTATATCATTTGTTTGGGTTTTCTGCAATTTTGATTCTGATCTTCAAAATCAGATTTCAATCCCACAACTTTAGTTTTGGTTTACGTGAATCCACATCTTATCTGTCCCACTTCCTTTTCAAATTCAGCTAGAATCTGAAGCATCAGGTGGGGAAGCGTTACTTTTTCTTGTGTTTTCTCTCATTTTTTCTCTTCTCAATACTAGTTACTGACCACTCTGGTTCTGGCTCTTGCGGGGGGCAGAAATATGGAGATGAAAGACACTAATCAGTCTAGACAGGGAGAAGTGCAGTGAGTGTCCTCAACAGTGGGAGAAATGCTAGGGCAGAGGCTGGCCTAGGTGGTAAGGGGATGTAGTGGTAGGGAGGCAGTGAGGGAGTTGGGAGGGCAGTAGGGAGAGGGTATTTAAAGGCTTCTTGGAGGAGGTGACACTTTAGGTGGATCTTAAGGTACTAGTAGGTGTAAGCCAGCTGAAGAAAGGGGAGGTAAGGGCAGAGGAAAGAGCAGGTGCAAAAGTTTGGAGGAGGAGAAACCATGGTGAGCCCAAGGAACCACAATTAGTTAATTATGGCCAGTACAGGGTGAGTGTGAAGGGCTGGGGATAGTGTTAAGGTATTTTATTAGCTTGCTAGGGCTGCCATAACAAAATATCACAGACTGGGTTGCTTAACAACAGAAATTTATTTCCTCCCAATTCTGGAAGCTGGAAGATCTGAGATCAAGGCGTCAGCAGGTTTGGTTTCTTCTGAGGCCTCTCTCCTTGACCTGCAGGTGCTGCCCCTCTGTGTTTTCTGTGTCCTTATCTCCTCTTCTTATAAAGACACTAGTCCTATTGGATTCGGGCCCACCTATATGAATTCACTGTACTTTAATTACCTCTTCAATGGCCCTGTCTCCAAATACAGTCACATTTTGAGGTAATGAGGGTTAGGACTTCAACATACAAATTTTGGGAATCAGGGCACCAATCAGCCCGCAACAGGCAGACAGAGATTGGACAGCCTTCTTGTTCAGTGTGTCACACCCTCAGACCCCCTTACCTGTCATTCCACAGGGGAGAAGGCCTGCAGGAGCTGGAAGGCGGTATACGGGGAGGGCCGTAACCTGAGCAGGGGTGCTCCTCCTCTCTCCTCTGTATATGATTTCTCTATTACTCATACTCTAGATTCAGTGGCACGCTGCACCTTGTGGATTTTCTTTCATGGTCTTCGTATATACTCTCCAGGAACCCTTTATACATATGAACAAGTTCCATTCTGAGAGTGCGTTTGTAAGACCAATCTGTTCGCAAGTCCAACAAAGTTAGCCTAGGTACCCAACTAACACAATCGGCTATATAGTACTGTACTGTAATAGGTTTATCATACTTTTCACACAAATAATACATAAAAAAACAAACAAGCACAAAAAGTAAAGAAAACATTTAAGTCTTACACTACAGTACCTTGAAAAGTACAGTAGTACAGTACAATAGCTGGCATACAGAGCTGGCATCAAGTGAATAGACAAGAAGAGTTACTGACTGGAGGAGGGAGAGAAGTTGGGAGATGGCAGAGCTGAAGGATCATCAGCAATAAGAGACGGAGGGCAAGCTGCAATGTCACTCACACCTTATGTGATCAGACACGCGAAGGCACATTTGCATCTTTGAAAGTCCGCAACTTGAAGGTTCATATGTAGGGGACTTGATTTAGGGTTCAGTGGCACAATGCACCTTGTGGATTTTCTTTCATTGTCTTCATATATACTCTCCAGGAACTCCTTATCTCTTAGATCAATCATATTTTTAATGCATTGCATTGCACCGTGCCTGCCAAGGGTACACAGGCCTGGAGCCCACTTCCCCTCAGGAAGGCGGACAGCTATGGTCACCTTCTGCCAGGCTTGGAACCCATGAAACTCTTGACATGATATTAACCTCTAAGTCTCCACCTTCCTTGGCTGGAGATGCTCTGGGGCCCCCCAAACACTTTCAGTGCTGGCTAATTTCATGTGCCCACAGTTGCTGTCAGTACCCATGCTTAAAATACAAAGGTTGGAGTGCATTTTTCAGAGACTGGGAGCAAAGCTGGGATCTTCCCTTTTTCTGAGAGAGAAAAGTAAAAGCAAGATGTCAATGAAAGGGGCTGATGGGGACAAGGCCTGCTGCAAGAAGGGTGTGCACAGTTGCTGCTGGGGTGGAGAAGTGGTCCCTGGGGAGAGTGCCTGGAAGGAAGTTTTCTATGAACCTGGACCCCTTCTGCGTTGTTTTCCTGTCCTAATCAGAAGTACCAAGCTTCTTGGCAGGAGGCCTGTTAGACCCTGAGCAGGACAAATGCTCCTTTATTTTTAAAGTAAGATACTTTCTCTACCCTTAAGAAGCTAACAGTCTATTTGGATAAACACATTCTATTTACAAAAATATCAATAGAAGGTAGCAAATGATGAGTTACCCAAATACACTAATATTGGTACATGTTTGTTTTACTCCTTCTCCTTTATCTCAAAACTCATTTTCCATAAATATAACACATTTCCAAAAACCAAGTTTTCTCATACCTATTCTTCAATTTTCATTAGTTTTTTTTCTTTCTTCTGTTTCTCCAGTTGGATTTTGGATTCATCCTATTTTAAATTGCATCCAAACTGATGTTTATCCTTTTAAATTCTTTGCTGAGTTTTAGGATATATTCAAATTAAGACATATAATTAAAAATACAGAACTAAGATTATAGAAAGCAGCAAATGCAGGCTATATGGTAGAAAGGCATATGGATCAGGCTAATTGGAAAGTGGAGGTGGGGGGAGAAAAACCCTGAGGAAGAGGAAATAAGCTTCAACTCAGCCCAAATATTAGTTTCAAGCCAAAGAAGTTGGCCCAGCCCCAATTCTATCCTTGGTTGAACACAATACATGATTGGTGTATTTTCAGAAAAAGAAAAGAAAAATCCATCCATAGGGTGAGGATCTAAGCATCTATTTTGCACTCCAGTGACAATCAGAAATCATTCTTTGCATTTATTTTTCAACTTTGTATTTGCCTCTGAACAAAATTGAAGCTGGCAAAAGATGGTTCATGTGAATTACTTGGACAACAGTTTCTCCTTGTGTGGAATTACATTGAGGCTGCTTGCTGTGAAATCCTGACACAGCCCAGTAACAGTGGAAGACATTGTCATTTTTTTTCCACGTCCATGAAGTTAACCCACTTCTCTCCTACAGAAATGAATTGATGGTCCTTTTTAAAGTAAGGGAGAAAAGCTCTCCAAATCTTAATCACTAAGCATATACATACAGTTTATTAATATTTTAGAATCAAAAGCCAGTTTATCTTCCCATGTCACCCAATCTTCTTTATGCTTCAGATTTCCTGAGTACATTGCAGCATCTCAATGTTTGGAATACTTCTAATAGTCAGCAAAGTAAGGGCTCATGGAATCAGAGCCTCAGCTAGCAATATTTTCATCTAACTTAGAAAAGTCACCTAGCCCAGAAAAGTAGTTGAGAGACTAAAATAATCCCAAGGGTTCTACAGTCATTCATACTGACCAGTTCTAAACCCATCATCCACCACTAGAGGGATAGAAGAATGAAAAAGGCTCCAGCCTAGAAATGGTGGCTAAACCATTTCTCCAAGGCAAGATTCAAGGTCGGCCAGTTGGTGGGTGGGTTTAAGCTCGTGTTTGCCTTGCTCATCACATGATGGTCAACTGTCCATTTCAGAGGCTGGTTGGAGGGGGCACCCCAGATCATGAGAGGCCTAAACTCTTTCTTCATCTCCTTCCTCCTTCTCCTAGGTGCTCCCCCAGTTTGGGGTGGAAAATGCAGGTTTTAGTTCCTGACACTAGCTAGCTGTGACCTCCAAAACGCCACTTGCTGCTCTTTCTTTTTGAGTAAAATGGGGTCAATAAGATCTGCTCTCCCTGTTGTGAGATTTGAGTGAGACACAGGACATCAGAGCACTCTATCAGCAGTCACATGTTGTACAGATATGAAGACAGTTACTATTTTTCTGCTGCTGCCTCTGCACAGGAGAGGAGCCAAACAGAAGCACCTGCTGCTCGTAAACCCAGCTTGTTATTCCTGGAACCCTCATGTACAGGTAAACAACGGAAGAGCAGGAAGCAAGAGAATTGAACCTATTAAATTCCTTCTTTCTGACTGTCATGAGGCTAATGCCTGGTTGCCTTCAGGCCGACTTTGATTATTCTTAAGGCTTCAGGCACTGAATTATTTTCACGGCCGTGTACCATAAATTATAGGGGGAATCTACAACCCTAATCCAGCATCCTCTCTCTGACAGCAAAAGGGTTTGAGTTCTCTAAAGACAGTTAAATTTTATGTGAAATAAATGGTTGAAGCTGAAAAAAGCTTGTTCCCCTTTTGGTCTGTACCTGAGGCAATGTAGTGTATAGACAAAGAGAGCTGGACTTGCATCCAAGTCCTGTCCCTTTTGAGCTGTGTGACACTGGGCTAGTCATTCTACATCTCTGAGTCTCCATTTATAAAATAGGGACAATATGAGTCCCATCCTCCCCAAGAGACAGACCACTGGGTGACAAGCAAGATCATGTATAGGGAGTTCAGAACTGGGGCTGTGATAGCAGACACCTTGGTTTCAAAGGCTGGTCCTGCCATTTACTGGATATGTGTGACATTGGTAAGTTTAGTTAACATTTTTGGGCCTGGTTTCTTATTTGTAAAACAGGGCTAATAAGAGTGTCTAGTTTAGAGGATGGTTGTGTGGGTTAAATTGTAAATGTGGGTGAAGCACTTAGAACAAACGGTGCTTGGCCAGAGTCAGCACACAACAAACATTAGCTCTTGTTATAACAAAGTATGTAAATAAGACTCGAAGACTATACTGCACTTTGAAAGCTATTTCAATAGCGACAGGATCACTGTTCAGAAACAAGTAAACAGTCTTAGCTTTGTAGCTCACAGTTTTGGAGGCAGGGAAGGGAGCTAGTTCATCAAGGGTCTTCTCAGGAAAAAGTGATGAGGCACTCTCATGATGCCAGAGTGATGGAGAGGACCAAGGGCGTGAGAGGAAAGATCCCATAGAAAAGTTGGCTATGAGTGAGGGGAGGGTGTAGGGAGTGAGGGGAGGGTGTAGGGAGTAAGGGAGGGGCTGCAGTAAGGTGATAGACTCTTGGGGAATGGTATAGCCGATAATGACAGGAATCGGGGAACATGGAAAAAGACCTCTGTGGTGGAAGCCACTTCACATAGGAGACAGCCCAGACAAGGGGAGGGGAGCATCTGAAAGGGACACCAAGCCTAGGTGAGATCATGTGTGGAACCACAGGAGGATGCAGCAGTTTATATTTAAATGGTATGGCAAGACAACACCCCCTACCATTACACTATCCGATCTTGTTCAAGTTCTTTGGGAGTAAGCAGAAATTATGAAAGTGTTAATTACTCTTCAGTTTTGGATTTAAGCCTGCCTTGGTACACAGGCGCCTAGGAGAGTGGATCATTTTCTTAAACACAACTATTAAGGAAAGCCTTTTCAAATGATTGGTTAAGCCCCCACTGGACCAGGTGGAAGATGCTGAGTGCTTCCTGGTACTTGCCCAGTCCTTTCCAGGCTTCTCTGAGCTTCCGAAAGCTGTCTGCGGACTAGCAGATCCTGTCGGTAGTGCCTTGTGGCACAAACTCCTGGTAATGATTATAAAGAGCGGCTGCCACGGGGCCTGGGCATTCAGGCCAAGGCCAAGGAAGGTGGCCTGGGCCACAAAGCTAGGGGAGAGGTGGGGACCAAGGCAGGCCTGTGGCTAATCTCTTCCTGCTGGCTCCAGCCGCGCGGCTACATCATTTTTGAGGATGGGCTCCAGGCAGATGGCGGGCTGCACAAGGCCCTCTGCTGGGGTCGCTGCGACCCTGCAGCCACCTAGACACCGTGGCTGGGGGCACCTGATAATCTGTGCGGCTCCCGACAGGTTAATGGAACTTCTCTCTTGCTGAGCTTCCGTTCTTTTCTCTCCTTTCGGTCTGGGGCCTTTTAGGCGCACCCAGAGGCCTCGGAGAGCAGGAGCAGAGGCCAGCAGGCTGTAGAAGCCTCGAGCAGCTCTGATCTCTGGCACCTCCCCAAGCCCCAGAGCGCAACATCTGTCCCCAGAAATACCCGGGCGGAGGGGAAGGGAGCGCGCCAACCCTTTCCTGGGTACTCAGTCTTCTCTCTCTTCCTAGAAACCGCTCCACCCCTCGGGTCTAGCGCCCCGACGCTGGAGCTTTAGGTCCCCGCCCCGCGGGGGCGCCTCCGCACCCCATCTCCGCGGCCGGAGTTCCTCCTGCAATAGCACCCAGTGTCCACGGAGGCGCCCCGAGCCCCGCAGCGCCATCTAGTGGCTGGGTACGGCCTTCCTCCCTCTGGGGCACCCCCTCCCTTACTCCGCAAGGACTCCCCCTCTCCCGCGTCCTTCGGGCAGCAGGACGCTTCCAGCCTCGGCCAAGGGGCAGCGCTTGGCGCCCCAGGCCGGTACCCTCGCACCTGCCCCGGGGCGCACGGGCGGCGAGGAGCGGCGCGGCGGGGGCGCGCAGCGGCGATCGAGGCCCGGGCCTCGCGGTAGAAGAAGGGGAGGCGAGGGCAGGCGCGGCCCGCGGGCGAGGGGAACTGGGCGAGGACAGCGGCGGGCAGCCGCCGGCGGCGAGGCGGCGGCGTGCGGCGTGAGGAGCCCCTGTGATTGGCACAGCCCTAGCCGGAGGAGGAGGCGAGGGGAGGGCGGAGGAGGAGGAGAAGGAGGAGGAAGGGGGCGAGCGCGGCGGCGGCGGCGGCGGCGGCTGCGAGGAGCCGTGCCTTCCACCTTTCCAGCCCCGGCAGGACGGGGGTGGCCGCCGCGGGCCCGGGGCGGGGACAGCACGCAGCCTCGCCGCTCGCACCTCAGCCCGGCAGCGGCCCCGACACCCGGGGCAAGCGGGAAAGCGGCGGCGGCGGCGGCGGGGGAAGGATGCAGGGGAAGAAGCCGGGCGGCTCGTCGGGCGGCGGCCGGAGCGGCGAGCTGCAGGGGGACGAGGCGCAGAGGAACAAGAAGAAGAAAAAGAAGGTGTCCTGCTTCTCCAACATCAAGATCTTCCTCGTGTCCGAGTGCGCCCTGATGCTGGCGCAGGGCACGGTGGGCGCCTACCTGGTGAGTCCCCGTGCCGACTCCACCGCGGGGCGCCTTCCCCAGCGCGGCTCCCGGGTGTTCAGCTGACAGGAGGAGGGGGCAGCCCGGGCGCCGGGGGCAGGCGGGCATGACCTCCGCCCGGCGTGGAGGTTGGCGAGTGGTGCAGAGGCGGCCGCCGGGGGAGCTGCCGGCCCGGGCTGCTGAGCGAACCGGGAGCCGGCGGGACCGCTGATGCCCGCAGCTGCTCGCGCGGCCGGCGGGGGCTGGGGGGGACCCGGGTTGGAGAGGCGGCGGGCAGGTGGGCGTGAAACCATCCCTCTCCCGCCAAAGCACAGCCAGAGGGTGAGTTCAGGAGCCCCCCTGCAGAGGAAAGCATCGCGGTTTTCAGGTGACCTGCACATGGAAAGAAAAGCCCGTTAGCCTCTTGCGTCCTCGACTCTTGCATTCCATCCTCCGGGAGAACAAATCCATTATGCATCATTTTCTCCGGTAGCTTTCTCCATCCGCCAATTACGGAGGGATTTAACAGTTTAGAGTAAAATGCGCCCAAGTGTGGCCCTGATCCGAGCCGGGGCTGCAGGGGGAATATTCCCACTCCGTATCCCGTTAGCCATCTCTCAGCGTCTGGGATAAAGTTACAATACCTGGAGAGCAGCTGTGAGTTTGTGTAGTTTTTGCTACCCACTCTTAGACCTAAATTCCCCACCGTGGTCTCTCGTTCCCAGGGGGGTATTGCATCATTGTGCACAAGGTACATCGATTTCATTTGCCTTCTGAGGGGGGATTTTAATGTTCAAATGGTCAGGGGTGCATAACATACCAGAGGAAACAGCTTGTAATGACTCAGCAGTCAAATACCTACTTTACCCGCTGTCTCCTGCCCCGCGCAGGTGGTCCCAACTTGGGTTTAAGAGAATGCACTTCCAGACCCAAGTACGGTCCTGACTAAGCAGGAGTTTTCAGAGTTTATAGTGTTAAGACATTACTTGGCTACTGACCTGAAACTGAAATCAAATGTCATAGATTTTGAGTGTTAGTGAGCAAGTTTGATGGAGATAGAATTGGACAAGGTTTTGACTGTTGGAGAACTACATCCTGAGATAGAACCATGATCTTTCTGATGGTACCATTAATCCCTTCTTCCTGGCCTTGGGGTGCAGTTAATGAGGGCCAGTCGCTGGGTGCCCTGTACCATTCATAAACAGCCTCCTAAGAATTGGGGCTTGCTGTCAGGGGCAAGTACAACCAGACTTGGTCTCTTGGTGTGAGATAAAGTCAGTTATGTGGTTACAAGAGAGGGTTGTTCAAATTCAGCTCGGTTCCTGGGGTGACAGACTTACAGGGTTTCTGAAAATCAAATGCATTTTCTTTGCTCCTTGTCAGATGAGAGGCATTTAAATCCCTGTTACTGGCTGCATCCATGACATGCATGCTGCCGGTGAAACCTGTAGCCAAAAGCACATTTTCATTTCTGTTTAGATATTTTTTGTATAAAATGCACTTGTAGTTCGAATACATAGTTGCAGAGAGTACCTGTGGCCTTCGGAGTTTTGGAATTAGGGGATGACCGTGTCTTGGGGGGGGGTCAGTGTATCAGAGTGTCCTTGGAGGGAATTCGACCATTAAAATATTAAAATAGAGACATGTATTACTAAGACGCAAATGCACAGTAATAGAAATACATGTAGGTCTGTACTGTAGCATATGCAAAGTATGTGATACCTAACCGGGGCTGTGTTTATCAACAGCTGCCTCCAGTTTTTAAGTTTTTGCCTCAAACCAATTTTGTTCAATAGAGTGGATTATTCATGTTCTATATAATAGTATCTAATGTTGGCAAAAATTGAATTTTTTGAAGTATACAGAGTGTTATGGGTTTTGTAATTTGTGGACACAGATTTGGAAGATCACGATTAACAAATAAAAGGTTTTACATCTTAAAAAAAGAAAAACACCATCAGAACTTTTCACACCATGAATGATAAGGCATGGGCTTGGTTTTAGCTTGCAATGATTTAAGGGTTTTGGAAAGAAAGGAATCTGGGCTTCGATCAGATGAGTGGCCGAAGCCCCTTTAGAAAGTTAAGAAGTAGAGGGCTGGTGGATGTTACAGGCAGGGCTGGCCCCAGGAGATAGGAAGTAGACTCTGATCCCAGAATGGCTGAGTGGCAGGCAGAGGAGGAATTGAGTCCACCTGGCGTGGCTCTCCCGGCATTTCCCGCCTGGGCTAATGGAGAGCCTGGTTTGAGGGGTAGGGTAACTGGAGTCAACAGGTGACTGGCCGAAAGCAGATGGAGGCCTAGGAGAGGATGGGCTTAGGAAATTGAATGCATTGTTATTACTTAGAGTGGAGGCATCAGGTGCTCAGGTCTCTGCCTTACTCCGCTGCTCTTGGCTTTCCATTGCCATCTGAACCTCATGAAAATAGTTTGCTTGTCAGGGTTGACTGAATCGGCTTGCCATGGGTTTTGCTCTTTTGGGCCGCTTGGGAATTTTCTCTTCATCTGTTATTTGGGAGGTAGAATTAAAAGTTTGTTGTTTCTTCAGTGCTGTGAGACTTCTTTATGGCTGATTTGAGAATGAAACATTGCAGGATGTTCCCAGGAAAGGCAACTTTCTCCATTCATTGTGGCTTTCTTAGGAAACCTGAGAACCTGTGTTTGTAGGCCATCACACACACAAGGTCCATGTGCAAGGTGTGTTATATGGGATCTTTACACTGGCAATCAGCCTGCCCCTCTGAGGAAGCATTTTCAGATACCTGATGAAGGGCACACCTTGGGGCCCTGCCAACACTGCTTACTTGCAGGGAGAGAAGGGAGATTGCAAATTCTCTGCCTATGACATTACTTCCTGTTTGAGTCCCAAGTCCACGTAATAGCTACCTTATTATTTCGTCTTTCCAGGTGTCATTGTTTTAATATTAGGAGGCTTCATTTCATTGCTCCGTTTTCTTTCTGAAAAGACAGATTACCTAGTGTCTTCACTGACACTGGTATAAGCTGCCCAACTGCAGAACTGAATTAGAAGTTGCCTGTGATTTGAGAAGCAACTTTGAAAAGCTGGACTCTGTGTGTGTGTGTGTGTGTGTGTGTGTGTGTGTGTGTGTGTGTGTGTCTGTTTTCCCTCAAGAACCCACCCAAACTCAAGGTAGATCTATATAGAAGAAAGCCACCAATTGTTAAGCTAGGCAGGGAACTGGCAACTTTTGGCCTGGGTGCTGGGGTCTCCTGGGGAAATACAGAAGGACTTTGATCCTGATGCCTAAACTCAATGATGATGATAATATAGATAAGGTGACCTGGGTGCAACCCGGGCCAGCTGTGGATTCTGAAATCTCTTACCCTTGCCAGTGTTTTAACTGGAAATCATGCTTCAGATAAGACAACAGTCACAGGGATGGTCTCTTGTAGTCACTTAAACTGCCTGACTAGCTAGGAAATATTTTTTTTTCTGCCTAAGAAGAGGGACCAGGACTTCCCTGGTGGTCCAGTGGGTAAGACTCCACGCTCCCAATGCAGGGGCCCCAGGTTCGAAACCTCGTCGGGGAACTAGATCCCACATGCCTGCTGCAACTAAGAGTTCACATGCTGCAACTTAGAAGCCTGCATGCCGCAACTAAAAGCCCACATGCTGCAACTAAAGGTCCTGCATACTGCAACTAAAACATGCCACAACGAAATCCCGTGTGCTGCAATGAAGACCCAGTGCAGCCAAACTAAAAAAATAAATAAGTATTAAAAAAAAAAATAAGAGGGACCCATTCAGTTTGATCGTCACTGTGTGCAGAAGAGAGACTGCAATTTAATTTTCCTCTACTCGGGTCTTTGCTTCTGGTGGCTCCAGTCTGCCCTGACCTACTTGCAAGGATGTAACATCTGCTTAAGTCTTGGGCTGTTTGGAGAAGGCACAGGCATATGGGAACTGCACAGAGAGAAATTTGTTTTGTGTGCACTTGATGGTGTTTGAGGGAGACCCACTGAGATATTCCAAGTCATTCCCTGAGGGTAGCCCTTCCTTTAGAGGTTTGTGTGTGTTCTCAAATGAGTGAGGACTGAAGGTGATAAGGATATGTGCAGGAAATTAAGACCTCGGGCACCTCTGGGCTGTTATGGATGAAGCTCAATTACAAACACATTTGAATTTCCTCAGGATGAAAACTTAAAAAGGCCAGTTTAGTCTCTGGGTGGGGCACACAGGAGGTTCCTATGAATCAGGAATGGGCATGTCCCTATCTTTTTTTTTTTTTTGCAGCTTGTTATTAAAATAAATAGTTTATTTTTTTATTGACGTATAGTTGATTTACTATTTATTAAAGTAAATAGTTTATTTTTAACTGAAGTAGTTTCAGGCGTACAGCATAGTGATTCAGTTATACATATATATGTTATACATACATATATATATTCTTTTTCAGATTTTTTTCCCTTATAGGTTATTACAAAATATTGAGTATAGTTGCCTGTGCTGTACAGTAAGTCCTTGTTGTTTATCTATTTTTTATACAGCAGTGTGTATATGTTAATCCCAACTTCCTAATTTATCCCTACCCCACCCCATTTCCCTTTGGTAACCATAAGTTTGTTTTCCATGTCTTTGAGACTCTGTTTGGTAAATAAGTTCATTTGTATCTTTTTTTTTTAGAGTCCAAGTATAGCGATATTATATGGTATTTGTCTTTGTCTGACTTCCTTCACTCTATTTAGAGTTATGTAAAAATGAAGTCTGAGGTTTTGGTGACAATGTAAGGAGACGAATGACTGTGTCAACAAGGTTCCATCTCACTGCTTTATAGTCACTTTGTTTCTAGGCTTGAGAACATTCAGTGGGCTTGCAATTAATGGCTGAGGTGAAACGGGTGGATTTGTTCTTTTTCTGTTTTTTTTTCCTAAAGAAGCATCATTTTGAAGATTTTTTTTTTCTTTTGCATATCTAACCCAGAAGCAGACAGCTGAGAGACATTTTTAAAGTCCTTGTCAAATTAGTATGATGACTAAGGCAACTGTATTTTCTTTAATCAAATTATTTTACACACTTATGGTTACTCAAAGTGACAAATTCCCTGTCATTTGCATAATTACTATATAGCCCCAGGTAGGAAGAAATAAAATTACCCTGATTTTTTTTTTTTTTTTTTTTTTCTTACAGCTTAGTTGAAAATGTTTAGCTAATAATCATTTAGGGGAAAAAAATTGTTTCTGAAAATTCCTTTCAACCAGCTTTGTGTACATACCTCAGTTTCTGTGGTTTCCTCTTGTGTGTTTAGCAGTCGAAGAAATGGAATTAGTTGTGAAGTGAGCAAGGGCTCTTTCCTGAACTGGGTAACTCTCCCCATTTCAAATTTAGATACCTTACAAAAAGGGTGGCCCAGAGGCCTCTCCACAGCGGCCCTGCCTTGCTAATCAATCGCTCAGCACTTAAACTCATCTTCTTGCAGGCTGCCTGAATGGTGTTGTTCTGTATGAGGCCGCAGAAGTTTCCTCTAGTTGCCAAGGCCACCTGAGCAAGAGGGTCTCTGTGACTTTCTCTTGCTCATCTTATTAAAGCAAGCTTGGGGGTGCTGCCTTGTCCAGGGACCAGGTTCACTTAGCAGACTGGCCAGGCATGAGTAAGTGTAATGTTGCAAAATCGATGAGGATACAGCTGCCTTTCCTATAGAAGTAGGCCTGGAAAAAAGAAGAAAATCTGTGAATGTTATTGGCTGGTTGCAGAGAGAGAGCAGAAGTTGGCATTGGTTTCAGCGTGTGTGCCAGGCCTCCTGCAGAGGCTGTGGGAGCCACAGGGACTCATGCTGAGCTGCCCATGGTCCTTGGATTCTGTGGGTCAGGGCCCGCCAGGTGACTGGGCAGGTGAGTGTGTACGAGGTGCTGAGCCCTTGCTGCGGTGGAGAATTAGACTCCGGACCAGCAGCATTTCTCCAGTACCTTACTTCCAACTTAACAAACACGTTTAACTTGCACAGATTTAACTGCACACACCACTGAATAACCATGTTCCTGTGAAGTAGAGTCAAAATACTTATCATCACTTTATTCACCTATATTTTGTCATACATGTTCCCTATTATATTCTGTGCATTTGTGTGCATTATCTATTTACATACATGTTCTTGTAAAGAGTTACATTCACCAAATATAGTATGTTGTCCTTTTGCTGGGGGGGGGCAGTTAAGGGACATTCAGTGGTAATTCTGATTATATGGTTCCCATGTGGATTTATTTTATTTTATCCTGTAAACTTAAAAAAAATTTTTTTTGGCTGCACCTTGCGGCATGTGGGATCTTAGTTCCCTGACCAGGGATCGAACCTGAGCCCCCTGCAGTGGGAGCGTGGAGTCTTGACCACTGGACCACCACGGAAGTCCCCCATGTGGATTTAGAACCCAGTCTCCCCTGAAGAATTGTCACCTGTATTTTATTCCCTCTCAGAAATGCCGTTGGTAATTTGTAGACCAGGACGATAGCATCCTTGTTCTTTTAATTTAGTTTTGCTATCTGTATCTGCAAAATAGGTGATACACAGGAAGAAAAGTGGAATCAGTGTCTTCGGTTCATAGGGTAAGTGAATTGATGTGGTTCTAAGACACTTGTATTTGATATGATCTAACTGCTTAGGTGTTTATATGAGAGGCAGTATTGCTTAATGATTGGAACTCTAAGTTAATGGTTAAAATTCCCAGGTGGCGAACAGCAAGCACCCATGGCAGCTGTGACTTATTAGATGAGCATCAGAAGACCCAGGATTCATTCCTGTGTCCTCCTCTTGCCGGATCTGTGAGCTTGCGCTGATTACTTAACCTCTCTGCCTTGGTATTTAATTTTAAAACTCATAGTGTTTCTGTGAGGGTTAACTGAGTCGGTACCTCTAAAGCACTTTGATACTCACATGTGGTGAGTACTCAATAAATACTAGCTATTATTATTAATAACAATAACATGGTTATACATATTTACGTAAGAACTATATAGCCCCAATCAATGAGAAATAAAATTATTTCCATCAAGCTTTTGTCTTGGTTTAGCGAATGGTACATTCAAATCATTTCCTAGTTTGCTGTGCATTTTGTCTGAGAGGTGAAAAGTTTTTAAAAGCAAGAAGTAAGTACTAAGAAATAAGTTGCTGGGGCTTCCCTGGTGGCGCAGTGGTTGAGAGTCTGCCTGCTGATGCAGGGGACACGGGTTCGAGCCCTGGTCTGGGAGGATCCCACATGCCGCGGAGCAACTGGGCCCGTGAGCCACAACTACTGAGCCTGCGCGTCTGGAGCCTGTGCTCCGCAACAAGAGAGGCCGCGATAGTGAGAGGCCCGCGCACCGCGATGAAGAGTGGCCCCCGCTCGCCGCAACTAGAGAAAGCCCTCGCACAGAAACGAAGACCCAACACAGCCAAAAATAAATAAATTAATAAATAAATTTATAAAAAAAAAAAAAAAAAAAAAAGAAATAAGTTGCTAATTCTGTTTGTTCCCTTGTTATAAATGCAGCAATCCATTTCATCTTAGAGATGTTATAAAAATTACCAGTCACGTGGGAGAGAAGCCCACCTTAGTAATAATTCTGCTGACCGTTTACAGTCAGTGGGTACTTTGAGGTGGGTAGAGAAGGGACGGCACACAGACGGCTGGGAGGACAGGTGTGCAGATGCTTCTCTTTGGGAGGCCCTCAGGATCTTTGCTCTGGTCTGTGGCCACAGAGTGGAGAAGACTGGGTAGGTCTTCTAGGTTTGTAGGCAGCTGAGAGGCAGGGAAGAGAGTGTTGGATGTAGAGTCAAAAAGACCTAGGTTTGAGCCTGGACCTGTTCCTTACCTGCTTCCGATGACTTGACTTACCTGAGCCTCAGTATTCTTATTGGAAAAATGGGGATGCTGATAGAGCCTGTCTTATACAGATGGTTGAGAGATTTAAATACAAGGACACGTGAAAGAGTGCTGCTGATAGGGTGCAGTGTTCAATAGTTGCTTTAACAATAATGGCATAACCCTACTGGTTGACCTTGGCACAGCAGACGTCCCTTCCAGGGACCTGAGGATTTGGGGTATTGTGTGTGGCCTGGGCTCTGTCTCCTAAATGGGAGATCTGCTTCTCTGGATGAAAAGTGGCCACTTCAAGGCAGCCTGGGGTGTCAGGAGGGGGCCCGGGGGACATACGTCGTGGACGTATGCTACCCTCCAGGCAGCCTTGTTTAAGATGTGCGACCTCAGAGCTCAGCCCTGGTTGCAGGGAAGGGCTCAGGTCCCGCGCAGCACCCACTGCCTTCACCTTAGTCCTCTTGCAGTTCTAAGCAGAGCTCAGACGCGCAGTTGTGGGCAGTTCCCTGATCTTGGTCCTTTTTGGTTTCTCAGAAGCAGAGCGAGCTCTCAACACAGTCTCGCTGCCCATCCTGTGGATTCGTCCATCTCGGCTTAGGGCTTGTGGGGATTGTTTAGGAGGATACCTTCTGCACGCGCCACTCTCCTCCCATCAGTGGTTTTAGAAGCATCTTTCCTTCCCCAGCCTGGTCAGCGCAGTCCTTGGGAAGGATAGGGCATGAACTGGGCCCTTCTCAGTCCATCAAGCTGCAGTGTGTATTTTAGGTGAGTTCTTAGGTTCGCGTTCAAATGCCACAGGCTTCACAAGAGAGAACGTGCACACTGAGGACCCCGATTACCAAACCCTGGTGGCTCCGTGTCGACCTCACTGAGGAAGGAACCTGTCTGCTTCTTAAAGCACTGAACTTTCTGCAGCCACAGCTGTGGAGTGAGCGAGCACGGGAAGCCTTCTTTCTGGGTGTTTCGTGACAACATGTAGAGCGGAAGTGGCCCACTGGATGTGGGCAGAATCTCCGCCATTGGCTCTTTATTTCAGTTCTTCTCTGTGGCTGAGTCGAGCCCTTCTGAAAAGGGAAGCCCTTTCTGACGGACTGTTTAGTTGCTTGTTCTTTAGTGGAAATGACGGTAGCCAACCCAGCTATTTCTTAAATGACTGGACATTCCTCTCCAAGCGGGGAAGAGTTATTTCACTGTCTAAGTTAGGAGAGCTGGACATTAGAATTTTCCTGGACATAAAACAAGAGTCTCATGTATCCCTTCCGGTCAACACTCGTTGGAAATACTTAATAGCAAAAGGCAACATAGGTTGCTGTAAGCCCTACTGTTTGAAGAGGGGGCAGGGGAGAGGTGTGAGCCCACTCTTCCCCTTTGTCTTTATGATTTCCACCATAAATTGCCTGGCAATGGCTCTTTGGTACCTGCTTCTTCTGGGGATGTCATATCCCACATGGCATCTTAAGTTACCTGGTAACAGAATCAAAGAGGGTACTGACTGTAACAGGGGGATCTTATTTCCTTAGGGCTGGCTTTGGTTGACATCTTTGTCATGAGCAGGCTGTGGCCTCAGAGCCATCCAAGCAGGCAGTGGGTGTGACTGTTGCATCACTAGGATGTGGCAGAAGGTCTAAGCTCTAGGCAGTAGTGTGAGTCCATTCAGAAGCCTGGAGTATGCCATTGGCTCTTCTGTCTGTGCATCTGTCTGTCTGTCCATCTGTCTATCCATCCACACTCCCTGTGGGAGTTCTGTACTATGTGCAGATTCTAATTTGCCTGGCAGGTTGCCCTATGGGATGGGTGTCTGGATAATGAACTTGGCTGTCCAGGTAACCCTTGAAACCTCTTCTTGGTAGGTCTAAAGCCTGTCGTGGCTGTCACTTCCTAGCCATCTAAGCTCTGGGCTGTGTAGTGTTAGCAGAAATAGGAAGTTGAGCAGGCTTTCGACAAACAGTCTTGGGGAATGTAATGGAATAATATAGAGTAGAATAGCCAATTCCTTCCTACATCACTGTTCACACAACCACAGGAACCCGAGGAAGGTAGAAATGAATACTTTCACCTCCGTTTCTGCACTTGCAAGGTTGGTGTAGGGAAAACAGTGTCAAATGATGTTTTTCAGTTCAAGACTATTGTAAAATGTTCTTGCAAATGGTTATTGACTTTCCCTTCTCCTCCACCTTTGGAAAATGTTTATGTAAAATAGGCAGCCTCCTTCTAATTGTTGGCTTTGCCCCCCTCCCTCTTCTGGCTGCAGTTCTCCCATCCTCAGCTGATTAGAATGAGAAATTACCACCTTGAATATAAGCAAGTTGAAATTGGAAAGCTGCCCTCTAACTGATTATATAAGCTTGAAAATACTGTACCTGAAATCTCGTGTTTAAGAATTCCCTTAATGAAGATAAAAAATCTCAAAGCAGCATGGACGCACCTGTTTTCATTATGTAAGATTCAATTATTGTGGGGCAACCTGTAAAATAAAGAATAGTGTTGATTAGTTCATCTCTCCGTTGGCTTTTTGGGTCAGAGAATTGTTTGAAGTACACCCACAGAGCCACATAGAGCTTAACCCCCTGGAAGTTGGCCGCCACTGCTTCAGCACCAGCACCCCCTTCTCTCCAGGGGTCCACAGGCTCATCCTAGGTCTGTGGTCACCACAACTCTCAAGGTTGTAGAGGGCAGGCATCCGTTAAGGTCGGCTTTAGAGATTGCTCATGCCAATCAGTGGGACGTCCGGGAAAATTGCTGTTAACCGTGGTGGGCTTTATCCTTTGGCCATTTCATTTCCTGAAGCGCTGCCCTGATGGGACTTGGGATGTCCTTTGTCTCGTTTTGCATAACTGGCATGTGTTTCAATGTGGCACATCACACCATCCTCTTCTCAAAGCCATACATGCGTGGGGTGCCCAGCACAGCATGCTACACGGTCGATTTCAGATTTCCAGCCTCCTGAATTATAGACAAGGAGCTTATTTTCTGGCCATGGTAAGCACTGGGGGGAAAGGACTTAAAGGGAACGAGACCAGTTGAAATAGCTGTAGAAGAGCTTCAAACAGACCTCTCTTGCAAAAAATTTAGGACAAGACTCATGATGGATTATGTGGCATGTTTGTTGCCTCCCCAGTGCTGGTAGATACTATGTTTGTTACGAGGCTTAATGTGCTAACAACGGGTTTTTCAGCCAGCCCAAGGGAGGATATCTTTTGGAAACAAAAAAAGATAAATTAGTGCCTTCCCTTTACCTTTGCCAATCTGTGGAGATGCGTATAAATAGATCAAAAAGTCCTGGAGCAGTTTTGCAGCTTTGCAGCCTGCAGTTGATGAGAGCAAATGGGGAGGTCTGCCTTGCTACAGCCGGGCTCAGAGTGGCACGTGGAGCCAGCAGCACTTGGGCTAAATCCAAAGGCAGCCCGTGGAACTTGTAAGACGCACCGGTGGGACTGGCCTGCATTGGGACTCCCTTTCTTACGTCTTTCTAAAGATTACATTGTGGAAGCTCTATGCTTGTTGCTTTCATCTTCGGCAAAATCAGGGCACAGAACTAAGTAACTTACCTAAATATGCTCCAGAGCTGCCCACATTAGCCAGCAGGTGTGAGCAGGTAAACAGGACGAGTTTTATTTTTGGAAATAATGATTAGAAACATATATAAATAAAAATAAGGTTTTGGTGAGCGCTGGGAAAAAAATCACTCATTTCTCTCACTGCCTTTTAAAACATCCCTCCTTTTTTTTTTCTTTTTTTTTTTTTCTAATAGATGCAGTGTTTCCTGGTAGGAAACACTACCCTTAATCTAGTGAACAGATAAAAATATATGCATTTATATTTATCTGTCTTAATCTAGTGAACAGATAAAAATATATGCGTTTATATTTATCTGTCTTCTGATACTTTGAATTTCATTGGGGAATGCTTTTGTCACCTAAAAATGATAGTACCAAGGCAGCAATTAAAAATAACCCCAGGGCTCCTGGCACCCAAGACCATCAGGGAGATGATTCCATGTGACAAGTGAGACACTTTAGATCCCCCTCCCCTTACAAAAGAAAGCTGAGTGTTCTTGCGTTGAGGTCTGTCGCCTTTGTGGTTGCCTTTCTCTTTGTGCCAGCTGAGCTGAGCTGTGGGGGTCAGGCTGGTCAGCTCAGCTCTGTCGCCTCCTGGTTACTCATTAACTTTATTCCTGCCTCCCTCTACTGGCCCCTGACCTCAACAGTGCCACGCTTCACCAACCCTGGCAGGATGTCACAGCCAGATCTGCGAGACCCCTGTGAGGGTATGCTCCCGGAAGTCCAAACCCAGACCACTGCTGAGTGGAACTCTATGCCAGGCTTTTGCCACGGGCACTGTTTTTTTGTTTGTTTGTTTTGGCCGTGCCCCACGCGGCATGTGGGATCTTAGTTCCCCGACCAGGGATTGAACCCGTGCTCCCTGCATTGGAAGCAGAGTCTTAACCACTGGACCGCCAGGGAAGTCCCCGACAGGCACTGTTAATACCCTTCTTCCAGCTCCTCCTTTGCTGGCTTCCCACCATCCTTATTCAGTGGAAAAGGCAGCTGAGCCCTTGCCTCTTACAGGCCCTAACGATCCAATCCCATCTTTCACCACAGACTGCGTGCTAATTCGTGCTGTCCTGGACCAGTTCTGAGCTTATTATATCGTATTTAAGAGTGGGAGTGGGGGGAGTTGTCTCTTCCTATTTATTTAAACCTTTTCCTAGGTGGGGTTCATAGGGCAGTAGGGTCATTCTCGAACATTTTTGGTATCTCTGATGTGAGACCAAAATCGGGTTATATTTTCTCCCTTAGATATATAGAGATGTGACATATGTAAAGAGAAAGTGACTTTCACAGTTATCCTTGGGTTGGGAGCTGGACTTGGACCCTGAGGTGGGAAGATAGATGAATGTAAATGTGTTTCTCTGGGTGTTTCTGAAGGAAGAAACTGGGTGTGTTAGTCTCCTGCGGCTGCCATAACAAATCACCACAAACTGGGTGGCTTCAAACAACACATTTCTTTTCTCACAGTCCTGGAGGCCAGCGTCTGAAACCAAGGCGTCGTTAGGACCACACTTCCTCTGAGACTCTGGGCAGAATTCTTTCTTGCTTCGTCCGAGCTTCTGCTTCTGGAGGCAGCCCTCGATCCTCAGTGTTTCTTAGCTTTCAGCTGCACCCCTCCAGTATGTGACTCTGAGGTCACATGGCATTTCCCCTCTGTGTGTATCTCTCCTCCTCTTATAAGGTAGTAGTTAATGAGGGCCCCACCCTGATGACCTCATCTGACCTTAAATACCTCTGCTAAGACTTTGTTTCCAAATAAGGTCACATTCACAGATCCCAGGAGTTAGGTCTTCATCATGTCTTTTTGAGGGACACATTCAACCCATTATGCCAGGGAATAAAAAGAGCAAAGGACCCTAAAACAGTCTGAGGGTACAAAGGAAAAAAAAGAAAAAGGACAAACTCTGCCCTCTTTAGAGTTTGGGGTTGGGTAAGAGGATTATGGGATATTGGTTGGAGAGTTATTCTAACCGGGAAGCCCTGTCTTTGAAGAAATACTGCCCTGTGACAATGCTTGCTTCCTTTCTGTAAGAAGATAACCATGTTTCTCTCCATGGGGGTGGTGTGGCTTACGGGAGTGGACCTGATTGGGTTAATGAGTAGCTTTGAACAAGTCCTTTCCCTATTCTGGGCATAGTGAATGCAGGGATTGGCTTAGATGATCACATCATTTGATTAAGGGCAACGCATGTTTAAGAAAGCCTAGAAATACATGCGGGTGAGTACTGTATACGATTGTGGTGTGTGGGTGTGTTTGTGTGCAGTCCATCTCCCCTGTCTCTTACGCCCGGGACTGCTTCACAGGAACCAGGCCTGGTAAAAGGTCCAGCTGGCCCCGTCTCCTCCGTGAAGCCCCATCCGATTCGATGAGGCTGAAAGACACTTTATGGCTGTGCCAGCCAGTCTCAGATTTGGCCAGGTCCACGTTCTAAGAGGACCAGACATCTGCTTTCTCATCTCATTCATCTCCGTGTTTTTTGGATGGAGGTGGGAGCTGCCTGATTCTCGGAATTTCTCAACACACGCTCCTTTTTAAAGACTTCAGCTTGGTTTCTGCCAAACTAATTAACTTGGACAACTTCCTTAAGTGCTGTAAGCAATATAGAGTCGAGTAAGGCGTGTTCTTGGCCCTCACGGCGTTTATACATCCTAGTGGGGGAGATGGTGTGTTTATAATGTTTTCATTAATTACTCATTCATTAGACTGTTTCAGGTCCCGGGCCAGGCAGTGGCTCGGCCCTCTTGGAGCCTTGAAGCTAGTGCAGCAGTGTTAACACAGGGCAGTGTGATCTCTGACCACAGAAGCAAACCGTTGGTGTCAAGGTGGGAGGTGGTGTTGGAGGTGGGTCTGGGTGGATGAGGAAAATGTTTATGGTTGCAGATGGAAAATCATTTTCTGGATCTTGGTCAGGGTAGATCTAAGGGAACGAGAGGTTAGGGTTAGTGTTGAAAGAGTCTGGCTGGGGAGAGCCCTTGGACGTGGGACGGGGTTGGGGAGCTTCTGATGGAGAAGGGGCAGGCTGGGAACACGGGGGCCACAGCCACATACTAGGGCATGTCAGGTCTGGCACCGGGGAGTCTCAGCTCCAGCCAGCAGTGCGGGGGGCCGTTGGTATCTCTCTTGGCCGGGCTTCCATCCTTCCCCCAACCACCCAGCTTTGTAGTAGTGCCTGAAAATGCTTCTAGAAGCCAGACTTTCAGCATGTGGAGGCAAGCCATATCAGGGCATCCTCAGACTCAGCCAGGAGCAGGCATGGCTGCATTGCATGACGGAGCCAAGGGGCTGAGGGATGCTGCGCTCACCAGGATGGGGGCAGTGGAGGAGGGGGAGCTGTAGCATCCATACACAATGGCACCTCTGTATTCAACCTCTCTTTTGAGTTATCTCCAAATGAGATTTCTGCAAGATGAGCCAACATTAGGAAAGGTCCTATCCTATTTGACTTTTTAAAAAGAAAACGAACTCTAGCTTGGCCTTGGATGTATCAGTTCTGGATAACTTTAAAGCTGGTAACAGAACAAACTGTGTTCACACACGGGAAATGTCTCCAAACAAAAAGTGGGCGTACAGTTTTCAGTTTAAAAATTGGATGGAGGCCATTCAAACTTCCCCTCCTGTTCTCCTTGAGAAGAACTTGGCAAGCTGCAGGGCAGGGGCACTCGTCCTTGGAGGAGTCATGAGGGTCCAGAGAGAAGATATCCTAGGACCAGAGCTGGCTACTGGGATGAAGCCCCGATAACGTCGGGGCTGAGAGTCTGGTGGAGGATTTACTGAGCTCTTTGCCCTTCAGCTTCAAAGACTGTGCAGAGGGTGTGTGGAGTCTGGCCAGAATGCCTCCCTGGCCTGTTGGTCCACACCTGTCGCTGCACATGGCTGGTTCAAGCACTGGCTGAGAGCCCCGTGTGGCCACATCACTTGGCTTTACTATTAACTTGAACTTGAAGTTCATGCTTGTGGCTTTTTTTCTTAATATAAAGACATTACTCTCTTACTTATTACACAAGGAATACTTGTGTTGAAAATTCGGAAAATATAGGTAATTATAGATACATTAAAATGAGAAGAAGAAGAAACATCATCCATAATGCCACGACATGGAGATATGCTGTCGACTTTTTGGTGGGTATCCTTTCAGTCTCTCTGGGTCCACCCACCCGCATTCTTTCATGGCTTTGAGGATGTAGTAATGAACATACCTACTTCAAACGAGCTTGAGAATGCTGAATGAGGTAATCCATTCAAAGTGGTGAGCCTGAGCCTCTCTGCAGTATATTACTCTTGTTATTATTAGTTGTAATAAAATCAGATCACACTACACATTCTGTTTGGAGCCTGCTCTTTCCCCTAAACCATGGTGACCACTTTCTGTAACATTAGATGTTCTTCTCTGGGGTCCTGGTTTTAAAGGAAAATGACCTTACGGGAACTAGACTTATATCATGATGATCATTTTGAAATGTATAGAACATCGAATCACTGTGTTGTACACTGGGAACTAATGTAGTGTTGTAGTTCAATTATACTTTAAAAACAAACTCATAGAAAAAGAGATCGGATTTGTGGTTACCAGAGGCAGGGATTGGGGAGGGAGAAATGGGTGAAGACAGCCAAATGGCTCAAACTTCCAGTTATAAGATAAATGAGTACTAGGGATGTAATGTACAGCATGATAAATGTAGTTAACACTGCTGTGTGTTACATATGAAAGTTGTTTAGAGAGTAAATCCTAAGAGTTCTTATCACAAGGAAAAAATATTTTTTTTCTATTTCTTTATTTTGTATCCGTACGAGATGATGGATGCTCACTAAACTTATTGCGGTCATCATTTCACGACGTTACGTAAGTCAAATCATTATGCTGTACATTGTACACTTATACAATGTTGTATGTCAATTATATCTCAATAAAACGAGGAAACATTTTTTTAAAAGAGAATAGCAAAGAAAAATGATGTTACTGTTCTTGTAAAAACAATACATATTCATCATGAGGAATTTTAAAATGAAGAAAAGTTCAGATAAAAATATTTTAAGGAATGCCAAATCCTACCTTTCAGAAATAATCATGACTGATTTGGGGTTTGGGAGTAATCATCCCACTTTCCTTTCTGCCTCCTCTTCTCCCCAGTTAAGAATCAATTGGGTGGTAGACCTAACACCCAGCTACAGGGGTATAAAAATAGCATCTTGGGGTTTATATGGAAACATTTGGAGTTTGGGTTGGAAAACTCAGTTTATGGACAGATTCAGACTTCTCACGACTTTACTCCAAGTCAGAATGACAGGCTGTGTGTCCCTGCAGGGGCACACCTGCTCAGCTTTGCTCGTGGAGGAGGAAAGAATGTGTATGTCCTGAGGGCTATTCACAGAAGGAGAGGAAGAGGTCGGGGCAAGCTTGCCAGGTTTCTTTCTCAGTCTTACTGATTTGATAAGTCACTCCATCCCTCTATGGGGAGAACTGAATGAGGAAGTCAGAAGAACAGATGGTTTTTTTCTCTGTTACTTCCAGAAGGTAGAGGCTCCTCTAGTATGGATCAAGGTATGAATTCTAGGAGGAGGAAAGAGTAATTCCCCCTTATCATTATCATTAGCAGCATACCACTGCAGGGTTCTTCTGTTCTTACATGGAAAAATGGCTCGCTGGCTGGCTGGATATACTTTGTAAAATATATGTTCTTAAAATGCAAAGTTTAATTTCAGTCGAATTTAACAGAAGATTTAATTAAAACTTGAAAGAGGTCACTGTCTTCTGCCCTTGAATGTTGCTGTAGAAGATTCTAAGGTCAGTCTAAGTTTCCCTCCTTTATAGGTTATTTGCTTATAGATGAGATGCCTGAGTAATTCTTTCTTAATATTGGACATGTAACTTAAACGCAGTGTGTGTTACTGGTGCATAATGTGTGCCGTATTTTTGTGGAACTTGATGTTTTCATTCGGTCAACAGAGTCAATTCTTTATTAATCTCAGGGGATTTTTCTTATATTGCCTTTTGAACACTTCCTTGGTTCTGTACAGTGAGTTCTCTACTATAACGATGCCAGTTATCTGTATGTTGGGTTGTCTTTGAACTCCTTAGTTATTTGTTTTGCTTTGATTATTTTAATCCCTTATTTTAGTCCCTTATGCACTGTGTTTATTTCTAGCTTTCGTCTAGTCAGTAAATTGGTTTGAAGCCATCTTTCCTTAGTTCTATATAGATTTTATTTTATATATTACTTTCTCGTGTTTATTTTAGTTCCCAATTTATTTCTTTGGTTTACAATCTTGTTCTTTTTGTTCGCTTGTTTGTTAATGTTGCCTTTGAGTTCTCAGTTTATTGAACTCATATTAAGTTCTCTGTCTCAAAAATCTTTTAGGGGGAATCCTCCTCTTCTTGGCTTATGTTTTCTTTTAGGCTGAATACTTTGTCTTTGATACAGGGCTTCATTTTTTCCTTTCCTTCAAGAGTCTGTGTTTACAGCTGCCATGCCTTTTTGTTTGCTTTTTTTCCACTTCGTTCTTGCCTGAGTGAGTCTGCCCAGATCTTTGTTGTTCTGGGTGTGGGTGGTTTCTCAATTTGAAGCTTCTCTTTTCTTTCCCCTGACTGCCAAATTAGAGTTGAAAAACTCTTCTGTTTTTTTGTTTCTGTTCATGCTTTCCGTAGCCTGAAGACATACAAGCAGCCAGGGTAGCTGAGCTATAGCAGGTGGTGTACAGGGTGCTGACTAGTCGTGGCCAGAAGATGTGGGCTTGCTGGCTTTTGCTCCTGGGATCTTTTAAAGGTCCTTTTAAGTGGGTTCAGTCTTCCTGTGTGGGGGCACTCACTGCGTCACCATGGGCAGTATTTTGTGGCCTGGATTTCCCTACATACCCCTGGAGCCTTCACTTCCTTCTAGCAGGGATAATCAGCTTTGTGGTTCATGGCTCCTCTTCATCGTTTCCTCCCCAGTGAGAAAAAGAGGCATATACAGATACGTATCAGGGTGCTTTTCTTCAGATGGATGATACTAATGAAAACTCTCAGAAATTTAATTTAGTCACTGGCTCCTCTTCCCGAGGGTGGTAGCTACAGAGTTATGAGGCTTGCTACACTCTATCATTCTGGTCTGCTCTAGAATCTTCCTTTACTTTCCTTGGCAGGCAGTATTTGAATTTATGACACTGGGGTGTGCTCATTTTCTTATTTATTTTTTGACTGGTGATTATTTTATTTCTTTTTTTTTTTTTAATAAATTTATTTATTTATTTTTGGCTGCGTTGTGTCTTCGTTGCTGCGCGCGGGCTTTCTTTAGTTGTGGCGAGTGGGGGCTATTCTTCGTTGCGGTACGCCGAGGGCTTCTCATTAGTTGTGGCACGCAGGCTTCAGTAGTTGTGGCTTGCAGGCTCTAGAGCGCAGTCTCAGTAGTTGTGGCACACGAGCTTAGTTCCTCTGCGGCATGTGGGATCTTCCCAGACCAGGACTCGAACCTGTCTCCTGCATTGGCAGGCGGATTCTTAACCACTGCGCCACCAGGGAAGCCCCGGTTATTTTATTTCTGATTTAACTTTTTTTTTTTTTTTGGTTAAGTTTTGGAAGATTGAGATTTTGTGTGGAAGTTTGTACCATTTTAATTGGGAAGCATCTTGCTTCATTTTCAAAGACTGCATGATGTTCCACTGTATTTCATTCTGTTTTATCCCTGTTATTTCTGTGTGGCAGGTCGTTTACAGCTTTGTTTTGCTGCTATAAATCCAGATTTCTCATGACTTTTCTGTTTTGCTTTTCAGAATGTGAAATGGGATGAGGAGATTAAAGGGGATGGTCACTGAGGGTAAGGGAACAGGCATTTTTGGGGGGTCTTATGTGCACCAGGAAGTGTGTACATGGTCTGATCTGACTCTCACGACACCCCTGTGTGGTAAATACCATTATTTCTACATTACAACCAAGGAAACTAGGGCTCAGAGGAGTTGAATGACTTGCCCAAGTGGACACAAGGAGTGTTTGATCCTGGGTCTCTCAGTTTCCGTTTGCTCTAAAAGCCCTTCTCTTTCCTCAGACGGCACCTCAAAAAAATCACCGCTGAATCAAGTGCTTAAGTGCGTTTGATGTTTTGCTATCGTTTTAACACGTTACTCCTTGTGAGAGAATACTGCTGTTCCTCTTTTTTAAATTTTTTAACTGAGGAAAAAGGTCATGAAGGTTGAGCATGACTTCATTGAGCCAGAGAACCATGTTATCTGTCCTTCCCTTCCCCTTGAGTGCAGAATGGCCTTTGCAGGTGATTCTGGAAATGAACTGTCCTCCATTCCAGAGCCAGTCACAGGGCCCCGGCTCCCAGCATGTTACCACCTGCGTGCTCAGCTCTTGACTGCATTCTCGCTCCAAACAGCCAGCCACTGAAAAACAAGGGCCATTATGTAATAATTCTGCCATAACAACACCTACAAAATTACAGACTGCTCCGTGCCAGTGGGAACAGACACTTTAATTAATGTTCGCTTCTTCCACAGATAGACATTTTTCAAAACCTTGGTACAAAATTACATGTGCCTTGTTCAAAAAGTATTCCATAGGACCTACCGAGAATAGATTGATATTTATTGAAAGTGTCGTGGTTGGGGAATCATTTATTTACCGGGGTCTTGGTTTTATCATCGATACCAAAAATGGGTACAAGGCCACCATCTCACTTGTGTGGAATGTTTAGTGGGTTACAAAGTGTTGTCATGGTTTATGTCATTTAAGCCTTATAGTAGCCCTGGGAGATAGGTGGGCATTTTTACCCCACCTTTATTTTTAATTCTATATTACAAATTCTCAAGCAAAACAAAAATAGCAATTATAGTACAATGAACACACCCATGTACTCACACCCAAGATTGAACAGTTGTTCTCATTTGGCATATTTACTTCATCTGTTCACACACATATACGTACACACACAAGGATATGCATGTACCTTTTTAACCACTTTAAACTATAGAAATGAAGACACTTCACACCTAAGTACTTTATGCCTCTCCATAAAGTATGATCATTTCCCTATAAAACTACAACCCTATTATCACTCCTAATAAATTAACTATTTCCTAATTTCAACTCATACCTGCTACCTTATCAAATTTCTCCAAATGTTTCCAAATAGCTCCACTGGCATTGCTAGCTCTATCCCTAGCTCAATCTCTAGAGCCCTCTATCTCTTTTTTAGACAGCCACAAACCAATGAAAGATCTTGCATTTCACTTGTTATAGGACTTTCGGTCTCTCTTTTTTTCCAATTCTTTTTATTGTGGTAAAATACACGTAACATGAAACTTACCGTCTTTAACATTCTTAAGTGTACAGTTCAGTGACATGAAGTACATGTATATTGTTGGGTAAACATTACCACTATCCATCTCCAGAACTCTTTTCACCTTGAAAAACTGAAACTCTGAACCCATTAAACAATAACTCTATTCCCTTCTCCTCATAGCTCCTGGCAACCACTGTTCTACTTTCTGTCTCTGTGATTTGACTTCTCTAGATATCCCATGTAAATGGAATTATACAGTATTTGTTCTTTTGTCTCTGGATTATTTCCCCGAACATAATGTCTTAAGGTTCATCCATGTTGTACCATGTTTCAGAATTTCCTTCCTTTTAAAAGCTGAAATAATATACCATTGTAAACATATACTTGCTTGTCCATTCTTCTGTTGATGGACACTTGGGTTGCTTCCAGCTATTGTGAATAATGCTGCAATCAACAGAAGTGTACAACTTTCAGTCTCTTGTAATCTAGGATAATTCCCCCACTTTTTGCTACTGATGTTGGCTTTTCAAAGAGGTTGTTGACTCTTTGAAGAGGTCATCATTATCTAGAACCTTCTACAGAATGTTCTCTATTCAGAATTTGTCTAGTTATTTCCTTGTGGTTTGATCTAACTTGTCCTCTCATTGGATGCTAGTTTTTTCTTGACTAGATTTACATTTTGCTTATGTTAGGTCACTAGTAAGGCACTCTTTTAAGTACTTCATATTACAGTGTCTGGTTGACCCCTGTTCATTACGCTAAGGTTGACTGCTGTGTTGAGATGGGTAGTAACAGTCAGACCTCTCCAAGTGAAAGGCATGTTCTCTCCCTTGAAGCTGGTAAGTAATCTCTGCCGGCACTGTCGTAACAGATGAGGCTATTGCCAAAATTCTGAGTAGGCGCTCACTCAGTTACCAATAGAAATAATCTCTTTTGTTTATTGAGAGTCTGCTATGTGCCTGGCACCGGTGCCATACTTGACACACATTATCTCATTTAGTCCTTCACTATTATCCCCGTTTTACAACTCAGTGTTGGGGACACTAGTTGCCCTTCTGCTATGAAGACACTTCTCAGGCCTCTGCCCTTCCTACTGATACTTTCCTTTCCTCTTACTGCTCCCACCCACGGTGGGTCATGGTTTTTCCCCCAGGCTGGCTGGCTGGCATGATGTGGGCACTGTCTGCCCAATTTATAGATCCCCGGATAAGAGCTTGGCTCTGGAGGGAGCCTGCCTGGATTCCATCCCCAGCTCCACCCCTCAGGCATGACTCTGGGTTGGTTTTTCACCCTCTGGACCTCAGTGTCCTCGTCTGTAACTTGGAGACGATAAAAGTACCCACCCCAGAGGGTTCTCGCGAGCGTGAATGGAGTTATCACATGCAAAAGGCTAAGTAAGGTGCCTGGCGCATGTGCTCAATGAATCTCAGCCTCATTCTCTCCGTCACCACTTCATGGGTCCCTGAAGGCAGTTGTCAGGCCCTTTTTGCCTTGAGGGTTTTGTGGTCAGCAGCGTGGAGAAACGCTGGGTGGGATGGCTGAAAATCAGCAGTAGAGTAGTGACGGCGGTCCTAGAGCAGGGCCTGCAAACTGCGGCCCGCAGGTCAAATCCAGCCTGCAGGCCGGCTTTGTAAGTCACGTGTTTTTGGAACACAGGCATGCAAATTCCTGTACACATTCTTTTTTTTTTTTTAAAAGCAGTTATTTATTTATTTATTTATTTATTTATTTATTTGGCTGTGTTGGGTCTTTGTTGCTGCGTGTGGGCTTTCTCTAGATGCAGCGAGCGAGGGCTACTCTTTGTTGCGGTGCGCAGGCTTTTCATTGCGGTGGCTTCTCTTGTTGCAGAGCATGGGCTCTAGGTGCGTGGGCTTCAGTAGCTGTGGCTCGCGGGCTCTAGAGCGCAGGCTCAGTAGGTGTGGCGCACGAGCTTAGTTGCTCCGTGGCATGTGGGATCCTCCCGGACCAGGGCTTGAACCCATGTCCCCTGCATTGGCAGGCGGATTCTTAACCACTGCGCCACCAGGGAAGTCCCTCAGGTATGCATTCTTGTCTGCACCTACTTCTGTGCTCCAACAACAGAGTGGATTAGGTATGACAGAGACCACGTGACCTACAAAGCCTAAACTAGGTACCATCTGGTCTCTTCCAGGATGAGTTTGCTGGCCCCTGCTGTAAAAACATAGAGTCCTTAGAGCTGTGGTCTCTGATCTGGGGGTCCCAGCTCCCCCAGATGAGATGCTGCCTCCTAGTGAACCCCCGCCTTCAGCTTTCACTCTGGGCATGGCCTTTCCCATTGTTCCCAGGCTTTTGGGCCCAGAGCCTGAGGCTGGCTCTGTCCTCTGGGCAGGCCTTCCTGTTGATCTTAGGCTGGCCTCCTGGGAACAGAAGACACGTGTGCTCACAGATGTTATGAAGGCCCCCAACCTGGAGATGTTCCTGGACTGGGGAGGGGGTCTTTCAGTCGAATAGGCCTGTTATGTTTTGCACAGCATCTCCCAGATGACCCTGCGGGGCACAACTTTGGGCTCCACTGGGCCAGCCGCCCCATGTAGATGTGGTCTGTGTGACAGGGGTTGTGTATCCCAGGCCTTCCCTCTACTCATATTCCTGGTCCACGAACACTCTAACAGCTAATTATAAATATTTTACTTTTGCCAGTATGTTTGGGGTCCTGCTGTTTGACCCAAATGGAACTGATTCAACTTCACAGAATGAGAAACCTCATTTCCATCAGTTCCTTCTACACTGGGACCGAAACAGACCACTTTCCGAAAGTCATTTTCTATTATGTGTGGCTTGTATTACTTGATTTATTTCCTGGTCTTTAAGGTAGTTTTTATTGATCTGAGGCATTAAATTTAATTCTGATGGTGAAGCATCTCTTCGCTTATATTTTATGGTATCGCCTCACCACTTAAATCAGTATTTAATGTTTTAATTAATTTGGCATGGAGCCTCTGTGAATGATGATGGCAGTTCTCTTTGTATATATTTTTAATTTTGATGTCCAGCCCCACTCTCTTCTCTCTCTCTCGCCCTTAAAACATTTAAGGTGTTTGTATTCTGTGATGCTACCATATTAATTCAAGATCTGTTTATTGAACTTCTGTGTTTTGCCAGACACTCTTCTTGGTGCTGAGGACACAGCCACTATCAAAACACACAGAAATCTCCGCTCCAAAGGAGCTTACATTGTGGTACTTTCCTGCAAACCTTTGTAAATGACATCAGAGCAATGGCTGAGATTCTTGGAAGAGTGAGTGAGGGTCGGGGGCTGGATGTAAAGACCCCTTTGTGGAGATGGGGGGAGCAGAATGTTGAAGTGGACCCTACAGAAAAAGCAGGAGCATCAGTGGAGTGGGGAGGTGTGCTCTCAGGAGAGGAGGGGTGATGTCTGAGGGAAGGGATCTGGCCATGGCGCCAGGCCCGCCATTGAGAAGGGGAAGGAAGATGGCCCCACGGGATGGAGGTCGCAGTTAAGTAAAGGAAGGCTTTGAATTCTATACTCAATCTCCTAGGCAAGAAAAGAGTCATTTTAGGTTTTTGCAAAAAAGCGGTCTGTGGAAAGAGGTGTTTTAAGAAGAGAGTAGCTCGTGGGGTCTCAAAGCAACGGGAGACCCGTAGTCTGGCCTGAGCACGCAGCCAGAAGTGAAGGGGGGGGGGCACTGTGAGGCTGGGTCACCTCCCCAGTCCAACGTGCACTAGGTGGCAGGACCACACAGAGACTGTCCTGGGGAAAGACTTCTATCTGAAGCTTTACTGAAGCACAGAGCACTGTGCTGACAAAATGGGACAAGATCTAGCATCCTAGAAGTGAAACCATCGTCATGTGAGATCCTAAGCAGTGCGTGGATTTGGGCCTTTAAATTGGCTCCATGACTCCACTTGCATCCCTGGTCCTCGGTGGTGGCCAAAGGCATCAGAAGAAGAAAGTAGCTCCTTGGGTGTTTGTAGGACATGGTGTCATCAGATGGTCTTCTTAACACTAGCTCCCGCAGCACAGAGACTGAATACATGATGGAGCCTCTGGAAGCGTCTGTTAAGTATCTTCAGTGTTGTGTTAAGAATGACATTTTGACAGGGGCAGATCAAACACTCCGTTATGTTTTAAAAGCAGACTCTAGTTTTATGTCAAACCATCCAGAATTGTCACCTCCTCGCTGCCTTCCGTACAACTCAGAGCGTGGATTTTCATGTCCAGAAAAGTCTTCATTCACCAGCATCCAAACAATGAAATACCGACAGTAACTGAAAAAGTACCCACGCTTCACCAAAAGGGCCTTATGCTGAAAGAATGTTGCATTTCCTGGAGATTTTATCCTTTTTTCTTACATTTAGGAAATAAGAATGGAGGCTTTTTCCCTCTCAGTTTTCTCCACTTCTTTCTTGTGAGCAGTTGCATCCTTTCTTCCTGGCCTTCAAATATTTCTGAAATAGCTATTCTCAGACATAATAACAACATTAACTCACTGTAAAACAAAGTATGTGACTGTGTTTTAAAACTCAGCCTGTGTTCTGTACCTGTGCTGTTGAACACACACATTTTTTAGGTAAATTTTTTCTTTTTCTTTTTCTTAATTTTTATTTTATATTGGAATATAGTTGATTTACAATGTTGTGTTAGTTTCAGGTGTACAGCAAAGTGATTCAGTCATACATGTACCTGTATCTATTCTTTTTCAGATTCTTTTCCCATATAGATTGTTACAAGAGTATTGAGTAGAGTTCCCCATGCTATACAGTAGCTCCTTGTTGATTATCTATTTTACATATAGTAGTGTGTATATGTTAATCCCAACCTCCTAATTTATCCCTCCCCCCGCCACCTTTACCACACTTTTACCCACATGCGTTGAATGGGGCAGCTGTGCTTCTAAAGGCAATCATGTAATTTGATAGGTCACCGTTATATAGACTGTTAGCATAAGAGTTCTCATAAAATATTTATTGCTTGTCCCTGAGCTGGCCGCCCATAATGCAGGTACATTCAGCATCACTACTTACACTGTGACATGCTTGGTTTCTATCACTTATTTTGTCTGCCCTTTTTTTTTTAAAGCCACCATCTGCATTTTCCACTTCAAAGTACATTAGTTACCATGGAAACAGTGATGTCATTGGTGGGGGTGAGGGTTAGTAACATCCGCAAGGACAGTATCAAATCATTTTATTTAATGGTTTGAAATTTATTCCACACTTGGGGAAGATCAGGAGGATGTCTGAGAGGATGGTATGCTTAGGTACTTATAGCTAGTATGGTGCGGGTGCATGTAACAAAAGTCAGCCATTTGTGTGGTTTTTAGGTTGCAAACAAAAATATGCCTGAAAATTAAGGAAAAAAAATAAATATAAAGGAAAGGAAAAGGAAGGTCAAGGGATTCATATGATTTCCAACTGTCCAGGGTACATGGTTGCAACAAATGCATAGAGTTCCCACTATAGGTATGGTTTATGTAAGTAATGATCCATTTTCCTCTTATAAAAATACTGTTATAAAATAGGTCTTTAGCTTTCTGAGTGAAACTTGTGTTCTAGGCAGTGGCTGATTAATTCTGGTGTGCAACTGAATTTGTGACAAGATCCCTAAAGAGGTGCCAGTGGTCTCAGAAGCTTTAGGAGGAGACTTTATGTGACTACAGTCCTGTGTGTGACAGCAGAGGTGGCGTGGGGAGGCCCAACGAGGGTACCTGCGTCCCTTTAATAAGGGCTCAGTGCGCTGTGCAGAGCGTCTGAATGAAGCTGATCTGTGTTCTCTTCAACCTATGCATCCTTTTTTTTTAACTTTTAATTTTGAGCTAATTGTACATTCACTGACATATATAAGAAATAATACAGAAAGATGCCCAGTCTTCCTCAGTGGTAACATCTTGCATAACTATAGTAGATACCATAGTCAGGAAGTTGACATGGATGCAATCTACCTGCAGGCTTCTCTAGTTTTACATGCACTTTGTGTGTGTGTATGTGTGTGTGTGTGTGTGTGTGTATATTTAGTCTTTCCAATTTTATCTCATGGGTAGAGTCCTGTGACCACTACCACAGTCTAAGTACAGAACAGTTCCACCACATGGATCCCTCCTGCTACCCTTGTATAGACATACCCTTCCCTGGTCTCTCGCCCCAGGCAACCCCTATAGTCATCCCTCTGTATCTGAGGGGGATTGGTTCTGTGACCCCTTGTGGATGCCAAAAATCCACAGATGCTCAAGTTGCTTATATAAAATGGCCTGGTATAGTCAGCCCTCCATATCCATGGATGCAGAACCCACGGATATGGAGGGCCGACTGTAATCTGTTCTCCATCTTGGAAATGCCGTCATTTTCAGACTGTTATATAAATGGAATCATACAGCATGCAGCTCTTTGAGATTGGCTTTTTTCACTCAGCACAAATCCCTGGAGATCCATCCAAGTTGTTGCATGTGTCAACAATCCATTCATTTTAAGTTCTGAGCAATAGTCCATGGTATGGATATACCACCATTAGTTTAAACATTCACTCCTTGAAGGGCATTGGACTGTGCTTATCTTTTTAAACAGAAATACTTGGGAGAGGGCTGCTGCAGTCCTAACAGCACAGAGTCAGTGAGTACTTTAAAGGGATCCAGGAGTCTTCAGAAGGTCTCTCTTCAGAGCAGTAAGGCCCGAATTATTTAGAAGGAAGGAGTGCATTGGAGAGAGCCGCTGGAAATCCAGGAGAGCTGGCTGGCCAGGTCCCGTGTCTCCTTTTTTTGGGGGGGTGGCGGGTTTGGTGTTTGATATAGTTTGTTCCCTTGCAGAGGGGAGCAGAAGTACTTGGTACTCTAAGACTTGCATTTGAGTATCTGCATCTCTCTTCCAGGATTGATGGAAGAAGGTATTTTTCCTGGTAAAAGGAGCTGTAACACCAACTACGCAGCCTGCTTGGTCCCCCCAATTCCTTTTGGGGAAGATGAAAACCTAAACTCTTGTTCTGGGACGGATCACTGAGGGAATTGTTTTCTTGGTCTCACTGATTGATTTTCATTTGGAAAGTGTTCCACTTGGCCTTTTCAAATATACCCCCCAGGACTGGGGCCACATGACAGAATTTAAACACCAAAATCATTTTCGGAGTACCAGCCATACGTCTGTGTTTCTGTTGTGAGATTCATGGGAAGCAGCCTGAGTAACAGACCCAGTGATCTGACATTGCTTTTCCCATTTAAAGACTTATTTACCCTGTGTTTTATGCAACCAGCAGGCTCTCCGCTTGTCCTCTTTAAGCTATTGACCTAAAGAAAGGAAGGGTTTTTGGCACTGGGACTGAAAGTTTAAAAGCCACTCAGAGAAAACTGGTGTATCGGATCGGAAGCTTTTAATACCAACAGCTGTCAGTCAGAGAGTCAGCTCTTGGACTTTTAGAACTGAACGGTGGATGCAAGTCCCCTGGGAAATAAGCAGCATGTAGAAATGGCCCCCAAGGGAAACAGGGACATGTGCCTTTGGCCCAGACATCAGGAGATGGTTTTTGTAGCATAAGCCCTGTGATTCCTTTGCTTGGCAATCTCCTCCTCATCTTCTAGTACTAACCCTGGGATGTCATGCTTGAGTAGGTTAACCCTGCCCCTCCCTGCCATCACCTTCCCCGCCTCTCCCCCGCCAGGTCAGGTGCCCTTCTCCTGGGGCCTCCTTTACCATTGACCCTGTTATAACACAAAACCCTTAAGATCCGTGCCTTGAAGTACTCCCTTTTGCTGGGGAGTTTGGTTCTCAAGCAGCCTGGGACACCAACATTGTGTGTGAGTGGAGCATTACCCAAGGATGTCCCTCAGCTGTTTAGAAGGTGAGTAGTGCATTCAGGGGTCGTGCAGTATGAAAAATGCCTAGAGTGAAATCATGCTTAGCATCGGTGAGATGCGTGTACAAGGAGAGGGCACGCGAGGACTGACGCTCAGTGGGAGGATGGGAAGGTCACGTCTCCCTTCTCAAGTACACGTTCAGGACATGCCTCTACTGAGTGGAATTCAGGACAAACCAATCACACTCTTTAAATAATGTATTGTTGAAGCTGTGCATTTGCTTATCTTTGTGTTCACAGCTCCCAGCTCAGGGTTGAGCAGGTAGTAGTGTTTGGTAAATGTTTGCTAAATGAATGAATGAATAATCAAGCAGGGAGAAGTGAAATTTATTAATGCGGGATGGGTGCCGGGGGGTTAGGGGGGTTTCCACCTAGCTACCATACATGACTTTTCAGCCCCACTCTGGTTTTACAGAACATGTTCAAAAAGTATAACTCCATCAGAGCCAGTAAATAATGGACTAGGAAGAACTGGAGTTTTCTTTGCAATTAGGTGTCACCTGGTATCCCAAGCTGCTGTCATATCATCTTGTTCTTTAAGAAGTTGTTTGGGCTGCACCCTTAGTGCCTGGTGAGTCAAGGAACGGCAGATGGACCACCAGTCATGGTACAGCCCAGGCTGGTGCCGTCTGCTGTAAACAGGCAAGTAGCAAGGGCTTGGGAAAGAGCCGTGGGCTCCAACCGTTCAGATTACAGGCCTCTCTATTAGCTTATCTTAATCTTCAGGTTCCCAAGATGCTTTGAGGCTGGTGAATGATAAAATAACTCCCTCCTTCCTCCTCACTTTTTTTTTTTTTTTTAAATAGCTGGCAGTAAATGGTCTGGCTTTCACTTTCTCCAGGTGCCTGGGTTGCTTGCTTTGCGAAATCTGCTTGTCCTGAGAGTGAAAAGAGAAACTTGGTACTGAGACCCTGGAATCCTCTCTTTCTGGTTTGCCTTTTCACTCCATCAGCTGAGGCGCCAGAGGGAATGTCAGAAACCCTAGGCTTCTCAGTAAAAGACTTGCCTGTTTGGGATCAGAACACGTAGTCTCCTGCTCTGATGCTGGGACTTGTGGATGATATGGGACCGCCTCGCTTTGGCTTCGCTGGGGCATTTAGAAACCGCCACATCTTTAACATTCTGTCCCCCTGCATTTCCTTACATGTAGCTGTCATTTCCAGAGGGATTTCTCTTTGCAGTTATTTGTAATTATCTTATTTTCTGCCATTATGTACCCTTCAAGTTGCTGTTGGTTATAAACTCCAAGTTGTGATTTATATCTCTTAATTACTAAGGTGATCCTTTCGCACATTATTCATACTCTTCTAATTATTTCATGTGCTTTGCTGATTTGTGTGTAGAAATTTTAGTTCCAACTATTTTTCAGGCAGAATTGTATTGGTCATATCTCTGAGTGTAGCATCTTCATGTATCATGGTTGCAGCCATGTGATTCCACACCGTGTGCCAGGAACTGTGCTAAATGCTTTTTACCTATTGTACACTTAATCCGCCAGCTAATACACCCACAGAAACTCTGCACAGAGTGGAAAGCTTTGCCACCATAGCATCACATAAAGTCACGTGAATGACCAAAATAGTGGTCCGAAGAAGGATAAGAATAATTAGAGAAATGCGAATCAAAACTACAATGAGGTACCACCTCACACTGGTCAGAATGGCCATGATTTAAAAATCTACAAATAACAAATGCTGGAGAGTGTGTGGAGAAAAGGGAACCCTCCTACACTGTTGGTGGAAATGTAAATGGGTGCAGCCACTATGGAGAAAAGTATGGAGGTTCCTCAAAAAACTAAAAATAGAGCTACCGTATGATCCCACAATCCCACTCCTGGGCACATATCATATCCAGACAAAACTATAATTTGAAAAATACATGCACCCCAATGTTCATTGCAGCACTATTTACAATAGCCAGGACATGGAAGCAACCTAAATGTCCATCAACAGACGAATGGATAAAGAAGATGTGGCACATATATACAATGGAATATTACTCAGCCATAAAAAGGAATGAAATTGGATCATTTGTAGAGACATGGATGGACCTAGAGATTGTCATACTAAGTGAAGTAAGTCAGACAAAGACAAATACCATATGATATCACTTTTATGTGGAATCAAAAATATGACACAAATGGGGACTTCCCTGGTGGTCCAGTGGTTAAGACTCTGCATTCCTAATGAAGGGGACTGGGTTTGAACCCTGGTCAGGGAACCAGATCCCGCATGCAGCAACTAAGAGCCTGTATGCTGCAAAGAAGATCCCGTGTGCTGCAACCAGGACCTGGCACAACCAAATAAATAAATAAATATTAAAAAAATAATAAATAAATAAAATATGACACAAATGAACTTATCTATGAAACAAACAGACTCACAGACACAGACTTGTGGTTGCCAAGGGGGGCAGTGGGGGAGGGATGGATGGGGAGTTTGGGATTAGCAGATGCAAACTATTATATATAGGATGGATAAACAACAAGGTCCTACTATATAGCACAGGGAACTATATTCAGTATCCTGTGATAAACTAAAATGGAAAAGAATATGAGTAAGGCAATGGTAGAAGGGACACAGCTGGGTCTGCAGCTGGCCAGTGATGTGGGAAGGGGCAAAGAAGAAGACCACCTCAGCTCTGTGTGGACCCTCCTACCAGCTGCCCAAAGCAGAGGGCAGACTCAACACCCCCTGAGCCTCCCATCAGCCCCTTCTTTCCTGGGCCTCACATGGGATGGGTAGGCTTTTTCCTACTAAATGAGCAAGATTCAGATAGCTCCCACAACTGTACCTTTTACCAGAAAGCTTTCCTTGATGCACTGGGGGAGGACCTAAGACTCTACGCTCCCAGAATACAGGTGAGCTTGCCAGGAGGGCTCCAGCTGCTGAACCCAAGTCATTGGGATAGGTCCTGATTAGTTAACCTCAGTGGAGCTCCATTTCCACAGCTCTCAAAGAATAATGCTATTACGAGAGTTAAATGAGATAACAGATGAAAAATACTCAGCACAGGGCCTGACATGGAGCAGGCATTCCCAAAATGCTTAGTTTGAACAAATGATTCTGATTTGAAAAAGGAAATGTCAAAATTAGAACTGGAATTTAATTATTCAAACTCCCTAGAAAGATGCAAATTGTGAAAATCACTTAAACTCTATTTAATACTTGAAAATAAACATTTCATAATAATTTCTGATTTTAGTGATGCACATAATCTCTGTTGAAGACATTAATAATGGTTTCTTTATTTTAAAACAACATTTTATTATTCAAAGGAAAAGGCTCAGGAGTCAGAATTCTGCTTTAGGTGCCTAGCACTGCCACAGTCAAGCTATGTGACACTGAGAAAGTTTTCTAATCTCTCAGGACCTCAAAATCAGCTGTGAAATAAGGATAATAGTTGAGAAGATTAAAGAAGTTAAAACATATAAAAAACCTTGGAGCAGTGTTAGATATTATCACTATTCTTATCATTCTTTTTGTAAAATTTATGTTATTGATGTATAGTTGATTTACAATGTTGTGTTAATTTCTGCTGTACAGCAAAGTGATTGTTATACATATACATACATTCTTTTTCATATTCTTTTCTATAATGGTTTATCATAGGGTACTGAATATAGTTCCCTGTGCTATACAATAGGACCTTGTTGTTTAGCTATTCTATATATAGTAGTTTGCATCTGCTAATCCCAAACTCCCCATCCATCCCTCCCCCACTGCCCCCCTTGGCAGTGAGTAGATTTAGAGGAAGTGTAAGATAAAATTATATAGCTATTCAGAGCAAGAGTGTTTTAGGCAGAAGGAATAGGAAGTGCAAAGGCCCTGAGGTTGAAGCTTGCTTGTTATGGTCAAAGAATGGAAAGGCTAGTGAGTCTCTAGCAGAGGAAGCAAGGGGGAAAGCGGTAGATGAGAACAGAGAGGTAGCTGAAGACCACATCCTGCAGAGCCCTGTGAGCCATGGTAAGGCTGAGTTGATCCTTTAAAGTTTATTTTTGGCCGGCATGTATGATTGGTTCATTTCCCCAGTATCCCCACTAGCCTGTGTGTCTTTGTCATTCATTTTTACTTTCTTTCAGTGTGTCCTGCGCTTCCCCTCAGTCTCCATTAATTGTGCAATGGGAACATTTTCCCCACTATAGGCACAGCACAGAAATCTGCATTGGAAACTTAGAGGATTGTATCTTTTTCCATGAGCTAACTCTTCTTTTTAGCTGGAAAATGACAGCAGAGCACATCTCCTGTGTTTCTCTTTTATTTATGATCCTTCCACCCCATGCAAGTCCTCCCATTAGGTGAGATCTGCCTCCCATGAGCCCATGGCCCCCTACCCCTGCCCTGCGTCAGGGTGGCCTCTCAACTTGTCTTCTTATGGGGTGAATGTGTGAAGTCCTCTGCAGCACCTCCTGCCCGGGGGCCCTGCATGAGTACGAACTTGGACGTGGTGATTTGCCTCTTTATGCTTTGTCCTTCCAAAGAGAGATGTGAAAGCCAGGCTGCCGGCCTCAGGGTTTGTTTCTACTGTGTGACCGTATTTCTGTGCTTGCTGACTGCTTAAGTGCAGGGATGCATTCAATATCCTTATCTTTGCGGCTTTGTTCTCAGGACCTCACACTGACTCCATCAATCTGAATCAGTCGTCCAGGTCCAGCGTAACTTCAGATAAGAATAAGGGTGTGATGTGATAGCACTTTGTTGATTCTCTTTAAAAGTTGTGAAGATGAGCGATAATGGGTATTTAATGAGCTCCTACAAGATGGCAGGTGCTGACAAGTGCCTTACATCCTCCATTTCTAATCCTGCAATTGCTATATTATCATTCAGAACCTGAAGCTTGGAGGTCAAAGGATCCTGCTTACGGCCGACATTGCAGTTGAGAGGGAGAGGGAGCAAGAGTTAATTTCACGTTCCCTTTCTGCCTGCGTCTATGCAGTGGCCAAGACTCACTCTCCCAGTGGAATCTGTGCCGGCTTTTATGGCCCTCTGTGAGAAAGCGCAGGGAGACCAAGGTGCATGAACACCAGGTGTCATTGCCACTGTCAAGCACCTGTTCCTCAGCGCTGGATCATGGATGAGTTTAGAAATGCCTTCGGTTTCAGAGTTGATACAGAACGTGTGAATAGATTAATGATATTTGGCTTTGCTCTTCAATACTTTCCTTTTCTCATTTAGCATATTGTCATCCTTTTCCCCTCTCCCCTTCTTCCCTTGACCGTTTCCCTCTGAATGCAGGATGGCTCCAGCCATCTCCTGACTGTGTTAGGCTATCCAAGCACCCCTGCCCACCCAACTCCCCCAGCTGCAACCCTAAGGCTTTTTAAGATCCCCTCGGCCTGCCGGCTGAGACACTGCAGCCACCAAGCCTGCACCCCCTCGCCTGGATCCACCCCATCGAGTGCCATGGTACCGCCTGTGTGCACGGGGGCCCCGCAGCAGCTGGTGCCAAACAATGCTCGTTCTCATCTGGGCATCCCGGAGTGGCCTGGCAGCTTTGGCCATTCAGAGCCCAGCTGGGGCTGGAGTTGCTGGGCTGCCCTGCGGAGGTGATTTGCCACTTTGTACTAATAAACAGATTTCAATCCAAGGAACTTCAGAGGGCCTGCTGCTCTCACCCTGTCTTCTGACTGTCTTTGTGATGAAAGATGTTTGAAGTAGCCACGTCGTTTAATGAAACCAGGATGGATGCCAATGCCGAGGTTTAAAATATCATTCTGCTGCACTAGCTGTGTGCTCTGGATGAGTTACTTAACCTCTCTGAATCTCTCCTTCTGTATCTTCATATTGAATTTAATAATACCAATGCCACACAGTTCATGTCAGGATTTCATGAGATAATGTTTGTGGAAAGCATCTCGTCTGGGCCTTGGCACACTGTATGCCCTCCATAGATAATGAACTTTCTTCTCTTTTCCAGATAGGATCCCAGGCAAGAGAAGACAAGGCCAAATCAACTTCTAGACATGCTGCTTTGCTCTCTACAGTGATCTGCGCTTGGCAGATTTCAGATACTTCTAAACAACAGTAAAAGAGCTTTAATTATGCCCTTGTTTGTGGCTTGGTTTGGTTGCCTTGTTAACCGATTTGAGAATACTGCCTGCCCTGTGGCTGCTGCAAAGTGCAGGTCTGGCTGGGAGTCAGGAGTGGAAAGTCAGTCTGTTATCGTAAAACTCCCAAGTCCCTCTGGCTCAGAGATGGGGCTGGCTGGCGGTGTCATCTGGATGGCATGTGGTTCAGGGCACGGCCTGCTGGGTCCAGGCAGGTTGCTTGCTCCCTCTTCACGCCTGCAGTGGGTGTGTCTTTGGCCCTTGTAGTTACACTTGCCGTTGCTCTTTGCTTTCCATTCCCTTGATTTCAGTTGCGGTCTTCCAGTCAATCCAGATGACAGGCTTCACTGTAATCTGTACCAAGCAGGTAGCTGGAGTGTGTAGTGTGACTTTGTCGTCACATTGCCTGGACTCCACTCCACCTCATAGCAGGTGGTCTTAGGTGTAAGGAACCTCAATTTCTTTATCTGCAAAATGGAGTTGTGATAGCACTAATCTTACAGGATTGTATGAGGATTAGGAGGATTAACCTATAAAAGTGGTTAAAACAGACCCTGCTCCATCATAAGTGAAAATTGCTTGTATTAATATTAGTAATAGGCAATATTTGAGCATTTATTATTACAGAATAAATACATTCTAGCTAAGTGGATCCTGTCAGTTCTCTGTAAAGCGAACCCTATTATTCTTTGACTGAGGTTATAGCACTGGAGATGCAAACTCCTTAGATAAAAGTAAGTTCTGTATTGTCACCAGGCAAGGACTGTGGGTGGCCCTACTGAATCTGGGGTGCATTTGTAGCCCTCTGTGGGCTTTGAATCACTCTATGCCTCTGATATCTCCCCTTAGGCTGTAATTCATTGCTTAGTCCCATCCCAGACCCTAAGTTTCCCTGGCTTTCTGGTCCTGAGCTCACAGTGCCTGTCTGTACACCCATGGGCTGTCGTGGCCATTGGAATTGGGTGGCAGGATCTGCGCTTTCGTCCGAGGCCCCTTGCCTTGTCCAGCACAGTGCTGGCGTGTTGTATGGAATCTACTTGCCTAGACACTCTGTAAGGTAGGCTCTTTTCAAATGTGCTTGCTATTCACTTAGTGTCAAATATAGCATAGTTATTTATCCCTAGGATCTGCTCTGACCCATCTGTATCACAATACGGTGAGCCTTGTTTTTTATATGTTCACTTAGTCTATTAGCCCAGGCAAATCAACCAGGCAGTTAAGGTGACTGTGTGATTTTTGAGTTGTGTTCCTTTTCCTTTGTAGGTTGTTCAATTGATTTCATTTTACATCATTCAGAGTTGTTGTTATTCTATGTCATCTTGTTCACAAAATACCATTTGCCCTGAGCAAATTTCTGTTACATCTCAGAATAACTTACTTTAAGGAAAGAGGCTACAGTTTCCTGAATTTTGCAGTCTAGGAAACATGGTGGCATTATTTTCTTGCTAGAACAAAGTACAAACCCAGATTGAGTATTTATCCCTTTGATTACATGCCCAACACTCTGCATACATTTGTGTTTTATTCATTTATGACTGTATTTTATATATATGTATGCATGCATGTAAATATGTATAAGTATATACACATTTAACATGAGGAATATAGAAAGATTGAGATTATGGTCCCTCTGTACTATCAATAGTCATTTTCCCCCAATATTTTGTTAAGAAATATTTCAAACATGTAAAAAAATTGAATTGTCCAGTTAATACCCATATACCCACTGTGATGATTCTACAGTTAACATCTGGCTATATTTGCTTTATCATATAATTATCCATGTCTTCATCACTGTATCCATCCATTTCCATCCCCCTGTTGTTGTCTTTCTAAGTGAGTTGCAGGCTGCCCCTAATCATGGCCAGGTGCTCTGTTGGCAGGAAGCATGTATTACACTTTGGGTCTTCCCTGAGCCTTCGCTGAACCTCTTCTTGGAGAGACCTTGACATCTACTCATGACTCGGCCCAAAGCCTCACCAGCAGGCACAGAACCCTCCCAGTGGCCTCGCCCAGGGCTTTATCCTTCTATGTGTGGCCTAGACCATTCCGACTCTCACTGTGCCTTTTAAAGCAAAGGTGTTCAAGATGCTGTATCTACCTTTTTACTTCCTCAAGCCAAGAAACGTAACTAGACTCCCCAGAAGACGCTGTCTGCTCTCCATCCTTTAGCACGAGCCAAATAAAGCCTCTGACAAACACCAGCTCCAAAGGCAGACTGAGTTAGCCTTCCCCTTTGGTTACTTTCCAGCATCTCTGGTCTGGGCAGCCTCCCTTCCCCTTCCAGCTAGCCACTGGGGCTGACCTTTGAGGAGGAGTTCTCTGCTGTCCTGACCCACTGGGGCCCCAGTTCTGTCCTGGCTGGACGGCATGGCTCTGAGGAATGTAGCAATGAAGGCCTTGCTGGGTGTGAACTTCCCATTCATTTTAAATTACTGCTTTCTCCATTATTATTTTTATAACAATATCACAATAATGGCCACTTCATGTGTGCATTCTGTCAAAAAAGAATTGTGAAAAAGTGAAAAACGTGTCTCCCATATAATTATAGAGTGAACCTAAGTCAAATATTTTACTTACTCATTAATGAGGGAACCAATAAATCGGTAAAGCTGGCTCAAAGAGCACTGGAAGAAGTGGGTATTCATAGGCATTTTTTTTTTTTTAAGGATAGAAGAGAATGATTAGGTAAGTGTGGAGGAAATGGTGAGGTACCATTTAGATCAGCCTTGAGGTACCCCAGCTTCTGGGAGTGCTGCCAGCAACAAGCCCTCTCTGTCAGCTCCCTTCAGGGTGTAGGGGAGGGAAACTTTTCCCTTCTTCTCTTCCAGGTCCTGTGATTGGTCTAATGATTACATTGATATAAAACAGATTAACAGGAGAAAAACCGAATTTAATTTTGTATGCATGGGAGCTCATAAAAAGTATGAGACTCGAAGAATTGACCAAAGCAGGCAGCTTTTATACCTTTTAAACAAAGAAACAATACATTTTGAAGAATTAATAAGACAAAGGGAATTGGACTTGGGGTAGTAAATTAGTGAAGAAGTAACAGGGTTTGTTGATACAGCCTTCTCGGCCTTGAATACCCTATCTCTGGTGATAAGGATGTCTCTCTTCCTTCTGGTACAGGGAGGGTGCCTTTCACATGGGAGATTTATTTCCTGCTTTTAGCGGGACAGAAAGGAGGGTCAGACTATCTTTCTGGCCCTAGCTGTTCCTTAAATAACTTTAATTCAAAATAATCAGTATGCCTCAGCGTTGTATTTTGGGTGACCTGCCCAGAACCCCATCAAGGGGTTGCCTTAACTGAAGAAAGTCCCCTGGCCTCCTGGGCACCCCATGTCTGATCCATCTCTAGGTGTAAAGGCCGGACCTCTCACCCCCTGCTTGCATTTGTCGAGGGTCATCCTATCTTCAGAACTGCCCATAGGGTCAACTGAGGATTCTGTCATGACTGTATCCCAGCTCACTTTTTCTCTCCACCCAGAAATCTACAAGTTAACGCATAGCTTCACAGTGTCCAAGGCCTTAATATATTGTCAATAGCAAAATCAAACCCAGATATATCCCTCTAGATATCAGGGTTTGGCTGACCTGTAGAGACAGATAGCAAATATTTTAGGCTTTGCAGGCCCCCCCTCCCCGCCCTCCGTCTCTGTGGTCCTCTCACAACTCTTCAACTCCACCCTGGAAGCAGGAAAGCAGTCATGAAGACTAAACAAATGGCTGTGTTCCAAAGACACTATTTACAAAAACAGGTAGAGGGTGGGATCTGGCCCACGAACCAGAGTGCTGACCCCTGCCCTAGATAGTTAAGTAATCAATCCTTGGGTAAGTGTGTTAAACACTATCCTAGTGTGACACTGAAAGGACAAGCTACCTGCCATCTTTGCCCCTTTTGATGCTTATAGGATATAATTTCTATATAAATCTTACAACTGCCTACAAGGTGCTCATCTTACCATTTCACAAATGAGGTACCGGGATCAGTGAGGGTTCTCCATGGTCTTACTATTTAAGTAGATGGTAGTTTCTGGAAGTGAGCATGGTGGATCTAGCCCTGAGGCTTGCTCTGTCCCCTTCCACCAGCCTACCTCACTGAGTCATGGGAAGCAGAGGTTTGAGTGACTCTTTGGAGAAAAGCACCCCCAAAACAGATTCACAGAGCCCAAAGGTATCTGAAGAGGGCCTGCTCAGCATTACACCCTCTGCCGTGTGTCCTGGACTTGTCACAGAATAGGTGGATTTACCTGTGAGTAAGGCAATTTGAATGTAGAGAGCTCTTATCCATTAAGGTTTTAAAGGAATTGTCCAGCCTGGACCTTGTTTCCTGGGCTGCATTCCTCTGACACAAGAAGGAGATAAGAACAGCTTACACATCGAGACAGAGATCTTACCTGAGCCGCGCCACACATGGCTCAGGTGTGTGGCATTGACGAAGCCCCTAGGTCAGCCAGAGACTCTGTTAGCATCACAATGAAACATGCAGGATCTCTCTTCCAGCTCTCCCTTTACCAAAGTCCATTAAACTGGGCCTGGATTCGAATGCTGACTCCTATCACCAGCTATGTGACCGTAGGCAAGTTTCTTAAATCTCTCTGTACTATTTAATATGAAAATGAAATGAATCTATCTATGTAAAGCGTGTAGAACAGTACTTGTAACACAGCAAGCACTACGAAAGTATTTTCTGTTATTCTTATTGTTATTATTGTTACTATTATCTTTAGAACTTAGTATGGTGCCTTGCTAGTAATAGGGGCTCAATAAGTGTCATTCAATGCATAAAAGAGCCACATGATAAATTAGATTCAGATTAAGTTGTGGAATAGTGCTCTCCAATAGCGCTCTGTGATGATGGGAATGTGCTCTCTCTGTGCTGTCCAGTAGGGTAGCCACCGGCCACATTTGGCTAATGAGCACTTGACATATGGGTAGTGTGATTGAGGAACTGCAATTTAAATTTTATTCAATCTTAATTTAAACTTGTAGCCACATGAGGCTAGAGGCTACCGTGTTGGACAGCACAGTCCTCTGAACACTCTAGTGTTTAGAGATTGTGATTCAGTATTTGGCGTTTTTCAAACATCTGCAAGTGATTCACATGCAGCCAGAATTGAGAACCACAGGACTAGAACTCTTAGGCTAGTACTTTCTCATCCATCCACTCATCCATCCTTCAAGAAATAAATTCAAGAAGTCAATATTAAGTTCCTGCTATATGCCAGTGACTCTTCTGGGCACTCGCAGTCAGCAGAGAGAGAGAAGGTCTTGGCTGTCAAAGAACTTGTGTGCTAGTAAAGGAGTAGATAAAATAAAGGCACACAGTAAACAAGCCACTTCCAGACAAGGTACGGGAGGGCAATCAGGACAAAAGAGGGCGTTGTAGTGGTGACTGGCTTGGAAGGGATTGTGGTGCTTTTTTAAGGAAAGCCTCCGTCAGGAGGGGACACCTGAACTGAGACCTGTTTGGTGAGAAGGAGAGAGCCTTGTCATGATCTGGGATCAGAGTGTTCCAGGCAGACAGAGCAGCAAATTGTCTTAAAGTTGGGGCTGTGCTTGGCCTGTTTGCAAAAACAGGAGGAAGGCCAGTGTGGTGGGAATGGTGAGCACAGTAGACTGTGGTCATTAGGTGAGCTTGGAGAGGAGGGTAAGGTGGAGTTTTTCGGGACCTTGCGGGCCAGGATCCTGAGTTAGGATTTTATTCTAAGTGCCACGGGGAACCATAGGAAGATCCTGAGCAACGCCTCCTGGACTCAATATCTCTTTCGTTGCCGTGGGTGATGGGGAGGGGCGTGGCAATGTGGTGGTAGATCATGGGAGGGGGATACTGGTGCCTGGGGCACAGACAGTGGCAGTGCAGATAGAAGAGTTGACAGATGGGGATCTACCAAGGTAGAGCCAACAGAACTTACTGCTGGGTGGATTGGATCTTGAAGGTCACAGAGTTTTTATATAACCCCATCCCCAAATATACTTACACAGTGAGACTGAGTATTTCACTGACTGAATAAGTTTACCTTCCTTCCCTCATCCTTCAGGAGGCTGCTAAGAAGATTCGTGATGCCTAGGAGTATAGGTTAGGGGATTATAAAGCATGTAGCCCGAAGCATTGTTTCTCTGACTTGAAAGTGCAGATCACCTGGGGATCTTGTTAAAATGCAGATTCTGACTTTGTAGGTCTGGGGTGGGGTCTGAGATTTTGCATTTCTAAAAGGCTCCCTCATGATGCCAGTGCTACCTTTGCTTGAGCCCCACTTTACCTAGGGAGGGCTTACTCCTGCTATGTACAGGCACAAAACTGTGACCCTCCAGAGCCTGTGTGTCTTAGGAGCAGGTTGTAGGTACCTGGGAAGAGCTCACAAGAATCACGCTGGTGTTCATTCTTCTAGATCCACAGGAGCATCTTGGTCTTGTGGCTATGAGCCCTCTCTAGAGACTCAAGGAATTTGCTTTGTGAGTAGAGGAACCTCCCTGCCTCTTTGTTTGTCCTTTGGGAACAGAATTCCTCAGCAATTATTTCACAGCCTGTAGCAGTGTAGTCAGCTCTTCAAATCCAATCTCCAGAACTACATTTGAGGGGATGTATTTTACATGAAAAAGAAACCTTTAAAGCAAAACTACCTGTGGGCTAGAAGGCCTGTGACTCTCTCTATATTGTGTATTATTAACACAATGCATTTACCTGGTGCCTGAGTGGGAGAAATGAGACTTGATCACCAGAGATATTAACAATAAGATGATCAGTTTCAGCAGAGAGGAAGTTCTCCAAAGCGGTGCCTCCGGCTCTGGGTCCGTTTCTTAATGAAACGGGAAAAGGAAGTGTCAGGAAGTTTAATATGATACATTTCGCTGAAGAGCATTACTGTAAGTGAAAGCTATTACCAGGCGGATTTAGGGCTGTTTTGAAATGAGTGTACTTACTCCCTTGTAGAAGGGGCTAGTTCAACTATATTGATCATCCGGCGCCAGCACAGGATGTTTTATTCAGTCAGGATTGCATATGGAAGCTTTTTGTAAATGAAACTAACATTTGATGACTGGGAGAAAATGACTGTGACTTGCCATCTGGCTCCTCAGCCAATACCATTGATTCCTGGTGCTGGTAGTAGTTCTTAATAATATGCCCCATTTCATATTATATGAGATATTGAAGCTGTTTTCCTGATTCCTCCAGTCTAAACATTTAGGGTTATTGCACCAAGCTTATACTCCAGCTTTCTTCCATCTAATTTTTTGAGTTCTCAAGTGCTGTGGCATTTATCATCACGGGTTATTAAATTATCATGTGGTAGTTTGCATTTTTATTATGTTCTTCACTTCTAATATATGCAAATCTTCCTCTTGGAGCTCACATAGATTTTTTTTTAACTAGGCAGAGGGGGGACATTGAACTGTCTAGACCCACCTCAGTCAAAATGATCGATATCCTTTCTTGTTTCTGAGTGGGAGACTATTCAGTAAAGCCCTCACTCTGTTTGTGGGTTTGCCCCGCCAAAGAAGCCTGATTCTTCCAATTCCCAATGTTCGTTTTCCCCATTTATTTCTCTTTTCTTTCTGGAATTACTGCTTACCCCAGAGAGAGCAGCTTAAAAGGCAGAATCAGGCATAGTCAAAGAGAGCCTTTACTGAAATGTCTTCAGTTCATAATATGGTCCTAGAATTAAGGCAGCAGCTTTTCCTGTGTTTGTAGAAGTGCTCCCAGCATAAGCATATGCATCTCTCTACTCTGTAAACCAGCCTGTTAAGTCCTGGATGGGGAGTCAGAGTGATGGCCCCAATCATCACAAGGCACCTTTATCTGCCAATACAATAAAAATCAAATCCATGGTGTGGCCACAATTTCTTTTCAGGGCTGGAACTCCAGGCAGAGGTGGCACGTGGAGCTGCTCCTTCTGGAGGGACACTCTTCCCAGTGTGAATAAAGGGGAGCCTTACATAAGATGTCTATCGTTTTTGTAAGAGAATGTTCAGAACTGTCCTTAGAAAAGTCTCTGTGATGCCAGCTATGATTCTGCTGAGAGGTATCACGGGCTCAGGGGCCAAACAGTCATGGGTGGAAATCCTGTCTCTGCCACTTTCTAGCTGTATGATCTTAGGAAAAATAGGTAACTGTTTTGATCTTTAGTCTCCTCTGGAAAAATAGAATCATGCCTTCTTGGCAGCTGGAGAGTTGTAAGAATTAACAGTAACATACGGTCACTTTCTACCACACTGTGTGACATTTTCTGTACAAAATGTTGGTTTCAAAACAAAGCAAAAATATTAAGGAGTTGGATGTGACCGCTAATCTTTTATCCTGGTTTTTACATTCTTTGGATCACAATAAACAATCAACAGCCTTCAAATGATTCAAATGATTCCGTTTCCTTCCTCCTGGCTCTTTAGACTCTGTTGCAAGCAGTTTTCTCTGCTGATGCAAACGCCGGGACTGTCATCTTGATAAAGCCAATCTCCCTGGACACTGGTGGCCGAGTGGATGGGTTTGTTCCCGTGTGCCAAGCTGAATCTACCCTGCAGCCCAGGCTCTGGCAGCAGGGTCCCAAAAGCAGTGTCGGAACTGGATGTCCAGGGCCTGCAATTGCAAGGCCATCTCTTCTGTTTTCTGACCTGTCGGGCATCCTGCAGTGGTTGACATGTCAGCTGTGGGAGCTGTAACTGCTGGGCAAAGCCAGGTGTGTTTGAGTGCACGAGAGTCTTCGCTCTAGACGCATAGAGTTTTCTGAGTCGAAATGGAATGAGAGGCAGAAAGCACATGCTCAAGGTTTATTTCCGAAGCTCTTGGCTTGCGTGAAGGTGTCTCTTTCAACACATCTTATTTTCTAAGCATGAAGTCAAAGGGAGATAACGTGACCCAGTTAATATAATAGGGCTCCAGCACGTCCCAGGGGAGGCATCCGCTGACCATCCTTCATACACAAAGCTCCCTGCTCAAGAGCAGAGCCCTGACCCTGGGTCAAGAGTGCACATAGCAACATGCTGTCAGCTCTCTGGTCCCAAGTGAGGCAGTAGCCACTTTCTTACCGAGACGACAGATATACTGCCCTGTATGTCATCCCACCGAAGAGGCAATGCCTCTGTTCTGGAAAGTGGAGATTGCAGTCTTTACAGAATGCATTTTCTTGTATGTTTGGTAACATTTCTAATACCAGCTTAGACCTGCATGTCTATGCAGTTTCCCCAAACAGGGTGTCTCTCCTGGCCTCTAGCTTTTATTAGATACAAACCATCTCATTTCCATAATTGTTCTCCTTGTCGGGTCTGGCTGTATTATTCCCTGGCCCTCAGAACCATTTGGGTCTCTTCTCAAAGGGCCAAGAAGGCTGTACTCACTTCCTCATTTCCAACTGATCTGGAAAAATTCAGCTAAAGGAATTTGATATTTAGATCCACAGGATCCTAGCGTTTTACTCAGGGGGTTGGGATCCTCTTCTCCATGCCTTCATCATGAGACCCCCCCCAGCGCATGCATGCTCAGGGGGGGTGATATCACCCTAGTGGAGGGAAAATTGCTTCTTTTGGGGGAGGGGCGCAAAAACATTATTGCTATTTTTATGTATAAAGCATAGATATACAACATATAAGCAGATATGTATAATGACTGTGGTATTAAAATATCACGGTTGGGCCAATTAGGAAGAAATGTCTAAAAAGGCTCTTGGGTGTGTGATAATGAAAAAAGGTTGAAAAACACTGCTCTAAAGTTTTCCTCATGATGCCTCCTTTTCCCTACTCACAAAAAGTAATGCTTAAAAGGGGGCCCTTTGCTCTCCACTTGGGGTAAAGACATTGCTAGATATAGTTCTGGAAGGAGGGAAAGGCTACTGTGTTTCCAGCTGAAGAGTTATTTAGAACTCTTTTAGGGAAAGTCATGCCGGAGTTTTAAATAACAAAGGAATTGCCTGCAGAGATTTCAAAATTCCAACTGCTGGACCCCACCCCAAATGTACCCCAGAATCTTCTGGAACTCTGGACATCACTTGGGTGATTCCTAAATAGTCACACCCACATGAACTCCACAACTGCTGATGTAGATAGAAGGAGAGAAAGTGGCTTAGATTAGAAGCTGGCCCAGGGCCAGAAAGTGAACTGTTACATAGGTCTGTTGCTCACCACCTCTCCTCACCTCTGCGCTTTGGCAAACTGGGTGGTGTAACCAAAATTCAGCCTCTCTACACTGGTACCAAACTGAATCTTGGAGACTGAGTTTTGGATGAAGTAGAAAAGAATAGCTTTATTGCTTTGCCAGACAAAAGGGACCACAGCAGGTTAATGCCCTCAAAACAGTGCCTGCCGACCTGGAGGGGGTAGTGAGGAGTTTTATAGTAATGGTTCAAAGAGGGTGTGATCAGCTCGTGGACATTCTTCCGATTGGTTGGTGGTGAGGTAAGTGGGGATCAGCATCATCAACCTTCTGGTTCCAACCAGTCTGGAGTCTACCTGCTTGTGGGCAGCATACAGTTAACTTCTTCCACCTGGTGGGAGTTTTAGTTCTGCAGAAGAGCTCAAAGATACTGTTATGTATATCCCTTGAGGAGGAACCCGGACCCTGCCCAAAGACTGCACTATTGTTTCTTGACTGTTCCTCTCTTGTCTCCACCTCCCCTCCGTTCCCTGATTAGCAACTGTTTGAACCAGCCCTTTGGAACTCAGGAAAGGTCATGGAGGCTGCATGAAGCCTATTTCCTACAAACAAGAAGTGGGGGACACAGAACGGCTTTTGTGCCCAGGAGCCCCACAGGGTCCTGCTCAGTTTCAGTGGTGCATAGTTCACCAAACATACCCCAGCCTTTTCCACCTCCTTGCATTTGCATGGAAGGCTCTCTCCACTCGGATTCCCCTTTCTTTCATCTTAACCTATCAACATTTTACTTGTTCTATGAGACCTAGCTCCAAAGATTCCTCTTACAGGAAGTCTTTCATGAACCTCCCCAATCCACCCCCATTTTCTTATTGCACTTACCACATGCTGTCTTCCATTTTGGCTATTTGTACACATTGTCTTATTTTTCCGTTTTATTGAGGTATAGTTTATATACCATAAAATCCATCCATTCTAAGTGTACAATTCAGTGATTTTTAGTAGATTTATAAAGTTGTGCAACCATCCCCACAATCCAGTTTAAAAATTTTTTCATCCCTCCAGGAAGTTTGCTCATGCCGATTTGCAGTCAGGCCCCACCCTACCCCCAGCCCCAGGCAACCTGCTTTCATTCTCTATAGGTTTGCCTTTTCTAGATACTTCAAATACATGGAATAATACAATATATAATCTTTTTCATCTGAATTCTTTCAATTAGCATAATTTTTTTGAGGTTAATTTATGTTGTAGCATGTATTGGTAGTTAGTTCCATTTCACTTCCAAATACTATTCCTTGATATTGTAATATAGTGGATATTAGATTAACTGGATTGGATTAGTATCGTATTTATGGATATACCACATTTTGTTTTTTCATTGACCATTGGTGGACATTTGGGTTGTTTCCAGTTTGGGGTTATTATGAATAATGCTATTTGCAGTCTTTCTGTAGACATACATTTTCAATTCTCTTGCGTAGAATTGCGGGTGGAATTGCTAGGTCATGTGGTAAATTTTTATGTTATTGGAGTATAGTGGATTTACAAAGTTGTGTTTCAGGTGTACAGCAAAGTGATTCACTTATACATACATATATATCTATTTTTTTCAGATTCTTTTCCCTTATAGGTTATTACAAGATAGTGAGTAGTTCCCTGTGCTATACAGTAGATCCTTGTTGTTTATTTTATATACGGTAGTGTGTATATGTTAATCCCAAACTCCCAATTTATCCCTCCCACCACCTTTCCCCTTTGGTAACCATAAGTTTGTTTTCTATACCTGTGGGTGTATTTCTGTTTTGTATATAAGTTCATTTGTATCATTTTTTTTGTTTTTTTAGATTCCACATATAAGTGATATCATATGATATTTGTCTTTCTCTGACTTACTTCACTTAGTATGATAAGTGAATCTCTAGGTCCATCCATGTTGCTACAAATGGCATTATTTCATTATTTTCTTATGGCTGAGTAATATTCCATTGTATATATGTATACCTCATCTTCTTTATCCGTTCATCTGTCCATGGACATTTAGGTTGCTTCCATGTCCTGGCTATTGTAAATAGTGCTGCAATGAACATTGTGGTGCATGTATCTTTTTGAATTATGGTTTTCTCCAGATATATGACTAGGAGTGGGATTATAGAATCATATGATAGCTCTAGTTTTAGTTTTTTAAGGAGCCTTGATACTGTTCTCCTTATTGGCTGTATCAATTTACATTCATGTGGTAAATTTATGTACAACTTTTTAAGAAACTGCCCAGTTGTTTTTCAAAGTGGCTGTAACCATTTCATCTTTTCATTCCTACCAGCCTCAAATGAGGCTTCCAGTTTCCCCACATCCACGTGAATGCTTCGTATTGTCTGTATTTTTTTATTACACCCATTCTAGTGGGCGGGTAGTGGTAACTTGTGATTTTTATTTGCATTTCCCTAAAGACTAATGATGCTGAGTATCTTTTCAAATGCTTATATATTAATTTATCTTTCAGTTCACTGATTATTTCTTCTGACATCTCCCATCTGATATTGAGCCTCTCTAGTGAGTTTTTAATTTCAGTCATACTTTTCAACTTCAGAATTTCTATTTTTTTTGTTCTTCTTGTTGTTGGTACAATAACTATGTCTTTATTCAGATTCTGTATTCATTGGATTATTATCATATTATTTAACTTTTAAACATAGGTTTCTCTAGTGTTTTGAACATATTTATATTAGGTGCTTTGAGCCTTTGTCTGTTATGTCCAACATTGGGACCCACTTTGAGACAACTTCTATTGACTACTTTTTTTCCCCTGAGAAAGGAAAGACCATGCTTTCCTGTTTGTTTTTTGCACGACTTAATTTTTTGTTGAAAATTGAGCGTATTAGATAATATACTCTAGCAACTCTGGCTTCAGTTTTCTGTACACCTCCCCCCCACCCACTCCCACCTGAGATTTGCTATCACTGCTGTTTAATTATGTGCCTAGACTGAATCTGTGGAATCTGTTTCTCTAATGGTGTGTGGTCATGGATATCTTGACTCAGTTTTTTGTTTTTAATTCTTGTGTGTGTGTGTGTTTCATGTTTTAAATTCTTGTTTTTATTTTTAAGCCTTTCTTCCTGGGGGTCACCTCTGTGTCTGCATAGTCAATGATTGGTCAGAGTTTGAGTTCAGATGCCTCAAGCACTAAGGTTTTATTCAAACTCAAGGCAGCTTTTATGTCTTCCCAGCTTTTACTTTCTTCTGGGCCTTTTGGCATCTCCTTTGCCTATGTACACAGGCGCACAGTCAGGCAGGAATGAGTAGAGAAAGTGGACCCTCTGTGGTCTCTTTTCCACTTGTGCATGGCCTTACAGTCAACCAGACATCTGTGGGGAGCCTATCAAGGACACTGTGGCTGATCTTCCTGTTACATTTCTGTATAGTCTGCCAGTCTGTTGCTTGCCCCAGCCAGCACCATGACCTCCGAGTAGCTGAAGTGGAGTCCCCTGTTCATTTGCCATTGGGATTGCTATTCTTACCTACAGCACCACGGAGTGTGGGGTTTTTCACATCCACTGCAAATCAAGTGGACTCCCTCCAGCCACAAGGCTGCTGGTTTGCAAGGCCAGCCCACCTGGTAGAGCAACTGGGCCAACCAACATGGGAGGGGCATGGGAGGGAGGGAAAGAACCCAGATCCCCGCTGTTCTTACCAGAGGTTCAGAAGTTTTTCTTGAATAAATGCTCCTCAATTTGTTGTATGTTTTAGTCAATTTCCAGAGTCTTGAAATAGTTGTTTTTGACAATTTTGTCTAGTTTTGTCACTGTTCTTTGAGGAGAGAATTTGTCAAGTTACTCACACTGCTATTCTCTCCCCATTGTCTCTTCCCATCTTTTAGAGAGGAAAAATCATGTGGCAGGAAAAATCCTGTGTATTTAAAGGTATGGACTCTGACACCAGACCGCCTGGGCTTTAATGGGTGCTGCCATTTACTACCTGGAAGACCTTGGGCAAATTGCTTAACCTCTGGGCCTCTGCTTTCTGTAAAATGGGGATAATAATAGTACCTACCTAATGGAATTGTTGTGCGAATGAAATGGATTAATATACATAGAGTAATAGGAGCAGTGCTTGGCACACCGTAAGTGCTATAAAATGTTAGCTTTTGTTGTTATTTCAGGGAGGGCGGGGACTTCTCTAGGACTTTAGGTCCCATATCCTTGGCCTAGTACCTTGCACATAGTCAGCCCCTCTGACCCTCAGATCATCTATACTAAGTGATGCTTGATGTGTAGAGGAAATGAGGGCAGTTCTCAGAGTAACCGCAGGTGTGAGGAGGAACGACTGCATGGGACCCAAGGAACAGATGGCTTTGTGCCTTGTTGAGGCCAAATGTTGTTCAGTCTTTGTGTTGGGCTCATGTGTATTTGTCCTCCCAGCCCCAGGAACTGCCTAAAATGTCCAAGCGCTACTCATGTACCATATTGAGTTGGAGACCAGGTCTGCACAGTTGTGTTTCCAAGCAGTTAATTAACACAGTTCCCACATTTCAGAAGTTTCCTCGCAGCACACAGCTCCAGGAGTGGACAGAGCAGCTTGGCCATGCTGCTTATTTAGGTACTTGCACAAAGGGAAGGGCCACTGGGGAGCTGCAGGACGGCAGGAGAGCTTACGGTGTGTGTTTACCAACTCAGGTTGCTGTGCGCCTGTGCAGAGCCATCATGCCCGTGGGGAATTGGTATTGTTGCCTCCAGTGGACACAAGTGGGGTGAATGGAATACGGGCTGAGTTCAGTCCCTGCTCACCACTTGGTGGGTCACCTTTGAGCAGGACAGCTGTATGTAGTGACCTGGCTTAGCCACCATGAGCCCTACTCAGTGCTCAGGAGCAGGGCCACAGACATGATAAGACAGCCCTTGCTCTCAAGGAGTTTCATCCTTCATGAGGGACGCTAGACAGGCCAAAATAATCATGGCCAGGGAGAAGGTGAAGGCAGGGGTGTTCTCGGAGGAGGTGTCATTTGAAATGCCTGCTGCTGGGTAAGTAGGGGTTTCTGAGGTGAGTGGCATGGGATGGATGGTATTTGCCCATTTGAGGGCCGGGGGATGAGAAAGATCCAGGCCAGTGTAGGAAAGTGCAAGGAGGGATTCTTGCAGGAGGCTGACCTAGAGGCAGAGTGCGGCCAGATCTTGGTGGGTCTGGCAGTCCAAGCCAAGGAGCTTGGGCTTTTCTAGTTGGCAGTGGGCATCACTGGAGAGTTTTATGTAGAGAATTAACTGGGGATGGATTGAATGAGGTGGGACAGGAAAGAGGACAGCGGCCAATGCAAATGCACTTGGGAGAATTCGGGGAAGAAGAGGGAATGAGCAACAGAACTGAGACCAGCGGGGTCTGGAGGAGGGAGTGGGAGGAGGGGGAGGGACAGGAGGAGGAGCAGAGGCCAGTGGGATGTGGTACCGAGGAGGACTGTCGGGTTTCTGGGACCTGGGACTGTGCAAATGCCAGTGAAGTACTGATGTTTATGGAGGGAAGGGTCAGAGGGGCTGGGCGCCCTGAGCTGAGAGGGGGCAGAATTCTGTGTTGGGACCTGTGGAGGCTGGGGGTGGTGACCATCTGGGGCTACAGGCAGGGATTGGGTGTCATCAGCATGTGGGAAATGGAGAATGTGGGGATCCCCCCCATGAGAATAGTACAGTGACTCCAGAACCATCAGGTGTGACCTTGGAGAATCCTGGCCAAGAGAACAAGAGACAAGGAGGAGGAGAGGAAGCAGGAGGCGAGGGAGGAGGAGCGTGGAGGGCAGCTAAGCTGTGCGTGTCATGAGAGAGGGGTTGGCTACGTCAGAAATCAGAGAGACCCGGTATGAGAAGGGCAGGAAAACAACACTCACATTTAAGATGTAGGAGCTCATTGGGAAGCTTTATCAGGAGCAGCTTCCACGGCCCTAGGAGAGTCGGGAAGCCCCATTGCTCTGCATTGACTCGAGCGTGGAAAACAGGGCCGTCTACCCGGCAAACATGGACTTTCTTTATGACCTTGATGGCAGGAAAGATGAACGGCAGTGACCAGAAAGGTGATTTTAAGTTGTGGTTTTTAACATGGATGGGCATTGGGCAAGCTGGAGGATAGAATGGAGATGGAGCCAGTGGAGGGGGAAGAGACAGAAAAGAGGGCAACGTGGTGGAGGAAGGTCTTCAGGCGACAAATAGGGATGGGTGGGCAGAGGGGGCTGCGCGGAATGGAAGGAGGCAGCTCTGGGTGGAGCTAAAGTGGGTGCCCCGCCGTGCCTTCCCTCCCTTCCAGCTTCTGTCTCCGAGTAGGCTCCCACTTTTGAATCCAGCAGGAAGAGGTTCTGTTGTCACATCCACACTTATGTCAACTTCTCTAGTTCTTTGACCAGTTACAGGTACCCCTTTGGGTACTTACTTTACGTATTGGTACAGCATTGTTAGCTCCTTGAACAAGGTCACATGCATCCAACAAGCAGGAGACTGTTTTACTCAGGGGGGCGTGAGGCCAAGTAGTGCTGAGTACTTTTCTTCTAACACGGGGGGGCAGAACTGGACTCAGCATCAGGAGGCATTGCTGTCACTTACAGGTGTGTGATCCTGGTCTAATTACCTCACTGCTCTGGGCTCCTGGGTCCTCCCAGTAAAATATGGGGAAGGGGCTAGATCATCCTCAACATCCACTTTGGCAGTAACGTCTGTTGTTCCTGCGATCCATGACTGTGTGTCTTAGGTGAAGTTTGAGGGTGTTTTGTGCCTGAGATGCACTGAAATAACAGTGGAAGGATCTACAGTTGGATTTGAGCAGTGAGCTGGTGTGAGCAGGTCAGGGAAGATGAACTCTTAAGGTGTGTGGCTGTTTCCTTCATTGCTCTGACACCAAAACTGGACTTTCTTAGTCTTCTGGAAGCTGTTTAATGCACATGAGCGGGCACTGTTTTGTTCTGACCCCTGTTTATCTTACACCTGGATGCACAAGCTTTGGCAACCATGTTGTTTTCTTATCAGCTTATCTGGGCGATTCATTTCTAAGAGAGGATATAATTAGGTGGAAGTAGATTATCTTGGTACTTAGGACTTAACCCTACCTGTCTGGTGGTTTGCTCTTGAGGAATTATATATAATGGCTTTGTACACTGTCCTGGTAGAAGCAGTTTATATGTAGCATACTCCTGTGGAATTACAAGTAAAATCGGGAGACCAGGAAGAAAAAGAAATGAAATGCTTAAGTGCAGCCCTGGCATCCCACACCATTATTGCTCTAGCATGGCTGCAGGCTTGAGTCAGAGATTCCTGGGAAGCAAAGCAAAAAGGGAAACACAGCTATAATCATACTGTTTAATAGCCTTTGGTTAGGGGTAGCTGCCGGCGGGGGTGGGGGCGGGACGACGATAAAATTAGTTCCTAGGAAAAGCAGAGCTTTTTCTAGTACTTAATTAAAAACATTTCCCATATCAGCCTTAACCTAGTGTTTCTGAAAGTATATATATTTTTCTCAAGGGAAGCACAGGATTTGAAAAAAGAAGGCTCCATAGTCAGGAGAGTTTCAGGAAATATATATCAATATTTTGATGGATGATTAACAATGAATATTATCATTTGGAAATCTCTCATAAGTCTTGTAAAGAAACCTGTTTATCTTTGTTCAACCCAGAATTTTCAAAATTATCTATGACTTCATAATGCTTTTCCTGCCTGCATAGCTTTTAACAATAAGTTTTTTTTTTTTTTTAAACAGCAAGTTTGCTGCTAGAGCCCATTAGCCTTTACCACCTGGGTCAGGGGAACCTCACCGAGGCAGGAAGCATATTGCTTGGTCACTCAGGTATGGGGTCAGTGGGACTGGGCTTCAGTCCTTGCCCCTCTACTCACCAGCTGTGTGGCTATTATCGGGCTAGTCATCTTCTCCAGCCTCAGGTTTCTCATCCGTAAAACTGGATAATAATATGACCTACCTCCTGGAATCATCGTGTAGAATAAATATGCCAATAGATGTAAAACCCTCAGGACCATCCCTGGATAAGTAACTAATACATGTTCTTTTGCTTGTAAGGAATATTGTCCCCATTCCGGAGGGTACCCTGCCCTGATGCCACGTCGCTCCCACGTGACTGGGTACTAACTCTAGTGCTTCTTTGGGTACTGACTGTACTTCTCTTTATTCTGGCAGAGAGCAGCTCTATTGGCCCTTTGTGATAATTGCCTATTTTCATAGTTGTCTTCTCTATTATACCATGAGCTGGTTAAGGACACCTGCAGCCCCGGAATTAGAACTTGGCATGGCTACTCAATCTGGGGTTTTCAGTCCTTCTGACAGTGTAAGCCCGGGCCCTAGGGCATATAGAGAGTCTGATTCAGTGAAAACAGCTCTGCCTGGGGAGTGTGTGTGTGTGTGTGTGTGTGTGTACATTGTTAGTGTGTTAGATGGAAATGTCTTAAGACTCTGGTCCTCTATACATTTTTGTTGAATGCCGAGGAAATCATTTAACTCCTATTGTTCTTGAAGTTTCTCTAATAAAAGAGACCTGGCACCACATAAATTGTGAATTGAAAGAATGGTCTCAATTCCTATGAAAGGTACTCAACACAGACTATTAATAATAGGACCGATGCAAAAATTTCTGGTAGTGCCTTTACAGCTCAGTCACTGAGTGGAAGAAAATTCTATTATCTGTACCCAGCAGGGACGGAGAATCCTTGTTTTTCTATGATGGACCACTGAGCTATAGAGAAAAATCAATGACAAGATTCATAAGCAGGAAGAAAATTTAGAGATTTTTTTTTTAAAGAAGAGGATCATAAAACTTTACACATTCTCTTAGAATTAAATGAACATAAGATTTCACTAAATATAAGGAATAATAATAATAAAAAAAAGATGCCTCTGTTGTACTTTAGGGCTATTTAAGGAAGACAGTAGAAGAGAGAAACTAAGAAACAGGTTACAGAGGGGAAAATGGTCTGAGAAAGATGCAAATAATGCACAAGGATGCAGGAAATGACCGAGAAGAAGTCTCAGAGACGCAGACGAAATGAGGCCTTTCTAAGGAAAGAGTGTCCAAGACTCAGACAGCAGGGTGACCAGAGGGAACGATGGTCTCTTGTTAAAGACCCAGGTGCAGAGAGAGCTGGCAGGCTCTCGGGATACTGCTGCGAGGAAGGGTAAGGCCATGTTGCATAATTCGCAACCCCAGGCATAGCTGCAGTCACAGTGACATTGTACAGCACGTTTCCTCCTCATTTGTGGCAAGCTTTGAGGGCAGAATCATCACCTCCGCATTACAGATCAGAAAAGGGAGCTGCAGGCGTGTTAAATGCGTGGCTTGTGTGTGGCTCTCAAAATCCCTCATGTTTTCCGTCTGCCCCTCTTCTCACCCCTTTACACACACCAATGCCTTTGGCATGGGCTGAAGGCCAGAGTCATGTCTAAATCAGAGGTTCTCCATGTAATTCTTACTCTGCTTTTTAAGAAAAAATCATAAATTTACACCCGTTTATTATGTGGTCATAAAACAGGCTAAATCATTCCATCAGAAATAAAGCGACATTGACTGTTTGTCTTCCCTGGCCAACCTGCGAGGCGGGTGGGCAGTCTCTTTGCCACCAGGGCAATTACAGGACTCATTGTTGTGTTGTCCTCTGTTACCTGGCTCTGCAAACCTCAGATCCTGGAATTCACAAATGAATGCCTCGTGCATGCCATTTCCCCTGTGCCCTAAATGACTGGCTCCGAGGAGCTGCTGTTCAAGTGAAAAACAAAACCACACAATGTGTGCCTCCCTCACCTGAAGCAATTGCTGCTGCTGCTGCTTCATCCTGGGGAGATGCTGTCTGGGCTTTTGTGGTTGGACCCCTTCCCACCTTTGCTGCAAGACCACGTCCTGGCACATCAGGCAAGCAATTGAAACGGGCTTGCAACTTCCTTTCATGGGATTAAAAAACAAACTTGAATTGAAGTTGTGCCCCGAATGGCTTTTCCATGGCAGCAACAGGAGTGCTTTGCAAACTTGTTATAAATGGCCAGCATTGTTATTGCCAGACTCTGGAATAAGGCAATTTTCTGAACTGGATTGACGGAGAAGCAAGCAGGAGTTTGGCAATCTGTGGCCTGCGGCCAAATCCAGCCATGGCTTATTTTTTTTTTATTTTTATTTTTTAAAGATTTTGTTGTTGTTGTTGATGTGGACCATTTTTAAAGTCTTTATTGAATTTTGTTACAATATTGTTTCTGTTTTATGTTTTGGTCTTTTGGCCACGAGACGTGGGATCTTAGCTCCTCGACCAGGGATCGAACCCGACCAGGGATCGAACCCGCACCCCCTGCATTGGAAGGCGGAGTCTCAACCACCGGACCACCAGGGAAGTCCCACGGCTTATTTTTGTTAATAAAATTTTCTTGGAACACAGCCGTGGCCATCATTTACATCCTGCTTACAGATGCTGCTTTTGCGTTAGGATGACAGAGTTGGAGCTGCTGCAGAGACCAAGTGGCCCAGAAGCCGAAAATATTTACTGTCTGGCTCTTCACGGAAAAAGTGTGCTGATGCCTGTTCAGGAGCCCCAGTAAGGGGACCTCTGGGCCTTTCTTTGACTACAGTTTAATGTGAGGTCGACATCCACACTGTTTCTGTATCTGCTCCCAACAGCGCTGGGCCCCGCTGCTGGGCGAGTTGTTTGAAGGTACAGCTTCCTCCATGTTCCCCCGGGCGGCGGCCTGCTGGGCTGTGGTGTCCCATGCCTCTCGGAGCAGAGGGGCTTTTAGATGCAGGTTCTCTGCGCTCACGGCCTCTCCCCAGCCTCGCAGCTCCCTCAGCCCTCACACGGGCTCCGGATCGAGGCACGGCAGACTCCCCAGGGTCCTTTTCGGCTCCAGCTTCCTTGACCCAGGCCTCCCATCAGCCGTGGCTCTGCTGCTGTTTACATCTGAGGCATCACACACAGGCACCCTTCTCTGTGGTTCTGCCAGCACGCCCCTACGGAAGCCTCGTTTCTCACCAGCTCTGCTGAAATAGTTGCCTGGGCAGTTTCTCCTCCCTCCACACTGCGCCACACCTGCCAGGACAGTGTTGCTGAAGGATGGCTCCTGCTCAGGAACCTCCCTTGGCTCCCCAGGGACCCCCAAATCAACCCTCAACCTAGTCTTCAAGGCCGTTTTATCTCCTCATGGCGCTCTGAGGCCAAAAAGGTCTTCCTCCCTTTCCCCAGGGATGGTCTGAATTTCCCCTTTGCCGTTCCTCCCCCCTCACACCGGTCAGAATGGCCATCATCAAAAAATCCACAAACAATAAATGCTGGAGAGGGTGTGGAGAAAAGGGATCCCTCCTGAACTGTTGGTGGGAATGTAAATTGATACAGCCACTATGGAGAACAGTATGGAGGTTCCTTAAAAAACTAAAAACAGAATTACCATACGACCCAGCAATCCCACTCCTGGCAATATATCCAGAGAAAAGCATGGTCTGAAAGCATACATGCACCCCAATGTTCACTGCAGCACTGTTTACAATAGCCAAGACATGGAAGCAACCTAAAGGTCCATCAACAGAGGAATGGATAAAGAAGATGTGGTACACATACGCAATGGAATATCACTCAGCCATAAAAAAGAATGAAATAATGCCATTTGCAGCAACATGGATGGGTCTAGAGATTGTCATACTGAGTGAAGTCAGGCAGAGAAAGAAATATCGTATGATATCACTTATATGTGGAACCTAAAAAGAAATGATACAAATGAACTTATTTACGAAACAGAAACAGACTCACAGACTTAGAGAACCAACTTATGGTTACCAGGGGGGAAGGGTGGGGAGGGGAAGGGTGGAGGGAAGGGATAGTTAGGGAGTTTGGGATTGACACGTACACACTGCTGTATTTAAAGAGGATAACCAACAAGGACCTACTGTACAGCACAGGGAACTCCGCTCAATGTTATGTGGCAGCCTGGATGGGAGGGCAGTTTTGGGGGAGAATGGGTACATGTTTGTGTATGGCTGAGTCACTTTGCTGTGCACCTGAAACTCACAACATTGTTCATTGGCTATCTTCCAATATAAAATGTTTAAAAGAAAAAATGTTGTGGTCCCACCCTCACTGCCCATCTATTAAGATCTGGTTCATCCTTGTTGCGTCCCAGATCGATTTTCCTCCGCATGCAGCCAAAGGTGTGTTCTCATTGCCTTGAGCCCCCTGCCACTTTACTGCGTGACCCTGCATAGTAGGCTGTGCTGTTAGGACCCTTTCTTTCTGCTCTCCCCAGGTTGTAAACCCTCACAGGGCAGGGATTCTCTCTCAGCCGTAGTTATATTCCTTGCACCTCCTGCCAAGCAGGCTCTGTGTGGCACCGAATTGGAAGTCACACAGAGCATGCACGCCAGGGATGAGGGCGGCTCTTTTAAGTGTACCTACTGTGGGCCAGCTGCTGAATCATGACCTCATGATGCATGTATTGTTATCCTCACCGCACAGGTGCAGAAACAGCTCAGAAAGATTGACGTGGCCAAGCGCTCTCAAAGCCAGATTTGAACTTGAGGCTCTGGTGCTCCAGCGCCACGTGGATAGGACCAGGGTGCGATGTTGTAACCACCCCTGCACACTCAGCCCCTGTGCAGGGGCTATACCAGGAGTCTCTGCACACACACACCTCTGCCTGCCTGTGTATTAGAATCACCTGGGAGCTTGGAAAATACTCATGCCCAGGCCCAGCTCTCACACATTATATCACAGTCCTGGTGGTGGTGGGCTGGGCATGGGGGGGCGATGCTGGTGTGTTTTTCCAGGTGATTCTAGTCTAGTCCCCACTCCCTGAGCCAGAATAAGAAAATAGACTGTGCGAGGGCTCACAAGGGCAATTTTGAGCTTCAGCTGCTGCTCCAAGAGGTTGGCTGCTTCTTCCATGAGTCCCTGATAACCTTGGCCCTTTCAGAGGTGAGGAAAGGCCCATCTGTCCCTGGCCGTGGTCTCTGGGTGCCTCCTGTCTTACAGCATTTCTGCCAGCATGTCCGCAGGTCTCCCTTTTGGGCTGGGCCCCCATCTCGGCAGGTGACCGGAGTGTGCACCTCAGACTCCCTAAGAGGTGAGCCTCCCCCAGATGCCACCCAGCTTTCCCATAGAGAAGAGACTGGACGTGAATTGGAAATGAGGGAGTGCTTTTAATTGGCATCTAATTAAAAAAAAAAAAAAAAAAAACAAGCTCTTTAAGCTTGAGAGGAGACAGGTTTGTTGAGGATGGAGAGCCCAGTGGTGCAGTGGTTCTCAAAGTCTGGTCCCCAGATCAGCAGCATTCACATCATGTGGGAGCTTGTTAGAAATGTAAATTCCCAGACACATCCCAGATGCACTGAATCAGAGACTGTGAGGTTGGGGGTCCAGCAGTCCGATACCCTCCAGGTGATTTTGCTGCCAGTGAAGGTTGAGAACCGTAGCTCTCGATTGATGGTGAATGTGTGTGTGGACATCTGAAATGTCAGTGGTGTTCACCCCTCCCCAACTCTGGGCACCAGAGACCCCCGGGGGGTTTTATAAAATCTTGGACTCCTGGGCGTCATCTCAGGGTTTGGGAATCTATATTTTTAACAAGTGCTCCAGGAGATTCTGAAATGCAGGCGGGTTTTTTTGTTTTGTTTTGTTTTTGAATCGTGGTAGCAGAAACCTGATAAATATTGCATTCTTTTAATAATAACTTTGTATCTACTTGGTGCAAGGTGAGGACAGTTCCTCTTTTCTTTTCCTCCTGGAGTTGCGGCTCCTTCGTGTCTAATTATCAAGACATTTCCATCAGTCCTGTTACCCGTTAAGTACAGACAGCCATTGCCGTTAGCAGGCATCTTCCTCATTGCTGGATTGTTCATTGCCACGTAAAAGCCGCAAGTGGGTTTATGGCCTCATGCCTACTTAATTAGTCCAGCTTCTCCAAATTGTGTTTTAAGTGAGTGAAGACATTAGCCTCTGATCTAATTGATCCACAAAGCATCTTTTCAGAATGTTTGTGTAGCTTAACTCTGGATCCAGAGAGGTGTCCCTGAGGCTTTCAAGAGGCCACGGGGTCAAGGAGGTAAGGACCGTACTACTCCTGTGACCCTTGTGGGTCGCTCTGCAAAGAGCAGTTTTGATTCAGGACAAGAGCGGCAGGCACAGGCCCCTGCCCTCTCTAGAAGAGCGGATTCTTTTTGTTTTGCCCGCAGCTGCCTCTCTCCTCACCATCCTTATGCCATCATAAGTGTCCACACCTGTGTGATATTTTATGACAGGGTACACCTGCTGGAACGGAGCGGTTGTCATGTTTCAGATCTGCCTAGTACGGATGTCATGAAGCCTTGTGACAGAAATGAAATACGCCTTTGCTCCATTTCTGCCACCCTTCCTCCCACTGCCGTTGCCCTTTTACTCCCGAGGTGGAGGTCACCAGGCTGCAGACCTGCCAGCCTGCTTGAGGTGACTCTGGTGAACCCAGGGGACCCTGCCCACATGCGTCCACTCCTGCATTTGGCTTCTTTTAGGCATCTCTCAAGTCCCGTCATCAAGGCCTGAGTGAACCCCCCAGGTCCCCCCCACCTCGCAGGCAGTCAGGCTGTCTGCCTTTGTTCTTCCACACGGCGTTACCTATTATAAGCCTCTGTTAGAGCATTTATTCCATCGAGCTTGTTTGTGTTACGAAGGAAAGAAGGGACTAAATGAAACCTTTGTTTTCACTTGCCCAGACCTTTCGGAAGGATCTCTGGGAGAGTTTGAAAGCCATTTTAATGAGACCAGGACTCGCTAAACTTCTTTTCTCGACAATGACCTGTACTTGGTGCTTGAAAAATAATTAACTAGGGCTGCATGAGTTGTGAGCTGGCCTTGACTTGGTTAGAAGCACAGTGGAAACAGGAATGAGAATCGGAATGCCGGCGATCGAGGGCAACACAGATGTCCCATCCTTGGTCATGAACGGGGACCTGCACCAGTGTTGAGTACTGCTCTGCAGAGCTCACCCCCAGGCCCAGTGCTGACGGAAAGGCTGCAGTAGTTTGTGTTGTTGTGTTAACGCTGTGCTAACCCACATAGAATCACCTGGGGGGGCTTTAACAACATCCCAGCACCCAGGTTGCCCTGGTTTAGAAACTCACGGAGGGACCAGGCATCTGAAATTTTTAATGCTTTCCCAAGTGCATCCAATCTGAAGGTAGCACTGAAAACCCCTTGGTTAAAGGAGTCTGTTTAAATGTGTGGGGTTGAAATGAGGCTACAGGAATTACTGGGCTAGTGTCTTCTTTTTTGTAATAAAGGTAAATAGAATAGAGGCATGCTAATCAGCACAGGGGTGTGTGTGTATGTGGACATTGCAGAGAGGCTGTGGATGCAGGGATGCTGACACCAATGCCCATGTTTATACATTTGGAGGAAGGCTAGATTCACTGACTCTTCTTCCTTACTTTCCTTAGCAGCACATGCCCAGTCACTCAGCAGAGGCAGCCAGTTCTCCCCAAAGATGTAATGCTGCCTCTATGACGCTTCTCAGATTTTCCTGTTCATTTCCATTGCCACAGTACTGACCTTTTCTTCTCCCTTCTCTCAATAATAGTCCAGCCTTTTTCTCTGTTGGCATTCACTCCTGCGTTCTTCCACTACATCCATTCTCCACACTCTGACCATACCTGAGTCACGCTCATGTTTTTAGAGCCTTTGCTGCAGGAGGATAAATGGTGATCATGGTTGTGGATAGCCCTTACCTAGCATTTATACATACATGTGTTTACGCCTGGCACCAGCTCTAAGAGGTAGCGCTCATACCTATTTTACAGATGGGACAGTGAAAGCATGGGGTGACTTGCCCAAGGTCACACAGTCACGATGGCCCCAGGCTTTCTGACCCCAGAGCTTTGGTTCTGCACCCCTCAGCTTCCCCACCTCTCTCGATGCTCTCTGGCCATGTAGGGAAAGGCTGCTCTGTGCTAACAGACTTTTCATACGTTATGTCTAATCTTCGCATCCATCCTGCCAGGTAGGCATTATTATTCCTCTTTCACGGAAATCAGGGCTTGAAGAGGTTAAGTAACTTGACCAAAGTCACAGAGCTAATTAAGGAAATAATAGGTGCGATTCAAACCCGTTGCTCCTCCCTCCAGGCTCTGCATTCTCTGCACCACACAGCAGGGGATTGTCTAATTCCTTTAGGGTGGCCTCTGTAGCTCGTTATAGTCTGTTGCCAACCTATCTTTTCACTACCTCTGTTCCATTCCATTATGAAGTCATGCCACCCAACTTTTGCTCGCCCTGTTCCTTTTGCCTGGAGTGTCTTCCCTGCCCAACTAGGACTCCTACGACAGGGACTCCTGTCTTGCTGATAATACCGTGCGTGGAACCTGCAAACAGCAGGACAGGGAGACCATTTGCATTTTCTCTCCACCTCAAGGAGCCTTAAAATGATGCATCTCCTCTTGACCCTCCTACTGTGATTTTGCATCATGAATGTAACATGTAACCAACATACATGTCTACCTTTCTGCTAGGTGGCATCTTTGAGGCCAGGTGTCATCCCTTCCTCCTGTTTCTATCTTTTGTGTCTAGGGCATTGTGAAGCCAACAGCAGATGTTCAGTAGATATTTGTTAAACAGGTGAAGGGCAGACAAGGATGCAAAGGTGGGGAAAGTCATCAAACTCTACCACCCGAGGGACTTCGGTGGAGCTGGAGTGCACAGGTCAGGGATTCAGGGATGTCTTTACCTCTAGGGAAATGTCCACTGTTTGGAAATTTCCAGAAGGAAGTGAAGAACTAATGATTATCCTAATGAGCTAATCTAGCTTGTCCATTTTGCTCCCCTCCCAGGTTTTTGTTTCCTTGTGTTTTTATTTTCTTCAGTATGCTTTGCTAATAACCTCCTGGTAAAAAGCCCGTGGGCTCTATATCCTCCAGCATGGACTTCGTAAATAAGATGTAGTTGGGAGAGAGCCTGTGAAAGCTGTGGACTTCAGGACTTTCACAGGACTCATGAGCCTTAAATGGTGGCGGCCGTGGGGATGCAGAGCTTGTTCTTATGCAGTGAGGCAGAATCTTTCAGAATGGAAACAGATGCCAAGGAAAACTTCTTCCCCGATGGAAGTTAATTCTTTAACCATTAAATTAGGGTTATCATACTAAGTAAACGGTTTTTGGACTCTTAAGGTTTAAATCACTTGGCACAGCTGGTAAAAACAAAACAAAACAGAACAAAAAACTGCGAGGCGGGAGGATCCGGGATGGGCAGGTGCGCTGCGCGACGGGAAGGGGGCCTCCCGGGTGGTTTCCATCAGCACTGGCGTTGAGATTGCATTTTGCACCCCACAGGTGAGCGTCCTTACCACCCTGGAGCGGAGGTTCAACCTCCAGAGCGCCGACGTGGGCGTGATCGCCAGCAGCTTCGAGATCGGGAACCTGGCGCTCATCCTCTTCGTGAGCTACTTCGGGGCGCGCGGGCACAGGCCGCGCCTCATCGGCTGCGGAGGCATCGTCATGGCCCTGGGCGCGCTGCTGTCGGCGCTGCCTGAGTTCCTGACCCACCAGTACAAGTACGAGGCGGGCGAGATCCGCTGGGGTGCCGAGGGCCGCGATGTCTGCGCCGCCAACGGCTCGGGCGGGGACCAGGGGCCCGACCCGGACCTCATCTGCCGCAGCCGGACCGCCACCAACATGATGTACTTGCTGCTCATTGGGGCCCAGGTGCTACTGGGCATCGGTGCTACCCCCGTGCAGCCCCTGGGCGTCTCCTACATCGACGACCACGTGCGGAGGAAGGACTCCTCGCTCTACATAGGTAAGGAGCTGCCCCAGAGCCGGGGGCGCGGTTCCCTTTTGGTTGATTCTCTGTGTCAGTAACCAGGGCATGTTAACAAAAGAAGGAAACGTGGGCCCCTGAAGTTTTAATTTTCCCGGAGCACTGATTCTCAGACTTGGATACACATCTCGGGTGTTTTGGAAAATGCTGATGTCTGAGTTGCACCTCCAGAAATTTCGGGGTAGTTGGTCTGGGGTGCATCCTGGGCATGTAGTTTTTAAAAAGCTCCCCAGGTGATTCCAATGTGCAGCGGAATTTGACCTCTGCTGTGCTAGAGCCTCAATAAACCTTGAGTGGGAAGCCATGGTCAGGGGAAGTTTTATGTTTATTTATCTGCCTTTTTGTGTGTGTTTGGACTTTGGGCTATTCGGCATTAGCCACCGAGGAATACTTGGGGATCTACACATTGGAAACCCTGTTTTTAATCATCAGAATGATCTCCTGGTCATTGTCCTGTTGAAGGTCAGAGAGAAAGGGGATTGTATGCCCAGCATTTGGTATTATTCAAAGTTGGTAACTTTTCGTAATTTTTTTTTTTTTTTTTCCTGTAACGGGGTATGCACTGGAACTGCATATTTGGGAAGAAATAAGGTATATGTGAACTTTGAAAAAATGTTTTGTGCTGTAATGGTTTCTGCTATTTTGTACTGGAAGGATGGAAGCCATTTGCAGGTGTTGGGTTAAGAAACATCCAAATGGTGAATTACACTTACAGCAAACGTGGCTCCTTAGTCACTGCTTCTAGGCACTGCCGCGTGGTCATTTGTAGGATGAGGGCTGGCCTGCCGAGCATCTCCATTTCTTGTTTACCAAGTTTAATTTTGCCTCCCACAAGCTGTTGGATTGTATGACATGACCCCAGTCACTGGGTGCTAAGCTCTGAAAAAATTATATCCACCCACGGAAGCTTTGTGCTTCCCAAAAGCGGTGTGCCTTGGAGTATAAAGTTAATTATAATATGAAGTTTAGGTTAAAATAGAATTTGAAAAGAATTTGTCAAAAAGCTTCCTATCTGCCAAGTTTCCACCATACGCTACCCAAGCTTTCTGAGACAGGAGGGTTCAGAACAGCTACACACCTGAATGCTAATTTTCCTCTGTGACTTTCTGTCCCAACTGTGGCGTAGATGACTTTGTTGAATAAATATGTCGTATGTCTCAGCCCTCTGTGAACAGGCTCTAGGAAAGAAAGGTGGAGAATATGTATCTCCCCATCCAAGGGATGGAGCGCCTGTGGACCTACCTGTGAAACACAAAGTAGAAGAGAAGATTGCTCAGGCCAAAGATGGCTAGTCGCTTCTCCCTGTGGTTAGGGGTTTCCATAATTGTGTGTGAAGGTGGGCACAGTGGGGAGAGGGGTCTAAGGAAATCATTTACATTTTGATGCTTTTAAGGCTTCAGTGAAAGCCCCTCCTCGTGAGTCTGTTGCAGACCAGGACATGGGCCACAGCATGTAGCCAAAAGAGTCTCCCCAGGTCCATCCGGGCCATTGGTCTCTGACCTGACCGATATCACTCTCGGACCCTAGGATAGATATTTTTTGGTAGCAGTAACAGCAAATAGATAAATCAGGGCACATGGAAGGACATGGGGAGTGAAAAGCTGAGTTCTTGTCTCTGATGAGGAAATCAAGTAGAAAAATGTCTCCCCAGAATGCCTCCTGAAGTCACACCAGCGGTAAATCACCTCTGCTTGGGGGCCCCTGCCTGGAACAGTAGGCTCAGAGCCCTCTTCCAGAAGTCCGCCCTGATGAGTTAGGCTGTGGTATTTCCTGGCACTGGATGGGGCCTGGTCTGTCGGTACAAAGCTTTAGGACGTGGCCTCATTTTGGTTTTGTGGGAGATGGAGGCTTGGGCCACAGGGCTGACCATACCAGGCACAGGCCCTTCTCTCTTTCTGAGACCTTGTTTCTGGGATTTACAGTGAGTCTTTGGTAGGAGGAAAGTCTCAACCAAATTTCTAATTGGGCATCCTTTTCCTCTATGATAGTTCAACATTCACAGAGTTGGGAGTGTCTTTTTGTGTGGTGCGTGGGCATCTTGGTGGCATCTGGCCAAATTCCAAAACGTGACAGTACAGGACTGTGGAGATGGCCTTCCTGAGTGCTTCTGAACTTGTTTCCTGGGTCTGTGTTTACAGGGAGCAACAGAGAGCAAGCTTTCTGCACAGATTGGCCTCGGTAGGTGGCCTTTTATTCCATGCATGGTTTGAATTCTCCAGGAACAATTTAAAAAGACGATGCATATGCAGAGCATAACTGATTCAGTCATTTATTGTACAGGTCATAAAAAGTATTTGTGATCATGAGACTATTTTAGCATTTATCTCCTCTAATAGGGAGCTAGTTTCTGAAGCCACTTAATTTGGCTTCAGGAAGTATTTGGGGGAGCCTGCTGAATGGGATTGGTATGACTTATGGCCTCTTAACTCCCTGCAAGAGAAAGACAGTCTGAAGGGACTGGTGCTGGGACTGTGGGTGTTGATGGCATCCATCGGGGTGGCGTAGCATGTGCGCCCCTTGGTTCCAGCTCTTGCAGAGCTGGTAAGAGAGAGAGGCCCATAGCTAGCCATCTGATCATATGCCTGACATGTGAGTGTAAACTGGAGATTGAAAGGTTTCTAAATCTTGCCAGTGTGAAGCACAGGTTGTTCACAGCTGTTCCTTTCCTGCGGGTGTAAGCGGGGAAGGGGCTGATAACTATGCAGCGCTCTGGCCACAGGCCACTGGTGACAAGCCCTGCCCCTGGGTCACCAGCTGGGTGCCTTCGGCACAACTATGGCCATGTCCTAGACCCCCTACAGCTAGGGGGGAAGGGAAGCATTCCATATTAAATCAAGCTGATATTTTCCACCCAAGTCACTGTTTGCTTCAGCCTCTTGTGGCTGAGTCACTGCCAAACTCCTGGATTCCTTGATGGTCATTCACAAGGGGCTTCTCCTGCTGGCACTGTTCTCTGGCCATTCCTGCCCAGCCTGGGGAGGGAGCCAGGGGAGCTCATTACCAGGGGACAAAACCCAATGAATGGGGACGCGGCTCTGCTGGCAGGCTTTTCAGGACCACACAGTGTGGAGCCAAGCCTCACAGCGTGGCTGGACGGTGACCCGTGGGTAGCACGTGGCGTTCCTTCTTCCCAGAGAGACTGATGGAGCAGAGTGGCGGTGGGAACCGTCTGATATGGTGGCGTGAGTGGGGTCCACCAATCGACCCTTTGGGAATTACTCGTGCCGTTAACCCATGTTGTGACCTTCCATGAGCTCAGTTTTCTTAGCTGCCCTGTTTCTCCGAGTTCAAAGCACAGCCGGTTGTATTGTAGGCAAGAGTAAGTAGGCTAATGTAATGGACTCGCTGGGTCCTTTCATTAGATTGCTATGGCAATTGGTTGGTGCCTTGTTTTGTCTTTTTTTTTTTTCTTTTTTTCCCTTGGGGAGGAAAAAGCTCCAAATGAGAGTGGTAAGGATATTTTTAAAAAATAACTTTATTTCTAGTTAAAAAGTATTACACGTTCACTGTTGACAACTTTGGAAGTATAGAAAAAGAATCATTGAAGAATAATTACCCTTAGCTTTATGGTTGTATAAAATCCTTTTTTCTGCATCGGTATGCTTTTCAACACACACAAAAAATGTGTTTATAATAAATAATGTTTTGCTACTGTATTCCTCTCTTAATATTTCATGAACATTTCCCCATGTCACTAAATATTCTTCGATGATATTCTTTCTGCATACAAATATTCCCTTGTGGAACTATACTGTAATATTTAATGCCCTCTATCATTGGGCATGGGTTTGTTTTTTAAATTTTACTGTTATAAATGAAGCAGACAGGTGATCTGTGCTTCTGAAAGGTTAAGTAACTTGTCTAAGATAATGAATGGGGCTGAGCCCCGGGTATGAGAGTGATGTTTCTTCCAGGTACATCTGGGATCCGTGACAAGGCTGGGGTGGGTGGGGCTGGGTGCAGAGGGCTGGTGGATGCTCCAGGGGGTCAGGTGCAAGTAGGGGCATTCTGCAAGACAGCCTGAAGTCTTTGGGAAATAGATATCAGAGGAGTCAGGAAGGTGAGAAGAGAGCCGTGTGTCTCAAATCCAAGGGGAGAGGTGCGATGGGAATGGACAACGGGTGTGAAGGCAGAATAGAGAGTTGGGAGGAGGAAGGAGGGGGAGGAGAAAGAAGGGGGGGCCTGGCTAACAGTTCACATCAGGGTTTCTTGAAGGAGGTTGTGCCCCTGTTTCATGGTGCTTTAAGTAGACATCAGCACAGATCAGAGCTGGTGGGTTCTGTGTTCCGCTCACCTCTCACCAGAACTGTGGACAGCATACCCTCACTCCGCTGTTCATTCTATGTGGAATCATGATAGCCTTTAGGAAATTGCCCTTATGTTGTGTTGGAAATCTGTCTCCTTACAACTTTCCACGCACTGTCTCTGGTTCTGCCCTCTGGGTCCACTTTGGGGAATTGTGATCCCTCCTCCACGTTTGGTACCTCCACAGCTGGCTGAGCACCAGCCTCTCATGGGCAGGGAGGGTCACCTAAAATTTGACTCTTCTGTGCTGGGACCTCCGTTCCTTACTTGATGCAGTTTCCTGCCACACTCATCCACCGTTTCCCTCTTTACGAGGGATGCTAAGGCTGGAGGGCTTGTTACTAGGGGACAAAAACAGGTGAATGGGGCATGCAGGATTTGGGTACTGTATTGCTTTGCTAGGGCTGCCATAACATAACACCACAGACTGAGTGACTTAGACAATGGAAATTTATTTTCTCACAGTTATGGAGGCTGGAAGTCCAAGATCAAGGTATCAGAGTTGGCTTCCTCTGAGGCCTCTTTCCTTGGCTTGCAGATGGTGCCTTCTCCTCCTGTGTCTTCACATGGTCTTCCTTCTGTGTGCACGTATCGCTGGTGTCTCTTTGTGTGTCCTAATTTCCTCCTCTTCTAAGGACACCAGTCAGATTGGATTAGGGTCCACGCATATGCTCTTATTTAACCTCAACTACCTCTTTAAGGCCCTATTTCCAAGTAAGTCACATGCTGAGGTACTGGGGGTTAGGGCTTATATATATGAATTTTGGGGGGGGCATGATTCAGCCCATAACAGGTACCAAGAGGACCAGTATCAAACAAGCTGCGACTCCTGCCTCTTTTGTCCTAACTTTTCTATAAGGAACTTCATTGTCATGTTTGTTTGTTTTTTCCAAGTACTCAAGGAATTATTAGAGGATGTAGTTTTTTAAAATTTTTTGTTTTGGCACAATTATAGAATCACAAGTTGTTGCAAAATACAGGGAAGTTCCCCGTACCCCTCATCCATTTTCCCCCAATGGTAACATCTTGCATCACTGTAGTACAGTTTCAAAACTGGGCAATGGGGCTTCCCTGGTGGCACAGTGGTTAAGAATCCGCCTGCCAATGCAGGGGACATGGGTTCGAGCCCTGGTCCAGGAAGATCCCACATGCCGTGGAGCAACTAAGCCCATGTGCCACAACTACTGAGCCTGTGCTCTAGAGCCCACAAGCCACAACTACTGAAACCCGCATGCCTACAGCCCATGCTCTGCAACTAGAGAAGCCACCACAATGAGAAGCCCGTGCACCACAACGAAGAGTAGACCCTGCTAGCCCTAACTAGAGAAAGCCTGCGTGCAGCAACAAAGACCCAATGCTGGCAAAAATTAAAAAATAAATAAATTAAAAACAAAAAACAAAAAAAAAAAACGGGCAGTGAACATGGGTACAATTCATGGGGTTTATTCAGATTTTATCCGTTTTATGTGCACTCATTTGTGTGTTTCTGTGTGTGTATAGTTCTATGCGGTTTTATTACATGTGGATGATGATGTTTTAAAGATGCAGAATGGGATCAAGATGAAAGCAGATTGTGTTGAGTCGTATGAGTGTTTGGCAGACAGATATACATGTGATACCAACACACACGTGCATACACACACACGGGAAGATATGGAGACAGAGAGGAGGCTGTAGGTAGAGCAGGGGCCAACTAGAAGAGGGGGATTCTTTGAGGAGGGCTTCTGCCTTCCCCAGAATGGGATCTTCGCAGGGTACCCAGATACACAGAGCAATTCCTCCAAGTCGGGAGGCACATATATTAGACATGAATGTGTCACACTTTTCTTTGTTTATCACTTCTGTTGAAACCCAGTGGAGACCTCCACATTCCGGTTAATGATGCAAAGAGAATTATTCTCAGATTTCATCTGCCAAATGTTTGTTTAGCACAAAGGTCACTAATACCAGGCAGCAACCAAACAGAACTAAATTTCTCTTCAGAACCCTGGGAGCCCAGAGTGATTTTGTTTCTGATGAGTTTTTATTTTAACTTGACATTGGGGAAAAATGTGTTTTAACTCTCCAAAGAGTGTGGGTCGGGTATGGATCAAATACACTGTGACTGCAGTTGATCTGAAAAAATAATTAAAAAGCCATCCCTCATGGGAGCAAGCACAGAAACTTCATTGATATTGAAGTTTCCCTTGTTAATTTCTTTTTTTTTTTGTAAATAAATGAGGCTGTAAAACGTCAATTTGTTTTGTCTGTGTTCCAGTCCCTCTCCCCAGTGGCTGGTCACATGCCATTTTCAGTGTGTTTTAGCAACTTGCTAGGAGACATGCGTGTGGCTCTTATCTGGCACTTCCATATTGCCCGGCTGGTGGATGTTTCTCATTCATTTTCAGCCACTCATAATTCATGCCCCTTGATTCATGGAATCACTGCTGTGCTCACTGCCTCAGTGACCTTGGGCAAGACTCTGAGCTTGGGCTCTGGAGTCTGACAGTCTTGAGATTCAAATCCTAGCTCCTCCACAGACCTGCCCACCAGGATTTCAGACACGTTTTCAGTTGACCTGAGCCTGTTTCCTTATCAGTAAAATGAGCCTGGAATCTACCAAGCGAGGCTTTGCCTGGACATTAGGTATCACGTTGGGGTGGAGGTCAATAAACGCTGTCCTGTTCATCTTTGTGGTCGTATCATCTCCATTTCCAAATGTAGAAACGGAGGCAGGAATAAGCGATTGACTTATTTAAATACACGGGCAGGTCTTTTTTTTTTTTTTTAAATTTTATTTATTTATTTATTTATTTATGGCTGTGTTGGGTCTTCGTTTTTTTTTTTTTGTGCGAGGGCTTTCTCCAGTTGCGGCAAGCGGGGGCCACTCTTCATCGCGGTGCGCGGGCCTCTCACTATCGCGGCCTCTCTTGCTGCGGAGCACAGGCTCCAGACGCGCAGGCTCAGTAATTGTGGCTCACGGGCCCAGCTGCTCCACGGCATGTGGGATCTTCCCAGACCAGGGCTCGAACCCGTGTCCCCTGCATTGGCAGGCAGATTCTCAACCACTGCGCCACCAGGGAAGCCCACGGGCAGGTCTTTTGACAAGAGTGGTTGGATATTGATTTTCAGCCTGTGATGCAATCCATCTAGTAGATCTGAGAAGAGCAACCTCTTCCATCATGAATTAGATCAGCAGGGCTCTTATTTGCCTGCACACCCCTTCCTGCGGCTCATCTCAAAGTACAGAAAGTGCTAGAGCTGTCCCAAGCAGCAGGCGATCTGGTTTGTATTGTCAGAGGCACCCCACAGTATGACCACTGCCCCAGTGGGATATATTTATTGGCTTTCTGGGTTCCAGCACATTGCTTCTTAATTTGTTTCTTAATATTAGTTCAGTTTTTGAAATAATGTATTCTTGTTTTAGTAAAATTGGGAAAAACAAAAACAGAATAAGAAAACATAAATAATTTGTAAGCAGATACCTATAGAAAATTATTGTCAATGTTTAGGTATATTTCATTCCAGCCTTTTTTGTTTGTATTTACTTTTACCTAGTTAAGACCATACTCTAGGTAAACCTGCTTTTTATCAATGATAAACCTTTTTCTGTATCATAAACAGTAAACATCATTTTAGATGACTGCATACTATTTTGTCAATCTAGAAAATCTGGAATGAGTTCATTGGGCATTTAGGTGATGGATATTTTTGTGACTGCAGCCTCATCCACATTTACTGAAGCTCAGGTTAGTTTGGATAGATTCAGTGGGAGCTGGAAACCAGCCTATTGGCTTTGCTGTGGCTTTTTCCAGAAGATAAATGAAGGGTGTCATGAAAAGAGGCTTTGGGCCGGCAGTGAGCATTGGTGCCCTTGTTTTGCAGCCCTCTCCCACATCTGCTCAGGGTAGCAATCCTAAGTCCTGCGAGGGCTCAGCTAGCAAATGAGGAAAGCAGGCTTTGTGGAGACTGGGGAACCAAAGGGCCTTGCCTTGTCCTCAGCCATCGTTGCCCTGTGGGAACTCAAAGTCAGTCTTGCCAGATCTTCTGATTTTTTAAGAGAGACTGGAATTGCATATTTTTCAAGTGGAGTGAATTGCCTGCTCCTTGCAATCGTCTCCCAACCCTCTGTGGCTCAATGGTCACAGAAGCCAGCTCGAACACATCGGTGGCTTTCTCTTTGCAGTTCTTTGCTCCAGACCATCAATTTCAGATGGCATTCGCCTTTTGAGTAGCAAATAAATTAAATAAGAAAGGAAGAAAGGAGGGAAGGAAAGCAGTTGCACATCATGAATGCCACAACCAGAATAAGTAGTGTTATCTACTGTGATTCTGAATGATACACATTTGCTTGGGGAAGGGGGTAGGGCTCTTTCCCAAACTCAGGACACAGTGGCAGAAATGAGTGGAGGACCGCTGCTGAGCCGGCCTCTCAGTGTGGTGTCTTGGCTGAGGCTTTGCTCCTGCCTCATAAGAATGGGAACTGCAGAATGGAAAAGAAAGGAAACCATTTCTCCCAGCTAAGCATGGGCAGAGGAAGAAGAATCCTCCTTAGGGTTCCCTGAAGGGAGCATGGGAATGCAGAAACCGATACCATTTGGAGCTGGTTGATGCCTGTGGATGTTTACTGTGTGTGAGAGAGCATCTTTGCTCGGGGATTTTAGAACACAGCATCATAATGTGTGATAGGAAGAAAGACCAGAGGCCCAGGCTGACCTAGAGAAGATTCGTGGGGAAGGTGAAGATGCATGTGAGGGAATTTTCCTTCCATAAGCTCCTCAAAGTCTACTGTTCGTTACTTCTTTACTACCAGCCCTTTACTGCACCTGACTAGTGAAAGCAGACCCATTCTATTTTTCTTTTCAACTGTAACGCAAGTATTATGCTTAAATGAAAGATTTTGAGGTATTTTCCTGAAGAGCATGCAACCTTTTTGTCTTCAGTTATTTCTAGACTATTTATTTCTCCTTTCTTACAATAGTATTGGCTTTACTTCCTTTTTTCCTTTCACCCACAAGAAGCTTTCTGTGAGAGCAGACACCATGAAGGGCTTGGTTTCTGTAGAGGATTGTGACTTGCTATTGTTAGATTAGGGATTACTATAGGTGAATGTCCTTCCTCTTCGGTGGGAAGTGAGTTCTTCATTGCTAGAGAATTCTTTAGTGTTAAAATGCCTCACATTAGAGTCTTTTTTGTGGATGTTTGCTTTTGTCTGTCCAGAATCTCATTGTTTTCATTGGGAAACTGCCTCTCCCCATCCCAGATGGTTCTTGTGGGCTGCAGAGATGATCATGTGGTCCAGGCATGGCCAGTCATGACCCAGAGAAAGGCTGTGGTCTGCAATGAATGGCCCAAGGAGTGAGACAACCAGAGTCCGCCATGAGGTTTGATGGGCTGGAGGGCTGGGGCAGGGAGAGAGAGATCACTTTCTCTTCTAGGACTGCTAGCTCTAACACCTCTGAATGCCCACAGAGTCCAGTGTCCATCTTTGTTTTCACATGCAGTAAACTTGATCTAGGAATGAAGACAGCAAAGGAAAGTAGACCAGGGGGAAAGAGAAGGCAAGAGGGCTCCCTGGATCCAGCTATGCCTGAAGCTTGCATCCCAATTAGCATTCCCCTTAGAATCCCCTTGAGCACATAAATTATCCTTTCCAGCATTTGCAGTCAAATGTTGTGGATTAGGGTCCTGCGTAATGAGGCTTAAATGTCCAGTCATGTCATGTCAGAGTTGGACTGGATTGCTTTCCTCTTGAGGTTTGACCAGGTACCTTCCAACAAGGATGAGTGTTTCTGTCCGCATGTAAGGCAGGTGTCCAATGGTCAAAACACTAGCTTGTTCATAATATCAAGGTATTCTAAAGAACTAATCAACTCATGGCCCTATATAGCCAATAAAAGCATTAGGTCGAAAGTTCTGGTTTAGTTCTTCATTTCTTTATTTCATAGACTTTTAAGATGAAGGATAGGGACCCAGAGGCCAAAAGTAATGCCCCCTCCACTTTCTCCCTACCCACCCACCCACCCCAAAAAAACAAGTCAAAGTATTTAAAAATAAATAGGCTTTGTGCAGGAACAGTAAGTGTTTAGTAGCAAATTTCTTATGTGGGCAGGAGAGTGTTGGGCATGTGAAACTTATTCAGTGGTGCTGTTTATTGAATGGAAAAAACATAACCAACCCTGGCTTCTTTACATGGCCGTGCTCGCCAAAGCTACCTTTACTCCCTCTAACAGCTTCAGTGTCAGGAATGAATAAGCTAAATGAATATGTTCCAATCCCAGCTCGGCTTTCCCATTTCATTTTTGCCAAGCCGTGTATGTGTGGTGTATGTGTGGCGTGTGTGCGTGCATGTGTGTATTTTTGCCCACATACAGATAAAATCTGAAGATACTAAAGCATTAGGTGGCTCATGGACACTCATAAAAACTTTCTTTTATTGCTTTTTAATTTTTAAAATTTTTTATATTATATTCGAGTGTACAGTTGATTAACAACGTTGTGTTAGTTTCAGGTGTACAGCAGAGTGATTCAGTTATACATTTACATGTATCTATTCTTTTTCAAACTGTTTTCCCATTTAGGTTATTACAGAGTATTGAGCAGAGTTCCCTGTGCTATACAGTAGGTCCTTGTTGGTTATCTATTTTAGACACTCATAGAAACTTAGGTGTAGTCTTGAGAGCTGGGCTTCGTGAATTTGCCTGGAGAATGTCAAGAGAAATTGAGGGCTTCTTAACTGGGCTACTTGAAGCTAAAGGTTTTTGGATGTGCTTTAGGGGGAGGGGTCCACAACCTCTTAAGGTTGTAATGGAGATGTATGTATACTCTTGTGGGGAAGCTTTCACTGGATTCTCAAAGACGTTCGTGACCCCAAAAAGGTTAAAACCACTGAAAGTCCTTATGTTGAGCAGACCCTGATGACAGGAGACTTGGGGTGAGATAAACCAAGATAGTCGAGGTGATACGCTGTATGGTGTGACAGATGGCATTTGGGGACTGAAATGTTCACTGCTCAGCCCTCAACTTGCTCTGCTCCCTGGGGCGACACTGTACTTACAACAGGAAGCATTGGAGCATCGCTTAGGCGACTGTGGGTAAGAAGTCAGAATGTGTTCCCAGTGGCACTGGAGACACCCTCTCAGCCCTCGTCCTCCTGTGCTGCTGCCCCCTCCACCCCATCCCCGCCCCCAAAAAATTCCTTGGCGGCTGAAATTTTCCATCCCTACTTTCAGCCTAACCGCGGGTGTTTTGGGTAATATTCAGCAAATTTTTTGTGCTGATTTGAACTGATGCACAGATAGGAAAATCAAAACCTGTTTTTTTTTTTTTTTTTTTGCTCTAAAAGCAAAAACATTTTAAAAATGCACTTGGATCATTAATAGAGTCTGAACTCTCAAAGTCAAAACTTTCCATGTGTTGTTACTAAGAAAAATTCTCTTGAGGCAATTAAAAGCAAAACAAACAAATAGGCAAAAAGTTGTGAGGGACCCAGAAAAATCATGTGAGAGTGCCGAATCCAAAAAAAATTTTAAAAAGATACAAATGAATGTATTTACAAAACAGAAAGAGACTCACAATAGAAAACAAACTGGTTACGAAAGGGGAAAAGGGAGGGGAGGGATAAAGTAGGAGGTTGCGATTAACATATACACACTACTATATATAAAATAGATAACCAACAAGGACCTACTGTATAGCACAGGGAACTATACTCAATATTTTGTAATAACCTATAAGGGAAAAGAATCTGCAAAAGAATATATATGTGTATAACCGAATCACTGTGCTGTGCACTAGAAACTAACATGATATTGTGAATCAAGTATACTTCAATAAAAAAAAAATCATCTGAGGACATAAATGAACTTGGCAAACTTTTAATGGGTAAAACATTTATCCCAAAGTTTTTGGGTTTGCTGCATTTGAGAAACCTCCTTATTGTCTTTACCAATTACCATTGCCTCTTACTTCAGGTATGGGAGGTAGAGGGGGATTTGGAGTTGAGCTCATCCTAATCTCTCTCCAAGGAGACATGCTTTTTCCCCTTTCTCTCTAATGTTCTAAGCATGTGATGCAAATGGATGTGATTTCCCACTGCTTCCCTTTTCTGGGCAAGACATTATTAACCATAAGCACATTCACAGCTGCCCACCTGCCTTGTGGGTTGTTAATGGAGTTTACAAAGGGAATTTGGATTCCCAGCAAGAGGCCTCATTAACACAGCAAGGATCTAATAGATTCTAAAATTGTGTATGGACACTCAGAACCTTTGGAAACCCAATGGTGTCTATTCTTAGATCTAAGTCATTTCACCTGCCCTGGGCTCAGTCTGTACATTTCCATCACGGGGGGAAAGAACCTTGTCTTGATCGAGCCAGATCAACTGTATTGGTTTAAGTTAAGCATTAATGCCTGTGATTCAGGGGCTAAAGACAAGATTCAAAAGCCATCAGGCTGTATAAAGGACAAAATGTCTCCCACACTGGTGCTTTAATTTTATTTTTTTTAAATACCGCCTTGTTACTAGCCATGAGCAAGTGTTTAATTTTATGATCCCTTGTTGTCACCAAGAAAATTCAACAGTTGTCTGCTTATTTAGACAAGTGTGTTAAGCACCCATGGGTTTGAATAATGACCACAGTAACACAATACACTAGCTCTCATTGATGGAGTCTCTACTGTATGACAGACAGGGAATGGGAGCCTTACATGTGGTTGCCCTTGCTTCCTACTACTAGAGCCCAGAGAGATAGGGGTTGTTATTCTCAGTGTATGGCTGAGGAGACTGAGGCCGAGGGAGGTTAGGCAGCTTGTCCAGGGTCATACAGCTAGCAGGTGGCAAGGCCTGGATTATAATCCTGGTCTCCATTACCCCATATCTTTCCCACCATATGCTCCCCTCCCCTGTCCTTAGACACTATGATGCCCCACCAGGGTAATATAGGACCCCAACTGTGCTATGCTAAGTATTAAAAATGGCTTAACCCAACTACCTAATTCTTTCTCTCTTTCTTTGTTTTGTATACAAAATACCTAGAGCTGTGGGTTATTTTAGCAGTAAAGTATGAAATGGTGATGAGTTTCCAGGCCAGGAGAGGTCTGATGGATGCAGGCTGCTCAGGGCCTGGCTTCCCCGTGGGACTTTTTAAAACTCTCGTCAGATAAAGCTTTCTTCCCACCAAAAAACCCCAGTGACTTGTTTTCACAATCTCCCTGTAGTAGAGTGAGAGAAACACTCACCAGACTGTTTTGTTTACATTGGAGACCTAGCAGCATTTAATTGGTGTACATTCATCCCTGTTATGCAACTTGGACTTGAGTTGTTTTCACTCCCAGGCTCGGCTCAGCTGACTTGCTTTTCCGTGTAAGTCAGGGAGTGACTTTAGAACCTACTAGGCCACAGCTGGGACAAAACTGGTGAGAAGGTAGGATAAGAAAGATTTCATGGATCAGGGATGAACGCAGGAGAAAGAAAAAGAACAAATACAGATTAACAAGTTACAAGAAGGTCATTCCCAGGGCCTTTCATCCTGGGAAAATAATCAGCCTCCACAATTGTTCAGCCCAGTGGGGTTGTGAAGAACTTCAAGAATAGAACATCTATGGAAATGAACTGCGTTAGCAGGAGAAGGTAGTTACAGGATGGGTCAGAGAGTGGTGGAGCCCTCCTTTAGCCACCGTGGGGGACATGATGTCCAAGTAGCTGAACACTCTTCCCTGTACAGGCAGACCTCGGAGATATTGCGGGTTCCATTCCAGGCCACTGCAATAAGGCAAATATCGTGATAACGTGAGTTACATGAAATTTTTGGTTTCCCAATGCATATGAAAGTTATGTTTACGCTATACTGTGGTCTATTAAGTGTGCAATAGCATTATGTCTAAAAAAACTGTATATACCTTAATAAAAAATATTTTAGTGCTGAAGAATGCTAGCCATCATCTGAGTCTTCAGCAAGTCATAATCTTTTTGCTGGTGAAGGGTTTGAAATATTGCAAGAATTATCCAAACATGACAGAGACATGAAGTGAGCAAATGCTATTGGAAAAATGTCTCCGATTGGCTTGCTTGATGCAGGGTTGCCACCTTGAATTTGTAAAAAATGCAATATCTGCAAAGTGCAATAAAGCGAAGTACAATAAAATGAGGTCTTCAAGCCTCACTTTACTGAGATCTTGTTGGTGGCCTGTAGACAAGTGACCATTTTTTACTGGTCTACCTGGGGGGAGTAGAGAGAGGGTTCAGAGGGCAGAAACCAAGTGTTCAATCTAGGAATCAATTAGGAATAAAGTTGGAAAGTTGGGCAAGTGAGCTCCTCCAGATCATGACTCCAGCTCCATATTTCTAACTTTTTTTTTAATTAAAAGTTTTAATTGTGGTAAAAGAAAGTCATAACATAAAATTTACCATAATAACCATTTTTAAATGTGCTGTTCAGTAGCCTTAAGTATACTGACATTGTTGTGCAACAGATCTCTGAAACTCTTTGATCTTGCAAAACTGAAACTCTGTATCCATTAAACAACTCCCAGCCTCTGGCAACTACCCTACTATTGATACTTTCTGTCTTTATGGGTTTGACTATTCTAGTTACCTCATATAAGTGGAGTCATGCGATATTTGTCTCTTCGTGACTGACATTTGACTTAGGATAATGTCCTCGAGGTTCATCCATGTTATAGCAGGTGTCAGAATTTCCTTTTTAAAGGCTGAATCATATCCCTTTGTATGCATAGACCACATTTGGTTTAGCCGTTCATTCCTTGATAGACATTTGGATTGCTTCTACTTCTTGGCTATTGTGAATAATGCTGCTATGAACTTCTGTGTGCAACCTGTTTCTGGCTTGTTAAATGACATCTACTTGGGTGTCAGGCTCAGCTTAAGGCCAAAATTCAACTCCTTAATTTCCTCCCAAGTTTGCTTTGTCATTGACTTACCAGGTTCTTTCCCTCCTAACCCCTGCATTTAAAAGCGACCACCTCTTACTGGTCATGACTCCTGAAGATCCCTTGTGTCTGGCTCCAAGTTCCCTCTACATTCACCGCCCCAGAGGCTCTCAGCCCTTCTCACCTGGACAATTATGTCTACTTCTTATGAGTCTCACTGTGTCCAGTCTGGCGTATCTCCAAATGGTCTCCACGGTGCTACTGCTGCAAAGCACGTTCTGTACGAACCTGGAGAGATGTGTATTTTTCTGGAGGCTTTGTTACAAAAGTTCCAAGGCATCTGCATGGAATTTAATTGGATTTTCTTACATGCCCAGTGAATAATAACAATATGCTTATATGTATTAATATAATGCATGTGTCTAAGATAATAGTACTGTAATTTTTGAGATACTTAAAATAATTTGACTGCTTTTTCACAAGTAGAGACATGTTTAATTCAATTGTCTACATTTTATTCACACACTCATTGATTTAACAAACATTGGTTGAGAACTTACCATGTGTCAGTCAAGGTGCTGGGGATCCATGGAGGAATCAGTCCCAGTACCAGTCTGTAAGAGTAGTGATAACATCGGCAAACATTTATATGCACTTTCTGTGTGCCAGAGACTGGCGAAGCTCTTTAGTGTATTATCTGGTGTGATTCCCAAAATAATCTTTTAAGTTTCATTGTCTGCATTTTATGGGAGGAAATCAGGACACAGATTGAGTAACACGCCCAATAAGAGACAACGTGGAGATTTGAGCCCAGGGGGGTTCTTTCTCCAAGGAAGGTGTTCCCAGCAAACTCTATCAGCAACTGTCATGAAAAGCAAGAGCTTGAAAGATAGGGCAGAATGAAACACCAGACTAATAGGAACCTGCGCCCACAGTTGCATATGTGGAGTGGGGAAATATTGACCAGATGTGCTCAGGAATATTTTACAAGCATGAGTGGTGACTCAGTGCCTTGCAGAAAGAGAGGCTATCTTCCCAACCGTGGCTGCTGTTAGAGCCTTGCCTGTTCTCAAAGCGAGGACTTGTGTAAACTCTGTGTCTCATAGGTGTCAAATGCTGTTCCCTGATGTGATGCATTATCCAGGAAAGGAAATAACATGACAAAGCCTCTCACCCAGACTCAGAAAGGAAGGTGCTGTCTGAACTGGCTCTCTGGATGTGTGGGAGAAACAGTTTCGGAACTTGGTAGTGTTTACACCTGGGCAGGTGGTGTTGACTTCCTGTGAATCATGGAGGCCAGCCCGAGAGGGACCGCCTAGCCCTGTGTGTGTGTGTGTGTGTGTGTGTGTGATGATGAAGGGAGAAAGTGGAGATTGTTATTCATCACACCAAAGACAAAGCATGTTCTTTTATGGAATCATTTCACTCCTGTTGGAGATGACCAAGCAAATAGTACATAAGCATTAAACTTTTAAAATCAGGATGGAAGATTAGTCTCCACAGCTTACCGTCTGCAGTAGTGAGGACTTAGAAAGCTGTGGGTGGTGAGCAGCTCCACTGGGAGAGTGCACACCATATGCTGGGCCCTGAGCTCAACGTTGCCCTATGTTCCTCATTTTATCTTAGTCATGACCATTTTACAGCAGAGGAAACTGAGGCTCAGCAGAATGAAGTATCTTGTCCAAAGTCATATCTCTTGGTAAGTGAGTGATAAGATTTGAGCATAATGTCTACTGATTGTGTCTGACCCCACAATTGAGATTTTATAGAATAACTGATTTTTTTTTTTATTATGGGAAATTTGAGTCATATCTAAAAGTAGAAAGGATAGTTGAGGTACTTTCCTGGTGGTCCAGTGGTTAAGACTCCAGGCTTCCAATGCAGGGGGCCGGATTCAGTCCCTGGTCGGGGAACTAAGATCCCACGTGCAGCGTGGCCAAAAAAAACCCAAAAAGATAGTTGACTGAACCTAAGTGTACCCATCGCCCAATCATTATCAACACATGACCTTTCTTGTTTCATCTGTATGTACCTCTACCCAGTCTCCTCTCTCCTTGATTATCTCAGATACATTGCTTCAGAAATTTTCAGATGTATCATTTTTTGGGCAACTATTTAGTATTTATTTCTAAAAGATAAGACCTCTTTAAAAACATAATCACAATATCATTGTCATGCCTTAAGAATTAATAAGTTTCTTAATATCGGCAAATACTACTCAGTGTTCAAATTTCTGCAGTTGTCTCAGATAAAAATGTTTAATCAGATCCCCAAAGCTCTATGCTTTGCAGTTAGTTGCCTTGTCTCTTAAGTATCTTTTAAATCTATAGGTTTTTCTCTCTTTCTTCCTGCCAGATAAAGAAACTGGATCATTTCTCCTGCAGTTTTGTACAATCTGGGTGATTCTTTTTAACATGTTCTTCTGTCTCCTACTTGCATTTCTTGTAAGTTTGTTGTTAGAGCTAGAGGATTGAGCAGATTCAGGTTATTTTTATTTATTTACTTATTTATTTATTTTTGCCAAAAAACACTTCTAGGTGGTGATGTGTACTTCCATTACAAGACACATGATGTCTGGCCCTCTCTTTCTATGGTGTTGACAGCCATTGTTGATGATGACCTTGACAGTGGTAACATTCAAATTCTAGCATTCCTTCTTCATTTATTACTTCTATTAAGAGAAAGTTCCTTATTTCAACTATTTTATTATCCTGAGGTAGTACTGGAACAAGAAAAGCAGGAACTGTTTGAGTTCCCGGACCCAATTCCAACATGTGCATGTGGAGCCTTCCCCACACCAACAGGCAGTTCTGGTGTCCAAGAAATCAACTCAATTCTGACTCTGTCTACCCGGAGATAGAATCAGATTCCACAGGTAAAGGGCTCAGTCCCGCAAGACCTCCCTCCATTTCAGATGTCATTTGCACCTTTGCTTCTGACTGAAGCGTATAAATCATAGGTTCCTATGACCACCTCCTTGGTTCCATTAATTTGCTAGAATGGCTCACAGAACTCAGGAAAACCCATTTACTCAACTAGATTACCGATTTATTATACAAGGATATTAAAGGATATGAATCAATAGGCAGATGAAGAGATACATAGGGCGAGGTCTAAACAGAGGAGCTTGGGGCCCAACACAGTGGCACACGGAAGCATTATGGTTCCCCAACATAGGAGCTCTCTGAAAAAGGGACCAAAAAGTTGTCCTTCTGGGCTTTTATGGAGGCTTCATTACATAGTCATAATTGACTAAATCATTTGCTGGTGTCACTGATTCAACCTCAAGCCCCTCTCCCCTCCTCAGAAATGGTGGGTGGGAGGGGTGGGACTGAAAGTTTCAACCTTCTAATCACGTGTCACATGGTTGGTTCTCCTGGCAACCAGCCCCACCTGGGGTGGGATGAGTAGTCACCTTCATTAACATAAACCCAATTGTGATGGAAAGGACTTGTTATGAATAACAAGACACCCATTTCACCTTTGTAGAATATGTATTTCTTATAAATCATAATATCAGAATGATTATCAAAAATAATTAAAAATTTTTTTTTCTAGTTCTTTTTGTCCTTAAGGTATATCCTATTAGGGATATATAGTTATATTACTGTGTTTAAAAATCATTAAAATGGCTTCTCTCTGTGTGGTTAGGACTCTAATTCAATGAGCAGTTAAACTTATTCCATGTTGCTTTTGATTTTTATAGATTACTTCTTAAAATATAAGTTTTTATAATTATATAAACTACATGGTTTCAAAGTCAAATCTACAAAACAGGAATATTCTGAGAATTCTAACTTCTGAAACCAGTCACTTCTATCTATACCTTCCCTCACCTTCAAGGTAGCCATTTTTTTTGTTTGTTTTGGGTTTTTATTTTTCTGTATTAAAAATGTAACCAAATACACTTATATGTTAATATCTCCTTTTTCTTGAATAAAATGTAACTATTCTATACATTTTCTCCACCTGACTTTACTTGACAATGTATGCTGTAAATAAAGGAACATTGCATTATATGAAGGCTTAGGATGATTAGCATTATGTAGAGGCATAGAATCATTGAATTTTGAGAGCTGGTGGTAATAATAGCAAATACTCGTGTGGCGTTTACTCTGTGCTATGCACTGTTCTAAGTGCTTAACATAAATTCACTCAGTAATTCTCATCATAATCATTCTCTGGGGTATGTACTATTATTGTCCCCATTCTACAGATGAAGAGACTGAGGCACAGGGAGGTGAGTTAGGTAACTTGCCCAAAGTCTCAGAGCTGGTGGATGGCAGATTTGAATGTGGGTGTCTGCTCTCATATACCACATTTTGCTTTAGAATTGCCAGAGTCTGGTTTTTTGGTTATTTCTGAGTGAGGAAGCTATAACTCCTGGGCAGTTAACAGTCCAACTGCCCATGTGCCCTGCCCCTAGATTTATTACTTTTTCAAATGGTCACTAGCTTGCCTTGAGCTCCTTGTCGAGCCTAGAATTTGGTTCTAAAAACTTAGCCTATTACTTCATGGATGCTCAGAAGACATGAGATGCCTGGGTCAGAGATAAAGATTTATTACTCCTGGCACAATAATCAGCATGTTTTGACTGTTTCCTTGCCCTTGTCAGTGCCACAGGGGTGATTTGGAGGGCCGGACGGATGGATGTCTGCTCCTGAGGTGAGTTGTGTTACAGGAGACGAACATTGCATTTGGGGAATCCACTGCTTTTCTAGCAAGCAGTAATAAGCAAGCCTATTTTTTGTCTTAGGGGGAGAAGTTTTCTCCTTCATCAAGGTTGCTTGCTGAGAAATGGCTGGGTAATAAATGGCCTTGCCTTCTCACAAATGGAAGATGTGTAGGAGCGTGGAGAGTCATCAAGGGCTGCTTCTCTCAATACTTCTTTGTACCTGTCTTATTGGCTTTAGAATATAGAGTCAAGTGGGTACCCCATACCATTTCTTTGACAAGCTACTGCTTTTTAAGACATTTGCCAATATTCCATGACATAGTAACTCCAGGTTTTGTAGTTACCAGATTCTAACTATAGTAGAAAACAAAAAAACAAAAATCCAGTGAGATCCCTTTTGAAGGCCACCCTGAACAAATTATCAGCACTCGCCACATTACAAACCTGTGGCTTTTCTTTTTTATTTGTGACCATTAACATTTTGAAACCAGTCAGAGGGATGAAGTTAACAAGCATTGATCAGCTTCATTCCTACATAATAGGAGGTTTCTTTTTTATTTCCTTTTCTATTTCCTGGTTGAATTTCTTTTCAATGTTGAGCCCAGTTTTTCTTGATTTTTTATAATTCTGTAAATTACTGCTCTGCCTAGGACCCTGATTATAACTTCACCTGTTCATAGTAACACATTGAGCTTTGAGTGAGAACACTCTTGGGAGGCAGCCCTCTCCAGCACGTTGGCAACCTCAGTGAATTTCCTGATTGGGTTGCTTATATTAGATAAGGAACATTAAGGGTCCAAGCCTTGTATGTGTGAGGGAGAGAAGGGGCCTTGCGAGTTAGGAGAGGAAAAGGCAACATAATGAAGTTTTTGCCAGTATGGTATCAACTCTGATCCGTTGAGGGAAACTGGGAGCCTGGGGTCAGAGTCCTGGAGAGAGAACATAAAAAACAGGTCCTGGGTTGCCGGGGGGCGGGGGAAGGTGAGGCCAGTGAGGGTGAAGGTCATTCTTGCCCCACAGTAACCCTTAACCTTCACATCAGCCCACTGCTATGAGCTGCGAGGATGGATGCTATTCAACCAGCCCGATTATTGAGTCTGCTATGTGAGATGTGGGTAAGCCTTAGCCTCTTCTCTCATGAACTTTAATGAAAGGCAGTCGACTCGGGGGGCTGAAGGAAGGGCGATTTTGGGGAGTTGCTGGTGCGGGGAGAGCGAGAGAGCTTATCACTTCCTTCCTGGTGTTGCCAAGGGAGTGTTACACGTGACTGTGCACAGGGCGTGTTACTGAATGGCGGTCAGTGCCTATACGTAGCCTCCCTGTTAGGAGCTTTTATGCTTCTTGTTGGAAGGATCTTTTATTTAACCAGGCTCTGTGGGACCTTTCAGGACCTTCAAACTGTTTCAGGTCACAATTAGCCCTGGGAACATAAGAGGAAATAGAAAGCTAATTATTAAAGTTTTCACAGGTCTGAATGGAGAGAATAAACCCCTGTTATTTAGCAAACCACCGAGCAAGGAATGCAAGTGGGTTGGTGATTGCACAGCCATCACTTGGTCCTGCCTCCTTATTGCTTCCTAGCTTTGTGACTCAGTTTCCTCCTAGGTCCAATGGGAACAATAATGCCATTTCTCTTATTAGCGATGTTGTGATGATTATGGGAAGTGACATGAAAACGTGCCATTCCTAGCAGGTAGTAAGTACTCAGTGTGTTATTAAGTGGAGACCAGAATGTCAGGACAAGCCCAATCTCCTGATTTTTACATGGCTTCTAGGTTTAAGCTGTAGTAGATTTTTTTCTAAATAAGGCCTGCAGCTGCACTGTCCAGTATGGCACCCACGAGGCACATGTGGCTATTTAAATGAATTCAAGCCAACTAAAATTGAAAATGCAATTGTTCAGTTGCACTGGTTGAATTTCAAGATGCAAGAGCCACTCATGGCTCTTGGCTCCCGTTTTAGAAAGTGTAGGGTATTGAACGTTTCTGTTCTTGCAGCAAGTTCTTTCAGACAGCTCTGGTCTGGAGGGTTTAAACCCTGAGGGATTTGATGACATTATAATGACTGTTTAATCTTGGAACTTTTTTCCTGATACCAGTTCCCTTTCTATGCCCTTTTCTACAAATAGAGAAGAATGTATGTAGTGCTGATATGGGACTGTACAGGCTATTTCAATGACTGCTGGAATAACAGAGCCCTTGCAGATAAAGTTGAGGAGGAGGGAGTTTCTCCAAGGTGAAGGCTGGGGCTGCCCTCACAGGTGGCTGAGGGCCATTAAGTGCCTTTCAGCCCCACAGCCCCTGCCAATGGTCACAGAGACTGCATTTCCCCCTTTTGCTGCAGTCCCCAAGATGTTCTCAAGTTCTCATGTTCCATTCTGTTTCCCTCATAGGCACCCTGTGTCCCAATTTGTCCCTAAAATAAGGTCATTGTGATTATGGGACACGAAAGGCCTTTCATTCATTTGCTGAGTATAGGTAATTAATATTGTCCCAGCTCTGTTCCCGGAATCCTCGAAGAAAGAAAAGCAGTCCTGGGAGGGGCCGGAGAGTCAGGACACCTGTGTCTCCCTTTCCTTTGGGTGTCATCTCCATGAGAAGGGTATGAGCTGAATTTCGTAGCTAAATAACCAGCTGCCATCCCAGCTGATGATGTAAAAGGAAACCACCCACTTGCCTTAAGATGTGTTTCTGCATATGAGCTCTTGAGGGCTCATTAGTGATGGCGTTAATAAGGACTCCTGTGCTCTGCTGTCATCTCTCTGCCTTTCCTAGGAGCATGAAGAAAGCGCTCTCTAGGGCCCTTTGGGGAGCAAGGGCCGGAGCTAGGAGCTATGACTGCTCCCTGCCCTTGGAGCAAGTAGGGTCTCTGGGGAGGCAGTCTAGTGGAAGGGGGTTTCCGAGCTGCATTGTTAAGAGGAGGAGGGAGGCTGGTAAATTGGGGGAAAGGGAAGAAGGGAAGGGGGCATTCAGGAAGAACAGATTGTGCAGAGTTTTAACTTGAGACCATGAATAACTTATTAGAATGATTCTATCACTTCCAAGTTATGCAATCTTGGGTAAGTTACTTGACCTCGGTTTTCACATCTGTAAAATGAGAGTGGGAGTTGTAACAGTACCCACCTCATTGGGCTGTTCTGAGGATTAGTGAGTTAATACTTGTGAGACATTCGGAGTATCACCTGGCTCAGAGTAAGCACTCAATGAAAATTAGCTGTCATCATAATTATCTTTCTCCCTCTTCCTAGTATTTTTATTATTATTAAAAGAGAAATAGGCTTTGGTGTTGAATTTAGATGCCAGCTTTGCCACTGACCCTGTGCAAGCCACTGCAGCTTTCTGAGCTTAAATTTATTCATCATTAAAATGGGGAGAATGCTGTCTGTGTTACGGGACTTCTTGTGAAATTTAAATGAAGTATTGTTTATAAAATGCTAGAACATGGCCAGGAATATAGAAGGGCCTCAATAATCTTACTTTTCTCCTGTCCTCCTCTTCCCAGCCAACTTTCCCAGTGGTCACTGGGTAACCCATTTAGTCGAAAAGTGATGGGATGAAATGGCATTTGAGGAAAATTAATCCAGCAGCTGTGTGTAGGATGGATTAGCTCATGTGCAACACTGCGACTTAAATAGAAAAAATATGGCTTTTTAGTATCTAGGTGTTTGTGTCATAGTTACAAGCTGGTTTTCTTTATGCTTACAATGGCTCTTTCTATGTGCCAAGCTGCTCTAGACGTTTGACATATATTTACTGATTTAACCCTTAAGACAACCATAAGAAGTAGCACTATTGTTCCCATTTTACAGGTAAGGAAACTGAGGCCCAGAGAGGTTAACTTGCCCACAATCATCCAGCTAGTATGTGGTGGTGCAGGGGTCTGCACCCAGGCCCACGGACCCCAGAATCTAACCCCACAGCCTCAGGGGTTGGCAATTCTAGATTCGGTCGGGGACTGCATTTTACATTTAGCAATTTTACAATTAGGAGCCACAGAGGCGTAGGCGAGAGGGTTAGTGGAGAAAGGAAGCGTAGTTAGGTCACCAGTAGCTTTTAGCCTTGTCTAGAGGAGTTGGGCAAAGAGGGCAGGCTTGGAGGTTTTCTAAACTTAGGCTGTGATGCTGCTCCCCCTCTGGGCTAAACCTTGCCCCGACGCCTGCCCTCCTCCCGCAAGTGCCTTGGGCATCTCGGAGGGGAGTGTGGCCCTGCAGCAGGACTCTCCACCTCCCAGCTTTGCTGTCTGCACAGTTTCCCCCACAGCTCTGCAGAGGGCCAGGCTTCCCATTCCCCCCCTTGTTCTCTGGCTCCAGCCAGGCCTGGGGAAGGCAGCGGATGCTGGCAGCCACTGTCTGTTGCCCTCCTGCCAGCTCCGTACCTCTTGATGGAGCCTTTCGTGGACCTGCATGTGTGTGAGCTGGCAGAACCAGATGAGGTGCCAGGCTGCTGCTCCTTCTCCCCGCACCCAGTGTTCTAGCCTAGACCTTGTACTCCTTCCCCTCTTGGCCTCCTCCTTGCTTCCTCCATCCGTCCTACGCACCTCTGCCTGGGACGTCTTCCCTGCTGTAAAAGCGTCAGCAGCCCCAGCAACCCACAGGGTACAGCCCCAGAACCTTGCCACCCTGCTGCTGGTGTGTTACTCACAGCCAGCGATGACTGAGCCCTCCCCGGGGGCCAGGCACTGGTCTAAGCACAGAGAGGTCAAGTCACTTGCTCAGAGTCACACAGCTGGAGAGTAGCAGAATCAGGCCTTGAGCCTCAGGAGTCTGGCTCTGGGGCCCATGTTCCAGCCCTCAGGAACTGATGGCACTTTTTATGGTCCAGGGAATTGCAACAGGGTCATTCAAGAGCATCACTCTTGTACCCCTTGCCCTCCTGCAGACACCTGGACACTCACTCACATGCTCTTGTGAGCCTGCGGCGGTGCACCTGCGGGTATTAATCACAGCTCAGGGGGTTCCTTTGGCAACCCGGAGAGTGTCCTGGGCCCAGAAGCACCCACACCAGCCAGTGTTTCGTACTGAGTAAATCTCATTCTCTATGGGTGACCTGGGTAAATATCCTACATCCTGACCGCTGCCTCTCAGAGCTGTTTTTGCCACTTTCTGACTGCCTGCCCCAGGCATCTCCTGGCAGCTTGAGAACATCTGGGCAGGCCTGCTAAATGTTAATGAGGGATCCAGCCAGGGGAAGGCCCCCTTGACCTCTGGCCTTGGGCTTTGCCACGCTGCCATTTTAGGAGAGTGATTTATTGAAAGGGGGGCAGAGGTGGACTGTGGGAGGAAATCACCCTTTTAAACTGATGGCTAGTTTTGCCTGCATTAATGTGCAAGCTTCCAGCCATGCAGTTAAAGGTCGTTAGGCAGCTACAATGTGAAATTAATTCTGCAGCCCCCCCCACCCCCACCCTTCCCTGCATGATTGTGGGCAAAACTGCTCCAGGGCAGGGAGAAAGCAGGCATGTTCCACTGGTCTGGTGAGAAGATTATACTGTTCTCTTGGGAAGGGACTGAGAGCTTGCTCTCAGTGTATGTGTGTGTGTGTGTGTGTGTGTGTGAAGGAGTAGGACGTGGAATAAGTGAGTAAGCAACCAGCTGGGACTGAGCCCAAGGCCCTGAGAGTCCCTGGGAGGCAGTGGTGTCAGTGGCTACCCAGCGCATTTTCATCAGGAGGTGGCAGGATCACCCTGTGAGCAGGGGAGGTGGGAGCCTCCTTCTGGCCTTGGGAAATGCTGGTACCCAACTTTGAGACTTAATTAAGTCTGAGTGACCTTGGCCAAGTTACTTAGCTTCTATGAGCCTCCTTCCTCCTCTGTAAAAGGAGGATGATGGAAATGAGAGGATGTGGGTGCCGGTGGAGGGGTGGGATGTTTAACTCCGTCAAAGATCTTTTCCTTCCTCCTGCAGAGGTTGAACCTTTTAATTTCCAGTGGGTTTGTACTTTTTCCCACTTGGGATGTTTGTTTCTCACTCTTTCCCTTTAAAATTTTTTTCTCCCATTTTAAGTCTAAAATGTCTTCTTCCAGTCACCTCCGTTGAGCTTGTCTCCATGTGTGCGTGACCACATCTTAGAGTGCCCGGCATCCTTTTTCCTCTCAGCCTCCCATGCTGCCTTGTGTACTGTAGGCGCTCCATAAATGCTAACTGATTTCTGGGAGCCTGCAGTCCTAGACGGAGGGTGAGTGGCTGGTGTTAGAGGGACAGCTCTTGGGCTGCAAGCAGGGTTCTGTACCAAGGGACCCAAATGTTGGCTGCCTGGGGACCGCCTGCCTTTGATGCGGGTCTCACCCATCCATGACGAAAATGAGAAACACATACGGTGTGGAGAGTTTGTGATAAGCTTAATTTATTTCACTTAGAGTCCTCTTCTTTATTCTGAGATAATGCCCTTACCTACTGTTTTGCGGTTTAAAGGTACCTAATTTTGATTCACTGTAGCTTTTCTTTTTAAAATTGTACTTGTAGGAATAAAAAGATGGTATACCTCTGTCAGGTACCCCCTCAGTATTTTACATTTGAGTGATCCCTAGAATCCAAAAGTGCAGGAACTGTTGGACCCAGCAGTGGCTGATCTGTAGTAGACACTTATGAGCCTCCGATTCTCAATTAGATGTTATCGCACAGATCTGATGTGAAAGCACGTCTGTCCTTTGCTGAGAATCTATTTTATGTATTTTCCTAAAGCTGTGCAGGTAAAACATGACTCTTTGCAGTGCCGCCACCACACACCTGCAGGGGGCGCCACTCAGAGACTACAGTTTGAACCAAGTGCCCTAGAGTTGTGTGTCGGTGGCCCTCCGTCTTAGATTTAAAAATACTAGGCTCACTGGTTTGCCAACTTTGGTTTGACAGAACTCTTTGCCTGTTGCAGATCTTAAGCAGAGACCTCATGTCAGACAGAGCAGAGCTGCCTTGCCTGAGGGCCATGGGGCCCAGGGCCCAGCTGTTTGGCTTTCCTGCTGCCTCCCTCTCTTTCGGACACACCGAAAACCTTGGGTCTAGTCTAATTTCCCGTTTTTTTTGGTTTGTTTTTTAAAAATTTTTTTGTAAAATACACATAACATCAAATTCACCATCTTAACCATTTTTAAGTATACAGTTCAATATATTCACACTGTTGTGAAATCGGTCTCCAGAACATTTTCATCTTGTAAAACTGAAACTCCGTACCCATTAAACAACTCCCCATTTCCCCCTCCCCCCAGCCCCTGACAACCACTGTTCTACTTTCTGTCTCTGTGAATTTGATGACTCTAGGGACCTCCTATAAGTGGGAATCATGTGGTATTTGTCTTTTTGTGACTGTCTTATTTCACTAAGCATAAGGTCCTCAGGTTCACCCAGCTTATGGCATATATCAAGATTGCTTTCTTTCATGGCTGAGTAATATTCCGCTGTATGTATATACTACATTTTTGCTTATCCATCCATCCATCCATCCATCGACGTTTGGGTTGCTCCACCTCTTGGCTATTGAGTAATGTAACTATGAACATGGGTGTGCAAATATATCTTTGAGACCCTGCTTTCAATTCTTTCGGATATACACTCAGAAGTGGGATTGCTGGGACATATGGTAACTTGATGTGCACCTTTTTTTGAGGAACTGCCATACTGTTTTCTGTAGCAGCTGCATGATTTCCTTGTTTTATTAATGATGAAACGGAGGGCCACCTAGGAGGCTTTAGTAGGACATCAGAGCCCAGAGTGAGAGGGGGATGACTAGGATTGTGTTGTCCTGTTCCCACCCCCAGCCCTGCTGGGCCATGGTTCTGGCATTGCTGCCTTCCTCCTCCCAGGCCAGCTCTTGCTGGGCACCAGTGGCATGGCTTTCTCCTCTTGCCTCCTTAGGCCTAAGGATTGGTGACTCTCTCCCACCGTTGCTAGTCCTGGGTGGGAGCGTCCCTTGGTGGGCCCTTAACCCTGCCCTCACCTCTGTAAATCGTCTTTCAATGGGTACTCTGCAGTGGAAACCTGTGAGTGTAACTCTTTGCTACCTGCACATCCTCCCTGACCACCTGCTTATCTGCAAGGTGGCCTTGGGCACGTTGCACAACCTCACCGTGCCTCAGTTTCCCTCATCTGTGAAACGCCTCCTTAGGGTTGTTGAAATATCTAAGGGGTGAGAAGAGCCGTTGGCACATAGGAAGCCCTACATAAGCATTGCTATTATTTTTATGATTTCTGTATCCTTGTGCAAGTCCCCTCTTAAGACTCTAAAACTGGGTTAAGTCTCCAGGGCCTTTCCATTACAGAGTGAGCCCCTCGGGGTTTCAGCAGCTCCAGATTTCTGGGGTCAAGGGGCAAGAAGGACAAGGCCAACAAGGGGGAGCGATATTACCCAGGAGGCTTTAAGTCCTGTGCACCAGAGAGATGAAGTGCTGGGCATGCTGGCTGCCCCAGCTTATGGCGGGCCCTCCTCTTGGCACCAGCTTAGTGAAGCAGCCAGCAGCTGCCAGGCTGGGCTCAGAGTGGCTTTGGCTTCCGTGCTCACCTGGGAGATGACCTGTCACAGGTCCTACTCTTGACCTTCCTTAATGAATAGAAATTGATAAGAGGCCAGATAAGAAATTCAGGCAGGGCTTTACTGGGGCCCCTGCTGCAGCAGGGGGCATATAAACAAGTAACAGGTTCCCTTGCTCGCTCCCCAAGGTGGAGGCGAGCTGGTTCCTTATATGGGGTGAGGGTAGGGGTGTGTCCAGGGGTTGGGCTGGAGGGGTGACTTAGGTGGATTGCCCACCGCTTTGGTGCTGTTGAGTGGAGGGGGTATGCACAGTACCCTGGCTTTTGCTCCCAACACCCTGTTTTTGCTGCTGACTCTTAGAAGCGGCAGTTGGGTTTTTGGTCTTTTTGTATCTTGTTGTCCATAATTTGCCCCAACTGTGCATCACATAGTTATTTTTAGTCCCTTATAGTTTCTTTGTATCTTGTTGCTCCAGGAGATGTATGTCCAGGTGCAAGCACTGCAGCAAAGGGTCCCAGGTCACAGGTTTTAGGTCCAGCCTGTCTCACTACCAGGTCCCTTTGGAGCCTCGTCACTCTGCTTGGCCCTTGGCAAGCAGATAGGACACAGTGAATTCGTGGAGGGTTTGGATCTCTGATGTGGGGGATTCCGTGATGGCTCCCTCTTTACCCACCAGGTACCCTTTGGGAGGGAGCCCACCTTGAGATCTGAACACCCGAGTCACTTGTGAAGGACTGTGGGGGATGACGGGGCTGTCCTGCCAAGCAGAACTGATGATGGCCATCCTGAGGTGAGGCAGGAGCGCACACACACACTCGCACATGTGTGCAAAGAAACATCACACTGGCCTGAAACTTTCTGTATTCACATTTTAATCATTCACATTTTAAAATCTCCTCCCTACGTTCGTATTTTAATCACCGTCCAATATTTTCTATTAGAGCAAGTGCTCAGGCCCTAATTGAACTGTCGTTGGACAATTTATGTTCTGCTATGGACTCTAAGTATTTTCTCTCTGGCTGGCACTGGGAACAAAAGAGATAGGACCCTGGCCTCATGGAGTTGAAGAGCCAACAGTGAATGAATGCATAAGTAGGCAAACAGTAATTACAAGCTGTAATGAATGCTGTGGAAGGGTAGCGCTAGCACTGCAGGCAGAGGGAAGAGTGTGTGCAAAGGCCCTGAGGCAGAAGAGAGACATTACTGTATAGGAGGAACCAAGATAAAACACATGTGGCAGAGTGAGTGGGAGGGAGATGGAGAGCTGAAGCTGAGAGGTGGTCCTGCAGGGCCCTGTAGGCCACAGTAAGGCGTTAGAGTGTTTTTCTCAATGTTATAGGAATCCATTTTCATTGTTTAGATAGGAGTGATGTGATCTGCTGATGTTTTCTGCTGGGTGAATGGGTGATGGGTAATAATTAGGAGACTGTTGCAGCAGTTGGGGTAAAAGGTCATCGCAGCCTGGATTATAGTGGGGGCAGTGATGAACCCGGAGTTGACAGAGGTTTTTTTTTTTTAATGAAGTATAGTAGATTTACAATGTTATGTTAGTTTCAGGTGTACAGCAAAGTGATTTGGAGGTATGTATTTCTTTTCCATTATAGGTTATTACAAAATATTGAACATAGTTCCCTGTGCTATACCGTATGCCCTTTTTGTTTACCTATTTTATATGTAGTAGTGTGTATCTGTTAATCTCAAACTCATAATTTATCCCACCCCTTTCCCCTTTGGTAAACCATAAGTTTGTTTTCTATGTCTGTGAGTCTGTTTTTGTTTTGTAAATAAGTTCATTTGTATCATTTTTTTAGATTCCACATATAAGTGATATTATATGATATTTGTCTTTCTCGGTCTGACTTACTTCACTTAGTATGATAATCTCTAGGTCCCTGACATAGATTTTTGAGGTTGAGTTGATAGGAATTCCTGATGGATTGTGGTGGGGAGGGGGAAGGCTTACAGAGAGAAAGAGAGAAATCCAGGATAACTGCTAGAGTTTCAGGCTTCCTCAAACACCTCACCTCTTTTCCCTGTTATCTTGGTTGAGAATCATCTAACATTTTCTTTGAACATGTAAATATCCCTTGGTGATGGCAGAGTCAAGTGTCAGGTATTGCTGTGCACTAGCTAACGATCATGGGTTCAGTGTGGACCTCTTTCTCCAGATGCAAGTCCCCAGGTCACCTTGGGGACTTTTGTCATTCAAGAACTGAGAAGACTTTAAGATCGCCAGTTTAGCTTCTTCTATACAAAGTTAAGCAACTTGTCTCGTGTCACACAGCTGGTCAGTCTACATTCTTGCCAAAGGTATCAGCCCTGGGCAACTGACAGGACCCCGGTTACATCCCTGCCTGGCAGTTTCCAGATACCCTTGGCTCTGGGCAGTGCCACAGCACCACTGAGGAACTCTCAAGGCCATGGTGGACAGAAATACCTTTCGGGATTCATGGCTAATGGGAGAGACTCGGAAGTCACTGGTGCTGGTGACTCACTAAGACACGTTCATCTCTACCAAGGCCTAAGGGAAAGGAGCCTTAGATGTGTTTACACGTGGAAACTTCAAGGCACGATTGGCCCTCTCCAGAGGCAAAACAAGGCCTATATCAGAGTCTACACTTTCCCCTCTGCTGTCTTCCTCTAATGAGGAAGCTTCCCTCATTATATTAAAATAGTAACTTAGGAAATAAAAGTGTCCTCTACCTGGTAGACCTATTAAAGAGCAAAGTCATATAAGGAACTTTTTAAAAAAGAATGAAAAGACAGTGAGTGGCCTGCATTTACATGGACAGAGAAAGAGGACACATTATGTGGACCCCAAGCCCCTTTGCTGCAGAATAACCTTTCAAATCGGCCTGAGATGAAAAAGCAAAGGTACAAATTCACCAATACTATCAAGAACTGAGATATCGAATCACTTTGCTGTACAACAGAAATTAACGCAACGTTGTAAATCAACTATAAGTCAGTAAAAAGAACTGAGATATCATCAGAAGACCCTCACAGAGGGAATGGTCCAGTCAATTATGGTATAAGAAAATGATGGAATATTTTGCAACTATTGGAATATTTTGCAACTATTAAAGATCATGATCGGAAGACTATTCTGTTACATTCGAATGCATATGGTAGAGGACCAAGTGAAAAACAGATTCTGAAACTGCAGTATAGTTTGGGTATACAGTGCACTTAAGGAAAAGGACTTAAAAGAATTATACTATTTTCCCCCCAAATGTCTCTAATGTAGTTTTTTACATTAAAAAGAGAGAATGCAAACAGGACCCATTTTTCCCAGTTTAGTTTTAATGCTTAAGGCCGAAAAGAGAAAGCCAATGACCTGAGTCATCAAAATTACCCTCCAAGGGAGGACGGGTAAGCATCCTTTGGGGAACATTCAGCAGTTGGTGGAAACTTGGTCACCGTGGAGTGGCAAAGGTGGGGGATGATTGGTGACTTTAGGGCGGGATCTGCCAGTGGGCGTCCATGGAGTGTCCTCAGTCCCCAGTGCCGTACCCCAGTATAGCGGCACAAAGGAAGCTCGCCATTGGGCCCCTGAGTGATAGGGCGACCACAGGATGTGACGCTGGGGTAGGCGCTGTGCGTGTTGGCCTTTGGTCCTGTGTGTTTCCTTCTTGGACTTTGGGTGGGGCTGTGGAGGGCAGAAGGACAGGGCACAGGAAGCTTGGTTCTTAACAATAGCCACACTTGGCCTTTCTGGGAACTTCCTCCTGGTGCACGTCCAAGGATAAGACCCCTGCTTTCCAAGCCTGGCTATTTCAGAATGCCCTGTGGCAGAAAGTGCCGCTTGCCCTGAGTAGGAGCATCTTGTCTTTAACCTGGAAATCCAATTTGTACGCAGGCCTTTCTGTGAACTTTTGAGGATTCTCGGGCCTGGCCTCTCCTGAATGCGTTTCCGTGGCCTCAGTCTGGTTGCCGCTGGCCAAGTTAGCATCTTCCAGCCTCTAGCCCATGGGGGGTCATGTTGCCTGGATCCTGTATGTCTCTTCTTCCCTTTCTTCTTGTTCTGGAACTGTTTGTGGTGGCCCTTTGGGGACCTCTCGAACACTCATGGGCCTCACGCTAGGAGGCTGGTTATCCTGGGCAGGAAGCAGACTGTATAAAGAGCCGCTTATCTTCTGCACCAGAGGCCAGCAGAGCTCCTTCAGCCTTTAGTAATTCTGTTGGTTGGTTGGTTGGTTAATCCACTTCAATGTTCGTTAAAAATATGAGTCAGTTCCCGACATTAACTCTGGATTTGGGCTTCTCTTGGGGCAATAATGGCTGAACCAAAATTGGCTGCTCAGTTCCCACCCAACCTGCTTTCCTCATGTGTGCCCCATGCCTGACCCTGTAGGCAGGTGACTTTGAGACCCTCGATCTATATACACTGTAGAGTGCTGTCCTGGGGGCTACTCCTCTTTGCCCCCTGCACAGGTGACAGGAAGGGGTTGCAGCCCAGTTGGCAGTGGCTTTCCAGTTCCACTAGCTGTTCCAGCAGGGCCCTGGGAGCAGAAGCAGAGCTCAGATGGCAGATATACTGCCGTGTGGAGATGAAATAGTCATTGACTTCTGCCTTCCTGGCTCTGCTTTCCACACCCTCCATCAAGCTTGGGCCAACAAGTGGGTGTGAGGCCCTGGCCTCCAACGATGCCTGCCCGCTGTTCCCATGTCACCCTGCTAATCAGTGCCCTCCTCTGGGAAGCTTGTTCTGCTCCTGCTTGGCATGGGAAAGTCATGACCAGCCCTCTGCTGTGGGCCCAAACGTGAGCCTGTGTCATGCTCCCAAGAAGTGTTGTCAGCATGCAGCGTTTTGAGATCGGGAGCTATAGCCAAGTTTTGAGGAAGAGGTGTGATGCCAGCCCCACACCATATTCCTGCGGATAAACTTAGGACCCTGCAGAGGCGCCAGCGTGCACACGGCCCCATGGGATGGGAAGCAGGAGTGGGGTGGGGTGGGGGGATAGGTTCCCCTTCCCAGCCCCAGTATTCTCCTGGGTGCTCACTGGGAAGGGTCAAAGGTAGACATGTAGGAAACGTGCATCCTTGTACTTTGGGTTGTTGCTGATGAGACAGGGAGTTTCTCCCCAAGATTGGAAAGCCTTCAAACAGCATGGGGAATTACAGCAGGGATGTCCTGGATGGGCTGTACTGATACCCGGTGCTCGTGGACATGAGGGCTGGGTTTTCCCTGACAACAGATGGCACTCTAAGGAGTAGGAGAGGCGTGGCGAAGGGGATGCATAGTCAATCAGGACGTGTGTAAGGGTGAAGGTCAAGGTTAGACTTACGGGGTCCTGTATCGCAACTAAATGCCCCCAAAGAGATTCTGGGTGGCCTGTGCTCAGCCTCCGTGTCAAGGATCTCAGAGACCGAGGAGCACCCCATACCCTCATTTCCATAACCAAAGAGATGGGCCATCCCTAAATGAATCAATTAATAACCAAAGAGATGGGCCATCCCTAAATGAATCAATTAATAACCAAAGAGATGGGCCATCCCTAAATGAATCAATTAATAATCAAAGAGATGGGCCATCCCTAAATGAATCAATTAATAATCAAAGAGATGGGCCATCCCTAAATGAATCAATTCTTTGGAAAAGCCTTTTTGGCTTCTTGCTTCCATCATCCTTTGTGGGAATCATTCCCGCTGTTTTTAACCCTGGTGTAAACTTCCCTGCCCTCTGGCAGATGTCATCATGGTCCTTAAACCTCTTTACAGAGTTCTCATCATGCGTCATTGAGTGCTTACCCCGTGGGCGGTCGCTGTTGGAGAAAGGGGTATTGCAAATATCACAAAAGGCTGGGGAGGCAGACACTTCTGAACACAGATAACTCTGATGCACCCACAGATAAGCTCAGAAGGAGGGTGGCGCCTTGGGGAAGCATGTGGACAACAGGACCGCACTGCCTGGGTTCCATCCCGGCTCTGCCGTTTCCTCGCTGTGACCTGGTACCGGTTTCCTCCCCTGTAAGCAGAGATAAGAGTAGTACCCACCTCAGAGGGTTGTTGTGAGGATTAAAAGAGTAACTCTAGGAGAAGTGCCCAAACAGTGGGTGGGAGCTGGGAAGCCCCATAAGTGTGTTGGTGGTTGTCGTGGTTACAGAAGTCACCCTGTGATGGAGAGAGAAAAGCCACGCTGCAGAAATGGAGAGAAGGGAAAATTAGTTCTGACTAGGGGGCTTTTAGGAGGGCTGGAAATTGAAGATGCCCTTGAGGAAGAAGGTTGTAACAGGCACGGGAAGCAGCTGGACCACAGTCAGGGAAGCCTGAAGGCACAGGGGCTGCGTGCTTGGGTAACGTGGAGCCCCCTCTGTGGCTGAAGTTTAGGGTGTTTAGTTAGTGGGGGGATTAGTAGGGGCTGGGGAAGCAGGAATCAGCCTCAGAACGGTGGTGGGGCCTGGGCTAGTGGGTGAGAAGAGTCAGGGGTGCTCCACATGGTCTGGCAGGCAGCGGGGGAGTCCAGCCCTGCCCCTGGCCCTTGATCCTGGGCTTTAATCAAGGGGGTTCTCTGATCCCCAACTCTGGGATGGGGGCGTAGGGAAGGGCACGTGAGCTGCTGCAGGGGCACCTCGAGTGCAGAGCAGACAGGACACACACCGGCGCGTGCTCCCCTGGCTTTGTTACGGGCTCCGTCTTCTGGTCCAGTCTGTAGTCCCCTGGATCCCTGGTACTTACCTAGTTTCTCTACCATTTCCCATGCCACACATCTTCCCTCTGTTTCTCTCTCTAGAGCTAATTTCAATTTTGTCCAGCTTCATTTGTTTCTGTATGTCCCAAGCAGCACCCCTGCTTTTGGGGATGGGGGCTGACAAGCGTGCTGTGGAATGCCTTTGACAGTGCTGAATTTTATGGTACATGGAATGCCGATTCTGCTGTTAGTAATTTGATGACAAAGATGTCTTGGGCAATAAGGCCAGGGAGCCACCCTCTGTGACTCTCACAACAGGTAGCTAATATCCAATCTGAGTGAGGAAGAAAAACAAATATTTCTTTAGCTTTCACTCCATTTGACAGGAGAGCTTAAATTATTGTGCATATTCTCATGCTAAGGCCAGTTCCCACAGTTCCCTGGGAGTGGTGTGGCTTTGAGGAATTTATTCACATTCTTAAGTATACATCATTTAATTGAGATGTAATTCACATGCCGTAAAATTTACCCTTTTAAAATGTGGAATCCTGTGGATATTCACAAGGCTGTGCAACCATCACTATTATCTAATTCCGGAAAGTTTCTATCATCCTCAAAAGAAACCCCATTAGTAATCACCTCCCATCCCCCCTTCCCCCAGCCCCTGGCAACCACTCATCCACTTTCTGTCTCTCTGGATTTGCGTATTCTGGGCTTTTCAGACAAATGGAATCATATAATACGTGGCCTTTTGTGTCTGGCTACTTTCACTTAGCGTAATGTTTTCAAGGTTCATGCACATTGCAAATGTGTCAGAACTTCATTCCTTTTTATAGCTGAGTAATATTTCTTTGTATGGATATAACAGATTTTGTTTATTCATACATCAGTCACTGGATATTTGAATTGTTGGTAGTTTTTGGCTACTATAATGCTGCTCTGAACATTTATGTATAACTTCTGTGTGGACATACATCTTCAGTTCTCATGGGTATATCCTCAGGAGTGGAACTGCTGGGTCATATGGTAACTGTGTATAACATTTTGAGGAACTGCCAAACTGTCTTCCCCAGCCACTGCACCATTTTACATTTCCACCAGTAACGTATGAGGGTTCCAATTTCTTGACAACCTTGCCAACAATTGTTAGTCTTTTTCATCATAACCATGTTGGTGGGTGTGAAGTTGTTTTGATTTGCATTGCCCTTGTGCCTGATGACGTTGAGCATCATTTCATGTGCTTATTGGTCATTTGTATATATTCTTTGAAGAAATGTCTGTTCAAACCCATTGCCTATTTTTAAATTGAGTTATCGATCTTTTTATTGTTGAATTGTAAGAGTTCTTTATATTTTCTGGCGACTAGACCCTTATCAGATATATACTTTGCAAGTATTTTCTCCCATTCTGTGGTTGTCTTAAGTATGCATTTGAATTAGTGCCTTTCACCAGAATATGTGTCGGTCGCCACAAAGGCTGGTGCTTAGACACTCCACCAGCAAACAATTGCATCTTTGTATCACTAGCATCTTACCCAGCGCTTGGCATGAAATAAGTATACCAGTGATTTGAGTAAATAAATGCATGGTTTTCCTTTGCCACTTTCCGAGGATAAAAATGGATCTTGGTAAGGTAGGCGGAAATGGATAATAAATTGCTGAGCAAAACCACAGAAGCAAAGGATGCACGTTTGCACACTCAGGCATCTTGTATCTGGCTATCATTTTGAAGATCAATGAAGGGGAAGGCTGGAGTGCAGAGCTGGGCTTGCACCTGTGTTTCTGACGCAGCAAATATACTTTTCTGAGATCAATAGGGTGACTCTGCACAGCCCTGGAAACATAGTGTAATTATCGGTGTAATTATCATGCTGAGAATTACAGTTGTCACCTGTTGATTGCATCCTCTCAGCAAGTATTTGCACATTTCCTCCTGCCCCCACGCCACTCCATGCCGGCTCCAGAATCTAATTGTTACTGACCTCCCTCCAAATTGCTGGATCCAGGAGGGAAGACGGGGTGAAAATCCAGCAAGGGAGGTGCCAGCTGTCCCATTACCATCACCTTGGTGAGGGAAGAGGCAGCTGGGAGGGTCTCAGATTTAGGAACAAGGGGGGACAGTGTCACTCTGAGAAATGGAATCAAAGAATCCAAAGAAATGGGTAGGCGTCAACCTCGTGGGGGGCTGCGTCTCAGAATCATCTGGACAGAGAGGGATTTCTCATTCTGCAGATAAGACCTGGAGAGAGGCTTCTGTAGTCCTAGAAGAGGTCCCAGGCCATCCCTGTAGAGGAAGACATCTATTTATAAAGTTGCTAAATGCCAGATAAGCTGTCATCTTAGAAAGTATAAGTTGCTCACTCGTTCTTTGACTTATTCTTTCATTCGTTGAGTGAACACTTGTTGAGCTAATGGCTGTCCCAGGAAGGGCCTCTGGGGGCTGCAGAGAGGAGTCAAGGACAACCTCTGCCCTCCAGGAGCTAGCTAGCTAGCCTCTGCCCTCCAGGGTCCTGCGAAACCCAGGCAGGGAGGCAAATGAGTGCAAAGGAGACCCAGAGGTGGTGAAGGGGGATGGGGAGGTGGGAGGGGGTCGGGCCTCCCTGGGAGGCTCAGGAGGGGCTCCAGGGGCAGGTGGAGCCTGCAAGGGGGAGCGAGTACCTATCAGGTAGACTGGGGCATCACGCACAGAGGGGGCGGTTCCTGTTGGGGCCAGCACCCATGAAACCACAGGGCCTGGATGGGGACCACAGGGAGTATGCTGTGATGGTGGCCGTGGGCTGCCCACAGGAATGGGGACAGTGAGGTTGGCAGTGGGAATTTCCCGCCCAGCGTTCAGCTCTGCAGAGTCGGGGTGGGGGCCTTGGTTGGGACGTGGCAGATCTGGGAGGGAGGGCTCGGGATCTGCTGGGTTGGGCTCAGGGTGGGGCGATGGCATCCTGCCTGTGCTGCTTGGTGAGTCTGTCTGGGGTGCTGCCTCTGTCCCTGGGACACCCAGTCTCATCCCATAGCTCTCTGAGGCCGATTTGTCTTTGAAACAGCATCTTCCTGGGGATGGGGGGAGGGGGGAGGGGCGAGTGGATTGATTGAAATAGTGAGCAAGTCTCACACTTTTTGTTCGCAGGACTCTTAAACTTTTCAGAATTATTGAGGACCCCAGTGATCTTGTGTTTATGTGGGTTATATCTTCGGATATGGACCGTGCTGGAAATTAAAACTGAGAACACACAGGCACACATCCCGTCAGCCGTCAAGTGATGATGTCTTCACACATCACATGGAAACCCCTAGTGTACACTCGAGAGAAAATGAGAGTGAAAAAGGCAGATAAGGTCTAGGTATTATTATGAAAACAGTTTTGACCTCATAGACCCTCCTGAAAAGGTGTTGGGAATCCCGGGGGGGGGGGGATTCTAAACCACACTTGAGTGTTACATTGGATTACAAGCTATATACGTAGGTCCATGTTCTGCTTGATCCCTGAGCCCCCAGTGAGTTTCTCAGCATAAATGTCCACCCACCGAGTGGGCAGGCCTGGGGTGCTGTCTGAGGGCCAGGTGGGCCCTATGTTGAGGGGGGAGGGATACCACGCAGAGTAAGAAATTCCTGCCCGTGGCAGTTCCCGGGGGGCAGGAGTTCAATGTGGAATTGCAGAAGCAGATATTTCTGTTGCAACTGTGGTGAGGCTATGAGGGACGGTGGCCAGCCGAGCCCAATCAGGGGCCTGCAGGCTTCCCCGGGGAAGTGAATCCAGACTCCTAGCTGAAGAGGAAGTGGAAGTTGGCCTGATGAAGAGCAGTGCAGGCTGAGAAAGTGACCCTGTAGGAATTTGATCAGGATGGAGGAGGCCTGGGTGGGTTAGAGCCCAGTGACTTAGGGGGAGAGGGGGCACATTGGAGGGGGGAGAGGGTCGGCCTGCAAAGCACCCTTCACATCCCCATCCTCCACTGGAGGATCTGAGCGGAAAGAGTCCATTGCCAGCCTGGATATTGTACCCTGAACTGCCCTCCGGGTGGCCCTGGGTGCTGCCGTCCTCTCTGCTGCCCGCCCAGGGCTGCACACTGTCACGCCTCTCAACTCCCGGCTATGCCTCCCAACTCATGGCCACGCCCTTCCTTACCTCTGTGCCTTGAGCTGCATTCTTCCTGCTGCCTGTACACCCTCATCAGATGCTCCTGTCCCTCACACCCCAGTTCCATTGCCTCTCCCCAGCGTTTCCTCACCGTGCCCCAGTCGCTTTGTCCACCTCTGCTTCCTCCTGCAGCTCATTCATAGGAACCATCGAGCTCACTCTCATACTATGAGCCACTGTTCCACAACACTGGAGTGGGTCTAATATTAACCCTACTTCACAGATGAGGAAACCAAGGCCCAGAGAGGTTAAGTACCTGGCAAAAGGCCACGGAGCTAGGAGGTGACGGCACTGGGCTTGAACCCAGGCAGTCTGGTTCCAGCCTATACTCCTAACCACTGCACCGGGCTGGCCACTTTTTATCCTATGTCATTTTCTTTCCAGCTCTCAAACCATGTGTTCATTCCCAGGCTGCTACATAATAGGTGCTCATTAGAGGTTTGACAAATGAATTGCATCTTCCTTTCCTGCTCGCCTGGGCGTCATGCCTTGTGCATTTTGCTGTTAATAAAGGAATGAGTACATGGGCGGATGAGCGGACAAAGAACAGATGACTGCCACCTGTTAATGTGTGTGGAAGCTGTAATTACCAGCGTTTTCCAGGGCAGAGGTGCGAGTTCATAAGGACTAGACAGGTTCTAAAATCATCCCCATCATTGGTGAATGCGGTTCTGAAATGACTTTGTCACTGTAACATCCCTGGCCGACAGGAGGTAATGTTTTTACCGTTTTATCAAAAGCTAAAGCCTCTTGGGGCACGTGCCCTCCAAGGCCTGGGTTGGGGCTCTTAGTTAAAAGCACGGACAAGAGGAGGGTGCTTCCCCACGCTGGTGGTTAGAAGGCCCACCCCGGGGGTGCTCTGAGGTCAGAGACGGCTTTTGGAGGCTGAAAATGAGTTAAAGTCTGATCGTTATAATTCCCTTATCTCTGACTTCCTGCCGGGGCTGCTGGTGTCTGAGCTGCACAGAATCCGGGTGGCCTCTCAGCGGGGGCGGCTGACCGCCAGAACCTGTGCAGAGCCTGGGAGCAAACGATTGAGGGAGGTCTTGATGAAAATGGGTGCCAGGTGTTGGGGATTAAAGCCCACTGTCGGCCATTACCATTTCCCCCACCTCTGGGCAGCCCCAGTTACCCTGGCTCTGCAGGTTTTTCCCTCCAGCTCTGCAGATCTGCTGGAATATTTATTTGTAAGTGAAGTAAGCAGAATTTTTCAAAGGGAAGCAGTTTGCAAAAGCTGACAAGAAAACAACTTCGGGTAAATGGCTCATCTGGCAATGGGAAACAGCCTCTGGCATCGAGAGCTCTTTAACCTTGTCTGTATAAGCAGCGGGGAACTTGGCTGCTGTATCGTCTTAGAGAAAGAGCCTTTCTGTCTCCCTGCTGAGGCTAGACCCTGGGGAGAAAGAGCCTAAAACTCAACCCAGGACCCCTGGAGAAATTTGATAGGTAGATGTCTCTTTGCCCCCATCCAGTCAACCTCTGTGCCCTTCCTGTCCAAGCCTCCGTGATTTCTGTCCCCTAGCCAATTGCTGTAGTCCCCCACCTCGCCTCTGACTTCTGCCCCAGCGCCCAGGCCGTCTCCTCTGCATGCTGCAGCTATCAGTATGATCTCCTAAACATGCAAAGTGAATCTGCTCCCTTACACCTGTGAGCAAGGCCGCTGGTGCCTCCTGTACCCGCATAAAAGCAGTACAAAGGCTTCCACTCAGAATAAAACCTGGTCTTACCAAGGCCTGCATGGCCCCGTGTGATCGGGCCCTTCTGACTTTCTGTTCCCATTTCCAGATGCAGCCACACTGGCCTCTTGGCTGTTCTCACGTACATCCAGCTTGTTCCTACCTCAGGGCCTTTGCATTTGCCGTCCCCTCTCCCTGCCTCCCCCCGCACATCTTCCTGGTTCTCCCTCTCTTGGTTGAGGGCTCTGCTCCAATATCATCTTATCAGAAAGGCCCTCCCTGTCGGCTCTATATAGAGTGGCACCCCTTCTCTCTCCCCTGCACTCCCTGCCCCCCACCCCATTCTCAGCTTTATTTTTCTCCATGGAACTCAGTGTCACCGGACACTGTGCATAGTTATTTATATGTTCAGTTTCTGTCCTGCTACATCAAAATGGAAATGTAAGACAAGGACTTTGTTTAGTTCACGGCTGGGTTCCCAGTGCGTTGAGCAGTGTCTGGCACAGAGCAGGTCCTCACCAAGTCTTTGTTGTACAGATGAAGCACTGGGTCTCCACGTGCTCCTTCATATTCACCCACCATGTTCACCCACCATGTTCACCCACCATGTTCACCCACTACCCTGTCGTGCGACAAAGGTGAGCTTTGGATTTCAGCAGCTCTGGGTTTGAATTCTGGCTCTTCTGTTCCCTGGTCAGGTGTTGCCAGGCAAGTCGGCTTCCTTCCTTCACTTGCCAAATGCAGAAAGCATGGCTTACCCGTATGGCTGTTGGGCGAAGGGAAGTTAGGGTACTCAGTATCTGCTAGCCTGTATACTGTGTTAATTCAGTGTACGCAAACAGAGGAAACATCTTAAAACAAATAAATAACAGCTTTATTGAGCTATAATTCACATCCCATGAAATTTACCCATTTAAAGCATACAGCCCAGTGGTTTAATATATTCAAAGACTTGTGTAACCATCAGTATCATGCAATTTTTATCACCCTCAGAGAGGAACCTCATACCCCTTAGCAGTCATTCCCTATTACTTCCTCACCCCAAGGCCCTGGCAATAGCTGATTTATATTCTGTCCCTATAGATTTGCACATTTTTGACATTTCATCTAAATGGAATCATACAGTATGTGGTCTTTTGTGACTGGCTTCTTTCACTTAGTATTTTGTTTTCAAGACTCATCCGTGTTGTAGCGTGCATCAGTACTTCATACGTTTTTATGGCAAATAACATACCATTGTATAGATATATCACATATGGTTGATCCATTCATCCATTGATGGACATTTGGATTGCTTCCACTTTTTCACTGTTACAAATAATACTGCTGTGAACTTTTGTGTACAAGTTTCATGTGGATGAGGAGATCTTTTGTTGGACATCTCCAAGACAGTTCAGGGATACCTTCTTTGGGGGGTGTTCATACCTGGAGCCAGGTCCCAAATCCCCCAGGAGCTCCTGAACTCATTCCTTTCAAATTATGATGGTATTTTTAGAGAGCTATGTTACTTATCCCAGCAGACATTCTTTTGGTATGATTGCTTTATCATTATGCTTTCACTTTTCTATATGACTAGTTGGTTATTCCTTTGATGTTGCCACCTGGGATTCCTCTCTCTGTACATGCTAGTTATCTTGATGCCTCTCCTAGGCCTTACTCTGCTCAGCTACCTGGCTTTGTTTGACTCTGTTCTCAGAACTGATCACATTACTTTCTCTCTGGAGCTGCCCTTTTCCGAATGAAATTTGCCATTCTGCTCCGAGAACCCTCAACTTAAAGTGGACTTGTCTGAAACGTGATCTTTGAGTTTTTAGTTCATCTCATTCCAGTCAATTTCTTTATCTCCTAAATGCATTATCCACGACCCCAGTAGAATTCCAAAAAGCATTTGTAGAAGATTCATTAAGTCTTGGCTGCTGGCGAGGGTGTGATAACAAAGGCAGCATCAGGGCTGCTTTGCCAAGCGCCAGTGTTTGAACTCCTCAGGTGAGCTCTTCTCCTTTGCCTGAAGGAAGGCATATGCAGATTCTGCTCTGAAGGGCATCTGCAGCAGTGGCTTATCTTCTTGAGGGGGAGGATGGTGGTGCAGAGGGCCAGCTCTCTGGTTCTACTCTGAGGGCACAAAGGAAGGTTTGTTGAAAACATCTCAGTCAAAGTTGTGTGGGATTCCAGAGATCAACCGTGTCTCACATTTTCAGAGCACTTTTGAGTGCATTTTCCTGTATGTTATGTTACGGATGGTACCTCAGGGCCTTTGCACGTGCTCTTCCACTTCACTCAGGCCTCTGTCCATCTGTCACCACATCAGAAAGGCCTTCCCTGAACACCCCGCCCCCACTCACCCCCCACCTTCACTCTTGGTCCCCTTCCTTGGCTTTCTTTTTTCTTCACAGCACTTACCTCCACTGTGTGTTTTTATATTTATTTGTTTATCTGTTGCTGTTCCTCAACAGAACGTAAGCCCTGTGAGAGCGCATCATCCACTGTTACATCTTTACAGCTTAACACGGGTCTCAGAACATGGAAGGGACTCAGTAAATGTATGTTGAGTGAATGCGTGAATGCATTTACTTTTATGAAAACCCTGGGGCGAACGGACTGTTATCTCCGTCATGTGGGGGAAGGAACCCAGAGTCAGATGACTTGAGATAATTACTCAAGGTCATAGGGTGGGATGTAGCTGAGCCCTGAATTGAGTTCAGCCCTGCTGGTTCTCTGTGCAGTCATCTCCCAGGCTTACAGGGTCTGAGAAAGTCCTCTGTAGGTCCTTTGGAAATTCTCTGAAAATGCCACAGACTTTAGCAGGAAGTGGCACACGAGGTATATGGAATGGAGTGGCAATTTTAAGAGCTACAGAGCAAGGATTTCCTGTGACCTGAGAGGGAAAACAGGAAGTAAGTGAAACCTGGAAAAACAACTGTAGAAGAGACTTGGCACTGAGGGGAGGGCTGGCGGGAGAGGAGGGAGGATGACACAGTGGAAGTGGCTTTGGAAGGTCATAAACCCAAAGGAAAGCCTCCGCAGTGATGTCTTAAGAGCCTTGTGATGGATTCAGCCTAAACCTGCCCACTGGCTCATCTCAGGCTGTTCAGTGCACTCCCCCACCCCCCAGTATGCACAGATGTTTCTCTACTGAGGGTCTAACACTCTGAGGGACAAGAGGGACGGCAGCCTGGGACCCTGAACTCTTGAGTGCTGTGCTAAGGAGAAAGAGACATGGACAATGAGAACAGACACCCCAAGTCACCCTGCATCTGATTGTGGGGTATATCATGTGATTTTATTGCAGTAGGTGGTACTTGTATGGATGGGAAATCTGAGTGTCTTCAATTTGTGAAAATAAGTTGGCAGGAAAAGGAAGCCTGTGGTGACACCAGAAAACTCACTCAAGATTATCAGTTTACCTGGAATGATCCATAGGTCACATGACCTCTGTGGGAGTAATCAGGGCTGAACTCTAAAAGTAGATACAAGGGCCCGGTCATTTGTGACTTTTTATTTTTCCGCGGGGGGGTGGTGGTGGCGGGGAATCGTTAGGTGACACATTTAAAAGTGCCCCTTTTTTGAGTACTGTAAATGTATTTGTTGAGATACAGATGCTATAACAAGCAAACCCTCACAAGCATCATGGCTTAAATTGATATTTATTTCTTGCTTGTGTGACATCCAAAACAGGTTTTATAACAGGTGGGCTGCTCTCCACCAAGTGGTGGCTCTTTCCATCTTGGCATTGCCATTTCCAACATGTCACGTACGTGGTTGCTGGGTTTGCATCGAGGAGGAAGAAGGAATATGGCGGAAGGGGGGCAAAGAGTTCTGTAGGCTGGGCCGGAGGTGGCACAGTCACATCCACTCACATTCCGTTACCTGGAGCTCAGTTCTGGGACATCCCTGGGAGGCTGGGAAACCATGTGGTGTGGGAGGAGCGGGAGCTCAGGCAACAGAAGTCCTTCTCTGCCACAGAGAGTCAATATTTTTAGTAAAATACGCCCTTTAAGTGATAAAGCCCTTTGTGTGTGACTATGTTCTTTTTTTTTTTTAACATCTTTGTTGGAGTATAATTGCTTTACAATGGTGTGTTAGTTTCTGCTGTATAACAAAGTGAATCAGCTATACGTATACATATATCCACATATCCCCTCCCTCTTGCATCTCCCTCCCATCCTCCCTATCCCACACCTCTAGGTGGTCACAAAGCACCGAGCTGCTCTCCCTGTGCTATGCAGCTACTTCCTACTAGCTATCTATTTTACATTTGGTAGTGTATATATGTCCATGCCACTCTCTCACTTTGTCCCAGCTTACCCTTCCCCCTCCCCATGGCCTCAAGTCCATTCTCTATGTCTGTGTCTTTATTCCTGTCCTGCCCCTAGGTTCTACAGAACCTTTTTTTTTTTTTTTTTTTTTTAGAATCCATATATATGTGTTAGCATACAGTATTTTTCTCTTTCTGACTTACTTCACTCTGTATGACGGACTCTAGGTCCATCCACCTCACTACAAATAACTCAATTTCGTTTCGTTTCATGGCTGAGTAATATTCCATTGTGTATATGTGCCACATCTTCTGCGACTGAGTATGTTCTTGAGAATTGTTTCCTTTGATCCTCACAGGAAAGTTGTTACTGTCCCCATTTTGCAGATGAGGACACAGAGGCTTAGAGAACACAAGTAACTTGTTCATGGCCACAGAGGATCAGATGCTGGTGTCAGGATTGGAATCCAGATGCTCATAGGCCTCATACTGTTTCCTGATCCTGCGTTTTCTTTCCATTCATTTTTTTTTTTTTTAAACATCTTTATTGAAGTATAATTGCTTTACAATGGTGTGTTAGTTTCTGCTTTATAACAAAGTGAATCAGTTATACATATACATATGTTCCCATATCTCTTCCCTCTTGCATCTCCCTCCCTCCCACCCTCCCTATCCCACCCCTCTAGGTGGTCACAAAGCACCGAGCTGATCTCCCTGTGCTATGCGGCTGCTTCCCACTAGCTATCTATTTTACATTTGGTAGTGTATATATGTCCATGCTACTCTCTCACTTTGTCACAGCTTACCCTTCCCCCTCCCCATATCCTCAAGTCCATTCTCTAGTAGGTCTGTGTCTTTATTCCCGTCTTGCCCCTAGGTTCTTCATGACCTTTTTTTTTTTCCCTTAGATTCCATATATATGTGTTAGCATACTGTATTTGTTTTTCTCTTTCTGACTTTCTTCACTCCTTAGGTAGGTTTATTCCTAGATATTTTATTCTTTTTGTTGCAATGGTAAACGAGAGTGTTTTCTTAATTTCACTTTCAGATTTTTCGTCATTAGTGTATAGAAATGCAAGAGATTTCTGTGCATTAATTTTGTATCCTGCTACTTTACCAAATTCATTGATTAGCTCTAGTAGTTTTCTGGTAGCATCTTTAGGATTCTCTATGTATAGTATCATGTCATCTGCAAACAGTGACAGCTTTACTTCTTCTTTCCCGATTTGGATTCCTTTTATTTCTTTTTCTTCTCTGATTGCTGTGGCTAACACTTCCAAAACTATGTTGAATAATAGTGGTGAGAGTGGGCAACCTTGTCTTGTTCCTGATCTTAGTGGAAATGGTTTCAGTTTTTCACCATTGAGGACAATGTTGGCTGTGGGTTTGTCATATATGGCCTTTATTATGTTGAGGAAAGTTCCCTCTATGCCTACTTTCTGCAGGGCTTTTATCATAAATGGGTGTTGAATTTTGTTGAAAGCTTTCTCTGCATCTATTGAGATGATCATATGGTTTTTCTCCTTCAATTTGTTAATATGATGTATCACGTTGATTGATTTGCGTGTATTGAAGAATCCTTGCATTCCTGGAATAAACCCCACTTGATCATGGTGTATGATCCTTTTAATGTGCTGTTGGATTCTGTTTGCTAGTATTTTGTTGAGGATTTTTGCATCTATGTTCATCAGTGATATTGGCCTGTAGTTTTCTTTCTTTGTGACATCTTTGTCTGGTTTTGGTATCAGGGTGATGGTGGCCTCGTAGAATGAGTTGGGGAGTGTTCCTCCCTCTGCAATATTTTGGAAGAGTTTGAGAAGGATAGGTGTTAGCTCTTCTCTAAATGTTTGATAGAATTCGCCTGTGAAGCCATCTGGTCCTGGGCTTTTGTTTGTTGGAAGATTTTTAATCACAGTTTCAATTTCAGTGCTTGTGATTGGTCTGTTCATATTTTCTATTTCTTCCTGGTTCAGTCTCGGCAGGTTGTGCATTTCTAAGAATCTGTCCATTTCTTCCAGGTTGTCCATTTTATTGGCATAGAGTTGCTTGTAGTAATCTCTCATGATTGCTTGTATTTCTGCAGTGTCAGTGGTTACTTCTCCTTTTTCATTTCTAATTCTATTGATTTGAATCTTCTCCCTTTTTCTCTTGATGAGTCTGGTTAATGGCTTATCAATTTTGTTTATCTTCTCAAAGAACCAGCTTTTAGTTTCATTGATTTTTGCTATTGTTTCCTTCATTTCTTTTTCATTTATTTCTGATCTGATCTTTATGATTTGTTTCCTTCTGCTAGCTTTGGGGTTTTTTTGTTCTTCTTTCTCTAATTGCTTTAGGTGCAAGGTTAGGTTGTTTATTTGAGATGTTTCCTGTTTCTTGATGTAAGCTTGTATTGCTATAAACTTCCCTCTTAGCACTGCTTTTGCTGCATCCCATAGGTTTTGGGTCGTCGTGTCTCCATTGTCATTTGTTTCTAGGTATTTTTTGATTTCCCCTTTGATTTCTTCAGTGATCACTTCGTTATTAAGTAGTGTATTGTGTAGCCTCCGTGTGTTTGTATTTTTTACAGATCTTTTCCTGTAATTGATATCTAGTCTCATAGCGTTGTGGTCGGAAAAGATACTTGATACGATTTCAATTTTCTTAAATTTACCAAGGCTTGATTTGTGACCCAAGATATGATCTATCCTGGAGAATGTTCCATGAGCACTTGAGAAAAATGTGTATTCTGTTGTTTTTGGGTGGAATGTCCTATAAATATCAATTAAGTCCCTCTTGTTTAATGTATCATTTAAAGCTTGTGTTTCCTTATTTATTTTCATTTTGGATGATCTGTCCATTGGTGAAAGTGGGGTGTTAAAGTCCCCTACTATGATTGTGTTGCTGTCGATTTCCCCTTTTATGGCTGTTAGTATTTGCCTTATGTATTGAGGTGCTCCTATGTTGGGTGCATAAATATCTACAATTGTTATACCTTCCTCTTGGATCGATCCCTTGATCATTATATAGTGTCCTTCTTTGTCTCTTGTAATAGTCTTTATTTTAAAGTCTATTTTGTCTGATATGAGAATTGCTACTCCAGCCTTCTTTTGATTTCCATTTGCATGGAATATCTTTTTCCATCCCCTCACTTTCAGTCTGTATGTGTCTCTAGGTCTGAAGTGGGTCTCTTGTAGACAGCATATATATGGGTCTTGTTTTTGTATCCATTCAGCCAGTCTGTGTCTTTTGGTGGGAGCATTTAATCCATTTACATTTAAGGTAATTATCGATATGTATGTTCCTATTCCCATTTTCTTAAATGTTTTGGGTTTGTTATTGTAGGTGTTTTCCTTCTCTTGTGTTTCTTGCCTAGAGAAGTTCCTTTAGCATTTGTTGTAAAGCTGGTTTGGTGGTGCTGAACTCTCTCAGCTTTTGCTTGTCTGTAAAGGTTTTAATTTCTCCATCAAATCTGAATGAGATCCTTGCTGGGTAGAGTAATCTTGGTTGTAGGTTTTTCTCCTTCATCACTTTAAGTATATCCTGCCACTCCCTTCTGGCTTGCAGAGTTTCTGCTGAAAGATTAGCTGTTAACCTTATGGGGATTCCCTTGTGTGTTATTTGTTGTTTTTCCCTTGCTGCTTTTAATATGGTTTCTTTATGTTTAAATTTTGATAGTTTGATTAATGTGTGTCTTGGCGTGTTTCTCCTTGGATTTATCCTGTATGGGACTCTCTGTGCTTCCAGGACTTGATTAACTATTTCCTTTCCCATATTAGGGAAGTTTTCAACTATAATCTCTTCAAATATTTTCTCAGTCCCTTTCTTTTTCTCTTCTTCTTCTGGGACCCCTATAATTCGAATGTTGGTGCGTTTAATGTTGTCCCAGAGGTCTCTGAGACTGTCCTCAGTTCTTTTCATTCTTTTTTCTTTATTCTGCTCTGCAGTAGTTATTTCCACTATTTTATCTTCCAGGTCACTTATCCGTTCTTCTGCCTCAGTTATTCTGCTATTGATCCCATCTAGAGTATTTTTAATTTCATTTATTGTGTTTTTCATCATTGCTTGGTTCCTCTTTAGTTCTTCTGCGTCCTTGTTAAATGTTTCTTGCATCTTGTCTATTCTATTTCCAAGATTTTGGATCATCCTTACTATCATTATTCTGAATTCTTTTTCAGGTAGACTACCTATTTCCTCTTCATTTGTTAGGTCTGGTGTGTTTTGACCCTGCTCCTTCATCTGCTGTGTGTTTTTCTGTCTTCTCATTTTGCTTATCTTACTGTGTTTGGGGTCTCCTTTTCACAGGCTGCAGGTTCGTAGTTCCCGTTGTTTTTGGTATCTGTCCCCAGTGGCTAAGGTTGGTTCAGTGGGTTGTGTAGGCTTCCTGGTGGAGGGAACTAGTGCCTGTGTTCTGGTGGATGAGGCTGGATCTTGTCTTTCTGGTGGGCACGTCCACGTCTGGTGGTGTGTTTTGGGATGTCTGTGGCCTTATTATGATTTTAGGCAGCCTCTCTGCTAATGGATGGGGCTGTGTTCCTGTCTTGCTAGTTGTTTGGCATAGGGTGTCCAGCACTGTAGCTTGCTGGTCGTTGAGTGAAGCTGGGTCTTGATGTTGAGATGGAGATCTCTGAAAGATTTTTGCCGTTTGGTATTACGTGGAGCTGGGAGGTCTCTTGTGGACCAGTGTCCTGAAGTTGGCTCTCCCACCTCAGAGGCACAGCCCTGATGCCTGGCTGGAGCACCAAGAGCCTTTCATCCACACGGCTCAGAGTAAAAGGGAGAAAGAATAGAAAGAAAGAAAGAGGATAAAATAAAATGAAATAAAATAAAGCTATTATAAAGCAAAGCTATACAGACAAAATCTCACCCAGAAGCATACACATATACACTCACAAAAAAAGGAAAAGGGGAAAAATTAATATATCCTGCTCCCAAAGTCCACCTCCTGAATTTGGGATGATTCGTTGTCTATTCAGGTATTCAACAGATGCAGGCACATCAAGTTGTTTGTGGAGTTTTAATCCGCTGCTTCTGAGGGTGCTGGGAGAGATTTCCCTTTCTCTTCTTTGTTCGCACAGCTCCCGGGGTTCAGCTTTGGATTTGGACCCGCCTCTGCGTGTAGGTCGCCTGAGGGCGTGTGTTCCCCGCCCAGACAGAACGGGGTTAAAGGAGCAGCTGCTTCGGGGGCTCTGGCTCACTCAGGCGGCGGGGAGGGAAGGATACGGATGCGGGGTGAGCCTGTGGCGGCAGAGGCTGGCGTGACGTTGCAGCCGCCTGAGGCGCGCCGTGCGTTCTCCTGGGGAAGTTGTCCCCGGATCACGGGAGCCTGGCCCTGGCGGGCTGCACTGGCTCCCGGGAGGGGCGGTGTGGAGAGTGACCTGTGCTCGCACACAGGCTTTTTGGTGGCGGCAGCAGCAGCCTTAGCGTCTCATGCCCGTCTCTGGGGTCCGTGCTGATAGCCGCGGCTCGCGCCCATCTCTGGAGCTCGTTTAGACGGCGCTCTGAATCCCCTCTCCTTGCGCGCCGCGAAACAAAGAGGCAAGAAAAAGTCTCTTGCCTCTTCGGCAGCTGCAGACTTTTTCCCGGACTCCCTCCCGGCTAGCTGTGGTGCGCTAACCGCTTCAGGCTGTGTTCACGCCGCCAACCCCAGTCCTCTCCCTGCGATCGGACCGAAGCCCGAGCCTCAGCTCCCAGCCCCCGCCCGCCCCGGCGGCTGAGCAGACAAGCCTCTCGGGCTGGTGAGTGCTGGTCGGCACCGCTCCTCTGTGCGGGAATCTCCGCTTTGCCCTCCGCACCCCTGTGGCTGCGCTCTCCTCCGTGGCTCCGAAGCTTCCCCCCTCTGCCACCCGCCGTCTCCGCCCGCGAAGGGGCTTCCTAGTGTGTGGAAACCTTTCCTCCTTCACAGCTCCCTCCCACTGGTGCAGGTCCTGTCCCTATTCTTTTGTCTCTGTTATTTCTTTTTTCTTTTGCCCTACCCAAGTACGTGGGGATTTTCTTGCCTTTTGGGAGGTCTGACGTCTTCTGCCAGCGTTCAGTGGGTGTTCTGTAGGAGCAGTTCCACGTGTAGATGTATTTCTACTGTATCTGTGGGAAGGAAGGTGATCTCCGCGTCTTACTCTTCCACCATCTTCTATAAATTCTCCATTCATTTTTGAATGTGGTCTGAAGTTCTACCTTTAGACTTTTCTACCTGTGCTGTGCTGGCTCTTGGGAGAATCACGGCTATAACCTCCTCTGAGAGGCTCTGGGGGACTTGTCTCCTTAGTGACAGCACACAGACTAGGACATGCTGTGGTGCTGAGGGTTTTCAGAAACTTGGGAGAGAGAGGTGTATGTTAAACCCTGTGCCTCAGAGAGAGTGAGAGAAGCACGGGATTAAAGGGGAAAACACGTGAGGACCCACCCCCATCCCTGCGCCTGGGAACCGAGGCCAGGCCTCGCCCGCGGGCTCCTCTGAAGGAGACGTTTAGCCCCGTTGGATGGTTGAATGTCCAACAATGAGTTAGAAGCCCGAGATCCTGCTCAAATCCCCGGACTCTGCGTGGAACTGAAGAAGGACTTTTAAAACTAGACCTGATGGGTGGAAATAAATATCCTCCGTCGTGAGGAATAATCTCATTTGGGCCTCTGAGGCTTTCTCAGCTTCAGGCTCTCTAAAAATATCCCTCATTGACTCTTCACTTTGTAACCCACACCCGGGCTTCTGCAGCTCCCTTCACTCTTTTTCCGCTCTCCTGCCAGCTGCCTCCTTCCTCTTCTCACCAGCCTGGCCTTGCTCAGGTGCTGGTGACGGCAGGACTCGCCTTAGGGCGGGCCCTGCAGAGATGCAGCAGGTGGGGAAGGGATGCCGTGCCTGCGGGCACACTCGGATTGGGGGGAGTTAGCAGGGGTGTGTGTGTGAGTCTGTGTGTGAGAGTCTGTGTGTGTGTGTGTGAATCTGTGTGCAAGTCTGTGTCTTTTTGTGAGTCTAAGTGTCTGTGTATAAGAGTCTGTGTGTGAATGTGTGTGTGTAAGTCTGTGTGTGTGTGTGTGTGAGTCTGAGTCTCTGTGTGAGAGTCTATGTGTGAGTGTATGTGTGTGTGTGTCTGTGTGTGAGTCTGTGAGTGTGTGTGTGTGTGTGTGTGTGTGTGCGTGCACTCAGGGCAGTTCTTAGGAGTGAGTGTGGACACTCTGCTCTAAATGGCTTCCACTCCCAGAATTTGCTGCTGGAGGTCTCTGGCGAGAGTGAGGCATAGTCATCTGAGCTGGTCCAGCCCGGAGGACATTGATTCCAGCCCCTAGCTATGTTGAAGGGAGGGAGGAAGCTCAAAGAGGAGCCCAGAATGGGATCTTGTGAAGCTCGAAGCTTGCTGCCTTCAGCATCCTTCTTGGGCAATTCTCTTAAGAGTCGGTGTGGTTCATCCTAGCTTGGATCTCAGTGAGTCACCCAGAAGGCATCCAGGCCTGCTCATTCTGGCAGCCACAGGGCGTTTGTGCCCAGCTAATTATGGGCAGCTCTGATCTGAAGTAACAAGGTTGAGTGGAGCTAGGTGGAGAAATGACCCAGACAGAAACGGGGGCCCGGGCTGGCCGCCCCAGCTGCATGGTGGCTGCACTTATGGCTGGCAATGAGGTCAGGGTGTTTCTGCTTTGTGACAGATTTGGGATGCAGGGGAAAGAGGAGTCCAGGCTTGGTACTGACTGAGACCAGTGCTGATGCCAGTACAGACAGAGTGGGTCACAGTCGGGGAGTGGGGGCAGCAGAGTTTAAGCCGAGGAGGATTCTAATGACCGGGGAACAAGTTTCCTCTGATGTATCACGAGCACCAGCATCTCTCAGCAAGATGTTCTTCCCACTGAACACAACACGACATCACTGTGTCCACAAGGTGCCTGGGCAGAAAAATCCCTCATGGATCTGGGCACAGAATTGCAGTTCTGAGCAGTGCAGGCTATGACTCCACCAAGGAATTGAGCCTAGCACCTGAGTTTTGTGGACGCAGGTTTGTGTTAAGACACTGGGCAGAGATGTGCTTTTCAAATGCAAATTTTAAGAATATTTATTTCAATGGGTCCCTTAGGAGCAGTAAGCATTCTCAATCCCAATTAACCTGGGCATGCCTGGGCCTTAGTGACACTTCTCAGAGCCAGCAGCTGGCACGACTCATGTAAAGAGACAGTTTCAACCCAAGGCTGAGTGATAAGGTGGTGCTTTGCAGAATGTAACAGATTTGAACCTTTGCTTCTGCAGAGAGCTTGGCTGTTGTACCACAAATCACATTTGTATGGCATTTTACTTCCAAAGGGTAGCTTTAGTCATGGAGAAGACAAAAGCTTTGCGTTGAAATTTTTTTGCCTTTTTTTCTTTTCTATTCTTTTTTTTTTGGACAGCAAGAGAGATGAGACGTAATTTGTGTTTTTGAACTCTGCTTTCAAATCACTTTATAAATGGCTTTAAGACTGTCTTAGTGTGTGTTCAGGCTGCTATAACAAAAATACCACAGACTGGGTGGCTTAAACAACAAACATTTATTGCTCATAGTTCGGGAGGCTTGGAGGCTGGGAAATCCAAGATTAAGGCCCTGGCAGATTCAGTGTCTGGTGAGAGCTCACTTTCTAGTTCATATAGATGGCTGTCTTCTCACTGTGTCCTCACATGGCAGAAAGTTGCTCTCTGGGGTCTCTTTTATAAGGCACTAATCCCATTGATGAGGGTTCCACCCTCATGGCCCAATCACCTCCCAAAGGCCCACCTCCTAATACCATCACATTGGGAATTAGGATTTCAACATACGGATTTTGGGGGGGACACAGACATTCAGCCCATAACAAAAACTCCATGTAAATGATCCAGAGGAGTTCCCTCTGAAGGAGTTTTGAAATGCCTTAACCCATTTGTGTCGCTTATGGTTTTCTTTTTAAATAGGCACAGAAGTGATTAGATGGTAAGAATTTATGTCTAAATAAATGCAGTGGCTCTTGCATTTGTATTTCTTTTAAATAAAAATTCTACGTGATAAAAGAGCTTTTTAATTATCACAGCATGCAGGAGAAGTGTAAGGAAGCACAGAGTACAGGTTTCTAGTTTGATTACTGTAAGCAGAAGTGAACTGGGGTCTAGATTAATCCATAAGAGTACAAATAGCTCCCCACTTGAAGCTTTATATGGTATCCTGTGGTAGAATAGCTACCCTAGTTATGCTTTTCTTTGGATAATAATGCTGTTTGTCTCCTTCCCTCCCTCCCTCATACACAGGAGCTGATGTGGGGACATAACCCCAAAACATTGCCACATGGTGAGGACAGATAGCACTTGATATAAAATAATAATCCATTCTTGGATGAATCCCATGGCATACCAATAATCCCAGATGAAATAAATTAAACCCATTTTACAGATGGATTCACCATTTGGTCCTGGTCCTGTTGACTTCCAGCTCCTGTTTTCAAGCCTGTTTTCCTGGATCCTGTTACCTATCAGATATTAAATATCCAGATCCAGGAAGCTATCAAATATCAAAAGCACAGTTCTGGGCTGTGGTTACTTTCAACAAGCCAACCATTTAAGAGGCACTAGGACATAGCGGCAGGAATAAAGGTCAAGGTCGCTGCTTCAGCAATCTCCCAAATCCCGCTGGCATAAGCTCTCTTCCTGTCTACTTTGTCTGCAAGATTTGGTGCCAGGAGTTCTAAAGGGCAGCTCTTCAGGCAGCTGAACCAAGAGGAAGGCTCCACTCCCTGCTCTGTCTTTCCTCTTCCTGCAGAGATGCAAGGTGGCTTTGAAATGCCCGTATATTCTTTCCCTTCTGAGCGCCTTATTTGTTCAGACACTTCCACTCTGAGCATTTGCTCTATTCCTCTCCCCAATTGCCTAGGAAAGTACCCAGGCAAGCAGCTCACAGCCCATCCATCAAAGTTCAGTGCACGTCCGCTTTCTCAGACAGAGGAAATGATCATAAAGGCTGCAGAGGAAAGCACGTGCCCCCATTTTCAGTGTAGCATCAGAGACTGGAAAAGTCCAGTCTCTTGCTTGGACTCCCCAGCCCACTCTTGGCTTCCTCCACTTCTCTTTGGGAGGAGGAGGGGGAGAAGCAGGAAGAGTTTAGCTAGCATCATTCAGATGATGCTTTCTAGCCTCCTGAGAGCTTTCTCTCAAGTAAACTCTGTGGAGTTCTGCTGGGATTATTGGAGACGGAGTATGAGTAATAGGCTGGCCCCCTAGTATTCTCTGGACTCCGTTTATTATGCTGCATGAAAGTGTTCCGCCTAGAACAGAACAGTGCTTCTAATTTATCACATCTGGTCACTAGGTGAGATGAATAGGGCTCCACAAACCACCATGGGGACAAATTGTACCAAATTCTGGTGTTAATGAAAGGAAGTTCCGTCACGGACAGGGAGTGAGAAGGAGCTGGGGTGGAGACGTGTAACTCCCGGCATGCACACAGGTGCACCATGCACACCTACGTGCAGGGCACTTACACACGTGCTCACACACGCACAGTGTTTGTAGTCGGCACTCACAAACACCCATCATCTTTATGCCCTAATGACAGGCACTTCACTGCTTTTAGTCACCCTTAGGGTGGCCCTGGATATTGGCGCCTTTATGCTTTGCATGGGCTGGTTCCTCTGCGTGGGAGCCTCTTTCTTTTTCCTCCACCCAGTGGATCTGGCCAACCCCAGTTGCTTCATGTAGAGTCAGCTCAAGAGACTCCTCCTCTATGAAGCCTTCGCTGCCCACCCCTCCCCCCTCCCTCCCAGCACACATAGGGGCTCACTTCCAATGATGCACAGCACGTGGCACTGCCGTCCTTCACCATTGTTCTATGACAGGGCATCTGTTGCTCATGTACCTGTCTCCCCACTCTACCTTGAGGGGTGAATCATGTTTTTTCATTGTACAAAACAACTGTTGTGTGCATCAACATGCCTGGCACATACAGGCAATTAGTAGATATTTGTTAAATGAATGAATGAGTGAATGAATACATTTGGTGGGGGCAGGGTTAGTTTGGACTATCTGGCCACCATATGTGGACACTAAGAACTAATTGTTCTAATGGAGTAAAATTTCTTACATTTGTCTCTTTTTATTGTTATTATTGTCTCTCATCAGGAACACTACCAAAATCTACTTTGACTTGGTAGCACTCAACCTATACAGTTCTTTCCTGGTAGAAATGCTCCTGCCATCACCAAGACTTGCCCGTTGGTTCTCCCACAAGAAATCTCTGATCTCCCATGGAAGGGATTTATTTAGCTCTGTCTACAGGCCTCCTGATGGTGGAAACTGGGCTTGGATCCAAACTGAGTGGTGGGGAGTTGCCAGAGTTAGCCCCTTGGATTGCTGGCCAGAAGAAAATTGGAGCTGGCAGCGGTGGTCAACAAGGCCTCTCATTTCCTAACTTTATGTGCCAAAATTCTCTAGTATTATATTTGCCATGGTGACCAAGGTAGTACAGCGTTTTCCCCTCTCAGCTAAATGCTAAAAGGCAAAAAGACTTTTCTTGCTCACATGGAGAAACATTTAACTCCAACCAGAAAAAAAAAAAGCCTTGGGGCCATTAAAAAAAGGCATTGGCATCAAAATATAGCACCTTTGCCCAAGCTGTTCAGAACACTTCATAAGCAATGTCCTGGCTGCACATGTAGGAGAGAGGTAGGGTTTGTTCTGAACTACACTTTAGTGTATGATTTAAAATGTGGCCACAGTGCAGGATATTTGCATGCCTGTCTTTGGGCTCTGTTTTTAAAACAAGGAGAGACGTGATGAAAGCCACAGCTGGTGACCTGGCCCCAAGCCTGGGCAGCTGGGCCTCCAGCAAGGCTGTGGAGTCGCTCATGTGAGGTGCCTGCAGGGTGGGGAGAGGCCTGCATCCTCTGCTCTCCCTACAGCTGACGCACCAGAGTTGACATGGAATTCCAGGTCTGTGACCATTTGCTGTGACACTCCTTCAGCATGAAAGCAAGTAGCCAGGGGATGAGCTATAAGTCGTTTCCAGGGACCCAGAAGGAGCCCCGGAGAAGCTAGATGGTTCCTTTTTTTTTTTTTTTAATGAGCGGACCCATTTTTCCCAGTAGACCCTCAAACCTCCAGGTCTCTCCTGACCAAAAACAGCCAGTGAGGGTGGATCCCAGCGCCATGCGGTGTCTTGCCTTGGCTACACAGTGCTTACGCAGACATGAAGTTTCCTCCTGACAGCCAGCAGCCTCCCCGAGCCAGAAGGACAGACAGGGCTGACACCTGTTTGCTGGCCTCAGGACGCTGAGCTGGGGTGCTGGGGGTCCACCACCCCGAAGCACTCATGTCCAGCCAGCTGCCTGCCTGTGCTGAGATGCAGGTCCACGCAGAGGGGGTGCGTGTGTAGATCCTTAGGTAGGTATAGGCATATACGTTCGGTCCTCACTATTGGTGGATTCCGTATTTGCGAACTCGCCTACTCGCTAAACTTTATTTGAAACCTCAGAATCAATACTTGTGGCAGTTTTGTGATCATCTGTCACATACGCAGAGTGACGAAAAATTTGAGTCGCCCCACATGCGCATCTCCAGCGAAGGTCAATTAAGGCCATGCTCTGCCTGCTTGTTTCAGCTCTCCTGATGTAAACAGGTGTCCTTTGTGTGGTCTATTTAATGCTGCATTTTTGTGCTTTTTGTTGGTGATTCTGCTGTTTGAAACGGCCCCCAAGCATAGTGCTGAAGTGCTGTCTAGAGTTCCTAAGTTCGAGAAGGCTGTGATGTGTTTTATGGGGAAAAGAGGTGTTAGATAAGCTTGGTTCAGGCATGAGTGACAGAGCTGTTGGGCTGCAAGTTTAATGTTAATGAAACAAAAACATATTAAATAAGGTGTCTTTAAGCAGAAACATACAAAACAAGGTTAAATATTGATCTCTTGATGAAGCTGCTGTGGCCAGAGGCTGGCAGCAGCCTGACTGTGTATTTCCCCTGGGAGCGATGGTTCACTGTTTGCTAATTCAGTGTTTGCGGCCACTTCATAGAACAGAATTACCGTGATTCACGAATATTGAGAATGAACTGAATAAACTGCTTCGGGAGAGGGTTTTCCATAGAGTTTTGTATCTGTGATGCCACATTTGGAAACATTTGCCTGTGGTCGTATGGAAAAACCTCCCTGACACAGATTGTGGGCTCACACCGGTCCCGGTGCTGGGTTGGGGGTGGGAATGGAGGGGAGAGGGCTGCTGTGAACAGGACCCCAGGAAAATGCTGCTGATTGATCTGGAGAGGGCGGTTGCGGTCATGGTCCCCTGTACGCTGGGTGAGAACAGAGGCCCAGGGAACGCCCTGACGTTGCCTCTAGTTTGGTTCCTGGTGCTGCCTGATCCCCTGTGGGTCTTAGCTGTGAGATGAACTGTGCTCCCGTCCACACAGTCACTGGAAAGGACAGTGGGCAGGGCACTGGAGCAGGGAATGGAGACGGAAGGGCGGGGAGTTTTCATCTCTCCGCTTTGTCACTCCCCGGAAAAGAAATGGTAATGGATATCCAGGAGCAAACAAATTCCTGAGTGCCCACTGCTGCCAGGCCCTGCGCATTTGATCTCATCTGAACTGGTCAGCAGCCGTCCGAATGATCGTCTCCATTCTGCTGATGCAGAGCAGGTGCAGAGAGGTTACCTAAACTGGCAGAGGACACGGCTAATAAAGGATCGAATTCATATTCAAGCCTAGGTTAACTAAGGATACAACTAATAGGATTTGGTGGGTGACTGGAAAAACAGAACAGCAAGAAGAAGATAAGATTTTTGTCTGAGTGTCTAAAATATTGGTTCCGGGCTTCCCTGGTGGCGCAGTGGTTGAGAATCTGCCTGCCGATGCAGGGGACGCGGGTTCGAGCCCTGGTCTGGGAAGATCCCACATGCCGCGGAGCAGCTGGGCCCGTGAGCCACCATTACTGAGCCTGCGTGTCTGGAGCCTGTGCTCGGCAACGAGAGAGGCCCGCGCACCGCGATGAAGAGTGGCCCCCACTTGCCACAACTAGAGAAAGCCCTCGCACAGAAACGAAGACCCAACACAGCCAAAAATAAATAAATTAATTAAAATATTGGTTCCTTTGAGGGAGATGAAGTTGCGTGAGTGATGGCAGGGGACAAGGGTGAGTTAAGACCGTGGTTCTCAACCTGGGATGATTTTACCCCTTAGAGGACGTTTGGCAATGTCAGGATTCATTTTAGGTTGTTGAGGATGGAGGGGTGGGGGAATGCGATGCATCTAGTGGGCAGAGGCCAGGGATGCTGCTAAACATCGTGCAATGAACAGGGCAGCCCCACAGCAAAGAATTATTCAACCCCAAATGTCAGTAGTGCCAAGGCTGAGAAGACCTGAATTAAGATGAAAGCAGGTTCTTGAAGGAGGTGTGTTGCTTGGATGTCTGGGGTCAGAGTGCAGAGACCCCAGAGGTGCCTGCAGACAGGCTCAAGGGAGACCACAGTGTTGTGACAGCAAAGGATAGCATTTTTACTTGAGGTTTCTGGTTACATTTACTCCACTGAAAAATGAGAGACTACAATCGATCCAGAAACTTCAGTAGAAGTATTTTCTTCTGACCTGTCATCATTCCTGGCTCAAAGTTTACTTTTTCTTCGTACATTCTCTGTATTAAATCAGATGCACTCTGTCTGTGAGCCATGCAGTCACCTGGTGGCAGATGACAGATCAGTGACAAGCCAAGCAAGAGAGAAAGTGTCCCCGGATGTGGGAGGCCAGGCTGGGGCCCCAGTGCTGTCTGTAATGACCACAGGTATGAGCACCACTTGGGGCTCACAGGCAGCTTGGGGCCTCCACTAGAGGTCTGACACTAAGGACAAGGCTAGGGGCAGCAGTGGGTCCCAGAAAACCAGGCCCCCCATGAGGGTTAAGAATGACTTCAGTTTAGGAACCCCACTGGCTTTTTTATTTCTCGGACTCTTCTTACGGTTTGCAATGTTTGTTTGTTGGATAGCTGCAGGCATATTTGCAATATATACTTGTGGTTTGTCCTGGGGGAGCTGGTGAAGTTTTCAGAGACAGACTCATGAGTAAAAATGAATCGTGCAAATTCCTTCCTGTATTGGGAGTGTGTGCCAAGCGTTAAGGGGCACAGAGATGGGGGCAGGTGCCTTAGCGTGGAGAAGCCTGAGGAGGGTGAGGGACGTCTCCGCTGAGTTGCTGTCAGGACCAGAAGGTGGAGGAGGAGTCCAGGAAGAGGGAAGAATGTGCTGGAAGGTGGGAAGCATCCAGGCAGAGTGGGAACTTGGCTGTGAGAGGTCAGCCTCAGTGTCCAGGGCAAGGGGACAGACCCAAGGCAGCCAAGAGTCAGGCGCCTCTGGAAGAGTGATCTCTGAAGCGTCAAGGGAGACTTTCTCTTGAAAAAAAAGTTTTTTTAATTTGTATTGATATTTTATACAATTTTTTAATTGTTACTTTCCATTTACCGTTTGGCTATATTCCCCGGGTTGTTCAATACATCCTTGAGCCTGTCTTACACCCAGTAGTTTTTTTGTACCTCCCACTCCCCCATCCCTACGTTGCTCCCCGCCTCACTGGTAACTACTAGTTTGTTCTATCTGTGAGGTTGCTTCATTTTTGTTATAGTCACTTGTTTGTTGTAGTTTTTAGATTCCACACATAAGTGATATCATGCAGTATTTGTCTTTCTCTGTCTGACTTATTTCGCTTAGTATAATGCCCTCCAAGTCCATCCATGTTGCTGCAAATGGCAAAATTTCATTCTTTTATATATAATGTATATGTATATATGTATATATTTATCCACTCATCTGTTGATGAACATTTAGGTTGCTTCCATATCTTGGCAATTGTAAATAATGCTACTATGAACATTGGGATGCATGTATCTTTTCGAATTAGTGTTTTTGGGTTTTTTTTCAGATATATACCCAGGAGGGGAATTACTAGGTCATATGGTAGCTCTATTTTTAGTTTTTTGAGAAACTTCCATACTGTTTTCCACAGTGGCTGCACCAATTTACATTCCCACTAACAGTGTAGAAGGGTTCCCTTTTCTCCATGCCCTTGCCAACATTTGTTACTTGTGCTCTTCTTGATGATAGCCATTCTGACAGGTGTGAGGTGACATCTCATTGTGGTTTTTGATTTGCATTTCCCTGATGATGTTGAACATCTTTTCAGGTGCCTGTTGTCCACCTGCATTTCCTCTCTCTCAAAGATGGAGGATCCCTCAAAGAAGGCAGAGCCGTTTCCAGCCCCTCTACAGTGGGGAAGTGTGTGACCTCTCTCCAAGAGGTGTGATAAAGCCAGTGTCCCATTTTGCATCAAAATAGAGCAGACAGTTCCTTCATCAAAAAGCAAACCTTGCTGGGCACTAGATACCCTTCCCAGAGGATGGGAACCTGGGAGTCTGGCTGCCCGGGTTTCCTCCTAGCATCTCTGCTTCCTCACTATATGCTTGTGGGTGATTGACTTAATTTCTCTGTGCTGCAGTTTCCTGTCTGTAAAATGAGTAGAATAACTGTACCTAAATCATTGGGTGTTTTATGAGATGAAATGACTTAGTGCAAATAAAGTTCCTGGAATAAAGTAAATCCTCAATTAACATTAGCTAGCCTGCTGCCCTCTTTACTGTTTAAGGGAGGCGGTGGAAAAGAACTTGGAGAGAGAGTGTCAAGCTCCCAGGCTGAGCTTGAGAACTGGCAGCCCAGTGTGCTGCAGTTGGCTGTCAGATGTGCATTGTTTTTAATTGAATTCAAACGCCTTTGCATGGGGCTGGCATGATCCATAGTCTATCCTGCACCCCACCCCCCTGTCCCAAACCTGTCCAGCCTCACACACTTTAGTGTCCCCTGCTCTTGGCTCCCTGGACACAGGGACAGAGGACATAGGAAGTTGTGATCCATAGGTAGGAAAAGATACAGGAGAAATTGTTTGCAGGATTAGCCCTGAATTGAGCCAGCTGTCACACCCACATGCATGGGTGTGAGCCCTGTTCATAAAGCAGTTGAGTATTTTCAAAGTCTGGGTTCTGCCCAGGAGCTCATTGATGATCAGTTTCCATGGCAGCAGGTTTCCAGGCAAGAGGGCACCCTGCACACACACGTGGTGGCTGCGGGCTCGTGTCCAGGTTGACCCCTCCTCGCAGACTTAACTCCTGCCTCCCGCTCCCCTTTTCCATCCGGCTCTCAGCTTGCACTCCCACCCCAGGATGCGGGGGGCGCTCCAAGCAGGAGGGGCAGCCTGCCTGCCCGGGCACACGGCAGCCTGGAGAGCCGGGCTAGTGATGGAGCAGGGAAAGACCGCTGGCCTCGGAGGAGGCAGAGCCTTAGCCTGAAGTGTGACCTTGGGCAGGTCACTGAGCCTCACGGTGGGTGTGAACATCCTGCCTGTGACATCGGGGTACTGGTTTGGCTTGCAGCATCTGCTGTGATTGTTAGGATGCCAGAGAGAGGCAATGTGTACAGAAGGGACTTAAAAAATGTTAGGTACTTACTCTGCAAATAATAAGCATTGAAAATCATTCGATTAATATTATTTCTCAAAGTATGGCCAAGCAGCCCACAGCCTGGGACTGCAGGAATGTGTGTGCTGATTGGGGTGAGGGTCCCAGACTGCCCTGGGGAGAGGGTGGGTGGAAGCAAGGGTATCCTATAGGCAGAGGATTTTCTTTTTAGGCTTTTAACCATGCATAGTTTATTTATTTTTTAAAATTTATTTTTATGTGTTCCAGCTTTATTGAGATATAATTGACATCTAAGTGTGCTAGGCTGTGTCTTCAGAGTAGGGGTGGAGTTATGTCCTGGTTTGGGGCTGCTCTCAGGCAGATTTTGTAGCCAGGGTGGCAGGTCCTCAGGCTCACTGTGACTCTGCTCTCCCAGCTCCATGCTCAGCTCATTTCCCACAGGCCGGGAGTTGGACCGCTTCTGGGGTAAGACGCTCTCCTTAGCATCCTGTCATTACCCTGAAGGAAGACAACACAAGCTCCTTCTTTATCTTGTCTTATGCACCTAGGAGGGGAGGTTCTGGGCCAAAAAGGAGTTTGCCTCTCTGCTCTACCCTTTGTTGTGTAATGGGGGAAACAAACTCTTTTGCTTCAAGCTCTTTATCCTTTAAAATGGAAATACTGAAGGATAGAGCCCGCCTCTGGGAACCGTAGGGACTGTTAAATGCGCTAACACTGGTGAGTGCTTAGAACACAGAGCACTCAATAAATATTCACTATCATTATGAAAAAATAATCTAATATCTGTTATTATTATCATCTTTAGCCACTCTCTCACTCCATCAGACAGTAGAAATAGGACGGGAGCCACAACTGCAAGGCATGTCATTGTAAATTTTTTACTACCTTAAAAAAAAGCAGCCACGGTTAAAAAAAAAAAAAAAGAAAAAGAAAAAGAAAAAAAAATAGAAACAGGTGAAACTAATTTTGATGCTATATTTTATTTAATCCAAAATATCTACAATATCATTTCAACACACGATTGATACAAAAGGCATTAAGATATTTTATGGTCTTCTTTGGGTACTAACTCTTTGAGATCCAGTGTGTATGTTACACTTAACAGCACGTCTCCGTTTGGACCAGCTACATTTTAAGTGCTCAGAAATCCTATGTGGCTAGTGGGTACCTTACTGGATGGCATTGCTGTAACCATATATACTAATTACTTCCAGAATGTACCATCGTCCCTCAAGACTTTTGCTTATCATATTCTTCCTAATCAGCTCCAACGTCTTTACTGGGTAATTCCTGTTTATCCCTCAGAGTGATGTCTGGCATCAGATTCTCCTGGGAGAATTCTGTGACCCCCTTCGTCTGAGATGGGGCCTCTCCTCCCACAGCTCCTGACCATCGCATGTACCCCGAGGGCTTTGGTGGATGTAGGAGCAGTGGGGAGGGAATACTTGAAATCGAAGGGGAGACTGTGCACAATTAGGAATGGTAACCCAAAGGAACATTGGCAGACATATTTACTTTCTACTCCAGTTTTATGGGGTCACCTTTTCGTGTGTTTGGGTGTCAGTTACAAGCAGTGGTATTTCTCTCTGTTCATGGCTTAATACAGTTTTGGATTTATGTGATTTTAGGTATAGGTTTTTTAGGTGTATCGAATCATGTGATTTGGCCGAAGTTGGACTCCAGAACCTTAGATGGACAAACAAATTTCACATGAATTTGTTTTGTTCTTTATTTTACAGTGGAAGAATGAAAATGAGGGGAGGAGACATAAGGAAATACCACTTTTTTTTTTTTTTTTAGGCCACGCCATGCAGCATGCAGGATCTTAGTTCCCCAACCAGGGATCGAACCCATGCCCCCTTGCATTGGGAGCGCGGAGTCTGAACCACTGGACCGCCAGGGAATTCCCAGGAAATACTACTTTTTACATTTAATAGTGGCATACTTATAAATAGAATTATTAAGATCGGCTATTGTCACATTTGTGACAACTGACCTGGTTTTGAATCCCTTTTCCATTGCCTGTGAGGCCTTTGCCATATTGCCTGATCTTTACCTGTCTCAGTTTCCTTGTCTGCCAGATGGGCATAATGACCATCTGATAGAGTTATAGTAAATAAGTAAAAATGACAGAATACGTAAGTAGAGTCTATTAATTTTCATCTGGTAGAGTTAGTTATTGTTTGCTTTTTAGTTATTCATGTATAGTTCTGATAAGTTATGATTCTCCATGTTTTTCTTTTGAAAAAACTATAGTTGATCCAAGACTGAAAAAGGAGTATTAAACCCATCCATATGATGCTGTTCTTTTCACCGCCTCCTTGATCTAATATTCAGATGCGCAAGTAAAATATTCTTTCTTCATACAGTATATCTTATATAAAATGACCTTGTTTGTTAATTATTTTTTCTTTTCGTTTTTAAAAGTCAGAATTTTTGAGATATTACATACAATAAAATGTACTCTTTCAAGTGTACAGTTTGATGAGTTTTGAAAAATGTATATAGCTGTATGAGCACCCTTATAATCAAGATGTAGAAGTTCCATCACTGCTAAAAGTTTTGTATACCCTCTTCCCAGACCGTCCCCTCCTGCCTCCCCTGGTCCCTGGCAGCTACTGGTCTGAATACTGTCCCTATGGACTTGCCTTTCTAGAATGTCATGTAAATGGAACCATCATGTATGTAGCCTTTTGTGTCTGACTTCTTTCATTCAGCTTAATGCTTCTGAGATTCATCAGTGATGGAACACTTACCTGTAGTTTGTTCCTTTTTATTGCCGAATAGTATTTCATTGTATGGACATACCAGTTTGTTTATCCATTTACCAGTCTAGGGACATTGGGCTGTTTCCAGTTTTTGACTATTATGAATAATGTTGCTATGAACACTTGCCCACAGTTGTGTGTTTTCATTTCTCTCTGGTAAATACCTAGGTGTGGGATTGTTGAGTTATATAGTGGATAGTGCTTTTTTGATGTGAATTTTAGTTATCTCATTTTAATATTGTTCTCCTTTTTGTTTATGTTGTCTGATATTTCTCTGTCCGTTCTTTTATTTTTATACTTCATAGGTCTTATGTTTTATGTGCTTTGTCAAACAGAATATAATCAGATTATGGTTTATATATTTCTTTAAAACTCATTCTAGCTCTTTTTGGATTTTAGTAAAATTTTTAATTGTTTGATTTCTGTCCTTTTATATGGAATTTTATATTTTGTGTTTGCTTGCTGTTTATATATTTTACCTTTCCCTTTATCAGTTAATGGAGTGAATTGGAAGATAGCTTGTTTTTAATCCTAGTAATGCTTTTCGTTAGGTTGTAAACCTATATTTCTCTAATCATTAAAGATAAGAAAAAGAAGCTAGGAATAAGATCTTCCTTCCCTTTGACAAAATAAGAAATCCACTGCACTTTCTTCCTTCTTTCTTCAACCTGCCCCCAGCCAATTTCCAATTGTTAATATAATCTAAGGTTATAGAGTCTCTAATTCTGTATAGACTAAGGTTATCGTTGCATAATTATTTCTACTATAAAATATTTCTTCAAGCTTAGTTTTTGGCTTTTATACTCAGTTTTTAAACCATCATTTTAACAGCCATTTATACTTAATTCTTTAAATTTAGATGTTGTCATTGCTCTTTGCCCTTACTAGTATACTGGGACCTTCTCCTTCTTGAGTTCTTGATTTTAGCCAGAGTATGCCTTTGAAACGTTTCCTCAGTAAAGGCATATGGGTGATGTAGTATCTGAGTTCTTGAGTATCAGAGAAGGCTTTGTGTTTCTTTCTACCTCAATAATAAGTTGCCCAGGTAGAAAACTTACTTGTCACAGTCATTTTTCCTATAACTATGGAGCTGTTGTCTTCTGGTGGAAGAGGGAGTAAGGTAAGATCAGCCTGACTTCTGTTCCTTTGTATGCAGGTAACGTGTTGCTTTACCTTCAAGCTCCTAACCAACCAGCCATGTCCTCATGGTCCATGGAGAGCAGTGAAGCAGCTGTCCAAGGATATCATGATACCTTTCATGTTGTCAGTGATACACTTAGAGCCAGCATCTCCTGGCAGCTCTAGAGAAGGCCAGATAGCTCAGTACATTTTGGTTTAATTAGGGAGGAAAGAAAAAATGTTGAGAATGTACCCCAGGGAAATGGAGTCCTAAGACATCTCAATAAAGAAGGGCCAGAGGCAGATCTTTCCTTTGCAAGCAAACCTTCTTAGAAATAGGTTGAGGTTAAAAATATATCTTCAAAATGATCCCCCGCAGTGGACTCTCAACTCTATGAGGACAGGGACCTTGGCCATCTTGTGTTTTGTTCACTGTTGTCTCCCCAGACCTTGTGTGAGGCCAGTCACAGGGTAGGCCCTCACTCAGTAACTATTGACTCAGATATTGAAAATAGAAATATTGGTTATTAAATCAGATATTGGACCAGATGATCTCCTAAATAAACAAAGGTGCCTTTTACTTCTTGCTGGTTTTCTCCCATCCCCACTTTTGGGGAGTTTTTTAGATTTCTGAGATGCGCCAGGGCTAGGAAGCATGTCTGCTGGAGGTCATTGGTCAAAGTCAAAGCCATAAATCAGTTCCCGGAGGGATTTTCTCGCCCATAAATGATAGCTTTAGTCCTGCACCCCCATGTCCTCCCATTAGAGTTTATGAAGATGGATTATTTCTGATGTCGATATTTCCAATCCTTTAATTCTTTCTTTCCTCAGTGAAATAAGCTCCTTCATTCTTCAGTGCAAGTGGTGCTGTGCGTAAGTTTCTGGCGTCCACACAAGGAAAAAGCTTTCTGTGAACATATGGCCTTTAGAATGAAAGCCAGTGATCTTTAGTTCTTAATTACCTAAACCACCAACTCGTCTAAGCCCTGGTCCATATTCCAAAGAGGAGCAAAGGATTTGGATGTCAATTTAAGTCTTAGCATCTGTTCTGTATTCAGGGCTCGGAGTATGGGAATGTGCACTTACTCTTTTTTTATTTTTCCTCCTCAGTGGAAAGTACTCCCCTTTCTGTTCCCACTAGGAAGTTTGTACATGTATTAGAATTTTCCCACCAGAGTCGATTTAATAATTACCCAGGCGTTTGCCTTTTGACAGCATATGCTAATGATTCTAGGTTCGTAGAACAAATTCAACTCTCAGAAATTGTGAATGAATTCATATATGAAAGCTGCTCTTTGAAACAGGCGTCTCCAGAGAGTTCGAACTTTCCTTGTGTCATCATCATGTGGTTCAAGTGCCAGCAAACTGTGGCCTACAGGCCAAATCCTGTTTTTTTCAGTAAAGCCTAAAATAGTGACTATCTGGCCTCTTACAGGAAAACTTTGCCAACCTCTGATCTAGTTCAACACGTGGAGTAAAAGCTGCCACCCCCAACTACCCCATCTATTCCTCAGTCTCTACCCCATCTCTGTCATCAGTTACCTAAATCGCTTACCAGCCTCAATACTCTTCACTTGGGCTAATTACCACTTATGACATCAGACCTACAATTTCACCTCTGACATACGGGTGCTTCGTCTGCACAAAGCGGGATGTAATACAGTTTTTGGTGTTAAGCGTTGCACCAAGTGAGTTTACCTCTATAAAGCACCTAGCCCGATAGCTGGCAGTTAGCAGACCCTCAATCTGTATTTCCCTTCCTTCTTTCTACCTCTTCCCCAACGAGTGTGACCATTTATCCATGCAAGAAAACATTTAATGGCCCCAGGATGCGCAGGAGTAGTGACTTGGCAATCAGACCGCCTGGGTTTAAATCACTGCTCTGCCCCTTACCAGTGACGTGACCTTGATCCAAATGCTTAATCTCATTAAACCTTCTCCCAAAACAGTGACGATAATAGTATCTATTTCCTAGTAATATTGTGACTATTCAGTGAATAGTGCATGTTAAGTGCTTAGCAGAATGTCTTGCACTCAGTATGTACTAACTAAACGGTCCCATGCATTACTTTCATCATCAGTGGAATCATCATTATTTTATTACTGAGGTGCAAACTGTTGGTGAGGACCGTGGCTTTCATCAGCTCCGCCCACATTTATCAGCCTCACCTTTGCCACTGAGCTCCACTGTCACAAAGAAAACAGGTGTCCTCCTGGGGGCAATAAATTCAGAGTGTCACCTTCTGTAATGTGGCATCACTAAAAATAAAGGGAAAGCAGCGGAGAGGCTGGATTTGCACATTTCTTTTAGATCCACTGCTGGGTTGCCTTCACAGCCCTTGCATCCTCTACCAGTCTCCTCTGCCTTAGCTGTGCACGTGTGGCTTTACTGCCCTTCCCAGCCCCCTGGGGGGCTGCTGGAGTGGGGAGAGGACACTGCTCAGATGGAGCCACCCAAGTCACGTTCAGTCATTCCTTTGTTCTTGCATTTATTTCCTCACTCAACATTTATTTTACTCTTCTGTGCACAGAGATATCAAGAGAGATTAGTACTTAGCTCCGCCATTAAAGAGCCCAGCATCTTGGGCCTTGATTTTGAGGATGTGTTGGAGAGGCAAGAACTCGGGGGAAAAAACTGGGAAAGCGGGAAGTTTTAAAGTAATCTGAGTGAAAGATGGTGAGTGGATTAACAGGGTGATGGAGCAGAGAGGGGTCCTAGGCTAGGAGGAAGCTCTCGTCAGTAGGAAGTTTCTAAGCTTGTTTTCGGTGGGTCCCTTCTAAACATGACTCCTTGCCTATAAATCCCCCTTGCTCGGGGATCATTCTGCAGGGGTTGTCAGGCCCAGCCTCCCCTTGGCAGTGCTCTCCCCCGCGCGCTGCAGCTGTGGTTGAGCAGAGGGCAGGCTGGAGTCACTACGATGAGAGTGAGTATCCCTTGCTGCCCTGCAATCCGTGAGCAGACACAGCCCAGGAACAACTGCTTTCTGCGTTCAGCACGTGCTGAACAAAGGCTGTTGGCTGACTTACCCCCCAGACCCAGGAAAGACAAGGTGCATGGTGACTCTAGGAAGCAGCGCCACCACCCTTCAGCCTTGTGCCCTAGGGGGTCCAGGGGACCATAACTCAAGCCCTTTATGGAACAGTGGGTCCCACTGTGGTGGGAAGTGCCCGGCAGCTGTGCCTTTCTTGTCAAACACTGGCCTGGGCGGGCCAAAAATAGCCCATCCTGGGACCAGCGTGTGTCCAGGAAGCGGTGCGAGTGGGTTGCCTCCCACCCCGGAGGGCGAGCCAGCATTCCTCACCCCAGGCAGCCCGGGAGGGTCGAGACCAGGGCTGGGGCGGGATGATTGGGATGCCGGAGTTCCTGTCGCCCTGGCCTGGCCTGCCCTGCACTCCCAGCTCCGTCCTCCCACTCCTCCCACTCCTCCCGCTGCTTCGTGCTAGAGCTCGCCTCTCAACACCCTGCTCTGCTCAGAAAGCCCCACGGGATGCCATCACCAACCAAAGCGAAGCGTGCCTCAGCCTGTGACACCCCTTGGAATGTGCCGGATTCTCTCATATCCCCTCTGACCGCCCCCCCACCCTACCCGCACCCCCGTGCCCTTTAGGTTCCACCCAAAGCAGACTCCTTGGTGTTTCCCAAACACGCCCACGTTCTTACCTCGTGACTTTGCTCGGTGGTTCCCCGCTGTGAATGCTTCCTACCTGTGGACATTCTACAGGACCTTCAGGGACCACCAGCTCAAGGGCCAGGTCCTCCCCATGTAAGGCCATCATAGGATGTATCGTTCACCCTGGACTCTCTTGGAGCAAAACTCCCAAACCAGAACTGTCTGGGCACACTGGGTTGTGAGGTCACCTTATTCAAGAAGCTTTTGTGAAAAGGAATGGGCCCCTCCCTTTTCTAGTTCCCTCAGTTCTTTCTTGGTAAAACTCTTGGAATAGATCCCAGGGTGCTGCAGAATATGGACATCGGTGTAACATTCAGTTCCTGCCCTGGGGTCTAATCTCCCTGAGGGCTGCCCTTCCATGCGCCACCCGCCTCCCCCGGCACCCAGCACGGCCTTTTGCCTAAAGATGGTGCTCATTTCCACTCACAGAATCTGCCTGTTGGGGAACGTGTTTGGATGTTGCGTGCCAGGCACAGAGGTGCATGCTCTACGTGCGTTCCTCGGCACCCCAGCACTGCTTGGGCAGCTTACCCACATCAACACCAGAGCGGACGAGCCTCCGCCCCAAAGCCCTTGCACGCCAGCTGCAGACCCTGTTTAGCCGGCAGGCCAGGCTCTCCCGACTTCAGGCAGCTGCCAAAGGAGATCCTGTGAAATCTGTGGCAGGAACAGTTGATGGTTCCCAGAAAAGGACCACCTACGGGTCATGCCAACCACACGTTCCTTGAGACGGGAAATGTGGTGTGGCTTCTTGTTTTGCATTATTAGATCACTTAGCGATCAGAGCAAGGCCCCCAGCTCTCTCTAAGGTAATTTAGCCCACATGCAGGAGTGCTTGTTGAACTAATTTCACAGTCTGGCCTTGGCTTTGAGGGGCAGGCTCTATGAGAAATAGTTGTAGGAAAGATACTTCTACACTTTAAGAGCCCTGTTGAAGTTTTCTTTAAGAGGTCATGAGATTAATCCCACCTAGAGGAATAAGTCCCAAACTGTTTTTCCTTTTTTTAGCTAGGGAATCCTTTGTTCAAACAAAATCTTAGGCGGACGTCCAAAATGGAAAATGACAAAGTAGAGCTTCTTCTTGGTGAAGGGGACTGTGGAGCCTCAAGTTCTGTGCACCCACCAGTCGGCTTCCTCTAGTGAGTATCTGAGAAAACAGCATTTAGGGAGGAAGACCCGTGACTTGGGTTGCTGACGTGGGAAGCACAGGATAAACGTGGCAAAAGGACAGGTGTTGCCCACCAGCCTTGCAGGTGTGCAGTGAATGCTGGTTGGCAGGGGCTTCGCAGAATCACACAGCTCGATCATGAAAGGAAACCCATGAGTCCCAAGGCCAGGCTCTCCGCACCACACCGAACAGCGGGGAGAGAAACCCGTGCAGGTGTGACTTACCTGCATCAGCCACATCCCAGGAATTGCAGGGCTCCTTCCCTTCCCAGAATGGCATCCCCGCTTGAGTCTATGGGAACAGCAGCAAGAGACAGGCTCCATCCAAAGTGGGCTGTCCTCTCCATATATCCCCTGACTTACTTCCCCTAGGCCAGGGGTGGGGCTAGTTAGAAGTAGCAGTCACGGTTTAACAAGTTAAGGTTTTGCCGTAGCAAAACCGACTTTTTGCCATAGCAATCGATAACTGAGCAGACATAGTCCTGTGTGCTGTGCGTTTCATTTCATTTTTACAACATTCCCATTTCATAAACGTCATCTGGTTAAGAATTTTAATAACAAGGCCCGGGTGCATTTCCCCCATATTTTTCTTGAAGCATGGCCCTGAGAGTCATCGGGCAGGAGGAGGGTGCTGCTGATTTCTAGAGACATCCTCAGGATGCCCGTACCCCTCATCCTCATCCTTTGTCTGCTCTAATGGGCGAAGTGCCCCAGCAGAGCCAGCCTAGCTGGTTTCTCTCCAATTCCAGCTTAATCTTTAATTGACTCCCCTGGACAGACTGAGAGCTGAAACCCATCAAGGAGGAAACACGAGGCTGAATTTCCCCCCAAGTGTTCAGCACACTTTTGAAAGTAAATTACTTATTTCCTTCTCGAGGCGGTAAAAGCAGGTTTGTTTGGCTGTGGCATGGGGAGGCCGTGGGGACCGTAACTTGGTGAAAATCAAGGCTTGATATTTGTGACCAAAAGCAGTAAAATAGTATTGATGGATGGAAGTGTGAGATCAACATGAAATTTGCCATGGGAGCAGAAACAGGGTGGAGGGCAGTTGGAATTCACCAACATGTGTACAGATCTCTGATTGCAGAAGTCCTGTTGGAAGATACTTAACCAGTGGTACATTCCTGAAACCTAACAGCGCTCTAATTTGGGTCTAGATGCTGCCATGTGTTGTAGAGTGAATCTGTCTATGGTAACTAGGCTCATCAGTCAGGGAGGAAAATGAAGACGGTTGCTATGGAAGAGGTGAGATGCTTGTGAGGGTAGATGTGGTTCCCACTCACGTGGTTTTCCAGTTCAGTATCTGCACCTCTGACCCTCTCCCAACCAAACAAGGAATCTGTTTATCCAGACTGGGGGCTGCAGGGTCAGATTTGCACTCGGTCGTCCCCCCTGAAAGGAGGGATTTGCGCCTTCATTTCTGCTTGCTTGCCTGGCTCGGCCGTGAGCTGCAGGGCTACCCAATTTGTTGACTTTTCTCAAGGGGCAGTGGTGGGAACCCAGCACTGAGACCTAAATCCTCTTTCCAGACTATTTCTGAAGCTTCAAAGAGAGATAAAGGTCTATTTGATAACCTCCCTCTTCAGCTATGTTTTCATAAGTAAAGGAAAAATGAAGACTTAAAGCAGATTTCCTGGAGGATTCAACTTTCCTTCTTATTGGAGATTTAAGAATAATTTTAAAAGTGCAAAATTTCCACAAAGTCTGGATACCTCGGTGCCTTTTTCCTGAGAGATATGATGGTATGTTTATGTGAATGCATCTAGATAAGAGGTTCCAAATGGTTTTGCTTAAACCCCATCAGTGAAAGTTTCTGTAAGTATCAATGCTATTATTTATATATAAATTATGTACTTGTATTACTTTGTTCGTATAAAATGTAAGTTATAGAACAAGCCAACGCATACGTAAAAAGAGGAGACAAACATGAAATAAACAGTATTTTTAAATGTCGTCTAGCTAATCCTGATGGTTTCATACTATCAGCTGATATCGCAAGACAAAAATAGAGTGATGTTTGTTGTAAATGATTTTGAGTATAAATCGATATTTCAAATTATTTTCTACATAATTTCCCATTTTTTCCCATTGTTTTTGTCATTGTTTTTAACCTTGTACTATGGCTCACAAAAGTTTTTATTAGGGAAATATGAGGCCCTGCCTTTTTTTTTTTTTTTTTTTGGCATTTACTTGTGTTTGTATCATTGATGTTATCTTCAACCCATATTTTCTCTACAGGAATCTTTTTTTTTTTAAGTGAACTTTTAATTTTTTTTTTTAATGAATTTATTTATTTACTTTTGGCTGCATTGAGTCTTTGTTGCTGTGCACGGGCTTTCTCTAGTTGCTGTGAGCAGGGGCTTCTCATTGCAGTGGCTTCTCTTGTTGCAGAGCACAGGTTCTTAGGCGCGTGGGCTCTAGGCGCGTGGGCTCTAGGCGCACAGGCTTCAGTAGTTGTGGAACACGGGCTCAGTAGTTGTGGCTCGCGGGCTTTAGAGCGCAGGCTCAGTAGTTGTGGCGCACGGGCTTAGTTGCTCCATGGCATGGGGGATCTTCCTGGACCAGGGCTCGAGCCCGTGTCCCCTGCATTGGCAGGCGGATTCTTAACCACTGCGCCACCAGGGAAGCTGAACTTCTAATTCTTAATTTAAGTATATCATACATAGAGAAAAACACTCAGGTTATAAGTGTACGGCTTGATGAATTTTCCCAAAATGTACATACCACATTCCCACTGCCCAGATCAGGAAATGGAATATTCCAGAAGCCCCCATGATGGCTCCCCAGTCCTCTCACCCACTTTTCCCCAAAGTAATCAATCTCCTGACATCTGTTAATGTATATAACCTTTACTGGTCTTTGAGCTTTATATTCAGTTGACCCTTGAACAACGTGGGTTTGAATTGCATGGGTGCACTTATACGTGGATATTTTTCAATAGTATATACTACAGTACTGTATGGTTGGTTGAATCTGTGGATACAGAGTATCCGCTAAGAGACTCTAAGTATACTAGGATCAACTTCCACGTTGTTCAAGTTGTTGAAGGGTCACCTTGAAATGATACTGTATGTAGTCTATTGTGCGTGGCTTCTTCCGCTCTGCATTGTTGGGTGTGGTGGTAGGGAGTTCATTCTACTGCAGCAGACCACCCCATGGTATGACGGTTACCACCATTTCATCATCCACTCCATCCACTCTGCTGTTGGTGGACATGTGTGCAGTGTCCAGTTTGGGGCTGTCATGAGTACTGCCTCTGTGGGCATTATCATGCTTAAGTTTTGGTGAAGGTATGCATGTGTTTCTGTTGGATGTGTACCTTGGGGTGGAATTCCTGGGTCATAAGTATCTTCATCTTTAGTAGATCCTGCACAAAGGTTTTCCAGAGTGGTTGGACCAATTACATTTCCAAGTGAGCAGGGGATGAGGAGCATTTTCCCATCTTTACAAACCCTTCATATTATTGTCTTTTTAAAAATTTTTATTTTTTATACAATTTTTAAAGGTTACTTTCCATTAACAGTCATTGCAGAATATTGGCTGTATTCCTATGCCATACAGTACATCCTTGAGCCTATCTTACACCCAACAGTTTGTGCCTCCCACTCCCCCCGAGATTGCCCCCTCCTCCCCACTGGTAACCACTCGTTTGTTCTCTATATCTGTGAGTCTGCTTCTTTTTTGTTATATTCACTAGTTTGTTGTATTTTTTAGGTTCCACATATAAGTGATATCATACAGTATTTGTCTTTCTCTGTCTGACTTGTTTCACTTAACATAATACCTTCCAAGTCCATCCATGTTGCTGTGTGTATATATATATGTGTGTGTGCGTATATATATATATATATATATATGTGTATATATATATATATATATATATATATATGCCACATCTTCTTTTGTCTTTTTAACTTGCACTGTTCTGGTGAAGCACAGTCCTTTGGTCAGACAAGGGGTCCCCTAGCCCCTGGGCTTTTAAAGGCTCCTCTCCAGTGCTCCTCAGAAGGCCGAGGGCTTGAGAGGGTTACTCCCTGGAGTTCTAGTTACTAGGGGCCCTGGAGTCCCCTGTGCCAAGGACCACGGGACCACCTCCAGGGCCTGCATGTCCTGCAGAGAGTGACCCAAGGTGTGGCCAGGAGATGCTCTTGGCTGTGGTGGGATGGAAGGGGGAGTGAGTGCATGGAGCTTGCACCTGTGGGCTCCTGGGTCTCTGTGCACACGTGAGAGAATGGAGCCCAGGGTGGGAGGAGGAGGACCACCAGGACCACGAGCCAGCTCTCCCCCCTCATAACCAGCTCCCCGTGCTGCCAAGGCTGAGAATTCCAAGTTCGGACCTGGTCTTCCAAGTTCAGGTTCCTTTGAGGAGTGTGGAAGGCCAAAGCCGGTGGAGGTGGCCGCTGGGAGCACCTGTGGGCAGAGGCTGCGTGGGGTAAGGGGGCCTCTCAGCTTCTGTGCTCCATCTTCACTGGGTGTCCAGGTCGGGGCTCGAGGGTGCGTGATGGCATGCAGGCAGCTGGGCCTTGGCCGGGAGATGTAGAGCCTCCCTGAGCCCCACAGTAAAGAGGACCAGAAAGTGGGCCTTTATCCTGTGGATTTCCAGAGCTTTCAGCATAGGAAGCTGAGGAAGCAGCTGAACACTGGCAGCGGTGTCCTGTCCCTCCCTCCCATCCTGCTGCGCCTCCTGAGCTGCGTCTTCCTAGAGCTGGGCAGTCCCGCAGAAATATTCATTGTGGGCCACAGGTGTAATATTACTTTTCTAGTGGGTGAACACATTTTTAAAAAAGAATATACAGAAACAGGTGAAATTAATTTTAATGTATTTTAACCCAGTATAGCCAAAATATTTTAATTTCAACAAGCGATCAACATATAACAGTTATTGACAAGATATTTACATTTTTTTTTTGTGCTAAGTGGTGAAATCCGCTGTGTAAATGTGCATGCGGCGTATCTCAGGTCAGACCAGTGGCTTTGTCTCCCCTACTAGATAGTGCAGCCCTGTGGTGGGAAGTGAAATTAATTTGGTTTTGAACTGTCCATATTATTTGATGTGAACTGTTGCTTCTATATAGTTTTAATTTTGTTGTTATAAAGGTGTATTTGTAAAATGAGGAGGCTAGGACATATTTAATTTAGCCATTTGTTAGCTTGATTTTAAACTTTTTAAAAAATTTATTTTATTGAAATATAGTTGATTTACAATGTTGTGTTAATTTCTGCTGTGCGGCAAAGTGATTCAGTTATACATATATATACATTCTTTTTCATGTTCTTTTCCATTATGGTTTGTAACGGGGTATTGCATATCCCTGTGCTATACAGTAGGACCTTGTTGTTTATCCATTCTAAATGTAATAGAGTGCATCTGCTAAACCCAAACTCCCAATCCATCCCTACCCCAATCCATGCCTACCCCACTCCTCCCTCCCCCTTGACAACAAGTCTATTCTCTATGTCTCTGAGTCTGTTAAATGTTTAACATTAAGGCATATGGTAAGTGTGTCTCCATTTGAACTTTTGCTCGTAGATGCCCCGGGTGGTGAATATAAAGAGTGAGGGTGGCTTGAGGCAGCCGTGGTCAGCTGAGGCAATCCAGCCCTGTCCATCTCCGTGTGTCCATTCCCAGACACAGGCAGGGACCATTTCTTATTCATCTATGGGGCCCCCAGCATCTAGTTCTTTGCTTTTTGCACGTAGATAGGTGCTTTATGAAGAAAGAGATTTAGATCTGCCTTATTCTTCCCCTGTATTCCTAGAGAGGCTAATGTATTACCTCGTTCATTCAGCGTGTGTTAATTGAGCACCCATTATGTGTTGGGTGCCTGGTGCTATTCTAGACGCTGAGGATACAGTGGTGAAAAGACAGCGTTCCTGTTCTCTTAGAATTTGTGTCATTGATGGGAAGCCTTCTTGGTTGTCGTTAGTAGTAATAATAATAGTGCCACGACCAGTAGTTGACATAGCTCAAATGACAATCTGACATGTGACTTACTGTGAAAGCACTCAGGAAAAAAATAGTAATTATCTTGAGCCTTAGAAGATATAATTAGTTAGCAGACACAACAGCTATCCAAAGCGTCTATTCGAGGTGTTCCGCTGGCCACACTTGGGGGATGTGAGGTTTGGCTGGAAGAGATTAAGGGGATCCGTTTAAGAACACTTGCCGTAAATCAAGTTTGGCCCATAAGCCTGTTTCTGGGCTGTTATCTATGACCTGACAAATAGTCGTTTCTCATTTACAGATGAGGGGTTTTCTGGGGGCTGATGGGAAGGAGATACAAATTAGAAAGATGGCATAGATCAGAAGTCTGGCATCCTCAGTCAAATGACGACTGAAAAAACTAAGTTAATAAATTCACATTGAAAAATATAGTATTTAAAAAATTAAAAATCAAGTAGCTGCAGAAACATTTTGTTCCATGGAATGGTTCAACGCAAGGAGTCAGAAGGAAGAGGAAACGTGGAGCTCAGTTAGGAAAATAGCGAGAGCCTTTCTGTCTATGCTGGTGGCTTTCAGAGGTGCCTGAAGTCAGAGTCACCTGGGGGACACATTACAACACATGTTGCTGGTCCCTACCCCCAGAGTTTGTAGTTTGTATGTCTGGGGCGGGGCCAGGAAATCTGCGTTTCTGACAGGTTCCCAGGTGGTACTGCTGCAGGTCCAGGAATCAGACTCTGCGTCTAGTCTATTTCATTTCATTATGGTTGTTAGACACACACACAGTGCTTCATGCTTCAGTTTCACGTGGTTAATGCAAGCTTGAGCCACACACCCTATAATGCAGAAAGAGGTAGAATTCTGTCTAATCATGGCTGCAACAAGAATTAGGGGAGAAACACAGTAACTTCTGTATATGTTTTCATTACTGCCTTAGGCTGACCTTGGTGTCTTTGACTAAGTCACCCAGTCTCTCTGTGTTTCCCTGTGGGGATATTAAAATTAGGCTCTCAGTAATCTGGCCCTTCCCTTCAGCTCAAATCCTGACACTGCCCTTCTGCAGAGGCTGCTGGAACCAGCACTCACGGTCTCCCAGACCCACCGTGTTGCTGTTCATCCAGCTGTGCCCTTGCATAAACTCCACCCCTGCGTTAACCCACTGCAAGGTTTTATTCTTCCTCAAGGACCTTGTGCAGTTGCCACCTCTGTCTTTCTTCATCCATGCTCTTTCTGTGCCTTATATGGACTCCTGCTACAGCACTTATTATATTATACTTTGTAATGTATATAGCCCGCTTACTTGGTGGGTGCTCTTCAGGGGCATCAGACATAGCTTCTTCAGTGTCATAACCCCCACTCCCAGACAACACGTAGCGACACACAGTAAATATTTATGGACTGCATGATTGGATGCTTTAGTGAAAGCATCCCAGATTTCTCAGGCTATAAAAATAAATAGAATGAAATCACAATCAATAAGTGGAATGCAGAGAGTTCAAATAACTGATATTTGGAAAAGAGTTGCAGAGTCATGGTGCAAATAAGATAATAATGAGAATTCCTGAGATTTGCATTATGTCGCTCTGCATCACAGTCAAGTCCGAATCTAACTCTGCTTATATTAATTGTTTCATGGAAGAACCAAAGTGTTATTTATCTACGAACAAAAAGCAATTTGCTGATACCAGCCCAGGGATATGAGTGAATATTACAAAATTGTTATCCATAAGCATCTGTAATCTTCTTTATATTTTGGTCACAATGATAGGTTATCAAATGAATCAGAGGACCAGTGTCTGAAGCCTCGGCTCTAACATAATCACTTGGGAAAATATTTGATGAGATAGTAAAAAGATTACGAGAGTGAAAATTTCTTCAAAAAAGTAGCTGCAGAATTGTAATCATCTAGAATATTTCAAAATCCACTATCAGAGGGTTCATGATCTCTGCTGTATATTTTCAATTATGGTGTTTATCACTTCTGTGCTACACATACAAGAATTTTAAAAAATCATGGGGGTGGGGAGGACAGAAATTTAAGCTGAAGGAAAGGGGGAGATTTTTTAGAGACAAGCACTGGTCAGGGGACTATTTACAGTGTTGGCAGGCAAAGGCAGAGTTTGTTTTGAAGAAATTGTGGTGTGCTAGAGTTCTGTGAAATTGCTTGGATAAGTTTTGCCTTCTTTTCTAATCCATTGCCTGAGATAAAGCAATAGCTTTTATTAAAAGAGGAGGATGGCAGGGGTATCATGGCTGTCTGTCCCAGGACTAGGCAAGGCAGTGCCTCCTATTGGCTGCCCCGCAGCAAGCTTGGTTTCCTGCACACCACTCTCTCCAGGTACCTCCCTCTTGACTCACCCATTCTTCTTGAACTCTTTTTTTGTTGTTGTTGTTTTTTGATTTAAACTTTTTTTTTATTACACATTAATTTTAACTGCTATGTTAATTTTTAAAGCTTTCTTGGTAAACAGCATGCCATACACAAATTTTCTTAATGATTTTCAGCTCTGAGAAGTACAGTGAGGTCATTTCACAAGTTAATTTTGTCTTTTGTTTCTTGTTTGTTTATTTTTCTTATTAGTTATCCATTTTATACACATCAGTGTATACATGTCAATCCCAATCTCCCAATTCATCACACCACCACCCCTCCCCCCGCCACTTTCCCCCCTTGGTGTCCATACGTTTGTTCTCTACATCTGTGTCTCAATTTCTTCTCTGCAAACCGGTTCATCTGTACCATTTTCTAGGTTCCACATATATGCATTAATATACGATATTTGTTTTTCTCTTTCTGACTTAACTTCACTCTGTATGACAGTCTCTAGATGCAAATGACCCAATTTCATTCCTTTTTATGGCTGAGTAATATTCCATTGTGTATATGTACCACATCTTCTTTATCCATTTGTCTGTCGATGGGGATTTAGGTTGCTTCCATGTCCTGGCTATTGTAAATAGTGCTGCAATGAACATTGGGGTGCATGTGTCTTTTTGAATTATGGTTTTCTCAGGGTATATGCCCAGTAGTGGGATTGCTGGGTCATATGGTAATTCTATTTTTACTTCTTTAAGGAACATCCATACTGTTCTCCATAGTGACTGTATCAATTTACATTCCCACCAACAGTGCAAGAGGGTTCCCTTTTCTCCACACCCTCTACAGCATTTGTTGTTTGTAGATTTTCTGATGATGCCCATTCTAACTGGTGTGAGTGATACCTTATTGTAGCTTTGATTTGCATTTCTCTAATAATTAGTGATGTGGAGCAGCTTTTCATGTGCTTCTTGGCCATCTGTATGTCTTCTTTGGAGAAATGTTTATTTAGGTCTTCTGCCCATTTTTGGATTGGGTTGTTTGTTTTTTTAATATTGAGCTGCATGAGCTGTTTATATATTTGGGAGATTAATTGTTTGTGCAATGATTCATTTGCAAATATTTTCTCCCATTCTGAGGGTTTTCTTTTCGTCTTGCTTATGGTTTCCTTTGCTATGCAAAAACTTTTAAGTTTCATTAGGTCCCATTTGTTTATTTTGTTTTTATTTCCATTACTCTAGGAGGTGGATCAAAAAATATCTTGCTGTGATTTATGTCAAAGAGTGTTCTTCCTATGTGTTCCTCTAAGAGTTTTATAGTGCCAGGTCTTACATTTAGGTCTCTAATCCATTTTGAGTTTATTTTTGTGTATGGTGTTAGGGAGTGTTCTAATTTCATTCTTTTACATGTAGCTGTCCAGTTTTCCCAGCACCACTTTCTGAAGAGGCTGTCTTTTCTCCATTGTATATCCTTGCCTCCTTTGTCATAGATTTGTTGACTATAGGTACGTGGGTTTATCTCTGGGCTTTCTATCCTGTTCCATTGATCTATATTTCTGTTTTTGAGCCAGTACCATATCCTCTTGGTTACTGTAGCTTTGTAGTCTAGTCTGAAGTCAGGGAGTCTGATTCCTCCAGCTCCGTTTTTTCCCCTCAAGACTGCTTTGGCTATTCGGGGTCTTTTGTGTCTCCATACACATTTTAAGATTTTTTGTTCTAGTTCTGTAAAAAATGCCATTGGTAATTTGATAGGGATTGCATTGAATCTGTAGATTGCTTTGGGTAGTACAGTCATTTTCACAGTATTGATTCTTCCAATCCAAGAATATGGTATATCTCTCCATCTGTTGGTATCATCGTTAATGATACATAGGTTTATTCCTAGGTATTTTATTCTTTTTGTTGCAGTGGTAAATGGGAGTGTTTCTTTAATTTCTCTTTCAGATTTTTCATCATTAGTGTATAGGAATGCAAGAGATTTCTGTGCATTAATTTTGTATCCTGCAACTTACCAAATTCATTGATTAGCTCTAGTAGTTTTCTGGCGGCATCTTTAGGATTCTCTATGTATGGTATCATGTCATCTGCAAACAGTGACAGTTTTATTTCTTCTTTTCCAACTTGTATTCCTTTTATTTCTTTTTCTTCTCCGATTGCCGTGGCTAGGACTTGCAAAACTATGTTGAATAATAGTGGTGAGAGTGGACATCCTTGTCTCATTCCTGATCTTAGAGGAAATGCTTTCAGGTTTTCATCATTGAGAATGATGTTTGCTGTGAGTTTGTCATATATGGCCTTTATTATGTTGAAGTAGGTTCCCTCTATGCCCACTTTCTGGAGAGTTTTTATCATAAATTGGTGTTGAATTTTGTCAAAAGCTTTTTCTGCATCTATTGAGGTGATCATATGGTTTTTATTCTTCAATTTGTTAATATGGTGTATCACATTAATTGATTTGCGCATATTGAAGAATCCTTGCATCTCTGGGATAAATCCCACTTGATCATGGTGTATGATCCTTTTAATGTGTTGTTGGATTCTGTTTGCTAGTATTTTGTTGAGGATTTTTGCATCTCTATTCATCAGTGATATTGGTCTGTAATTTTCTTTTTTTGTAGTGTCTTTGTCTGGTTTTGGTATCAGGGTGATGGTGGCCTCACAGAATGAGTTTGGGAGTGTTCCTTCCTCTGCAGTTTTTTGGAAGAGTTTGAGAAGGATTGGTGTCAGCTCTTCTCTAAATGTTTGATAGAATTCACCTGTGAAGCCATCTGGTCCTGGACTTTTGTTTGTTGGAAGGTTTTTAATCACAGTTTCAATTTGATTACTTGTGATTGGTCTGTTCATATTATCTGTTTCTTCCTGGTTCAGTCTTGGAAGGTTATACCTTTCTAAGAATTTGTCCATTTCTTCCAGGTTGTCCATTTTATTGGCATGGAGTTGCTTGTAGTATTCTCTTATGATGCTTTGTATTTCTGCGGTTTCTGTTGTAACTTCTCCTTTTTCATTTCTAATTTTATTGATTTGAGTCCTCTCCCTCTTTTTCTTGATGAGTCTGGCTAATGGTTTATCAATTTTGTTTATCTTCTCAAAGAACCAGCTTTTAGTTTTATTGATCTCTGCTATTGTTTTCTTTGTTTCTATTTCATTTATGTCTGCTCTGATCTTTATGATTTCTTTCCTTCTGCTAACTTTGGGTTTTGTTTGTTCTTCTTTCTCTAGTTCTTTTAGGTGTAATGCTAGATTGTTTATTTGAGATTTTTCTTGTTTTTTGAGGTAGGCTTGTATAGCTGTAAACTTCCCTCTTAGAACTGCTTTTGCTGCATCCCAAAGGTTTTGGATCGTCGTGTTTTCATTGTCATTTGTCTCTAGGTATTTTTTGATTTCCTCTTTGATTTCTTCAGTGATCTCTTGGTTATTTAGTAATGTATTGTTTGGCCTCCATGTGTTTGTGTTTTTCACGTTTTTTTCCCTTTAATTGATTTCTAATCTCATAGTGTTGCGGTCAGAAAAGATGCTTGATATGATTTCAACTTTCTTAAATTTACTGAGGCTTGATTTGTGACCCAAGATGTGATCTGTCCTGGAGAATGTTCCATGCACACTTGAGAAGAAAGTGTAATCTGCTGTTTTTGGATGGAATGTCCTATAAATAGCAATTAAATCTATCTGGTCTATTGTGTCATTTAAAGCTGGTGTTTCCTTATTTATTTTCATTTTGGATGATCTTTCCATTGGTGTAAGTGAGGTGTTAAAGTCCCCCACTATTATTGTGTTACTGTCGATTTCCTCTTTTAGAGCTGTTAGCAGTTGCCTTACGTATTGAGGTGCTCCTATGTTGGGTGCATATATGTTTATCATTGTTATATCTTCTTCTTGGATTGATCCCTTGATCATTATGTAGTGTTCTTCCTTGTCTCTTGTAACATTCTTTATTTTAAAGTCTATTTTATCTGATATGAGTATAGCTACTGCAGCTTTCTTTTGATTTCCATTTGCATGGAATATCTTTTCCATCCCCTCACTTTCAGTCTGTATGTGTCCCTAGGTCTGAAGTGGGTCTCTTGTAGACAGCATATATATGGGTCTTGGTTTTGTATCCATTCAGCAAGCCTGTGTCTTTTGGTTGGAACATTTAGTCCATTCACATTTAAGGTAATTATTGATATGTATGTTCCTGTTGCCATCTTCTTAATTTTGGGGGTTTGTTTTTGTAGGTCCTTTTCTTCTCTTGTGTTTCCCACTTAGAGAAGTTCATTTAGCATTTATTGTAGAGCTGGTTTGGTGGTGCTGTATTCTCTTAGCTTTTGCTTGTCTGAAAAGCTTTTGATTTCTCCATGGAATCTGAATGAGATCCTTGCCGGGTAGAGTAATCTTGGTTGTACGTTCTTCCCTTTCATCACTTTAAGTATATCATGCCACTCCCTTCCTGCTTGTAGAGTTTCTGCTGAGAAATCAGCTGTTAACCTTATGGGAGTTCCCTTGTATGTTATTTGTTGTTTTTCCCTTGCTGCTTTCAATAATTTTTCTTTGTCTTTAATTCTTCCCAATTTGATTACTATGTGTCTCAGCATGTTTCTCCTTAGGTTTATCCTGTATGGGACCCTCTGCACTTCCTGGACTTGGGTAACTATTTCCTTTCCCATGTTAGGGAAGTTTTCCACTATCATCTCTTCAAATATTTTCTCTGCTCCTTTCTCTCTCTCTTCTCCTTCTGGAACCCCTGTAATGCGAATGTTGTTGCGTTTAATGTTGTCCCAGAGGTCTCTTAGGCTGTCTTCATTTCTTTTCATTCTTTTTTCTTTATTCTCTTCCGCAGCAGTGAATTCCACCATTCTGTCTTCCAGGTCAGTTATCCGTTCTTCTGCCTCAGTTATTCTGCTATTGATTCCTTCTAGTGTATTTTTCATTTCAGTTATTGTATTGTTCATCTCTGTTTGTTCTTTAATTCTTCTAGATCTTTGTTAAACATTTCTTGCATCGTCTCGATCTTTGCTTCCATTCTTTTTCCGAGGTCCTGGATTATCTTCACTATCATTATTCTGAATTCTTTTTCTGGAAGGTTGCCTATCTCCACTTCATTTAGTTGTTTTTCTGGGGTTTTATCTTGTTCCTTCATCTGGTACATAGCCCTCTGCGTTTTCATCTTGTCTATCTCTCTGTGAATGTGGTTATTGTTCCACAGGCTGCAGGATTGTAGTTCTTCTTGCTTCTGCTGTCTGCCCTCTGGTGGATGAGGCTATGTAAGAGGCTTGTGCAAGCTTCCTGATGGGAAGGAATGGTGGTGGGTAGAGCTGGGTGTTGCTCTGGTGGGAAGAACTCAGTAAAACTTTAATCCTGTTTGCTGATGGGTGGGGCTGGGTTCCCTTCCTCTTGGTTGTTTGGCTTGAGGTGACCAAACACTGGAGCCTACCTAGGTTCTTTGGTGGGGCTAATGGTGGACTCTGGGAGGGCTCACGCCAAGGAGTACTTCCCAGAACTTCCACTGCCAGTGTCCTTGTCCCTTGGTGAGCCACAGCTGCCCCTCGCCTCCGCAGGAGACCCTCCAACACCAGCAGGTAGGTCGGGTTCAGTCTCCTATGGGGTCACTGCTCCTTCCCCTGGGTCCTGATGTGCACACTACTTTGTGTGTGCCCTCCAAGAATGGAGTCTCTGTTTTGTCCAGTCCTGTCGAAGCCCTGCAATCAAATCCCACTAGCCTTCAAAGTCTGATTCTCTAGGAATTCCTCCTTCCGTTGCCAGGTCCCCAGGTTGGGAAGCCTGATGTGTGGCTCAGAACCTTCACTCCAGTGGGTGGACTTCTGTGGTATAAGTGTTCTCCAGTTTGTGAGTCACCCACCCAGCAGTTATGGGATTTGATTTTGTTGTGATAGCGCCCCTCCTACAGTCTCATTGTGGCTTCTCCTTTGTCTTTGCCTGTGGGGTATCTTTTTTGGTGAGTTCCAGTGTCTTCCTGTCGATGATTGTTCAGCAGTTAGTTGTGATTCTGGAGTTCTCGAAAGAGGGAGTGAGAGCATGTCCTTCTACTCCGCCATCTTGAACCAATCTGCCTCTTCTTAAACTCTTGAGCCGATTTTAATTCATCTTTCTTCCTCTTGCCTCTGGGTGTCCCTAAGGCACTGTTCTTACCTCTGGCTCTTTCCTATATATATATATACAGTTATGTGTTTCCAAATGTCCCTGGGACATCTCCATTTGGATGTCCATCCTCAAAAGAAAAGAAAAAGATCCCTCAACTAAACACATATGCTTAAACCCACCTCTCTTTCTAGATCTTTTCTCTTAAGCAGACATGCCTTGACCAGTCCCTCCCCACTGCTTTTGCTCTTGCCTGAAATGCCTCCCAACCCCAGTCTGGAATGGGGCTCTCAAATACAGGTTTCTTCCTGCCTGTAGAAACCAGGAAGGGAATTTGAGTGTGTGATGCTGGCAGGGGTGGGGTGAGAAATGGCAGCTGACATTCATTTCAGTGTTGGGGAGCAATAGGGCCTGGTGGGGACAGTGGAGCAGTGGAGGGCAGGTGCCCTGGCCAAAGCGGGACTGCTCCTGGCCATCCTTGCCATCTAAGAATGTGCCATCTTGGACCCAGTGTTACCAGATTTCTTTGTTTTTAGAGAGAATGCAGAGTCCATTTCTTTGTTTTGAATCACCTGATTTTATAAATGATAGCAATTGTTTGAAATTAAAAGCATCCTTGGGATTGACATGTACACACTGCTATATTTAAAATATATAACCAACTGTATAGCTCAATATTTATAATATTTATAATATTTAAAATATATATTTTAAAATATATATTGAGAGAACATTCTCTCAATACTCTGTAATAAGCTAAATGGGAAAAGAATTTGAAAAAGAATAGATACATGTATATGTATAACTGAATCACTTTGCTGTACACCTAAAATTAACATTGTTAATCAACTATACTCCAATATAAAATAAAAATAAAATAAAATAAAATAAAATAAAATCATCCTTTGACCTAACATCGTATAGCTCATACAAACTGTGTCTGTTAGTCCTGTGTGGACCTTAGCTGCCAGTTTGCAATCTCTAATTTAGAGATACCCAGTGCCGTCCGGTAAACAGATGCAAACCATATGCAGCGTCTAAAATTGTCTGGGAGTCACATTTTAAAAAGTAAAAAGGGTTCAACATCACTAATTATTAGAGAAATGCAAATTAAAACTACAATGAGGTATCACCTCACACCAGTTAGAATGGGCATCATCAGAAAATCTACAGATAACAAATGCTGGCGAGGGTGTGGAGAAAAGGGAACCCTCTTGCACTGTTGGTGGGAATGTAAATTGATACAGCCACTATGGAGAACAGTATGGAGGTTCCTTATAAAACTAAAAATAGAATTACCATGTGACCCAGCAATCCCACTACTCGGCATATACCCAAAGAAAACCATAATTCAGAAAGACCCATGCACCCCAATATTCATTGCAGCACTATTTACAATAGCGAGGACATGGAAGCAACATAAATGTCCATCGACAGACGAATGGATAAAGAAGATGTGGCACATATATACAATGGAATATTACTCAGCCATAAAAAGGAATGAAATTGTGTCATTTGTAGAGACGTGGATGGACCTAGAGACTGTCATACAGAGTAAAGTAAGTCAGAAAGAGAGAAACAGATATCGTATATTAACGCATATATGTGGAATCTAGAAAAATGGTACAGATGAACCGGTTTGCAGGGCAGAGATAGAGGCACAGATGTAGAGAACAAACATATGGACACCAAGGGGGGAAGCAGAGGTGGGGGGGTGGGGTGGTGGTGAGATGAATTGGGAGATTGGGATTGACATGTATACACTAACATGTATAAAATAGATAAATAATAAGAATCTGCTGTATAAAAATAAATAAATAAATAATTTTTTAAAAGTAAAAAGGAACAGGGGCAATTAATTTTAATAATATATTTCATTTCACCCAATGTTTCTAAAATATTTCAACATGGAATTAATAGAGAAAAATTACTAGTGAGATACTTCCATTCTGTTTTTGCACACTAAGTCTTTGAAGTCTGGTGTGTGCTTTACACACCTTTGGCCCATCTCAATCTGGATGAGCCCCATGTGGCTACTGGCTGCTCCATCGGTCATCAGCACTCTGATGATGAAGAACAAGAATTAATTATATGCACACCAAATCAGGCAACATTTTATTCATTACGCTTGCATAGAGCTAGGTAATTTGACTCTTGCATAAGCCAAGGTAGAAGATAGCGACTCTGAGAATGATGTGTCTAAAAATGACACAAAGAAGTGCATGGAAAAAAGTTCTGGGTGGCACCAGAGCAATCAGCTACAGACTTTCAAAAGCCCCTCAAGCATGACTGGTCAGAGTTTTTTATCAGACTTTTCTACTTGGAGCTCTACTTGTCTCACAGGAGTTCACAGCTGATGTTCTAATTCACACTATGAGGTGGGGTTACACTTTGCATTGTTACTATGCTGTTGCCCTTCTGAAATGTCAAGGTGAGCATTTGTCCTTAAGCATTTAATACAAACTGAATGTCATAGAAGCCAGTGTAAAATGGGGAAGAATGATCTGAATTCAGTGATGACGTTGTTATTCAATCAAGATTTAGCAAATATACTCACTGCCAAAAATGAGCATTTCCACCCAATATTTACCTAGTTTCACTGTATTTTCCTACTGGGGAGCAGAGCCCGGGAGCTGTTGTTAGCTTTAGTCTAGTGAAGATTGTGACCACCAGTGACCCTTTTCTTGATTCCCAGTTCCATGTTTTTTATGTTTTCTTATAACTCCATCCATGGTACATTCAAAAATATATTGAGGCTGCAAACATGAAGGTCATGCTGGTCAAACATGGGCATCTTCCAAGAGTAAGGTCTCAACAGTGTGGCACAGAGTGAAACATACTCTGGACATACTGTGCTCTCCCTAGGCCTCTATACTCCTAGTAAAGACCAAATTTGGTCATTTATGCTCCTTTGTTACTGGAGGGAACCAAGGACAGTATGAAAGCCTCTCAGGACGGTCAGCCACACCAGTTTGATCTGAGTGTAATGTCCTCAGATACGTTAGTATTGTAGGAGATTCTTACCATCAGTGCTTTCCAGGAGCGAATGGTTGCATCTCTGGTGAGTTAGGGCAGTGGCAAAAGTTGAGAATATCATTCTGGGTTGAACTGCCGACACTGTTGGGAAGGCCATCCTACGGCCGAGGGGGGCTACCATTACTGTGACATGTCCCCAGGTCTAAAATCCCTGGCATGGATCTGACGTTCTCACATTTTCTCAGCTGCTAAGAAGCAGGAGTCAGGGACCTTGAAGGGGACCCCAGACCCTCAGAGAGGTGGTGTTTCCCCTTCCTTAGGCACGCCGGCCCTCCCTGCTCCTGGGCTCTCTGGCTTCAGTGAGCAGCCTCTGGGTTTCAGCCAGGCTAATCTCTTGGGTACAGCTTTGGTGGGGAGAGAAGGAATCAGATAGTCTGCCTTTGTGCAGGGAGGAACTTTCCCACTATTGTCTGTGGACACATACTGGTCTCTGCAAGATCACATTAGTGCAGATGTGTCCACCAAGGCATACAATTTCAGTCAACTTTGTTTCGAGTCTTCTGAATTCTAGAGGAAGTATTCATAGTGATATATCGATCTTTGGTGAAGGAGAAAGTTACAGAGCACTTTGGGTTTGAGGTTACCGCTCCAAACACTTTTATAGGAAGATGAAATTTGAGAACTAACTTATAGAGATGATGATTTAGAGTAGAAATTGACAGCTAATAGTTCCTTCCTTAGAAATGGCTCAGCAAACGGGTAGTAAAACAACAGAGAACAAAAATGGAACTTGGCTGCATGACTTGGGCATTTCTTCTTTTCATTCATACATCCTTTCTTCTGATAAATGTGTAGTGATTATCTCACCAAATGCCAGGCATGTAGAATGCAAGATCCAAGGCCTTTCTTCATTTAACGGACCTGGTCCTATGGTAAGCAGCCTGCTAGTTTGGCCTCCAATAATCCTTGCCTCCTGGTATTCATACCCTCCCATGGTGAATAGTGCTGTAACCAATATGATGATGGGGAAGTGATGTGTGACTTCCAAGGCTAAGCCATAAAAGATATTGCTGCTTCCCCCTTGCTCTCTGGGATCACTTGCCCTGGGGCAAAGCTGGCCACATGTTGGGAGGACTCTCCCACATGGAGAACTGAGGCCTCCTGCCAGCTGCCAGCACCAACTTGCCAGCCATGTGAACGAGCCATCTTGGAAGCAGATCTGGCACATCCAGTCAAGCCTTTAGATGCCTTCAGCCCCAGCTGACGTCTTGATTAAAGCCTCACAAGAGACCGAAAGCCAGAACCACTCAAATTCCTGCACATTTAAAAAAAAAATTTTTATTGGAGTATAGTCGGTTTACAATGTTGTGTTAGTTTCAGGAGTACAGCAAAGTGAATCAGTTATACATATACATATATCCACCTTTTATTTTTAGATTTTTTTCCCACATAGGCCATTACAGAGTATTGAGTAGAGTTCCCTATGCTATACAGCATGTTCTTATTAGTTATCTATTTTATATATAGTAGAGTGTATATGTCAGTCCCAATCTCCCAATTTATCCCTCCCACCCTTATCCCCTGGTACCCATAAGTTTGTTTTCTACATCTGTGACTCTACTTCTGGTTTGTAAATAAGTTCATTTGTACCCTTTTGTTTTTTAGATTCCACATATAAGTGATATCATATGATATTTGTCTTTCTGTGTCTGACTTACTTCACTCAGTATGACAATTTCTGGGTCCATCCATGTTGCTGCAAATGACATTATTTTGTTCTTTTTTATGGCTGAGTAATAGCCCATTGTATATATGCCCTGTACTTGTATGAGATGATAAATGCTTATTACTGCTTTAAGCCTCTAGGTTTTGAGGCAATTTGCTATGCAGCAATAGAGAACTAATATATAGCCCACCTGTGCCAGACCTTTGCAAATATTAAACTGTTAACCCTCATAACAACCCTTTGAAGGAGGTACTGTTGCTGTTATACCCATTTGATACCTGTGGAAACTGAGGCCCAGAGATGACTTGCCCAAAGTCACAGAATTTTTGAAAGGCTGAACTGGGATTTGAATTAAGCAGTCTAGCCAGAGTCCATGTTCTCAACAAGTACTTTGTGTTGTCCTTTAAGAGGAACATGCTGTAGGACATCAGTTCTAAAATCAGGTGGTTGATGAAGGGCAGGGTTAAGAACTAGGAGAGGAGGGAATTGGATTCTGAACCCATCCACGATTGTGATGGGCTGGGGTTGGGGGAAGGGTCTTGCATAAATCCTTCTCTGAGCCTCTGTCCACTCAATTGTAAAGCTAAGATAATAGCAATTCTTATTTGGGGATTTTTTTAGGGTTAAATGAGATAAGGCATGAAAGGCCTGTAGCTGGGGGTGGGGGCACGGTCAGCACACCTGAGTTCCCTTCTCTTGCCCAGCACCTTTTGTTTGCTACTGCTGAAGGGGGACTCGTTCATCTGGAAGGGTCCTGCTCTCTGCCTCGGGTCCTGCAGCCATGCACTGTGCCTGGATACTCCCTGTTCTCTGAGCCCTGGTGTCCCAGCCCATGTGATCTCAGCTCTCTGAAGGAGACTCCCATTTGGGATGCTGCCCTGAATTCTCACATAGGAAAAGCCAACTTCCTGAGCATGCCCTGACCTTCATTGCTAGGATGCAGACTAACAACAGAAAACCATTTCCTGTGCTTAATTACATTATTCACAGCACTATGCAGAGTGCTGGAACCCCAACCACTAATTCACAAAGTATTTGGAAAGACAAAAATAAAACAAAGAAAGGAGAATGGCTTTGCTGGCTCTGTGAGTTGTACATTATGAAACCAGAGGTAATTCTTTGGGTGTGCAGTCATCCCTCGATATCCACAGGGGATTGGGTCCAGAACCCCCTATGGATACTAAATTCTGACGGTGCTCAAGTCCCTTAGATGACCCTCTGTATCCACGGTTCCACATCTGCAGATTCAACCATCAGCAGATTGTAAACATAGTACACAATCTATCCGCGGTTGGTTGAGGTTGGTTGAATCCACAGGTGTGGAATTGGCAGATACAGAGGACCCACTCTACTTGGAGATTTGGGGACAGTGCCACAAGCAGTGTAAAGTGCAGGGCGTGGAAGTCACACAGATGGGGTTTCTAATCCCAGTTCCATCACTTTCCGATATGAGACTTTGGACAAGTTATTTAACCTCCCCGAGGTTCGTTGAGTAGAAAAGGAGGATAATGATGCTGACCTCATTCATTCCTTGTTAGGATACCGTAGGATAATGTGGGTGCCCTGCATCAGGATGAGTTCCCTTCCTCCTCATAATGACCGTATTGGAGAGCTAGTGTCATAAACAACTAATGGTTAGGACTTAAAAGCTTACACAAGAATTCCCCCTCCCCCCAAAGGAAATTTAAGGATAATTTCAGACCAAAACAGTATTGAGGCATTCCAACAGGCAACCACAGAAGAGCTGCTGACCTGTGTGGTCCATGGAGGTACCTAGTGGGAGGTCAGACTTGGATGCATAGACCTAGCCTGGCTGGCGGACTAGAGATTTAGTCTTTTCAAGTCTGTTTCTGACCCTGGAGGAGAAAAGTAGTTATGCACCCTGACAGCTTTTCTTTAAAAATCTTGTACATCTCTTATATAAGGTAAGTGGGAAAAAAAGCTTTTCACAGAGTATAATATGCATTCATGATTAAAAACACAAAACAAGAAAAAACAAATCAGAAAAATCTGAACAATTTAGAAATAGAAGGGAACTTCCTTATTCTGATAAAAAAAAGTCTACCAAAAAAGCCCCCAAAAAACAAAAACACTATGGTGAGCATGATACTTCACTGTGAAACTTTAGGAATGATTTCAGGATGCTTTCATTTCTTCCATTCACTATCACACTGGATGTCCTAGCTACTTAATAAGACAAGAAAAAAAGGGGGTGTAAAATCAGGAAAGAACAAACAAAATTGCCCATATTCACAGATGATATGATTATCAACGTCAAAAAGGAAAATCTATAAACTATTAGTAAAAATTCAAGTTTGGTGGATACAAGATCTATGTACCAAAATCAATAGTGTTCCTATAGAGAAACAAAACCACGTGAAACGAAAAAGTTAAAAAAAAAAAAAAAAAAAAAAAAGAATGTTTACACCAGCAACAAAAACCATAAAGTATGTAAGGAAAAAGAAATTGAAAAAATAAGCAAGACCTTTATGGACAATATTATAAAACCCTATTGAAGGTATAAAAGAAGACTTTTAAACAAAGGGTAAAACATACCATGTTCATGGATAGAATGATTCAGTATCAAAAGATATTATTTCTCCCCAAATATAATCTGTAATTGCAATGCCATTGCAATAAAAAGAAAACAGGCGGTGTGTGCAAGTGTGTGTGTATAAATATATATATAACAATACAAGATACTCCTAAAATTCATGTAGAAAAGTAATTGACCAAGAATAATGAACATAGTTTTTTTTGTTTTGTTTTGTTTTTATAATTTATTTATTTTATTTATTTTATTTTTGGCTGTGTTGGGTCATCGTTGCTGCACGTGGGCTCTCTCTAGTTGCGGTGAGCGGGGGCTACTCTTCGTTGCGGAGTGCAGGCTTCTCATTGCGGTGGCCTCTCTTGTTGCAGAGCACGGGCTCCAGGCACGCAGGCTTCAGTAGCTGTGGCTCACGGGCTCAGTAGTTGTGGCTCGCGGGCTCTAGAGCACAGGCTCAGCAGTTGTGGCGCACAGGCCTAGTTGCTCCGCAGCATGCGGGATCCTCCCAGACCAGGGCTCGAACCCGTGTCCCCTGCATTGGCAGGCGGATTCTTAACCACTGCACCACCAGGGAAGCCTGAACATAGTTTTATATAAGGGGATTATATAGGAAGGGAAATTGCCCTAATAGTTATCTGGATTATAAATTGTAGTAATTTGGGTATGTGGCACTGGCACAGGGGTATAGAAATATATACCATTTAAACTGCCTGGTGTGACCAGAAGTCAGCGTATGCGTGTCTGGGCACGTAAATGAGAGCAGCGATGTTATAATAAGTGAGGAAAAACCATTTATTCAGTGAATGCCTAAACTGCCAGCAAACTAAAAGGAACAAAAAGAAAATAGATCCTTACTTCACACTTTATTAAAAAATTGATTACATTTTAATTAATTTAAAAAGATGATTAAAGCCCTAAATATGAAAAGCCCAAAATTTAGACCTTTTAGGAAGAAAAGAGCAAACCTTTAAAAAGAAATGGATTACATTAAAATTAAAACCTTATTAATAATAGGACACCATAAACTGAATTAAAAGGCATACTATAATAATAGTCTGCATAATCAGTCAGGGATTAATATCCAGAATATTTAAAGAGCTTCTACAAATCAGTAAGAAAAAAAGGCTATGCCACAGAGTAATGGGTACAGGATGGGAACAGGGAGAAATCAGAGGCAAGAAAACTGAATGGACAATAAGCATAAAAGATGGTCAAACTCACCAGTAGTCAGGGAAATGCAAATTAAAAACAACACAGTGAGGTATAATCCCACACTTCTCAGACTGGCAAAAATTAAAATCTGACAGCACCAAGAGTTAGCAAAAATGTGGAGATTTTCATACAGTGCTGCTGGGAATAAAAATTGGTAAAATCACTTTGGAGAGTAAGTGGCAGTTTCTACTACAAATCAGCAGTTCTACATTTACAGTACACTCCAGAGAAAATCCATCTACAGATAGGCTCCAGAGGAAATCCAGCATGTATGCCTGAGGAAACATATTTGTATAAGAGTGTTTGCTGTAGTGTTCTTTGTAAGAGTTAAAAACTGAGACCAATCAAATGTCCATCATTTAGGGAATGGATGAATAAAGTATTTTATATGTATAAGATCGAATACTCCATAGCAATTAAATGAATGGATTAGATAAATATGGATAGTTTACTGTTGAGTCAGAAAAGTTACAGTCAAGTAGTATTCCATTTATGTAAATTTTTAAAAATAGCACTTTTACATAGTTTATGGTAATACATAAGTACCAAAATATATAAAATCATGCATGGGAAAGACATGTAGAAGGTTAGAAGAGCAGTGTCCTCTGGGAAGGAAAGGTGGGAAAGTTGGGTTGAGCTGGAGTAAAAAGGAGGCTTCAACTCTGTAAAGTTTTATGTCTTTAAAAACAAAAATAGAATCAGAATGAAAAAGAGGGACCTGAAATCAGTAGTACAAAATGGTAACATTTGTTAGATCTAAGCTTGGTTACGGTTATTAAATTATTTGCTGTATTTGTATGTTTAAAATCCTTCTGGAAGCAATAGCCATCAGCACCTTTCAGATTTGCCCAAAGAAGCAATGTGGAAATGAGTCCCTTGCTGGTAGAGAGCATTCTCTATAGGTGTGTCCCTGCTTACAGGGAGGTGTTATGCATGGGTGCCTGTTCCCACATGTATACAGGCTTGTATTCATCTCTTGCTCAGCTGGTGTTGCCTTGGCAACTTGGAATGCCCCATCATCTGCTGAATCGGGGGTAGGTGAATGGCTTTGCACATTGGCTGTTCATTTCCCTCTGAGGAATGTAATCTGAAGCAAGGGTGATCAGTCTTTGTCTCCCTGTCTTCTAAATATGCAATTCACCTTGTCTTCATCATCTTTTAGCTATTCTTCCAGCTCATATATCTCATTTTCAGCCATTCCTAAGATATAACTATGAATGTCTAATCAAAAACAAGCCAAATTTACCTTTTACCATCTTAAACCATTTTCTCTAAATAAGCAGTTAACATGCTTTAAAGACCCAGGGGGAAAGATGCTGTATTTGCACTGTAGACCCTCTTTTCCCACCACTGGGAGTACCACGGGGGGTGGGGGTGGGTAGGGCTGTGGGACTCAATACCAGCATATGTCACAAGATGCTGCCTGTGACAGCAGGAATAAGAATAGTGCTATGGAATAGATCCCTGCCTCTCGTCACTGTGGTCCATGAGAACCCCCTGACTTGACTTGCTCCTTATCCAGCCTGGACTTCAATGGGGAACATGCCAGCACTTCCTGCCCCGGCTCCGGGGCCCACTGGCCTGCTGTGTGTGCCAGTCTTCCTGCCTGTCATTTGGAGTGATTGAGCCCCATGCTAGGGGCTGAAGGACAGAAGGATGTGATGTGAGAAGGATGCCTGAATGCTGGTTAGGCTCTTGGTCTCAGATACACCCCCAGGGAAACTTCTTAGTGAGTTGAAGGCTGCATAAAGGGACACCAAATAAGTGTACCTTTTATCAACACAGAAGGGTTCAAATTCTTAGAATGTTAAAGCTGGTCATGTGAAGGATTTCTGGTCTAACCTAACCATCCATCCAACCAATGTTTACTGGGTTCTTTCGATCTGCCTTTAAAAATGGGAAGATCCAAGTCCAGGGAGGCTGCATGAATTCTTTTCTGGTAGCTAAGTTGGCATCTCCCCTAGACAGGCACCCAGTCAACACAGCCCCCTCCATCCTGCTGATAAGGGTCATCAGAGCGTCCTCTTTTCCAACCACACTTCTGAGACCATTCCATAGAGCCCTTGGGTAAGGAATTGATGAGTCAATACTGAGCCCTTAGCTCCTGGGACTCAGGATCTTAGTCCAGTGAGGACACGAAAATTCTTAACCCGTGGAGTCGATGTGTGGTTTTCCCATCAATCTCAGTGCAGGTGCACATTCATAGGGCAAGAAGGCACCACCCTATCACCACCGCAGGTGTTGATTGTCCCTGATAATTGGTCTGGCCCTGAACCCAGGCAGGCGGTATCCAGACCTCAGCCCTGGTGCAAGACACCAAGGAGGGAGAAGCCTCCCAATGGGTTTTACTCTGAAAAGGCACTTGAACAAAGTACTTGCTCACTGTCTGGACAAAGTGATGCATTTTATGGGTCTGGTGACAGTTCTTAAAATTCTTTAAAGTTCAGGTGCTGGGAGCAGCATTGCGTGAACATATTTAATGCCTTTTCTCTTTTTTATTAAGGAAAACCACTCTTAATGTGGAATTTGGGTCTATTGGCTCCTCTCTGACATTCTGAGAATTGTTTCTTCTTACTGCTTCTAGCCTTTCCAAACAATCTTACTTGCTTGATACACACATAGTAAAAGAAGAGCTTCATAGTAAAGCTATTTCCAGAAATTGATAATAGTGATCGTTTCTCTGGAAGGGTCTGGGCTGGGCAAGAGACTTAATTTTTATTGAATATCTTTGTTGTATTTGAATTAAAATTTCCCCCAAGGCATACCATTTTCAATTAAGTGAACTTGATTAATTTAAAAAATCTTTTGTTGTAGAACACAAAGAATACTGCATGTACTAAATAGTAATAGATGCAGTATTGTATCTGCATCACCACATCCCTGTTCTTATACTAACCAGCTTTATGATGGAACCAGTTACTTAAATGCCCTGAGTCTCAGTTCTCACATCTGTAAAATGGGGGTAGGACGCTTGCTTATCCTCACAGTGTGTCATAAAGGTGAGATGAGGTATGTATATCACTCTTCCTGCATTTAAATTACATTGCCGGACTCCCTCCAGATTGTGTACACCTGGAGACTAGGAAATGCATCATGTTTACCTTCATCTCCTCCAACCCCCAATGCATGTTCTGTAACTTCCTAATGGAAAGGGATATTCTGTCACACTGTTTACTGCTACATCTCTGTGCCTGGAATAGTGCCTGGCATAGTGTAGGCATGGTGTAAATGTTTATTCAATGAATGAATGCATGCATGCATGATAGGGGTTCAATTCATGTTACTTGATGCTTGAATACTGATTTGCTGAAATAATTTACACACACCCTGTCTCATCTGCGGTGGTTAGCATCAATAAGTGTCCTTGGCTCTAGAGAGTATACATGCCTTTTGCTTAGTTTCCATCAACTGGCCCATCGTACATTGGTCTCGGCGTCCACCAACACACCTGGTCCTTCTGCCTCCTGGCATTAAGCACCATTGGTCATTGGTGGCCCTCTCATTACTCCTTTAGCCGATGCTCTGTTATTTTCTCTGCTGTATTGATAAGGAATCCCAGAGCTTGTGGGAAAGGCCAGGGATTGGCAAGTGAGAGCAAGACCAAATCCAGTAGTGACAAGCAGTAGTCCTCTTGTGTGACTCTTGTAGTACCTGCTACAACTTGTGCCCTGAGCGACAACAGTGAACAAGCCAGGTGCACACAACAGCCAGCTCCCCGCTGGGATTCATGGATAGAGGGCCAGGGGGTGACACCTGGTCAGGTTCACAGTCCTTACCAGTTGGCTTGGGTGGGGTGGCACTGGGGTTGGCGTCTCTTGGCCGGCCTACCCATCAGCACTGCACAGCTGGGCTGGGGACCAGCCAGCCGCACGGTTCCCATGCGGAACCGTGGGAACTCGGTTCCCACGGGAAGTCATGCTCTCACCTGCTCCGCAGCTGGAGCTGTCAGCCTCTATCTCAGATTCCTGATGATCGTCCGTATTAACTGAAATGTGCAAGTGCATCGGGGAATGTGGTACCTGGATCGTCTCAGGCACTTATTATAGATGCAGATTCCTGGATCCCACCCAGACCTTCTGGGAGAGGCTCTGGGGGGGTGGGGTAGAGAGGCTTGGCAAGCACCAGCTTTCACAAGCTCCAGTGGGTTCTGATTCATTGGAGAGGTTGAGAGTTATGCTGGAGTCGAGGGGAGTCTGGCTTTCAGAGCTGGACAGACCTGGGTGTGTGTCCAAGCTCTGCTACCTGCCAGCTGTGTGGCTCGTGGCATGCAACCCTGCTGGACCTCTGTGTTCTCCTCAGTATGATAGGGATGATGATGATGGTGTCTGTCTCACAGAATTGCTAGGATTAAGTGAGTTAGTGCGTGTGAAGTACCGTCCACATGTCTGCCCTGCAGCAAGCACATATGAGTGTTAGTTGGTAATGCAGTGGTGACGTGACCGTGATGACCACCCTGGGGGTGGAGTTTCTGTAATTCTGCTCCAGCACAGAGGAGATGCTTGAGCGGGGTTGAACACAGAATGAATTATGGGCCACTTCTTGACAGCCTGAACACTAAAGACCAGAGACATCAACTCCCTGGATTAGCTGTCACTGTTGTCTGTGTGTCAGCAAACTCCCCAAAGCAATTTTCAGGGAAGCCTTATAACTGAGTTTAGCAGAGGATGGACACCGGTGAGTGATTTGGGAATATAAAGCAGATGTAGCCGTAGAAGCAATCATAGGAGCTTCCTCTCCGTTGCTCCTTAAATGCATTAGTCCCAACTGAACTGTGATGATTTTTCTAATGTTAAAACATCTTTCTTTTATTTTATGCTCTGGGAAAACCAGGTTCTAGATGAATTCAAGGCTTGCATTTGAGCGCTTCCCTGAAGCAGTGATATCTGGCAGTAAGTAAAATAGCATGCAAAGCATGCTGTTTGGCTCTAAGCCATAAATATCTCTGAAACTCCTTTATTGAAAGGCAGTGCCTTAATTTGCTACAACTCACTAAGGAGCAGTGCATTGGTGAAAGGAAAAGTTCATGATGTTTGCATTCTGTTTATTTTAAATACAGCCTAGTTCAATAAATAGCCCAGTTTTCTCCTAGCTGTGTTGAGAGAGCGGTATATAAAAAAACCTGATAGAGATTTGTTGCATGGGAACTTACCTGGGGAAGTGGGCCTCTGAAATGTGATTAGCCTTTGAAAAATCAATAGAAAGCCACCAAGGTCGCTTTACAAATTGGGCATTTGTACGTGGAAATTAACCCATCTGTGGGTTAATGCTCCTGGCTTGGCACGGCTGCTAGCCCAGCACTCAGCTTGTATGGAAGTGCAGGGATGGCCACATGTGGTCGCTTCAGGACCATCCAGAATTTGATGGCCTGCCTGTCCCTGTCATGAGCAGGCACATGAGCCCCATCATCTTGACATCCTGTGTGGCTCAGCGTGGGTATAGTTGGACTCACAGTGGGTCTGGGGTGTAGGTGAGAGCCCCTGTCTTCCTGTTGGTCTCATGTTTCAAGGCAAGCCTGAGAGTGACCTGCACAGAGGAATACACATTAGGGTCAAGCACCTGTCTGAGCTTTGGTGCTACCTGTTTAAAGGAGTGCTCAGAAATGCCAGCTGCCCTGTGCCTGGAAAGGTGGGGGGCTCCTGTCCTGTGCGGAGTGGCACTGGGGTTCAGTCCTGCTCACTGGTGAGCCCGTTCTAGCTAGCTCATTTCCAGGCAACCTGGAGAGTTCCCAGCCTCGCTCACCGGATAATCCTCTTGTGCCCGTTACACCTTTGCCTCTGTAAGGGCTGCCTTTCCATGTGGGAGAAAGAACACAAGCCATGGAATCAGGTGGATCTGAATTCCACTCCTGAATCTGTTGCAGACTGAGCTGGGGGCTCAGTGAAAGCCTCTCTGAACCTCAGTCCTTCTAAGTGTCCCCTGAGGAATAAATTGGTTAATTGGCCCTAGCGAGGATTAAAGAAGATATCTTATAGGTGAAAGTAGGTACCGCAGTACCGGGAGGGCTCAGCGTATCCTGGTGCGCTGCTGAATGCTCTGTGGTCTCTGTGATTGGGTAATCTGCTAATCTATTTTTTATAAAGCCTAGAAAGAAACAATGAGAAAATGTTCAATTCAGAGGTTAATTAGATCTCGCATATTCCTGCTTGTGCTGGAGTTGAGGCAGGAGATAGATGGGCCCCAGGCTGAACAGCTGGAGTCTGGCCCCTGTGGACAGATAATCCAAGATGAAGTGGAGGAGAAGCTGAGCCCTGCCCAGATAAGAGATAAAGAGACCACATATTCCTCATTCTCGAAGTCAGGGAGACCTTCCCAACTACACATGTGTAGAAAGGCTTCTTGGAGGTCAAAAAGGGAGGGGTGCCACCCCATAGTAAGTGATGTCAACCTACCCGTAGGCCTCTTTGCTGGTATCCATCTTGGCTAAGAGTTGCACCTGTACACAGGGGAGGACCCTGAGATAAACCAGATACGGACTCAGAACCAGCCAAAGCAAGATGACTGGCCAAAGGAAACCTGGAAGAAATGCCCCATATAAGTGATACAAACTACCACGAGTGTGCGACTCTCTCTCTGAGCTCGCCCATGTGTCTATCCACACGTACCCTTTTTCCTCCTAATAAACACTTTACTTGTTTCACTACTTTCTGTCTCTCTGTGGAAATTCATTTCTACACAGCTGACAGGCCAGGGCCTTGTCACTGGCCACGGGTCTAGTGGCTAGGATTCAGTGCTCTCACTGCCGCGGCCTGACTTGAATCTTTGGCTGGGAACCGAAATCCTGCTTCAGGCCACTGCAGGCTGAGGCCACCCGAGATCAGAGTTGCCTAAGAATGTTGCCATTCTCTCTTCCTTCTGCACTTGGGGAAAAGGCAGGGCTTCTCCCCATCCTAGTTGTAAGAATAGATGGTCTTGCCTTACCAAGATCAGCGAAGAGGTGACAGTAGCTAAAGATCTGTGATATGAGCTAAAACGTCCATGTAAACCAGATAATACAGTTTCTTTCTCAAATATGAGTGAGGTTTACTGGACTTAGTACAGCTACTAAGGTCAAGAGGAAAGATGCTTTTCAATTAAAGAAGAAAAAAGTTCTGAGGTTCTTGCTGGCGACTGTCTTCTGTTCAGATCAGACATATTTCTGCCCAATCCTGCCTTTCCTGCTCCCGACGCTCCTGTCAGTCAAGTATTTTAAAGTATGCTGAGTCCCGACACTCCTGTCTGTCAAGTATTTTAAAGTATGCTGAGTTTTAAAAAAAATCCAGCAGGAAAAAAAACCCCTAAAAACCAATTTTCTGTTCATTAAAGTGACTGCAGTTGTTGACGAAGACTTGACTCTTTTCAAAACTTGAGTCCCAGAGCCCCAAAGGCAAAACGCAGTGTACTTAATAAACAGGATGGATGTATCTGGGATGAGTCAGTCATCTCTGTATTGACTAAATGTTCATTAATTACCACATGCCAAAATGGAGTTTCCCTCTAGAGAAAATGCTAAATTAAGATGCCTGTTTAAGCTCCCACATTTATCCTCTTAGCAATATCTCCCTTTTATTTGATCTGTTTCAAAAGGCTGGAGCCCTTTACTTAGATGAAGTAATTTCTAAAGGAAGGAGCAGAAAGGCCCATTCAACGATAGTTTGGGAATTGTGTTACCTTGAGTTATATAACTTTCCATGTCCTATACTGATTAAGCACTCGTGCACGTTGTCCAAGAGTTTATACACTAAATAAGCCACCTTCCAACCGATACCCAGGACGGCTAGAGTGTGTCTATGGTGAAACATTCAGGCTAACATCATTACCCATGTGTTCTTGTCTAGGTAAAGGCCTGATTCATGTCAAATGCTGCTAAGAATGAGGGAGAGACTATTTGTTCTCCAAAACCTGTGTGGTTCATGTTAAAGTCGGTTGGATAACATGCAAACACTAATTAGGCAGGCATTGTTCTGTAGGGAGAGGACAGCAGTGTTCAGTCATTGCAGCCTCCAAGCTTGAGTTGACAGGCATGTAGGGTACGTGGCTGTGATGTGAGGTTGGAGGTGGGCCTCTCTTACACTGAATCCATGAAGACCCCAGGGAGGAAGTATGTGAGAGAAGAAGAGAGGCTGTCAGATGTAGTTTAAGGCCAACACAAAGGAAGGGGCATCTTTTTGAATAGGGAGACTAAGGCGAGGGTGTGCCTTGTGATGAGCCACAGACCCTCTTCAGGGAGGCGCAAGAGAAGTGGATTATTTTAACTGGTGGTAAGAACTTCTCACAGGTTTTTGGAAGCATTAGGGTCAGTAGGCTCTTCTGAAAATCAGAAGAACTGAAAGGGGGGAGGGGTGTGGAGGGAGGGAGAGTACTACATTTGTTTCTCCTGTTCTGTAATTTTTGAGGCATCACAAGTTAAATGTTATAAAATAACCCCCAAAGTATAAAACAAGGGTGTCCTGAAATCGATATGAGTGTTTTACCCAAAGGATGGAGATTCAAGCTCTCCTGGTTTGCAGGATACTAGCTCAAAAAGAGTGCAAGTTTGTTTATTTTCTAAATCTTTGAAGGAATCTCTCGAAGTGCCAGATTGACAGCCTTAGGAGGACTTGCCGTTCCTGGATCTGTGGGCCGCGCTTTGGTCTCCGGTGGGACCAGAGAGGCTGTCTTTGATAAAGAAGTCAGCTCAGTGAACCAGAGCATCCCATTGCTGACATCGTTCCTTGAATGAACTGGGCAACCCTAAACTTGGTCCCCAAATGGCCCATGTGCAAAATCAGGAGACTTTTTTTCCCTCCTTGTAAACGCGTGCATGTGCATGCACACACACGTGCACACAATTCAGAGCCTTGGAGTTAGACTGAAATGGGTCTGATTGAAACCCTGCCCAGCAATATAGAGCTCCTTGGAGCTCAGTCTTTAGAGGAGCACAGGCTGTGGTTCACATCCCAGCTTTCCCACCTGAGTGGCAGCACCCCGAGAGCAAGTCAAGTTTCCTTTCTGAACTCCAGTTTGTTGTTCTTTAAAATCAGGATACTAGCACTCATTTTGTATGGGTTTGTGATGGTAAAGTAATATTTATGAAGTATCTAGCTGAACGGCACATACAATGGGCTAAAAAAATTATAGTTAAGATTTTTCACTTTAAATACTTTGACCCATGACCTCCTTTCTGAGCTAGTTTATTAAAATAATCTAAAATACACAGGTTTTGGAGATTCAACGTTGATACTAAAATAATGAGGTAGCTTTAAAATTCTGTGTTCAAATTGGTAGAACATAAGGAGTGTATATATACACAAGCACACACACACATACATACATCTATAATAGGTATAGGTTGTTGTCTCAATGATATGTTTCAGTGAAAATTGGCAAATTGATTATTATGCATAGAAAACAATAATATGAGCGTTTATATGGTACGTGCAAATGTAAAATTGAATCTAAAAGTGAATCTTTTCATAAAACAGATCTGCTTTGGATAGCATCACTCGTGGTCAAGGAAGGCAAATAAACTCCCTGCCTATCCAGAAAAGCAATGCTACAGCTATAGAGGCTATTTGGAGAGATTTTATGAATTTCTGATGTGTAAGATGAGTTTGTACCATGTCATAGATGGAGTCATTTGTAAGGAGAATGAAAAATGTACTCCTTCTGACATTTTTTTTTTTGAAGTGACATGTGTATACCATGACATTTCTCTGCCCCAACTTGTGTGCCTTCTCAGTGACCCCAGCCATCATCCAAGTGCAGGTCAAGGGCCGCCTGTTGCCCCAAATGTTGTGGTCTACTGAGCCATCTGCTGAGTTACAGTTGGGAAGTCGGTGAACCTTTAAGCTTCACCATGAGAATGTTTTCTAGAGGAACAACTCTGGAATTGAAATAGGCAAGAGCCAGTTCTATCTGGGCCATAGACCAGGGCACACAGCGCAGTCTTGGCAGAACATGTACAAGGTGCCCTGGGCTCTGCCATGTCTCCATCTTTCTACCACTTCGGGGTCTGGTTAGACGGCTCAGCCTGTGAGCAGTGTCCTGGGTTAAATTCCTCCAGCTTACTCAGTCTCTGGGCTTTGCTAGTTCATCTGATAAGGTTTCCAGTAGGGCCTCTGCCTGTTGGACAGCTGTGCAGTGAGTAAACCAGGCACTGGTGTATCAGGAAGAGAGCAGTCTTTGATACAGACCCACCTTTGGATTGGGCTCTGCTGCTGTGATCTTTGTGATCTGGGGCAGGTCACCAAATGTCTGCAGGTCTCACTTTCTTTCCTCCAGTTTGAATAACAATTACCCGCCTCCTTCAAAGGGATCTTCTGAGCTCTAAATGGATGGGCAGGGAAAGGCTTCCCAAAAGGCTCCTCAAAGTTTCCTAAATGTTAGCTCCGTTGTTGTGGAGCTGTAATGAGGACTAAAGGGAAGGGATCTATGTATTGATAAAAGGGGCCACAGAAGCTTATTCTACATATGTTCTCTCCTTCATTCCCTTGTAATTAGTTCAGGTGAGCAAGTAATGTGAAAAGAGGAGTGTGGTTTAAAAAATGTGCATTCGACAGAGGCCTTTCCCAAATCCCTGTACTCATGGAGAGGGACATGGGGCCAAGGAGGCTTGTGGAGGAGAAGCGCCCTGCATGCTAGATTCCTCCAGGCTTTGCTTTTACCTTGCAGCCTCACCCCACACCTGGCAGCCTTGGAGGCAGGCAGATCGTAGCTGAGGGAGCAGGTGCCCCTGAGCCTGCAAACCACCACATGATGCTTGGTGTCCTTACTTTTCTTTGTACCCCCAGCACTCAGCACAGGACCCCAGAAAACTCTTTTGAGTTATGGGATGCTAGTGCACGGAGCGGATGCTCAGATGATATGGTCTGTCTATTGGGGGTTTCCCCAAAGTGTTTCAAATAATATTACTCTAGGAAGGGGCTCCATTAAAACAACAACAACAGCAACGAAGTGCATGAGCTTGATAAAGATCTCTTTTGGAAACTGGTGATGCACATTAACATATTAAAGGCCCTGAAAAGTCCTGTACAAAGAAACAAGTTCAGTTGTCATTCAACCCAGTGTTCCTCAGCTTCATTTTGATCTGGGAAACTTTTTGTCACTTGTTCCCAACACATGCATATTGGGAACCACTCATCAATGGCATATTGATTGGAATTAGTCTAAAATCCTACATCCTCATACATTTACCTGTAATTGCTAGACTTCTGTGTAGATATTAGCTTCCTTTATGGTCTATTGTCCTCACCTGGCTGCAAAATGAACTTCATGTAACTTCCCCCCCCCCCCCCCCCCCCCCCCCCGTGCTTTTGTTGCTGATGTCAGTGGGGATTGAATGTTTGGCTAGACTCATTTTTCCACTTCAGAAGCCCCGCTGATCTCTTTGCATGATAGCACGTTAGCTGTCTTAAACCTCAAGTCAGGTGTAAATGATGGGACAAGACTCACTGGGTGGTCCCAGAGAGGCCCTGATGATTTTAACAGCTATTCCTATAATCCAATCAACTTTGCTGAGAGGATACATCCAGGATGCCCCCTACCTTCCTCACCCACCCGCCTGCTCCCTATCATTCCGTCTCGCTTGGACCATCACAGTAGCTGCCTAATCAGACTGTTCCCAACACAGCAGTCCCGGGGGGATCCTGCAAACACACAAGTCAGATCAAGTCATCCCAATACCCTGGAAACACCAGCGTCCTGACAATGGCCCGTAAGGCAGTACGTGACCAGGGTCCCTGCCACCCTCCCCGTCCCCTGCTCTGCTGCAGCCACCCCAGCCTCCTTGCTCTTCCTAGAATGCTCCTGGCAGGGTCCCCACCTCATGTAATACAGTTTTTGGTGTTAGGCATTGCACCAAGTGAGTTTACATCTATAAAGCACCTAGCCTCTTCCCTATGATACCCAAATGGCTTGCTTCCTCACTTATTGCCGGTGTCTGTCAAATGCCATCTTAGTGGAGAGGCCGGCCTGTACTGTCCTGTATAAAACAGCAGCCCTCCCCCCGCCCACCCGCTTCCCCAGTAGTTAACCTCTATCCTCTTCCCTGCTTTTTTGCCCCGGCAACACCCATCAATGCCTGAGGTGTGATATATTTATCAGTTGTTTGTTTATTGTCTCCTCTCCCGTCGTGGATGTCAGCTGACTCAGGGCAGGGCCTTATTCCTAGCACCGTGCTTGTCACCTTGTCACGCAGGCAGACCTCAGGATCTAGTGGTTCAATGGATGAGTAATAGCAGTCCCCATCCCTCGCTAGTGACGCGACCAGGACGAGTTACATGCACGGGGTTTTGAATGTCAGGGCACTTTTCAGTCTGCAGTGTTATTTGCAGCTGCTCAGCCTGGCAGATTTTCCCAGGTTCAGAGGCTGCTGCTTCTGAGTCAGGTTGTCACAGCTGAAGGTGAGAGCCAGAGCCTCAGCAGCACGTGGTCAGGGACTGAGCCTCAGAGGAGGAGGGGATGGAGCAAAGGTGACGCAGAGTAGCGGAAGCTGAGGGCAGAGGCTGCAGAACCGCTGGCCATGATGCCAGCGCCTCCCCATCCCTTTCGGTGGCTTTCCTGTAATAATAATGATCGCTTGTTGCAGGGGTGCTTTTTGGCCAGGGTCCATCCTCATAGCCTCTTACACTTGCCGTTGTATTTTAATCTTCTCAGTTACCAGCCTCTGAGACTGTGGTGGTTTGTACTTGAGCAAACAGCTCACTGCTGAGGGGTCCCTTTGGTCGACGGAGCAGAAAAGGGCTCAGTCTTCCCGGCCCTCAATTTCCTTGCGGTGAAATGAGCAAATCAGAAGTGAAGGCTGTAAAGGCCCCTTCCTGTCCCAAAAGTTCCATTATTCTAGGAATCAAGTCTCTGTGAAGCCACGGGACCACGTGTGTCATTCATTCCATGGCTCAGCCTAGCCATCCCTTAAGAAACGGCAACTATGTCCAAAGGTGCTGGTGGCCTTGGGGAGAGAGTCCCCTTCCTGCCACTGCCTGTTTGGCTCTAGAAATAGTTCAGCTCCGAGACATGTAGACTGTGCTGAAGAACCTCATCCAGGTAGAAGGGGCCTCCTGTGATGAGGACACGTCTAAGTTCAGGCTGTAGAGCAGGTTCTACTCTCAGCCCTGCCCGATTGAAGTACAAGCAAATTCAGAGAATCCCCAGGTGGCCGGAGAAAGTACAAATGAATCACAGACGAAAATAAGGCTGAAGAATTTCGGAGAAGGCCTTTAAGAGAAAGAAGATGCCATTTGCTGAAGGTAAAAGTACAACTCTGGTAGCAGCTCACTGATCAAAGCTGTCACAGACTGTAAGCTGGATGCTGGACCATTCTGGGTCACGTGACCTAGCAGGAACCCAGCCAGTGGCCCAGCAGTTCTGATGACACAGCTTCCTGAGGGACTAGTGCCCCTACCAGCCTGGAAAGAGAGGGAGCCTATACAGATACGGGGTTCCTGCCCAGCAGACCCTGAAGCTAGAGGAGAGGACAGCTTTTCCAGACTCCTCAAGGGGGCAAGATGGGGCCTGGCTCAATACAAAGGGAGTGTGAATTCCAATTCTGGATTCCACTGTTGACCTCAGTAAAGAGGTAAACCAAGGCAAGTTCCAAGAAATGAGTTTATTCGGGATTAGTGGAGGAATTGCAGTTCGGGACAAGCAAACTGAAACAAGCGACAGGCCAGTCACTGAGGGTTTGGGGCAGATTGTATTTACGGGCAGGGAAAGTAAAGAGGGGAGAGTTCAAGTTCGAGTCAGTTAAAATCAAAAAGAAACAGAAACCAGCCTTGAAAACTTCCCGAGCAGACAGAACCATCCAGCAGCACAAAGAAAGCTCAATTCAGCCCACTTGGTGAGGCCAGCCCGCCCTTGGTCTCTCTCGTTCACGGCTCTGGCAGGACTTTCCAAGGTTGATAGGAGACAAGTGCTGATCATCCGAGAAAATTCCAACACTATCATTTTTCTGTAAGTCAGGCATTTACATGAAATCAGTCTCTTAGTCCTTCAGTTTTGTTTTCCTGAGGACACAGGCATGAGGTTCTGCATTTTATATCCTCTAGTTCTGTGTTAGATTGAAATTCTTTCACATCGTTGACTCAGCTCTCTCAGCAATGCAGTGGGTTTGGTGTGGTTATTCCCATTTCACAAATGGGAATGTAGAGGCTCACGGATGTGAGGCTTGTGTTACACAAACGCCGCTGCTAGAGGGCAAGTGTATTGCACTCCTCTGATATTTCCAAGATGCGTGGCCTGTGCTCTGGCCAGGGGCTGTGTTGGCTGCTGCCATGATGGAAAGGGGAGTGAGATCCGATCCCAGCCCTGCAGGCCTTCTAGGGCAGAGACCCCGCTGTGGCAAAAGGCCGGAGGATGTGGTTTGTTCCTATGATCCAGTGTGCTCCTGGGAGCCCTTAATTGGTGAGGCAAGCCCGGGCCACCATCTGAGTGGGATTGTACTTGCCAGCCGAGGACCTAAACTATTAAGAATAGGCAAAAGGTCATTTTCCAGTGAGACAGAAAATGCAACTCATAATCAAACTTCATTACTTGGTTTTAAATCCAGCCGAGACATAGACCCATCATAAAATTGAGGCACCCAAAAGGACCTTCAAAGATCCTGCTGGCAGGAGGATGTTGGGGGAGGGCTTGGACTTTGTCAGATACAATGGGTTTAATTCCTGGACCTGCCCCACACAGCTGTGTGACCTTAGGCAGGATGCTGAGCCTCTCTGAGCCTTAGTTTCTCACCTTGTCGAATGGCATAAGAATAGTGCTCTCCTAATGGGTGACAGAGACCTGGCAGAGACTGAGCTGCATACTGCATGTAAAAGGCTTGGCCGCTGAAGGTGCTCCCTCCAAATAGAAACAGTGATGGGGAAGCCTCGTTTGGTACCCCTGCTCCATCTTTTCGTCACCTGCTCCAAAGAGTCAGGCTGAGGCCTCCTCATCTTCCCCAATCCAGACAAAAGCTTCAGCGTGTTGCCCTTTGGACCCGGCAAGGGAGAAACCTATGGGGGAAGTCATTGCCTTTGTTGCCTCCCAAGCAAAAGGAAGGGAAATAAGAAACTGTTGGGCAGCTTTCCTCCAGCTCCCACAGTTCACAGGCTGTGTGGACAACTGGCCACCTGCTGGCTCTTCTAAGTGCAACCCTGGTGTGAGCCAAACACATAGGCACAGGATGTGAAGCGTGGGTGCAAAGAGGCCAGGAAAGCACTGGAATGAAAACTGGCACTCTTTGGAGGGCTCCAGGGGTGAGAAGGCCCTACGATTAGGGTTTCCTTCCAGGCCTGAAGTTTAAATTACGGCCATAATTTACTGTTATTATGGGCACTGAACTGTACTTGCCCTGGGCTCTGTAAACAGGAAATCAGCCAGGCCTATTTAAGTGGTGTTCAAGCAGCTCTAAGAAAAAGAGGCTTAATGGTTCAAGAGCAGTGGGAGAACGCAAACCTGCCCTCTCCTACATCCTGGGCACTGAAGCGTCTACCTTGTCTGCTCCATTTGCCCCTCAGACACTTTCCTTCAAAAAATCAAATCTACAGGGCTTCCCTGGTGGCACAGTGGTTAAGAATCTGCCTGCCAATGCAGGGGACATGGGTTCAAGCCCTGGTCCGGGAAGATCCCACACGCTGCGGAGCACCTAAGCCCACGCACCACAACTACGGAGCCTGTACTCTAGAGCCCGTGAGCCACAACTACCGAAGCGTGCGCGCCTAGAGCCCGGGCTCCACAGCAAGAGAAGCCACCGCAGTGAGAAGCCCACGCGCTCTGTGCACCACAACGAAGAGTAGTCCCTGCTGGCCGCAACTAGAGAAAGCCCGGGCGCAGCAACAAAGACCCAGTGCAGCCAAAAAAAAAAAAAAAAAAAATCAAATCTACAAAGTTACTGAATGCCTAGTGTGCCAGGCTCTGTGCTGGAGGCAGAGAGAGAAATGGAAACTTACAGGACATTGTCCTTCTTTGTAGAGGGAGAAGGTGGGAGGGGTTCAGGCCCAAAGCATGCTGGGAATTCAGCAGCATGACCTGGTGAAGAGGAAGGGGAGGATGGAGGAGGAGGAGGTGGCCAGGAGCCGATACGGAGGAAACAGACCTGGCTGATGGGTGGTAGGTTCCTTGGGGAAAAGGCCCACTGTCCATGGTGCAGCCCCCAAAAGGGTTGATGCACTCCGACTCGATTCCATATCTAACCAGGCTTGGCAGACAGATGCCTCAGAGAGCAGGAGATACTCAAAAGTCAGGGGAGCAATAATGTCTAGTTGCAGGTTAGAGAGCCACCTGGAGTGGCATAGGACAAGCAAGGTCTGTCCTCAAGGGGGCTGGGCCAGGGGATGAGCGTTTTGATAAATGTAATGCCATTAAATGGCGTCTTCCACATATCATGCCAGTAGGCTGGGGTCCAGGGCAGCTTCCATCCCCAGGGGAGAGCCGGAATGCTAAGTGAGCAGGAAGTTGAAGCAGAAGCCAGTGTTTCTAGTCAGCCATGAGGCAGTGGGTAAACAGGGTGCCATGTGCCGTTGGGGCATTGCCCCTGCATTCCAGCTGTAAGACTGAGTCTAGTCCCTGCTCGCTGGTGGGCCCGGGGTGCCTGATCACTTCTGCTTATGAATGGGGGCGGGGGCGGAGCTTGTGGTGGGATGGCTTCTGAAACAGTGGCCATGAAAACTGGTGAAGGCAGGAGCTGATAGTTTAGTTGGAGAAATCAAACATAAGCAAAGGGCTGCTAGCAGAGCTATGATAAGTTGGCACGTGAGTGATGACCAAGTGAATTGCAATGACACTGCTTGTTAGAGGGTTGAAGGATGGCAGGAAAGGATTTCAGGCTAGGGTACTTCCAGGGAGGAAGTTTCTGCTGGGCCTTAGAGGATTTTGTCCGGCCCAAAGGAGGGAGGTGAACATTCTGGACAGGAATACAGTGTGGAAGAGGCCCGGCATGGAAGGCTGGGAGACGGCAAACCACGTTCTGATGTTGCAGGTTTGTGGGATGTGACTAGGAAAGGCTTTGAAGGCCAAGCAAAGGACCTGGTCCCGACCCCGTGGGATTTAGGCAGTGGGATTCTATGGCATTTGCAGGTGGACATGGCAGTAGTTTACAGCATGTGACAGAGACTTGGGAAGCAGAGAGACCAATGGGAAGAACTACTTCATGGCTCAAAGGATGAATCAACAAGGGCCTGAGTCAGGATGGTCACAGTGGAAATGGAGGAGAAGGAATGGATTCCAGAGATTTATCAAAGCAAGAGAGGATGGGACTGAGGGCAAAGCCCACAGAGACTGTGTGACAGGTAGTCACAGTCATAAAAGGAGGAGGAGGAGAAGATGGGGGATGAGCTTTGAGCAGGTAGATTTGAGGTGGCAACAGGCATCTGAATGTTGATATCTCAAGGTGAGTTAAGCGAAGTGAAGCAACAGGAAAGGTTAGACTGGGTTGTATATTTGAAAATCTCCTCTGTAGTGTGGATCTTACATAGTCATCGTGGAGAACACTTCCTCTGAAGAGAGTATAGGGAAAGGATGCAGAGGGTCAGCTACTCAACACCAGGTGTGATGGGCCGAAGAAGGAAAAGGAGCAGCTAAAGGGAAAATGCAAGGTTAAGAGGGAGCCACACGAAGCAATGAGGTGCCATTTGCAAAGGAGAGAGAGCATCCAAAGAAGAAAACATCAAACATGGGCAGTTTCAGCTGCTGCAGGGGGATTAGAGAAAATGAGGGTTCATATCTAGTTATTGGAACTGACCCCTCAAAGGTCTAAAGGATGTTCAAGAATGCTGTTTCCGTAGAGTCAGAGGAGCAGGGGTTAAGGGGATGGGGAAAGCGTGGGTGGCAGTGAAAAAAGTCTAGAAAAGGATGCAGAGGGGTCACCAAACTTCCAAAGCTGGAAGTGAGACCAAATTATGTTCCCCAGTGGGGAAGAAGCTGGTGTTGAACAGGTTGGAGAGAAAGGGAGTCCTGCAGGAAGTGTGTTCTGGAGAAGATGCTCGTGAGCAGGGAGTTTATCCTTTGACGGGCAAAGACTTTGTCATTCTCGGAGACAGGACAGTAGAAGAAATGGGTGTAAAGGTGAATATTTGGGGGTGCAAAGGACCGGAGAAGGGGTGCTTGCACCAAACGGCCACTGTCTTCTTAGAAACAGGCAATGAGAGGGCAGTGGCTGCGGTTGGTGGGGGAGGGTGAGAGAAGGCAAGTGGGAGTCTGGGGAGGGAAGTCCCCGAAGGGACCTTCGTGGAGCACTGGCTCAGGAATCAGGGGAGAGTGAAGGGTGAAGCGAGCCATGGGGATGCATGATGCTCCTCGATGGATGGGCTGGAGAGAGTCCACAGGGGATGCTGAAGTGGGTTTTGTTCCACCAGACCAAGCTGGAGGGCTGGAGGCTTCCAGCGGGGTGGGTGAGCCCGGGACACACATGAACTAGCTGAAACACCGAGGGACGCCCTGATGGTGCAAGGTTTGGAGAAGCTGAATGGGAGCTTCTTGAAGGAGGGCAGCTAAGCAGGTGATGGGTGGGGAAGCCGGGTTGGGGGGCTGATGTGCAGGGGAGGGGGCCTCCAAACCGAGACCACAGAGGTGGAGCGGAGAGGTGATGTGGGTCAGGGCTGTACCAGGGCCAACGCAGAGCCAAGTGGCAAGGATCAAAGCCTCTGCGGAACCAAGCCTCTCGGCACAGGCCGACGCTGACAGGTGAGAGGCCGGGCCTGAGGACGGGGTGCGGGTGGTGTAGTCGGGAGGGTGCTGGCTGGGAGTCAGAGCTTCAGTTTTACCAGCTCTGCTGCTAAGTAGCTGTGGGACCTTGAGCAGGTCCCTTGCGTTTGTTGGATGAAGGGCTCCTGTCAGCATCATTCCTTACATCGGTACTGTGCAAGGTGGTCTAGCGGGACAGCAGGGACCCTGGAGGGGATGCAGAGCAGTGGCCTTGGGTGCTCTTCACAGCCAGGCTTGGCACCTCCTTCCAGCCTGTTTTACGTTCCTGCCCTCACAAGCCTTGCTTGTGGTGTCAGGAGCAACAGCAGGACGCCAGCACCTTGTGACACGGCCACTCCCCTTCTGCAAGAATTGGCAGCTCTGAATTTCACAGCAGGGTTTAAATCGGTACCCTCACCAGCCTCCTGGCAGCCCGACCTCACTCTGGCAGGTAAGCCAGGGCCGCCAGAGTGAAGCAGGAAAAGTGAGGCAGGAGAGAGGACCACCTGGAGGGGCAGCCTGGGTCTCACCTGTGGGCGTACCTGATTGGGCGAACACAGAGAGGAGCCTGATGGCAGGGGAGTCCGAGGGCAGGGGTGCCCCCCAGCATCCTCCCCATTCCTACTGCACAGGTCTGTGATCCTATGTGCTCAGCCACTGCGGCTGTCGGGTGCTACCTGGGTGCCCCTCAGGTACAACATCGTGACTGCAGCATTTGATGCCGCTTCCGGCGCTCCCCTTGTGCCCGGCCTGGGTACAAGGCACTGCGCAGGGACGTTTTTTTTCCCAGGAAGCTATATTTAGAGTGCTCCAGCTGAACTGCTGCTGGGAACTGTATATCTTCAGTAGGAAAGTGTGCGTCATTAACGAGGCTGCAGGTGTGCGCATCCTGGGAGGGGCTGACGCCGTTCCTAACAGGATGGGCATCTGCTGGCCGCTGCTTTCGGCGCTGCCACGGTGGCCTTGCTTATTATATCTCACTAGATACAAGGGAAGTTGTATCACCGGGTGTGAGATTCAAACCTTCAAGCCTTGGCTTTGCCACTTAACAGCTCTGTGATCTTGGGCAAGCTATGTACTTGACCGTTCTTGAACCTCAGTTTACTCATCTGTAACTTGGGATAATGAGAGGACGGATTTCATGAAATTCATGGGAGAGTCAGATCAGGTGAGGCATCTAGCTCTTCGTCGATCGGTGGTCAATAAATGTGAGCCCCACCAACCCACCCCCCCTTTTTTTTTTCCTTAGAGGCTTCTTTTCATTTATAAACTTTGTTAGTCACTGCTGTGGCCAAGCCCATCCCAAGGTGCAGGTGTGCTGATGGAGTTTGAAGGGCTCACGGGGCAGCAAGAAGAGTTTGAGCTGAGCCTTGAGAGGTGACCAAGAGTTTGCTGGAAGAGATTCGGGGTTGGGGTCAGAGAGGACGATTCTCTCGTGACAGCATCTTCCTCTTCCCATGGGCAGGCAGGAAAGGGAGGCCTTTGTCCCTTTCCATGAGGGTCGCCTTCAGCCCCTGTCTGAGTCAGCTCCACACAGAGCCCATCAGCAGCCCCTGGAAAGCCAGCCCTTGTTGTCTGGGAGGATGCACCCCTGCTGCTCGTGGGGTGGCTCTGCTTTGCCTGATTCCTCTATCAGGTGTCTTGTGGGGCAGGCCTAAGGTCCCAATGGTGCCGGGCCCAGGTGTGGAAGAGAAGCAGGTGTCATAGTGGTCTTCACGGCAGGGCAGTGACAACTGTGCCCTCTCTCTACCCCCAAAGCACAGGTCACACGAGATCCTGTGGGAGAAGAGAGTGGATGCAGGGACCCTGAGAGAGCATGCACCCAAAGAGCTGCTGCCCAGTTATCATTGCTTCCCCCAGGACTTGTCCCTGGGGAAAACAATGGGCGGGGTCCAATCCTGTGGTCCAAGGGCAGGGACGGATTTTCCCAGCTGTAGTATGTCCAGGACACGAGCTTCTCTCTAATTACATCGTTTTTTACCAGCCATGTAGACTTACAACTTCAGATGGTATTTCTTTCTCCCCATAGCACACACCTTTGTCATGTCCTGAAGCTTCTGGTTTGAAACAATGTTGAAATCTGTCAGCTCCATGAGTTAACACTCCCATCTCAGCAGATTGATTTGGCAGGAATACTAAATTCCAGAAACCATGTGGGCTAGCCGGCATGAGCCCTGCCCTGGCTGGGAGAGTAAAAAAAAAAAAAAAAAAAAAAAAAATACATTGCAGATTCTGGGGGCTAACTTGCATTGAAAAGCAGTCAAGTTTTATTTTTATTTTCTTATTATTTGTACTGTGTCCACCATTGGCTTTCCTGTTGTATTCTGTGGGGGTGATGTTGATAAAGGAAGCGAGCAGGGTCGACAGGAAGAAGGGAGGGATGGTCCAGTTCATGCCCTACCCAACACTCTCGAACAGAGAGAAAGCTGGCCCAGCGGGCCAGTGACATGAGCCCAGCTGCCTCCTCTTTGACATCAGTGCTCAGAAGAGACCTGTTTCCACATCTTATCACTGTGCTCAACAGGGGAGAATTTAGCAAACCCAGAAGGTAGTATCATGCACAGGGCAGCATTTTCCAAAAATATATATTCTCTCAAGCCACCTTAGAACCATTTTTAATCATTTCATTACTTCTGACATATATGATCAGAAGTGATTTTAATGACAGTAAAAAAAAAAAAAAAAAATACTGGCTCCATTGGTGTGTGACGTCACCTGAATTGCATATTCTCTCCAAACCATAGCCCTTGCCTGTTAAGGGGATGCTAAAAATGGTACCTACCCCAGCGAATAATTTGTGAGGATTAAATGAGGTAATACATGGGTTTTCCTAGACACATAGCAAGCACTCAACAAATGGCAGCCACGATCCCGTGGTCATCAACATGATTGGGGTGCCCGTTGTTGTCCTCACTGCATCCTCACATTTTGGGGTGGCCCAAGTGTACGGTACCTTGGGGGGTGCAGCATCAAAGGCATGGTCTTTATTCATTCATTCATCAGAGAGTTATTGAACTCCTACACGTGCCAGGGATTAAGGCCACAAAAATGAATGAGACACAGCCCAGCCCTGAAGCAGCTTCCCCTCCGGAGAGATGCTCACATAAGCAGATACATCATTTTTCACTCTAACGATGACTCCGAGGGAAGCAGGCGCTGGGGACATTGGGAACCCAGGGAAAGGGAGGGAGTCAGTGGAAGGCAGAGTGTCAGAGTCCCCTTTCCTCGTCCTTCCATGCCATCTATTAGAGTAACACCTGGATTTTTATAATCGGCCAAAGCCAATTTATAATGAGAGCCTCACACTTGTTGAGAGTGGCAGGAAGGCAAAGTCAATTCATTTTATTGCTTTGGGACTAGACTGAACCAGAAGGTGTAGAGATGAAGCAGGAAATCCTGTCTGAAACCAAGCTTCCCATCCGTTGGCATAAAATCCTGATGAGCCCTTAAGGGGAAGGGAAAAAAAAAAGTCTGGTAATATTCAAATGATGCTGAGAAATTCCTGACTTTAAAAGGATGAGATTTTTAGCAAAGGAAGTTGGATATTCAGAGGTGCTTTTTTTTTTCCAAAATTATTTTTAGCCTCTAGCTATATAGTTTTTCTTGCCAACTTAGGTGCAGTATGTGGATTAGACCGATTGTGTTTGGGAATAAAAACAAGCCACATCCTCCTGTTAAAGAGTCGGGATGTTTTAAGGCCTGTGCATGTGGTTATCTCAAAAGGGTAGCACCTTGGGGAGGGGGGTGGGGGCAAAGTAATGGTCCAGGGTAATAGTCACTGGTAAATAGTCACTAATAAAAATCTTAAGGACATTGATGGCCTTAGCCCACTTGCTCTAAAGTGTGGGAAGTTCTGGGATGGAGGAAAAAGCTCATGCCTTGTCGAAGTGGTAATTTTCTCAAAATGCATTATTTTTGCCTTATTACTAAGTGCCTGTGAGAAAAGACATAAAATTAAATACATGTGTTCTTTTGTTTCTGAATTCATCCATCAAGGATTTACTCACCTCATCTCTCTTTGAACTGTGTCTCTTGCTCTTAGGGGCCACAGCCAGGACTGCAAACATACAGTTAAAAGCTGCTTTGATAAACAGTGTGATAAGTACATGAAAAGTATAGACAGGACGGGAGAGACTAACTGCGTGGTCAGCCAGGGAGTATATCTTTTAAATTGCTGATGACATGGAAACCAGGGCTTCAGGAATTGCCAGGAGGTTGCCAAGGAAGGAAGGATGCTGGGCAGTGGGAAACGTGCAGTGCTGACCTGCCTTCCAGGGAAGCTTGGAGTTGTAGGTCCTGGAACAGAGCTGAGAGAGAGGATCTGATTGCAGGAAATAGCCAGAAATCATGGAATCGCTGAGTGGGTGATTATCCCAGCAGACCTGCTCATTTTATAGGAGAGGGGACTCAGAGCCGTTGGGTAGCTTGCCCAGGGTCACACAAACTATAGGGAAGAATCTGAACCAGGACCTGGATTTGCCCTTTGGGGCTCGGCTTCTTCAAGTGTGACATGAGGGCTTGGTGGTAAGTATGCTAAGGCCTCTCAAGGGTTTCTTGGTGCTTCTCTGCAGCTTCCCGAGAATAAGACTCAGCTTAAAGAGAATCTACCGTTATTTACAGAACATACAATGAAAAAGTTGAGTAGCCCTTTGTATCCTAAATGGCCACATTTGTGCCAGACGGCTAGCCTGGTCCTGTTTTCAAGATGAGGGGATTGAAATTCACTGCATTTTAAAAAAATTCTTCTTCTTTTTCATCTTTTGTTAATCTATATGAGAAGAAAACTGAAGCTTTCAGAAAGTAGAGCTGTGAAGGAGCTAGACTGATGTTTAATAAACAACCTTGAAAGTGGAGACAGATCTTACCCTCCTCCGTCAGGAAGTCATCCTATGAAAGCTGGATCTGTATCCCTTGATCCTTACCCTGAATGGCTTCTGAGCTCTGTCTTTTGGGGCTGAAACCTTTTTCTTTGCGTTCACAGTGGTGGCGGGGAGGATGTGTTTTCTATAGAGCCTAGTGTACAGTATTTGGAATTATCTAGTGAATCAGTTGGGCAGCCTGTTCCCTGGTGGTACCTCTGCCTCGTGGGCTCCCAGAGCATCCCGCCATGCCTGGTTAGCAGTTAGTGTGAGTCTACGAGGCTGCAGGACCCCGAACAGAGCATGGGTCTGTCCCCTGATGGGTGAGAAAAATGAATGAAAAAAAAAATGAAAGAAAATGATGTAACCCTACCGCTCTACATATCATGGGCAGAGTTCATCTCAGTGATTTCTTTTTTTTTTTGGCTACGTTGGGTCTTTGTTGCTGCGCATGGGCTTTCTCTAGTTGCAGCAAGCGAGGGCTACTCTTCATTGGGGTGCACGGGCTCTAGGTGTGCGGGCTTCAGTAGTTGTGGCGCACGGGCTTAGTTGCTCCGTGGCATGTGGGATCTCCCCGGACCAGGGCACGAACCCGTGTCCCCTGCATTGGCAGGCGGATTCTTAACCGCTGTGCCACCAGGGAAACCCCACAGTGATTTCTTTAAGCAGAATCTCTCTTTCTACTCATGTCTACTACTAATTACAGCCTTGTAATTAGAAGTGCCTGGCTGAGACTGGCTCCCCCTGATCTTCACGACCACCAGGTCTTAGTCTTCAAAGGAAACTAGGCCTCAGATCCATTGGGAAGTTAATGAAAATATTATGCTACCCAACTGAAAGTTATGTTTCTTTAGAGCCTTTTAGCTGTAAGAGTTTTCTTTTGTGTTTTTGTTGTGTTGTAAGAGTGATTTTTTTGTCTTCCAAGAGATGTTAAAATTCAAGAAGGACTTAAGGTTATGCGCTTATTATAGGTAAGCCAAGTCCTTATATCTTAGGCTCTTATTTGAAGGCCACAGATGATACTTCATAGGGTTCTTCTGAAGAATAGAGGGGGACATTGTAGGCAATGAATGCATGATAATTATAAACAACAATGCTACTATGACCGGCAAACATATTGATGGACGCCACCAGTGGTTTGGGAACAGTGCTAGGCACTGGGCCAGGCCCTGTACATTCTTGTTTTCCAATTTTTGACCTAATTCTGAAAGGCAGGTCCATCCCATTTCACGTGGGAGGGGAATAAGGCTGTAGTTCAGGCCACTGTCAGTTCTCTTCTTTTCCCTGCCCATCCTCTCATGGTCTCCTGTTAATGTTCCCCTTAAACTGGGGTGACTTGAGACCATCTTCTTAGCCTGAAAAGCAGGAGGGTTGTCTAAGTGAGTGGCTGCTAGCCACCCTGCCAACGCCGTGTGATTCATTGCAGAGCAGGAGCTAATATTTCCCAAGGGCCCTTTGGCAGCAGAAAAGGCTTAAAAGAGTGGGACAGAGGTTTCTAAGTTACTGAACAGATTTTATGAACCGCTAATTACTTCATAAAGGCGTTTTATTGGGCTAGCGTGATCTGTTATTTGCACTGACTGTTTGCATGTCTCAGTCCTTCTGCCTGTTCCTTCTGCCCTAGCCAGTGCACCTCTGGGAAGCTCTGCCCCGTGTCCAGCAAAGGAGGCTTTGATGTAGTTCCCTGCCATGCTCACGCCCAAGCCAGTGTCCACCACTGGTCACCATATGTGGGGACGGGGACTCTGGCTCCAGTGACCCTTTGAGTTATTATCATTAGGAAATTCGAGCCGGGGAGCTACAGCCTGAGTAGGTGTACCTCTCGATGTGATGGATTTAATAGATTTGGCAGTGGACAAGAGCCTTGGTTTTTTCGTCTGCAAAATGGGGTTAAGGAGGAGGAAGAGGGGTTTGTTTGTTTTTGTTCGTTGGTTGGTTCTTTGACTGGGTTCTTCCCCTTCTGAGTCTTTAAGAAGTTTCTAAGGGCACAGGAATGACCAGAGCAGACAGTAGGTTTAACATGTGTCAGAGAGAAAGTGGAACTTGCCCGCTCCTGTTTCATTTTTATTTTCCCATTGATTAGGACAGCTTAACATGAAAAGGGTGGGGCAAACAGGTTCACAAAGCAACCGGAATCCATGGCAATTACAAAAAGAGCAACAGGAAACTTGGGGCTCCCTGAGCTCTGCTTGCTCTTTCCTTTTAGAGAATTTGGAGATGTGAACACATAGGTCTGCCCCTGGTTCTTTAAAAAGAGTCAGGAGGAATGAGGAAAGGGAGATGGGCAAAGGAGGTGGGAAAGTTGTCATGGTTTTTATTAAGCAGGAAAAGGTGGATCTGAAAGCAGACAATACACACGAGAGAGTGGCAGTGCTTCCTGCAAATGTCTGGAGTGGATGGGGGCTCCAGATGGGAGCTTTAATAGAAGATTACTGGGAGTTGTCACGAGCTCTCTAAAAACAAGCAAAGTCAAATAAATGCTTTACGTTTTTGATAAGGTTGCTGTTATGTCAAATAGATGCCCAAGATGTGGTTTCCTGGAGACATCTAACAAATTTAGTAAACAGATGGGAGCTTTGATAGAAGATTACTGGGAGTTGTCACGAGCTCTCTAAAAACAAGCAAAGTCAAATAAATGCTTTACGTTTTTGATAAGGTTGCTGTTATGTCAAATAGATGCCCAAGATGTGATTTCCTGGAGACATCTAACAAATTTTCCCGTAATAGCCTTATCAGCTTGTTAAACAACAGTACTGTGTTTCGATTTCTTGAGAGAGAAGTTGTGTGTTAGACACAGGCTAAGGCCTTTTTTTTTTTTTTTTTTGTAGCTAGTCTCCCATAATCCTCAGGTCGCACATCTGAAGAAGTTGCTATCATTGTTTTTCCAATATCGCGTTTGCTCAGTTTGGGGCTCAGAGAGATTAAGCAACTTGCCCAAGGTCGCACAGCCTGCGAGGGCAGAGTAGGAGTCTCACCCCAAACTCTCTGCCTCCCCACCACCCATGCTCTTGACCATGATGCTACACTGCCTCCCAGGGGCTACAGTAGCTGCAGAATTTGCCCTTGAAGCATTCATTCATGGGTTGACACTGGTCTGGAAAGACCTCTGGTGTGGAATGCCACAGCAGTCTCCTTTTGCTTTGCGTTCTTCAGCCTTTCTACACATGACCCAAGTGAAAACAGAAAGGCACACTTTTCCATATAAGCTAAATCATTGGCCCAGGCTGGAGGGACAGATCATGTACAGGATGGCAAGAAGTAACCTCACCTGTCCCAACTGTGGGTGGAAACCACGAGAGCCATTGCAAAGTGTACTTTTCTGCATCTTGGCTTTTAGTCGAATTTTCAGGTAAGCCACACCTTGGCAAGAGGGACACTGGAGAGTGGAGTCCGTGAAGGGACTGAGGACATTGAAGAACCTCTATTGGTTCCTCCCGTCACAGCCTTTTTCTCAACCTGCACAAACCACCTATTTCATAATCTTCCGGGGAATTTCTGCCGAGGATTAAAAGTGGGCAGAAGACCAGTCCATTCTGCGGACTCGTCGCTGTTGACGCCGGGTGCCACCAAGGAAAGGTTGATGCAGAGTGCCCAGTGGAAGGAGGAAAGAAAGCTCAGGGTGTGGGAAGCTGATCAGTCTCATGTCAGGTGATGATGGAGCCAGAATGAGGGGAGTAACAGTGCAGGCATCCAAGGAATCTCCGTGATTTGCTTCGAGTCTCCAAGGAGGGGGGTGGTGAAGTCAGAACCAGAACCCGGGCCTCTGGACCCCGTTAGTACCATGGGAAAGCCACAGTGCTGACATCTGTCTCTCCAACCTGGCTTTGGGATTCTGGCTCCAGGAACAGGTATACGTCTCCATTCCTTGACACTCACGGGACCCTTCCTGCCACGCTCCACTCAGCAAATGTATTTATTTGATAAATGGTTATTGGCAGCTGACAGCATCAGACAATGTTCTAGGCCCTGGGAACTTTTTTTTTTTTTTTTTAATTAATTTTTGGCTGCATTGGGTCTTCGTTGCTGCGTGCGGGCTTTCTCTCATTGTGGTGCGCGGGCTTCTCATTGCGGTGGCTTCTCTTGTTGCGGAGCATGGGCTCTAGGCGCATGGGCTTTAGTAGTTGCAGCACGCAGGCTCAGTAGTTGTGGCATGTGGACTCTAGAGCGCAGACTCAGTAGCTGTGGCGCACGGGCTTAGTTGCTCTGCGGCATGTGGGATCTTCCCGGATCAGGGCTTGAACCCGTGTCCCCTGCGTTGGCAGGCAGATTCTTAACGACTGCGCCACCAGGGAAGTCCAAACATTTTTCATAAAATAAAAATAAAGAGAGAAAAGAAAAGGAAAGAAAAAGAGAAAAAGACACAAATACCAGCCCTCAAAATTGGGAAATGTTCTAACCCAGAAAGAAGATGGTTGGGCTATTTGACATAATGCAATATTCAAACAGCTCAAGTAGGCAATAAAATTTTTAGGCTAGAACGGTCAGGACTTGAGCGATTTTTTTTTTTTTTCCGAGCGGATTTTATTCCACAAAGAAGTCACTGCTTCTAATTTTTGTCGAGAACATGCTGCAACTGGGGCTTTTTCCATCTCTTCCCAGGCCAAGTGCAGAATGCCAGAAGTTTGGCGTTCCCAGGGATTTTTGTAGGATCTGGACATGAGAGAGTTTTGCTTTTTGCTGGCATATCAATTAGGAGATCTTGACTTCTTGCTTCAGGTGTATGTGTGTGTGTGCGTGCGTGTGCATGTGTGCACCTGTGTGTGTGTTTCAACATCAAAGCCTGACCTAGGGTCAAACCACCTCCCCAAACTGTCTGTTGCTTAAAAAATACCGTGTTTCCTTCAGGCCCCAGAGGGCATACATTTAAGTAAATAATTAAACTACATCCTGTTGCCAAGTAATTTCTTAAAGAGGCAGTAAATGGAATCCCTTCTGGGAAAGTTATGCTGTAATAACTGGATGGCTTTCTTCAAGAGGAAGATGTTTATTTGCAAACTCTCCACAGCCTAAAATATTTACATCTCAGGTCTCTGACCAGGAGAAAGAAAGAAACCTTGTTCACTTTCAGAGGATGCCAAGTTTAGGATTCATCTCTGGCGATATGGGAACAGCTGTCAGGGACGGTTTTGCCTCCGGCCAGGCCCTCACAGGGCAGTGAGTGGGAGCATCAGGGTCCCTGTGCTCTGGGGATTAAAGGTATTTGCACTGGACGAAGGCAGGCATTATACCGGGCTTGCTAAGTGTTGGTGTACAGACTCTCCATTTTGCATCTTTTACCTGCTTAAACGTACTCATTTGCCTGGGCAAAGACCTGTGCGAATACTTGTTTTTGAAAAATGTTTATATTTTCACATAAAAGAATACATACTCCCCATCGACAATGGGGAAACATCGTAAAGGCTGAGAAGGAAAATAAGAATCATTCATTTTCCCACACCCCAGGGATAAAGTACATTTTTGTCTGTTTTTTTCCAGTAGTTTTTTTTCCCTCAACCACATATATGCAGTCGAGCTGACACTGCATAAGTGAATTATTTTATAGATTTTGTTAAAAGGAAAGGTGAATGGTCTCTACCCCAAGGAGCTGGGCTCCTCTTCTAGCTGAGGCCTGCTCACCTGCCTTCATACATTTTAATAGAACTCTTGCATCTGCTGTCATGAAAGGTAAAAAGAGCTGTGGTTCAATCAGGCACATTCATGGCTCAGGTGAAGAGTTCCGTGAGCTGAAAGGCCACAGGTCAATTACCCCGGAGCGGTTCAGGATTGCAGCTTGACTGCTCAGTCACACTTCTCAAGGTGCATTATTGCGCTAATAAAATGTTCTTGGCTATAATTTTGTAACAGTTGGTAATAGGAGTCCCAGAGGAATTGGGCATTTATCTTGAACACAGGCTGTGCCCAGGCCCCCACCCGCATAGCAAAGTTTGCTTTAATGATGTTCCTTTGAATAATTTAAATGCCATCGCCTGTTGAGTCTTTTCTGTGTATTTTATTCTGCAAAATGCCCCAAAGGGTTAGTTGGTCTTCAAAAGCCGTGTGTTAGACACAGTTGGATATTTTTTTTCCTTCTCTGGCCTTGAGATTTATGCATGGATCCTTTTCTTAGACAAATACCGGGGGGAAAAGACCTTTGCAAAATACAAAATTTCATCCTGGGGACGCACAGTGGAGGATTCCTCACCTTCCAGAGCGCCTCTAGCAGGAGCTCCATAGTCGGGGAGGAGGGGGGCGTGGCAGTGGGAGGGGCCTAGGCCAGTGTGATTGCACTCCAGGCCAGAGACACAGTAGATAGCATGGTCGATACCATCCCACCTGAAAAAGATTTAACAAGGACCTACTGTATAGCACAGGGAACTATAGCCAATGTCTTGTAATAACCTATAATGGAAAAGAATCTGAAAAAGAATGGAAAAGAAAAGAAAAAGAATCTGAATCACTTTGTCATACACTTGAAACTAACACAACATTGCAAATTACTATACTTCAATTAAAAAAAAAAAAGATTTAACAACCTCAACTGCTGATTGAACCAAGGAACCCAATGTGAACTTTGAAGAGCTCTGCCCTCAGGGATAAAAGATTTAGGATATTTTAGATCTAATAGGGTCTGCGAGGTCATCTCTTCCCAGACCTTGGATTTACGGATGAGGAAACGGAGGCTCTGCCGGGATGAAGGATCATGCAGTGAGTCACACCCACCACGGCAGAGGAAGGTTAGAACCCACATCTCTTGAAACCCAAGCCATGCCTCTCCTGTGCTCCCACCGGGACCTCTCCGTGCCCACGTTCCAAGGACACTGGAGACGTATTAAATGGTACCATGGAAATGCGATCCTTTGCTCAGAGATCTGATTACTTTGAAAAAGAGATGCCAACCTATGGAATTCTGCTTTGTGAATAACTGGAGTGAGTGCCTGTGGAATTAGGTACACGCACCCCTAGCAGCACTTTGGCATCTGGTCCAAGCTGGGTCACGCCCTGTGAGGGAGGAACGTGAGGACAGCATTTCATGAACATCGTGAATGTCCGTTACCCTCTTAAAGAAATGTTCTGCACAGAGGAGTCCCAGGATCCGCTCGGGCCTCATTTGCTTGTGCCAGGGCCCCAGATGAAAGCCAGGGGGAAGGAAGAGAAAGACAAAGGAAATCGATGGAGCCTTGAATAAGACAAAAATTAAAGGAGCTAAACACGAGGCGGGGGCCGGTTTTCAAAGAGATGAGCCAGGGGAGAAATAATAGCAGTATAAAAAGAATTTGAGGGCTTCCCTGGTGGCTCAGTGGTTGAGAATCTGCCTGCTAATGCAGGGGACACGGGTTCGAGCCCTGGTCTGGGAAGATCCCACATGCCGCGGAGCGGCTGGGCCCGTGAGCCACAATTACTGAGCCTGCACGTCTGGAGCCTGTGCTCCGCAACAAGAGAGGCCGCGATAGTGAGAGGCCCGCGCACCGCGATGAAGAGTGGCCCCCGCTTGCCGCAACTGGAGAAAGCCCTCGCACAGAAACGAAGACCCAGCACAGCCATAAATAAATAAATAAATAAATAAATTTAAAAGAAAAGAAAGAAAAAGTGTTTAATTATGCTAACCTTTAAGAACTTGTGTAGCACACAGTGGAACGGGAGCCTGTTTTGTTTGGTTGGAAGCGGCCATCTGACGATAAACACTTTCTAGGACCCCAAATAAGGGGTCTGCCTTCACTGCTCAGTTGTTCTGCTAATAAGCCCTCATGCTCCCTACGGCCTCCAAAGGCTTGCGTGGTCCCTAACCCTGACCCTCTTTGGAATTTCACTGTACAAAATGTAGAGTTCTGGTGTGTCTGTGGCTGGTCTCTTTGTCTGTCTTCGCCACTTTCACTCCTGAGGAGGGGTTAAGGGTTGTGGGGAGAACGCAGTCTTGGGAGCAAGACTGAGATGGTTCATCCTAGGTTCTGCCACTTACCAGCTCTCTGCTGCTGGCCAAGTGGTTAGGACTTTTCTGTGCCCCAGTGGATCATCTGTAGCTGGAATGTCAGCTGTGTCCACTCAAAGGATTGGCATGGAACTAAATGCTTAGTTAGTCGATCCATGGGCGTCATGGTGGTGGTGATAGTCAGCCTGCCCTCAACCTTGGGCCCTTGCCCATATGGTTTTCGTTCTGTGTTGAGTCTCTACAGTAGAAATCTTTGGCCAAGATGGGGCCCAGGAGGCAGAGTTCCCTAAGAGAGGGCTGGTGTTACACTTTGTCCAAAATTGTCTCAAACCCAGAGGACCAGGGCGTGTGCAGGCATGTGACCAGGGGAGAAAAGGGGGAGCAGCAGGGGCCAGCTGTGAGGATGAAAGCTGAATCTCATCATGAGCATCTGGGGTGCTCCTTGAGCATGTGGACCCCAGAGTCCTAAAGCCAGAGGGGGCTTCAGCGTGGTGTCCTCGGTGGAGGGAGTAGCCACAGGGAACGCTGAGAGGTTGAGGTTGAGAGTCTCAGGGCTGTGCTTTCACCACCCTGGAATAAATAAAGGGTCAGTGAGGGCATGAAGAGAATTGAAGCTGGAAGGGAGGGATTTTGGAGAAGGCTGTGGATTTTCAGATTTTACTATGTATATGATGAGCGAACCACCGGAAGCTTTTGACTAGCAGAGATGCTCTGGGTTTTTGGCGGAAAGCTCTGGCTGTCGTGATTGGTCGTGATTGGGTGGGCTGGAGTGGGAAACAGCTGCAGATGTGGTTCCTCTTGGAAGGTTTTTGTGATACTTCTGGCAAGCCATCAGGAGGATGTAGACCAAATCAGAGAGGCGGTGAGGAGACAGCTTTGAGGAACATCACAGCAGCTGTACATGAAAGATTGGGAGCCTGGTTGGATTGGGCTTCTAAGGGACGGGGAAGTGATGACAATTACTCTGTGATTTCGAGTCTGTGTAGCTGGCAGGCTGTGATAGGAAGTCAGGGTGGGGAAAGAGGGGGAGACGACAGAGAACAAGTCATGCCTGAGCATTTTGGCTTTGAGGTGTCGGGGGAAGTACTCATCCGGGTGTCCTGGAGGCATCTCATACTTTAGCACGTCCACACAGAAGCGCCTGACCCCCACCGCCATGCTTGCTGTCTCTGCAGCCCTGCACATCTTAAGGGCAGCTCCGCCCGTTCAGTTGCTCAGGGGGCGGGGGGGTGGGGGTCGCCCTTGACTTCTCCCATCCCCCAGTCTCCATGGAGAAGTTATCAGAACACTTTGTCAGTGTTCCCTTTACAGCAGTCTGCTGTCCCCTGCTCCCAGCCCCCAGGGATCCCTCCGCATTCCTGCATGGAGCCTCCCACCCCTGTTCTCCTTGTCCCTTCACAGCCTACTGTCAACAGGGTACACAGGAGCCATCAGATCCCATCACTTTTCCGCTCAGCACCCTGCCATGGCTCTCCATCCTTCTGCATAAAGGCCAAGTTCATCCCAGCAGTTGACAAGACTCTATGTGATCCACTGCGGCCCCACTGACTCTGCACCCCTCCCCGTCCCTCACAGTGTCCGAGCCAGGCCCCGGCCTCTCTGCTCCTAGGTGTGCAGGTGTGCTCCAGGCCTGGGCCCTTGCTGCCCTGTCTGGAATGCTCTTCGCCAGATAACCTCATGGCTTGTCCGCGGCTCCCTTGAAGTCCTTACTCACATGTCCCAATCTCCATGAGACCCGCTCCACCTACACCAAAACTGTACCTGCCCAGCACTGCTATGTTCTCCCTGTTTTTTTCCACCGTCAATTTGGGAATCATCGGTGTAGAGATGGTACTTAAAACTGCGAGGCTGGATGAGGTGGCCCGGGGAGTGGGTATGGGTAAAAAAGGGAGCCTGGGGCACTCCCTAGCTGAGTGGGCAGAAGAGGAGAACCTGGGCCAGAGATCAGAGAGAGCAGCTGGGGAGGCTGGGACATGCAGGATCCTGGCAGCCAAGGGAGGAAAGTTCTTCCAGGAGGAGGAGGGTGTCACCGGGGTCCAAGGTGGCAGGGGATGGGGGGAGCAGGTAGGATGACAGTGGCCTTTGGATTCATCCATTTTCAAACCTGAGGAGACCTCATCCCCCTGGTCCCTCCAGCAGTGGCACATGGCTGTTTGTCATTAAAAGGTCCAGTGAGAATAACGCCTCCATTGATCAGTTACATCTCTGCTTTAATACCAATAGCCCTAACTATCACTTCTGGGTGTCCTGTGATGTGTCACGTGATCTACATCCACTCTCTCATTTAGTCCCCACCACAGTGCAATGAGGTCACCACATTTTACAGCCCAGGGAACTGAGGTTCAGAGAGGTTCAGTGGCTTGTCCAAGGTCAGAGTTAAAGGTACGGAACGGGACTGAGGATCCAGGATGGGCTCCCAGGCACATGGTTTTTCAGACTGGCCCAGTTAGTCCTGTGGGCACGGAACAGCCCCAAAGGGTGCCACCCACTAGGCTCCCACACCTGAGCTGGCCACGCAGGGGACCTCAAAAGTCCCTGGAGGCCCTTTGATGAATTTGTGTAAAGAAGTAAGACCAGCTTGGTAATGGCGCCAATAAAACTCCATCTGTGCTGTATATGTTATGTTGATAGTGATGCAAAGGTAAACTTTGCCAGAGGGAAATGTCACTCTTTTCCTTTGCTTTTTCCTTTGTCAGAATTACATTTGGTAAAAATCCCTGTTGTGTGGCCCGAAGGGATCTCGAAACCCAGATCTGTTTAAATATAAAACATACAAACTCAAGTAAATATACACATATAGAACTGTGCATTCTAAGAAGACTCTCAGTCGGGCGGAGTGATTTGCGGGAGAACCAGGAACCAGTCTGCCTGCTGTTTGGTTTTAGTTCCCACTGGCACCTGGTGGAGGGCAGAGGGCTGGGTTCTGCCAGCCCCCCGGGGAGCTCAGTCCGGAATTACCACGGGGAGTGAGTTCTAACACGCATGGAGCCCCAGACTGCCAGGGTCCCCCCGCTTGCAGTGGCCCATCCACGAGAAGTCCCATCCATGAGAGGTTCCTGACAGCGTGAGTGCCTGCCCTCATCCAGGGTCCCTTCCTGACCCATAAAAGTCCTGGGGACTACCCTGGTGGTCCAGTGGTTAAGACTCCACGCTTCCACTGCAGGGGGCATGGGTTCGATCCCATGGTCAGGGAACTAAGATCCCACACGCAGCATGGCCAAATAAATAAATAAATGAAAATAATAACGTTTTAAAAAAGTGAAGAAATTACTTTAAAAAAAAAAAGAGAAAAAGGGTCTTCGGTCTGCTTCCTTCCTCACCCCGGGGTGGGGCTGCAGCTCAGTGCTGTCGGCAGAGCCTGTGGGATGTAGGGGCTGATGGTGGGAGAGGACAAGAGTTTCCAGTGACATCACAGTTTGAGGTCCTGGAAGCTGGCCACCATCCTGAGCTCATTGTCAGGGAGAGATGCTCATGCAGTACTTAGTTCAGACTGTGGTGTCAGCCAGGTGTGACTGAGACCTCTGCTGAAACACCGTCTCCTCGGGTGTAACGGGGGCAGGGCCACTGCCTGAGGCTAGGACCGGCACCACTAACTGCAGAACCTCCCCGGGCCATGTTGCAATTAGAGGAAGACACCCATCTGTTTTCTGGATTTCTCCTGAGTGTCTGACAATCCTTCTAGCCAGCTGGGTTTCATGAAACCCCAAATGGGTCTTGCCTGAAGCGCATTTTTTTCTAATTTTTAAAGCCAATCTGAGAGTTTGTTCCGGGAAATCTAATCTATGCACTTCCTCTGCCAGCCTATTGTTGAAGAAAGTCTGTTTAGTATCCGAGAAACCTTCTGGGGCTTTTAAATGATTCTGTTCAAGTTTTTCTTCTCCTCTCACTAAAAATTCCACTGTGCCAAGAATTAAGAGGCTTCAGCTCCTGAGGACTGTCCTTGGGTTGAGAAAATGACAGCCCTGTATCCTTCCCACCTGGGTAGAGGCATTAATTAATCCAGCCTTTTCACTTACCTTGATAGGGAGCCATATGCCTCATTCAAAGCCAAAGTTCATTTTTTTAATTAAAAAAAAAAAAGAAAAAACAGCATTGCTTCAGTTACCACTCCCTGGTTCTAAGTACTAGCTTTGCTGCTAAACAGTTATGTAACTGGGAACCCACCTCCCTGGCCTCATCTTCTCTGAAAGGGTGAAGTCAGGCAGCCTGTGAGATTTCCTCCAGCCCTTGTGACCGTGTGGGTTGGTAACTTCGCACCTTGTGCTGTGCTGGGAAGCGCCCAGATTTCATGGTGAAATTACAGTCTTCCTTCACCAGAGCATTAGAACTTGACCTCTAAGAAGACAGGTCTACTGGAGGCAGGCTGCAGCTGTTTTGGTTAACATTACTCGAAGTCCTGCTCCCTGGTGACCAACTCCACAGGTTCCTTTTTCCAACAAATAGTGACCGAATGCCTTCTAGGGGCCACCCACTGTTCTGAGTGCTGAGGACACAGCAGTAAATGAAACAAAAAAAAAACCCCATACCCACGGAGCTTGTACTGTAGCAACATGACCTGGGATGCTTGATTGTATCCTATAAGCCTCGAAGCCTTGATTATCTGTGATCTGTCTGTTGCTTACAACCATCCTCTTTAAGATCCACAGACATTTTCACCCACATGATGTTTTGGTAATCATGTCTATGCCAAATGATGTGTTTTACTGCCAAACTGTCTTTTCTTTTTTGGCCTGACTTGGGGGAAATTCATGCATTATTCATTAGACCCCCCCCAAATGACTCATTTGTGAGTAGATAGGAACCCAAGGCTCAGAGGCTGGTACATGGTGACATTTTTAAGAAATGGTCAAGCTAGCTATCCAACCCAGATTTTTAATTCTAAATCCAGGCTTCCTTCAACTAAAATCTCAATAATAAAGTCATGTTTTCATATGTAGGGAGTCAGTTTCTAGAACGCTAAACCTAGAACTTATTGCACGGGTCCTATTTGCCAGCCTCAACCCTCCACCCCCAGTGTCAAATTCCTAACAGATTTCTGAAGCTGTCCTGATATTGCTACAACTGTTTTGAGTTGCCAAAATGCATGCCATCATGTCACTTCATTCTCATTCATTCTCACTCTCGGTGTGAAACTGACTGGAAGACACAGCCCTGAGACCTGAACTTCTCCGCAGCTCACACCGCCCTGCTCCAGCAGTTCATTCCATTGCTAGAACATTATCAGGCTTCCTGGACCTACTGATGCACAAGGCTTCCTTTCTCTCAGCTCTTGTTTTTTTATTTCCACCACTACTTTCCAGCATAGCAGCCTGGTGGTGAGCATTCCAGCAGTCTTGACTTCATCACTATCACCTGGGTCTCTGTTTAATGACAGGGTGGTCCATCCTTAACCATGGCCCCTGGACCACTAGTGTCCCAAGTAGTGAGAAGAGCAGTTAACCTCACACGTTCAGTAATGGGACCTGAAGGCATTCTCTGCTCACTGCAAAAATTATTTGGAGATAAGTACGAGCCTCCCATGAGGGTCAGCTACAGCATAGAAAAGTGTATTGGAGCTAGAAGACCTGGGTTCACGTGCTGCTTTCTCTCTGGGAACAGGTAGAGCTGGGTGTACGGATGTGCCACCTTATCTCTCCAATCCTGTGTCATCTCTAAAATGGAGATAATGATCCCAGTCAGAGCAGCCTCCCTGGCTGGCCAGTAGAAAATATATGAACTAATGTGAATAAAAGTACTTGGCAAATGATGAAGTTTCGTACAAATGTGAGGGATCATTACTCATCTTCTGCAAACAGAAAAAATGATCTGTGGAAGAGGAAAATGCATGGGGATGTAGAAGCTGGAAGGATGTATGCAATTTTGATACCCAGCTTCGCTAATATTAGTATTACATCTCCATATGCCTTAATCTTTGCAAAAATAACAATTATTACTGTCTCCAAAGAAGACATTTACTCATGAAAGCAAACAGGTCAGTTTTCTGAATAGTTCAGGTTCCATCCAGGTGTTGGTTATCCTGCTAGGTCGGTGGATTTTGGTGATCTGATTTCTAATGGGCGTTTGAATTTGTAGTACCAGGAAGTATTCCAGGGTGAGACGTGAGTAAGCACATATCTGCCTCAAGTTCCAAAGAGGAAGGTAGTGCGAAAGGCAGGCAGTCCAGAAGGAGAAAGCCCACATGAGTCAGTCTCCTCACCTGGAAGCCTCCTTCCTGGGATCTGGCCATACAGTGGGTAAACAATGAACCGCGAAGCCGCTGTGTCCTAAGAGCAGTGCCCACAATGACACTGGTGCCATCCTCCCCCACGGACCTGCATGGTCCCCCGCCTGTGCAGTGATGTTCAAAGAGGGTGTGGTGGTGCCTGGACAGTGCTACCCGCCTCCACCACTGCCTGTGCCTCGACCTTAACTACTCAGGAGAGTAGGGTAATTACCGCTGATAATGGCAGGTGGAGGGCTCTCAGGGAGAGCAGAGTGGGCATCAACCTTCTTTAATCTCCGCCCTTTGGCTGTGGGTCTCAAGCATCAGTGTGCATCAGGAGTGTCAGGGGGAGCTGTTTAAAATGGCCATTTCCAGATCCCACTTTTAGAAAGTCAGATGGACATGGTCTGGGATGGGGCCTGGGAATCTGCATTTTTGACAGACAGCAGAATTGATTCCGGTGCAACCCTAGACCTTCGGGTGTGTGACCTGACTTGTCCCCACATGCCGTCAGGCCTGGGCCCAGCTGGCCTCGGACCTCCTGCTTCCTCCTTGGCAATGCCCATCTCACAGGGCTGCAGGGAGCATTAAATTGAATGGGATGTCCAGCCTACAGAGGGCCTCAGTAGATGTTAGTGCTAGCCCTTTCCTCATAGCAACCCTGGACAAGAAAGAGAACTGGGTTTATTTCAGGTTCCCTAGGTTGTGTGACAACTCTTGGTTCCCACCAGCCTTTTTGCTGATGCATGTGTCATACAGGCGTACTTCCATCACTCGACAGGTGTTTATCCCAGGCGTCCATCTTGCTCAGCGAGCCTTGCAGGGCCAGGAAGGGAGACACAAATGATGTGTGAAAAATAGTTGCCAGCACCATGGATTGGAAGCCCTGTGTTTGGAGGTGAGACTTCAGCACTTGAGCCAAATCATGTTTGCTAAATGGGCAGAACTCTTAGGAAATCAGCTAAAATAGAGCAGCAGAGTATATCGTACAGTCTTTTGTACGCTAGGAATTCAGAGAAAGGGGAAAGCAGTGGTAGGTTTCCTTGCTTTGAATGCCTGCCCTTGCTTCCAGGATGAACTATATCACCTTTTGACAGGTATATTTTGAATGCAGATGGAGACAGTCAGGTTTCTCTGAAGTTATATGTATATATGTGATTAGAATCAGAGTTTCAGAATCTGAAGGGCTACCACACTCATCTAGAGGCACCGCCACCCCTTCCCATCCTTCCCACACGTGCGTAGTGTTAGAAGTCGGAACCCCAGCAGCCCAAAGAGCTAAGGTGTCTTAGGTACTAAAAGGGACGAAGAACTTGAAGCATATAAACACAGAGAGTAATTGAAATGGTGTTGAAATATTTAATTTGAATCTTTTAGAAAATCTGTGTGCCACAGATTCCTAGCTAAGTGATGCTGAACACTTTCTAATCATTTAATTGGTGGGTTGGCAGGAAGGAATGGGGAGGTTCATTTAATTTAATAGCCCCGAGGCTCAGCTTCAGACTAAACTGTGAGCAGAATTCACCTTCTCCAGAGAGTGGGTAGGAGTGGGCGAGCTCTTTCCTCTCTCAGTTGAGCCCTAAGGAGCTTGGGGTTCCTTTGATGACTCTCCCCGGAGCTGCTCCCTCGCCCCGACCCCTCTCTCAGCCAGACGGTTGCAGGAGGACACGCTGTTTCCCATCTCAGCCGAGCTATTGGCATATGTCCTGAAGCAAACACTCTAGTCTTCTTTTGACGGTTACCATTTAACATTCACACGGTGTCAGAAATGTGCCAGGCAGAGGCTGTGCAAAACCTCCTGGGATCATTTTGCCTAGCGAACCTAAAATTAATTTCAAAAGTGAGAAGATGTTGAGTATTGAAGACAATAGTGGAGGCTGACTTAAGGGATGAGGTGTGACTATTTTGCTGTGGCACCTGGAAAATGCTTTCTGGGGCACAGAGACATCAGGCCAGTTCACGTGGGGGAGAGGCTTTAAGGCGGTCTCGACTTGTTCATGCACCTCAGAACACTTACGAGCCTTGTGGCGAGATACAGGAGACACTTGTGCTTCAGAGGAGCTCACAGAGGAACCCAGCATTGCCTGTGCCTAGTGAGAGCACAGATCGCTGACCTTGGACTGGAGCAATGGAGGTCTGTGGGGAGGGGGTCAGAGGAGGCTTCACAGAGAGGGCACAACTTCAGCTGAGCCTCGGAGGGTGACTAGGAGATCACCAGTTAGACAAGGGAGGAGGACAGATGTCCCATGGAGGGGGGACAGTGTGTGCCAAGATGCAAAAGTGTAGATGGATGAAAGAGCAATGCCCATCGAGCAACCAGCAAGCAGAGGGCAAGGTCAAGGAGAATCAAAAAGTTGATGTCATATTATGGGGAGCATATCCACCCAAGGGGCTTGGGTGATCTTGGCCATAGGAAGTTATCAGCAGGTTTTAAGATTTATGTTTTAGGAGGATGACTCATGTAGCCACAGAGTGATAAGATAGGGGAGAGACTGTAGAAACAAGATGGCCAGGAAGAGCTCTTCTGTTCTGGGTGAATCGTATGATTTCCTGTGACCTGCCTCTGTGCAGTCATCACAGCCATGGCTGCCTGATCAGCTGAGGGTCACTGGCCCCGTTGTTTGGGCTGAGATGTTAGTAATTGGCCAAAGGCATGTGTTGGCTTTCCATAGGTGCCAGTCAACTTGACTCTTTTCCTTGGTCGGAGCCAGCCTCCTGGACCTAGCGAGGCCTTATCTCAGGGACCAGTGATGGGAGAAAGTGCTTGGCCTAGGAGGAGACCATCACCCATGAGATTCTAGCTATTCTTCGTCTCCCCAGTTCAGGTCATGAAAACAACAGCCTCCAAATAGCCATCTCCTGACAAATACTCAGTATCCTTCATGCATTCATTATGTATCAGCATTGCTTGGTTTTGAATCCAAACTCAGGAAGAGGCTTTTGATTCATTTGGGCGTGAGTAGACCCAAGTTTTTTGAAGGTCAGAAGAATAAGGAGTAAAGAGTAATAAGACCCATCCTTGGGCCACCCTATCCAACCCCCGGCAGAGAGCTCGGTGTCACATACACATAACCTCTGATACCTTTTTGTTCAGTGGTGCCCAGATTTGAATGCCAGGTGGTAAATGGGCTCCATGCACAGACAGACTTAGTTTCATTTGCATTCTTTTCCTAGGTGAGGGTCTCACCTGGTTCCCGATTCACTTTCTGATCTACCACCTTCCCTATCATTTTCTCTAGTTATTTCCACGTAATGACAACCACTTCCATATACTGTCTGTCTCCCCTGCCAGGCATTTTACACGTGTTAACTCAGTTAGTCCTTCCTCAGAACTTGGAGAGGTCAAAATTACAACCCTGCTTCTGGAGATCAGTCCGGGGAAGCTCAGAGACTTTTAAGCAGCTCTTGGTGCCTCTCTCCCCCTCTCTCCTCCTCTTTCTCTTGGTGGTTTTTGCCGTTCCTGCTGAGAGCCTTCTTCCTTTGCGCCTTCAGAGACACTTCTATCACTTCCACCTCCCCTTTTTTATTTTTTACTTTTTAATTTATTTTTTACTGAAGTGTAGTTCAATTACAATGTTGTGTTAATTACTGCTGTACAGCAAAGTGACTCAGTTATACAAATATATACATTCTTTTTCATATTCTTTTCCATTATGGTTTATCACAGGATATTAAATACAGTTCCCTGTGCTGTACAGGAGAACCTTGTTGTTTATCGAATCTCCCGTCTTTTAAAAGGAACTTTTCTCTTGACTCAGCTGCTCCTTCCAGCTTCGGTCTGGGTCTCTGTTTCTCTTCCCATCACCGTACCCAGTGGCTCCATGGCTCAGGGTACAAATTCTTGGCCTCTTAGGATGACATTCAGCCCCACCTGTCAAAGGTGACCCCTGTCTCATCACCGCCATCACCCTCCCTGACACGCTATCCTCTCTTGGCCTTCTGGGAGGGAGCAGCAGGCTTCCTTCCTCTCTCGCAGACTCCTGCTTCCTCGCCCTCTGGGCCCGCTTTTCCTCCTCCAGCCCTCAAAGGATGAGGCCAGTTTCCTGGACCCCTGCTTTTGCCTCTCTGGGAACTCATCCCTTCCCCTGTCCAGATAAGCCCAGCTCCAGGCAGGCTCTGTCTGTTGGACCACTAGATCAGATCTCCTCCTTGGTGGATTTCAGTGGCAGCCCGGCCACGCACGTGCTCAGTCTCTCAGGCCAGCAAATGGGAGGCACCTCTGGCTGGTCCTAGCCTTTCCCTTCTTAACGGAACAGGCAGGATGTCCTGCTAGATCTTCATTCCCAGAGGCCTCCCAGCCCCAGATCTCCATCCTCTGTATCCCGTTACTGTCAGTGGCTCCTCCTCTCCCTCCATCTAGGCCCCCATGTCTTCAGGCCGTCCTGAGCTCAGGGGCTGCATCTGCATTACATTGTCCCCCTACTCGAGAACCTGCCACGGCTCCTCTGCCAACTATCGCATCCTGTCCAGCCTGCCCGACACTCCAGCTTCTTTCCAAACTGCCGCTCAGTCTGTCCACTGAGACGTTTCTCCCCTGGCTTCCAGCGTGCTCTTTGGCTGCAGACAAGTAGGTCCCCGAGCCCCCAATCCCACCCTCCCCACACCTGCTCTGTGTTTCCGCCTGCTCCTCTCTGGCCGGAACCTCTTCTCTGCTTCCTTTCCACCTCTTAGCCATCCACCAAGCCTTGCCTCCAACCCTGCTTCCTCTTACTTCTAACACAAAGAAAATGTATCCGCTCTTAGAATAACGATACTCACTGTAAAATGTGTTTTAAAGTGCAGTAAGTTCCCTACATATAAACGAGTTCCGTTCCAAGAGCGCGTTCATAAGTCCGATCTGTTCGTAAGTCCAATAAAGTCAGCCTAGGTACCCAACTGACACAATTGGCTATATAGTACTGTACTGCAATAGGTTTATAATACTTTTCACACAAGTAATACATAAAAAATGAACTCACACAAGAAATAAAGAAAACATTTTTAATCTTACAGTACAGTACCTTGAAAAGTACAGTAGTACAGTACAACAGCTGGCATACAGGGGCTGGCATTGAGCCAGCGAACACACATTCACATCTTTGAAAGTTCGCAACTTGAAGGTTTGTATGTGGGGATTTACTGTACAGAGAAGTATACAGAAGAGATGAAAAAAACTTAAAATTTCACCACCCAGAAATTAAGATTATAATTTGCGTGTATCTTCCAAAGATGAAATGCACGTACATATGCAAAGTTATATATTATTTTTACGTCATTGGTATTGTGCTATTTATATATTTTCTCTTTCTTTATTCGCTAATTGTTAATAGAATTTTCCCATTCCACTAATTTATCTTTAAACAGCATTTTTAAAAGCCGTATTAATAGCCCATCATATGGATGTGCCGTTGATTTATTTAGCCTGGCTCCTGCTGTAGGTCAGGTCCTGGCTTCCAGCTTTCCAGTGTTATAAATAACAAACATCCTTGTCCTCTAACTCTAGCCATTTGTTTCCTGTATCATATGATGTAGCATTTTTTAATAATGCAGAGGCCAGTTGCATTTATTGAGCTACTGCTGGGTGTCAGCCTCTCTGCTTAGTGCTTTTCCTTTCAGTAAGAAAACCTCAGAGCCTCCTTGCAAAGCAGATATCCTCAAGATCTCAAGTAACTTGACTGAAGTCACCCACTTAGTTGGTGATGAGGTCCAGATTCAGGCCCAGCCTTTGATCCCACACGCAACCCCCGTTGCTCTGCCCTCTGCACTGATGTTCAGAATGCATAGCCATGTGCATTTATGGACAAACACTAAGTCTTAATGAAGGCAATGGACAGCCTCATGGATTTTACCATCATTTCCCAGCTGGATTATAAGATGCTCTTAGATGTCTGATGCACACCTCTAGGCTTAATCTTAGACCTAATTAGAGCCAGAAGGGACTTTCTCATCTTATAAATGAAGACGCTGAGAGGCGTAACAGGCATCCCCAATGTCGGGGTGTCAGCTCTGTTGGATAGCCTATGGCAGACACATAAAAACTGATCTTTAAAGAGTTATTGTCTTTATTATGTAGACTTATCTTTCCTGTGCTCATGTACCAGAATCTGTAGCTATTGTGACATGTGAAAGAGGCTGTCTCGTCTAATGCAGCAGTGGCTGTAGCCACCGTACCACATCAATACGGGAGAGTCAGTGCTGAGCCCTGCAATTCCTCAGCTGCAAATGCCTTGATTTACTCCAGGTAGAACAGAGGCATGAGAAGAGTATGACCCCAGCCTAGAATTTCATTTCCCGTAGTATTAAAATCCGGGTTTTAATTGCCCGTTTGCTGGGGTCTCTTTTCTTTAAGCAAGCGGTTCTCAGGCTGTCAGTCGCCTGGAGGCCTGGTGCTGGCCGTACCCCGTTCCCAGAGTTTCTGATTCTGCAGGGCTGAGTTGGGGCCTGAACATATTTTTTTCGAACACACTCCCAGGTGGATGCTAATGCAGCTGCTTGGGGACCACACTTTCAAAGCCACAGTCTTAGGCCTTTAAAAAGATACTGGAGGGCAGGTCATGCAATTAACTATCACATCGTTAGCCTTTCTACTTAAAATGGCAAAACCCCACGTGATTCAAATCATTCACTTCCATACGTCTTTCGAAGCCCAAAGTGCTTTTGGCATTCTGCTCAGCTTCAGGCCCTCCTGCTAAAGTTTCAGCCCCACCCCATGCCTGAATCCTCCCCAAGTCTGGCAGTGTATCAGACCCCACATCTGAGCAGACGGTGGAGGCTGAACTCAACCTTGCTGCCCAGAGCCTGGGATCTCAAGAACTGGGGTTAGGTCCACAAGAAAATTGTGTGCTCACTGAATTACGGTACCCATGGTCACCCACCTGTGCCCTTAACGGATCCCAGCCATTTACTTGTGGCCCTTGCCTGCCACCGTTGCCAGCCTTGGACCGTCTCTTCTTACAGGAACTGCTTCCCTGATCTGTGCCTAAGTGGAATCTGAGGTCTGTTTGAACTGCCGCAAACCTCCCCAGAACCCCAACATCTAACCCCCAAACACCCACATTTCATCGCTGTCTGGAGCTTCTGCTGCCATCCTGCTCCTCCATCAGACCCGGGAACAGGCAGCCAGTTCTGATGGAGTGGAGTTTGCCTTACCCCATTTGACTCTGAAATAGGACTGCCAACCCCGCCTCTTCTCCTGGGGAAGTCCCAGAAGCCCCCTAGTCCTAGTACCCCCTCCCACTCATTTCCCTTCCTCTGACCATCCTTGTGAAGTGTCCCAAGTACTCATGGCCAAAGCCACCCTGAGTACGATCATATTTTCTCCTTTCATTACAAGATCTAAAACCACCCCCCATTTCCCCAGCGATGTTGACTTCTCTGTGGCTGCAGGTGTGCATCTACCCAGCAGGATGATTATGAGACCCTCCATGTAAAGCTGGAGCATCTAATGGGTCTTTGGAAGAACAGCCCCGGACACAGCTGAACTAGTGTGAGAGGAATAGGTCCCATGAGCTGAGACTGATGAGAGGCAGAGGCCGGGAGTAGGGCTTGTGCCGTGCCCGCCACCTGGCCTGCCTGGCTCCCCTGTTGGCTGCTAGCACACTTGGTGGGTTCCGTGTGCCACCACCCAGTGCTTTCCCTCCTCCTTCTCAAGCCAGAGCCATGAGCAAGTAAGTGTGAAACCTTTACCTCTAGGCTCTCATTATCTGGTCCCCATGGACTTCTCCCAGAGAAAGGAGAGTCCTGACCAGAGCATGGCTCAAGGCACTTTGATTCCCCTCAAGAAAGGGAGGGGAGGGGAGGGGAGGGAGGGAGGCAGTGGGATGGGCGCAGGGAGACAGAGGAGGAGTTGCGGGGCAGACAGAGGGTCTCAGAAGGGGTCGCTTTAAAAGTGCTGTAGCTGGTATGAAACGTGGCCGTGGGTCCCTGGCCTTAGTTCACAACAATGAACCAGACTTTATAACAGAGCTTCTTCATTTGGCACCATTGACATTTGGGGCTGGATAATCCTTTGCTGTGGGGCTGTCCTGTGCATTGCAGGATGTTTAGCAGCATCCCTGGCCTCTAGCTATAAGTAGCCCCCTCACCCCTGGCAGATGTGATAATCACAAATGTCTTCAGACATTGTCATATGTAACTGCCCGTTCTGCCCAAACGGAGAGCCAGTCAACAGATATTACTGGGAAGCTGGTGGTTTCACCTATATCAACTGATTTAATCCTCACAATAACCCCATGAGGTGAGTGACATTAGCCCCATTTTATAGATGAAGAAACTGAGGCCTCAAGGGGTTAAATGTGACAGATAGGATGACATAGTAAGTGCCAGGACCAGGACTTGAATCCAAGTTGCTCTATTGTCGGAGCCCATTATCTTAGAGATGTATGGTTGCAAGGAAAAGAAAACTCCCTGGCAGGGTTTATTTTAAGGATACAATGGGATATTTCACAGGCAGCTCAAGATAGGAAGTGAGGTTTGACTGAGCCTCACAGAAATAGAATTGGAAAGTTGAGAGCCAAGTTTACGGTCTCGTCTCTCAATGCTCCATGACTGCGTTTACGCCTGCATCTTTCCACATGGTGGCTTCCTCTCCTGGTCTCTGCTTCGGTGCCCAGTCCCCAACCTTGCTAAAATGCCTCACTCAGTCCCTGTTGGAAATCCAGATTCCCAGGAGAAACAGTGTGATTGGCTCAGCCAGGCTGAGTGGTTTGTTCCTGGTCCAATCAGCTGTGTGTGTTGAGGGCAGGGTAGGAGAGGGGAGAAAACGATTGGCCTCCCTGACACCCTGAGCTCTTGCCACTGCCCCTTCAGCTGCCCTTGCTCGGCTGTCACCATGACAACAGAGGCCAATCTGCCCAACACCTGGAAGGCAAGGATTTTACTGACCAGGACAGGCCACCGTGTCCCACAAAGTGAAGCCACAGGAGATGAGAGCAGACACATCTGTCTTTAGCAAACAAGTGGAGCCCGATCAGCCCCCCAGAAATTGATCTTTACCAACACTTAATGAAAAGTTAGCTGGTTAATAGCCCACGACAAATCCAAAGGCTGTTAGGGGTCTGACAACCTAGACATTAACAGCAGCAGTGGCCAATTTCCAAGAGATTACTGACATTCGGGGCCATTCAGGAAGATATCCGGGAGGAAACAGTCACAGAGCGGTTTCCGGCACGGAGAGGGAGGGCGGAGGGAGAAGCCTAAGTGGCAGCTTGGTGATGTACAGTGACATTGGCATCTCTGGCAAGAGCACAAGTTGTTTGTGGAGCCTTTTTTTTTTTTTTTTAATAAATTTATTTTATTTTATTTATTTATTTTTGGCTGTGTTGGGTCTCCGTTGCTGCGTGTGGGCTTTCTCTAGTTGTGGCGAGCGGGGGCTACTCTTCGTTGCGGTGCGCGGGCTTCTCATTGCCGTGGCTTCTCTTGTGGTGGAGCACGGGCTCTAGGCCTGTGGGCTTCAGTAGTTGTGACATGTGGGCTCAGTAGTTGTGGCTCGTGGG